>NC_068449.1:20859778-21577278 GCF_023373465.1 Oncorhynchus keta
GAGAGAGAGGGAGAGGGGACAGAGCGAGTGAGAGGAGTGAAGGAGACAGAGAGAGAGAGAGGGATAGTGGAAAGAGAGAGAGAGAGGGAGAGGGAGAGGGGACAGAGCGAGTGAGAGGAGTGAAGGAGACATAGAGAGAGAGAGATGGAGAGGGATAGTGGAAAGAGAGAGAGAGAGAGAGGGAGAGGGGACAGAGCGAGTGAGAGGAGTGAAGGAGTCAGAGAGAGAGAGAGAGAGAGATGGAGAGGGGACAGAGCGAGTGAGAGGAGTGAAGGAGACAGAGAGAGAGAGAGAGAGAGAGAGAGAGAGAGAGAGAGAGAGAGAGAGAGAGAGAGAGAGAGAGAGAGAGAGAGGGAGAGGGAGAGGGGACAGAGCGAGTGAGAGGAGTGAAGGAGACAGAGAGAGAGAGGGAGAGGGGACAGAGCGAGTGAGAGGAGTGAAGGAGACAGACAGAGAGAGAGATGGAGAGGGAGAGGGGACAGAGCGAGTGAGAGGGGTGAAGGAGACAGAGAGAGAGAGAGAGAGAGGGAGAGGGGACAGAGCGAGTGAGAGGAGTGAAGGAGACAGACAGAGAGAGAGAGAGGGGACAGAGCGAGTGAGAGGAGTGAAGGAGACAGACAGAGAGAGAGATGGAGAGGGAGAGGGGACAGAGCGAGTGAGAGGGGTGAAGGAGACAGAGAGAGAGAGAGAGGGAGAGGGGACAGAGCGAGTGAGAGGAGTGAAGGAGACAGAGAGAGAGAGAGAGATGGAGAGGGGACAGAGCGAGTGAGAGGAGTGAAGGAGACAGACAGAGAGAGAGAGAGGGAGAGGGGACAGAGCGAGTGAGAGGAGTGAAGGAGACAGACAGAGAGAGAGATGGAGAGACCCATGCATACCCAAGCTGAGTGCTTCTCTTGGCTTGAAATGGAAACATGAAACAGGGACGTTTGGAAACTTTCTCCTTTATGTGCTTTTCATGATTTATGTTGGAATTGGGAGAGTTATGATTTAAAGCAAACAATTCTGGTCTCTATCTAAACAAGTAAAAACATTTTTTTGTTTGCTCTTTCTAGTGTGTTTTTCCGATATGACATTTTCCAGATATGGTTTCGCTCTGACACTCGTTAAACGTCTGCCAGTTGACCATATCTCCATAAATCAGATGGGCCGCTTCTTACAGTGACTCTTGAAGTTTGCAATACCACACACGGAAGATAAGGCTTGACAACAACTGGAGTGGAGTGAGCACAGTGTGTGTATGTAAAAGTATCGGTGCGGGAGCAGTGTGTGTATAGGGAGGTGTATGTGAGTGTGGTGTGTCTACATAGGCAGCCATTCCTGTCTCGGGGCCAGTCTACAGTGGGCCAGGTTATGACCTGGGTTTTCTGCTACACGACTGAAGAGCCTGGATACCGCAAGGCCCCAGTACTGAAGCCTCTGTCTTATCACAATCCGTATCTGATTACCACAGACAGCTTTACAAATGACCTGCATTACTTTTATCTGATGTAAGCCATGTTAGCTATGTGAAACATGTTAAATAACCATCATGCCCTCATGAAATCCACCATCCATTATACTTGGCTGGGTTCCCTTCTGAATGTCGAAAGGTCTTATAAAAGCCAACATTAGAGTATTCCAGAGGTATTCCAGAGGTATTCCAGAGGTATGCAACCAGCCAGGTCAGAAAATAAAGAACTCCTCTGTTACACAGATGACATGTTGTTTGGTCTACGACCTCTTAGGTAAACCGTGTTGTGTTATCATATTAGAATGGATAGAGACGATTCATACCTTTTCTGTGCTGCATTGAGCCTGTCATCCTCAGCAGTGTGGTCCTTTTGAGCTGGAAAAGACAAACAACATGGAGTAAACAAACCTATGTGTGAGGCAGTATTCGTCGAGGCATTGAGGTCAAAGTACATAGAGTAGTGGGAATAGATATATCCAATGGGAGGGAAACTGAGGTACAACAATGAGACTCCATACAGTTCCACTGATACAGGGTCACACTGGGTGGAGCCCAGGTGGGGACACTGTGGGAACAGACCTTTCCTCTCCCAGGGGGTGGAATGAGTGTCAGGGTGGAGGGTTTCACTGAGATTGATTGTAAGAGGTAAGATATTTGTGTGTCAGTTGGTAGAGCATGGCGCTTGCAACGCCAGGATACTTAGTGGGTTTGATTCCCAGGACCACCCATACATACACATATATATATATATATATATATACAGCACCAGTCAAAAGTTTGGACACACCTACTCATTCAAGGGTTTTTCTTTATTTTTACTTTTTTCTACATTCTATAATAATAGTGAAGACATCAGAACTATGAAATAACACATATGGAATCATGTAGTAACCAAAAGTGTTAAACAAATCAAAATATATTTTAGATTCTTCAAAGTAGCCACCCTTTGCCTTGATGACAGCTTTGCACACTCTTGGCATTCTCTCAACCCACTGCAGGAGGTAGTCAGCTGGAATGCATTTCAATTAACAGGTGTGCCTTGTAAAAAGTCAATTTTTGGAATTTCTTTCCTAATTAATGCGTTTGAGCCAATCAGTTGTGCTGTGACAAGTTAGGGGTGGTATACAGAAGATAGCCCTATTTAGTAAAATACCAAGTTCATATTATTTCAAGAACATATAAGCAAAGAGAAACAACAGTCCATCATTACATTAAGACACGAAGGTCAGTCAATCCCAAAAACTTTCAAACTTTTAAGTTTCTTCAAGTGCAGTTGCAAAAAACGATCAAGCGCTATGATGAAACTGACTCTCATGAGGACCGCCACAGGAAAGGAAGACCCAAGACCTCTGTTGTAGAGGATAACTTCATTAGAGTTAGTTGCACCTCAGATTGCAGCCCAAATAAATGCTTCACAGAGTTCAAGTAACAGACACATCTCAACATCAACTGTTCAGAGGAGACTGCGTGAATCAGGCCTTCATGGTCGAATTGTTGCAAAGAAACCACTACTTAAGGACACCAATAAGAAGAAGACACTTGCTTTGGCCAAGAAACACGAGCAATAGACATTAGACCGGTGGAAATCTGTCCTTTGGTCTGATGAGTCCAAATTTGAGATTTTTGGTTCCAACTGCCATGTCTTTGTGAGTAGCAGAGTAGGTAAATGGATGATCTCCGCACGTGTGGTTCCCACCATGAAGCATGGAGGAGGTGTGATGGTGCTTTGCTAGTGACACTGTCAGTGATTTATTTAGAATTCAAGGCACACTTAACCAGCATGGCTACCACAGCATTCTGCATCTGGTTTGTGCTTAGTGGGACTGTCATTTGTTTTTCAACAGGACAATGACCCAACACACCTCCAGGCTGTGTAAAGGCTATTTGACCAAGAAGGATATTGATGGAGTGCTGCATCAGATGACCTGGCCTCAAAAAATCACCCGACCTCAACCCAATTGAGATGGTTTGGGATAGGTTGGACGGCAGAGTAGAGGAAAAGCAGCCAACAAGTGCTCAGCATATGTGGGAACTCCTTCAAGACTTTTGGAAAAGCATTCCAGGTTATGCTGGTTGAGAGAATACCAAGAGTGCGCAAAGCTGCCATCAAGGCAAAAGGGTGGCTACTTTGAAGAATCTCAAGTATAAAATATATTTTGATTTGTTTAACACTTTTTTGGTTCCTACATGATTCCATATGTGTTACTTCATAATTATGATGTCTTCACTATTATTCTACAATCTAGAAAATAGTAAAAATAAAGAAAAACCCTTGAATGAGTAGGCGTCCAGACTTTTAACTGATACTGTACAGTATATATATATATACAGTGTGTTGATGAGGAGTGTGAGTTGGTGATGTCTGGAGTGTGGTTGTAGTAGAAGAGGTCTCAGTGGACTGTGTTGAGGAGGGGAAAGTAGCAGAGGCGCGGAGCAGGGGCACAGGCAGCACAGAGCTGGGCTGAGGAGTGAGTGTATGAGGCTCGGGAACTGGAGGCTCCTGTGTACTCCTGCCATGTAAAAGTGTCTAAATGCAAGGCAGATGTGTGCGGCCGGCCAGGGCGAGGTGCAAGAATTTATCTAGGGCCAGAGAGTGCCTGTGATCTCAGATTTATTGCATTTTTCCAGATTCATCCTTTTTACAATGATGGGGGACCTTTCCCACTTGAAGATTTAAGAGGGGGAAGTCTCCCAAAAATTGTTCAAAGGCAGGTTTGCAGGGCTTTTGGGAGAGGGTGAGCTTAAGCTGCTACCACCCCATTTTTTTTTTTTTTTACATAAGCAGGCTGATTGTCTGAGATAAACCTAATGAAAGGAAGGGGTGGCCATGGCTGGGATGGGGGAGGAGGGGGGAGAGTCATGACCAATGGCGTTAGTCACAGCGCGGGGGTCGAGCTGGCGCCTGAGGTCCTCTCTGGTATGGTTCTGTGTAGAGGTGGCACCAGGCTGGCCGGCGCTCTGAGAGAGAGTGGTCCACGGAGAGAGAGAGAGAGAGAGAGAGAGAGAGAGAGAGAGAGAGAGAGAGAGAGAGAGAGAGAGAGAGAGAGAGAGAGAGAGAGAGAGAGAGAGAGAGAGAGAGAGAGAGAGAGAGAGAGAGAGAGAGAGACAGAGAGAGAGAGACAGAGAGAGAGAGACAGAGAGACAGAGAGACAGAGAGAGAGAGAGAGAGAGAGAGAGAGAGAGAGAGAGAGAGAGAGAGAGAGAGAGAGAGAGAGAGAGAGAATGAAAGAGAGCGAGAGACAAGGAGAGAGAGAGAGCGAGAGTGAGAGAGAGTGAGTGAGAAAGAGGATGTGTGAGGTTTCTCTTTCTCCGCTACCTGTGTAAACATGAAACCAGTAGTGGCTAACTAGAAAGTTATGAGACACGCATGTTGAGAGGGACAATAAATTAGGCCTTTAAAACTCTGACACACTTTTCCAAACCACTGGTTTACCAAGCATTCAGATAACGAAGGGCTAGGGAACTACGTATCCAGTATAAGCTGTGTTAAGGACCTGGAAGCTTTCTGTGAAAGAAAATGACACAATCTTTACTGCATCGGTGACTACAGCTCCACCGCTATACATTTTTTTAAATGTATGTATAGCTGAAGTCGGACGTTTACATACACCTTAGCCAAATACATTTAAACTCAGTTTTCACAATTTAACTTGGGTAAAATGTTTTGGGTAGCCTTCCACAAGTAAGTTGGGTGAATTTTGGCCCATTCCTCCTGACAGAGCTGGTGTAACTGAGTCAGGTTTGTAGGCCTCCTTGCTCGCAAACACTTTTTCTGTTCTGCCCACAAATGTTCTATGGGATTGAGGTCAGGGCTTTGTGATGGCCACTCTAATACCGTGGCTTTGTTGCCCTTAAGCCATTTTGCCACGACTTTGGAAGTATGCTTGGAGTCATTGTCCATTTGGAAAACCAATTTGCAACCAAGCTTTAACTTCCTGACTGTTGTCTTGAGATGTTGCTTTAATATATCCACATTATTATCCTGCCTCATGTTGCCATCTATTTTGTGAAGTGCACAAGTCCCTCCTGCAGCAAAGCACCCCCACTACATGATGCTGCCACCCCCGTGCTTCACGGTTGGGATGGTGTTCTTCGGCTTGCAAGCCTCCCCCTTTTCCTCCAAACATAACAATGGTCATTATGGCCAAACAGTTCTATTTTTGTTTCATCAGACCAGAGGACATTTCTCCAAAAAGTATGATCTTTGTCCCTGTGTGCAGTTGCAAACTGTAGTCTGTCTTTTTTTATGGCGGTTTTGGAGCAGTGGCTTCTTGCCTGCAGTGCGGCCTTTCAGGTTATGTCAATATAGGACTCATTTTACTGTGGATATAGAAACTTTTGTATCTGTTTCCTCAAGCATCTTCACAAGGTCCTTTGCTGTTGTTCTGGGATTGATTTGCACTTTTCACACCAAAGTATGTTCATTTCTAGGAGACAGAACGCGTCTCCTTCCTGAGCGGTATGGCGGCTGTGTGGTCCCATGGTGTTTATACTTGCGTACTATTGTTTGTACAGATGAACGTGGTACCTTCAGGCGTTTGGAAATTGCTCCCAAGGATGAACCAGACTTGTGGAGGTCTACAATTGTTTTTCTTGGCTGATTTCTTTTGATTTTCTCATTATGTCAAGCAAAGAGGCACTGAGTTTGAACGTAGACTCAAATGATGTCAATTAGCCTATCAGAACCTTCTAAAGCCATGACATAATTTTCTGGAATTTTCCAAACTGTTTAAAGACACAGTCAACTTAGTGTACATAAACTTCTGACCCACTGGACTTGTGACACAGTGAATTATAAACTAAATGATCTGTCTGTAAACAATTGTTGGAAAAATGACTTGTGTCATGCACAAAGTAGATGTCCTAACCGAGTTGCCAAAATTATAGTTTGTTAACAAAAAATGTGTGGAGTGGTTGACAAAATTGTTTAATGACTCCAACCTAAGGGTATGTAAACTTTCAACTTCAACTGTATCTCATTTCCATACATACTCAATCAGACATCAAAAGGTGAACGTTAGTGTGTGTGTCTGTGTCGATAAATCTCTCGTTCTCGGAAGCGATAAATATACCTTGTTCCTTGCCAGCCTCAATCTTTGAACTTTGTTAAGCTGTGCTGGTGTTCATATTGTTGTCCTATCAAGAGGGAGCCTACAGCCTCTTATTCCCATGGCACAAACAAATATACAGGTTTTCAAAGCCTCTGCCCAAGACAATTGATTGCCAACACAGTGAAGACGTCAGGGTTGTGCAAATATGAACTAGATGATTATGGCCATGATAGTCTGGTGGGGAAAGGCTGGGAAATTGGCCTGGTGAAAACCAGTGTACAATGGGATCTTTAGTGAAGAGCTGACCTTACCCTTTGCAGGACAGTATATGATATTGACCAAGAATACAGATAGAGATTTGACACACTGGAATGTTAAAAGCAATAAACATTCTAGATCATTCTAGAGTACTAAAATTTGAGTGCCTTGCGGTCAGATGACAAGCAGTTGCCATACCAAGCGGTGATGCAGCCAGTCAAGATGCTCCCAACTGTGCAACTGTGGAACTTTTTGAGGATCTGAGGGCCCATGCCGAACCTTTTCAGCCTCTCGAGGGGGAAGAGGCGTTGTCGGGCCCTGTTCACGACCAGTGGTGTAAAGTACTTAAGTAAAAATACTTTGTCGTTTTGTGGGGTATCTGTACTTTACTATTTATACTGAACAAAAATATAAATGCAACATGCAACAATTTCAAAGATTTTACTGAGTTACAGTTTAAAGAAAATTGGTCAATTGAAATAAATTCATTAGACCCTAATTTATGGATTTCACATGACAGGGAATACAAATATGCATCTGTTGGTCACAAATAACTTAAAAAAAGGTAGGGGCCTGGATCAGAAAACCAGTCAGTATTTGTTGTGACCACCATTTTTCTCATGCTGCACTGCATCTCCTTCACATAGAGTTGATGAGGCTGTTGATTGTGGCCTGTGGAATGTTGTCCCTCTTCTCTTCAATGGCTGTGTGAAGTTGCTGGATATTGGCAGGAACTGGAACACGCTGTCGTACACGTCGATCCAGAGCATCGCAAAACTCAATGGGTGACATGTCTGGTGTCTGGTGAGTATGCAGGCCATGGAAGGACATTTTCAGCTTTCAGGAATTCCAGATCGTTGCGACATGGGTCCGTGCATTATCATGCTGGAACATGAGGTGATGGCGGCGAATGAATGACACGGAAATGGTCCTCAGGATCTCGTCATGGTATCTCTGTGCATTCAAATTGGCATCGATAAAATGCAATTGTTTTCGTTGTCAGTAGCTTATGTCTGTGTAACGGATGTGAAACGGCTAGCTTATTTAGCGGTGCGCGCTAAATAGCGTTTCAATCGGTGACGTCACTTGCTCTGAGACCTTGAAGTAGTAGTTCCCCTTGCTCTGGCTTTTGTGGAGCAATGGGTAACGATGCTTCGAGGGTGACTGTTGTTGATGTGTGCAGAGGGTCCCTGGTTCGCGCGAGGGGACGGTCTAAAGTTATACTGTTACATCTGCCCATACAATAACTGACATACAAAAACCAACGTTGGAGGCGGTTTATGGTGAAGACATTAAATTAAATTAACATTAAATTCTCTGTCAACAGCTCTGGTAGATATTCCTGCAGTCAGCATGCCAATTGCGCACTCTCTCAAAACTTGAGACATTCGTGGCATTGTGTTGAGTGATCAAACTGCATATTTTAGAGGGGCCTGTTATTGTCCCCAGAACAAGGTGCACCTGTGTAATGATCATGCTGCTTAATCACCTTGTTGATATGCCACACCTGTCAGGTGGATGGATTGTCTTGGCAAAGTAGAAATGCTCACTAACAGGGATGTAAACAAATTTGAAAACAAAATCTGAGAGTAATTAGCTTTTTGTTCGTATGGAATATTTTGGGGATCTTTTATGTCAGCTCATGAAACATGGGACCAAGACTTCACATGTTTAGTTCATATTTTTGTTCAGTGTATATTTTTGACAACTTACTTCTAATTCACTACATTCCTAAAGACTTTTTACTCCATACATTTTCCCTGACACCCGAAAGTGCTCATTACATTTTGAATATTTAACAGGACAGGAATATGCTCCATTTCACGCACTTATCAAGAGAATATCGCTGGTCATTCCTATTGCCTCTGATCTGGTGGACTCACTAAACACACATGCTTCATTTGTAAATGATGTCTGACTGTTGGAGTATGCCCCTGGCAGTGGTGGAAAAAGTAATAAATTGTCATACTTGAGTAAAAGTAAAAACCCCTTTATCGAAACTGACTAAACTAAAAGTAAAAATCGAATAGTATCTGGTTTTAAAAGTACTTAAGTAGATTGGTGGAAAAGTACTCAATTGTCATACTTGAGTAAAAGTTCAATGTTAAACGAAATTATATAAATATTTATTTAACCTTTATTGAACTAGGCAAGTCAGTTAAGAGCAAATTCTTATTTACAATGACAGCCTACTCCAGCCAAACACGGACGACACTGGGCCAATTGTGCTCTGCCCTAACGCACTCCCAATCACAGCCGGATGTGATAAGAGCCTGGATTCAAACCAGGGACTGGAGTGATGCCTCTTGCACTAAGATGCAGTGCCTTAGACCGTTGCACCACTCGGGAGCCCATACATATAAAATGAGTTATATTGAAACAAACCAGACGCCACAAGTTTCTTGTTTTAAAAATTTGACAATGCGTTATATTGATAGGTGCTTTTACCCTCAAGCCATAAGACTCCTAAACAAGTAATCAAATGGCTACCCGGACTGTTTGCATTGTGTCCCCCCCAACCCCTCTTTGACACTGCTGCTACTCTCTGTTTATCATACATGCATAGTCACTTTAACTATACATTCATGTACATACTACCTCAATTGGGCCGACCAACCAGTGCTCAAACCGCACATTGGCTAACCAGGCTATCTGCATTGTGTCCCGCCACCCGCCACCCGCCACCCACCACCCACCAACCCCACTTTTACGCTACTTCTACTCTCTGTTTATCATATATGTATAGTCACTTTAACCATATCTACATGTACATACTACTACAATTAGCCCGACTAACCGGTGCCTGTATATAGCCTCGCTACTGTGTATAGCCTTGCTACTGTTATTTTTCAGTGTCTTCTTAATTTCTTTACCTATCTATTGTTCACCTAATACCTATTTTTTACTTACAAATTGCACAGTTGGTTAGGACCTGTAAGTAAGCATTTCACTGTAAGTTCTATATCTGTGTATTCGGCGCACGTAACAATTAAACTTTGATTTGATTTGACAACAGTGGTAGGTCTGATCACCAACAACTAGGAGACAGCTTCTAGGGAGGAGTTCAGAGACCTGACAGTGTGGTGCAAGGACAACAACCTCTCCCTCATCGTGATCAAGACAAAGGAGATGATTGTGGACTACAGGAAAAGGAGGACCGCCCCCATTCTCATGGACGGGGCTGTAGTGGAGCAGGTTGAGAGCTTCAAGTTCCTTGGCGTCCACATCACCAACAAACTAACATGGTCCAAGCACACCAAGACAGTCGTGAAGAGGGCATGACAACCTATTCCCCCTCAGGAGACTGAAACTATTTGACATGGGTCCTCAGATCCTCAAAAGGTTTTACAGCTGCACCATTGAGAGCATCACTGCTCGGCCTCCGACCGCAAGGGACTACGGAGGGTAGTACGTACGTCCCAGTACATCACCGGGGCCAAGAATCCTGCCATCCAGGACCTCTATACCAGGCGGTGTCAGAGGAAGGCCCTAGACCTTGTCAAAGACATTGTCAAAGACTGCAGCCACCCTAGTCATAGACTGTTCTCTCTGCTTCCGCATAGCAACGGTACCGGAGCGCCAATTCTAGGTACAAGAGGCTTCTAAACAGCTTCTACTCCCAAGCCATAAGACTCCTGAACATCTAATCAAATGTCTAAAATACCCCCTGTATATCGCCCCGCTATTGTTATTGACTGCTGCTCTTGAATTATTTGTTATACTTATCCCTTACTTTTTTGGGGGGTATTTTCTTAAAACTGCATTGTTGGTTAAGGGCTTGTAAGTATGCATTTCACTGTAAGGTCTACCTACACCTGTTGTATTCGGCGCATGTGACAAATAACATTTGATTGGATTTGATTTGAAGTTAGGGACTCAACATTTCAGCCTTCTATCAAAAATGTCCAAATCTGAGCAGATGAAACATGAGGAAGAGCAGTACTGTATGCATGGATGGGAAGCAGGGGTGGGTCACAGCCCCCACAGCTTCCTCACAGCCTCCCGACAGTCTCCCAGGCAGTTCTGGGTCAGCGCTCCACAGACACGGTCACATGAGCTGCTCTGCTCCCCTGCCTCGCACAGGAGCAAGCATGGAGTGCACTATGACCAACAGACTCTCCCTCCTCCATAAAAAAAGCAGACAGTGTGTATGAGATAATACTGTCGCCCTTCTTACACATGCTTGCTTATGGTTATCACTGTCCATCAATACCGATGACGAGATTGCTACCAGAAGCACACCGGCACACGTGCACGCTTGGACAACACTAATACTGTTCAGTCAATTAAATATTTAGATCCTCCACAACTCTTTTGTGTGAGAACTGTTCCTTTGTTCTGTATATTACAGTCATAGAATCATCCTCAATGGAAGGGACCTGTCACCAGCACTAAACCGCACTGCTTCACAAGTAAGGGCAACTGCTGGAGGAGCTCTGTTTATTAAGAATGGTTTATATGTTTCGCACTGGAAGGTTTATGTTTAAGATGTGTTTTTGTTAACCAATACCATTTTGTAGCCAGTGGTAACCATCATGGCTTAAAGACCTTTAAAATATTCTGTGATATTGATCAATAATACAGATAGAGGTTTGACACACTGGAATGTTAAAAAGAGTAAACATTCTAGAACACATTTCCATTTGAAATGTGTAACTAGGAGACAAACATACCAAGGCAGACTTTGTTTGCAACACATACAGTACATGAATCATTTCGATGCTGAAAACACTGCCCTGCCTCCAGTTCTCACTCTGTACCTCCAATAACATGTGGATGCAATCTCTCTGTGAGATACCTCATTTGCATTTTTTATAGAAAGAGCCTATTGTTTAACAATATTCTCTGTCCGCCACAAGTAATGTGTGCAATTTGCCCTTTAATGTAGTAAAATCTAGATCGCCTTGCGTGACGCTGACACTTTTGTCTGTCACTAGTACTTTGTAGAGATAAAAGACGTTGTTGTGGATGTTGGCCTCAGAGGTGGTCCACTTTAAGACACCTCTGATGCTCTACCAGACCTATAGAGGTTTATAGACCTGAGTCAGTGTGTTTTGTTCATAGCCCGCTCTTTGTGGCTCTTTGAGCATGCAGAAATGTGAAGGCCCTCGCCTCGCCTGTGGCAGCTATGTGAAGATGGTGAAGGTGGCGAGATTGCATGCAGGTGGTTGTTGGCTTGTCATGTTGCTTTGAGATGGATTCTGTTTGGTTGCACTTATGTTTACCCACTGCGAGACTGTTGAGAGCTTGATCATTTAAAACCAGTGAACTGTGTGAGAACATTGGCAGAAGCACACCTACGTACTGTATGGGAGTCCTAGTTGGCACTCATTCAAATGGGGAAGAGCTTCTGTATGTATTATGATGCTTTAGCGACACAAGCCTGGCACCCACTCTGCATAAGCCTGACACAAGGCCTCTGTCTGCAAGACACATTGTAATGCAAGTTAGGATCAGATGTGTCTCTGCTATGTGAACAATAACTCCTGGGAATATTTACACAGTAATTTCCAGTAAATCAGGGATCACACCGGGTCTCTGTAAACTCCTTCCCTCTGCCTCTCACATCCCTATGATCAATAGTAATCACAGTTGAACACGTTGGCCCTTTGGAGGAACGCTCCGAGATGGATGTCCACTTTCTCTCTAGGAACACTATGACCTCTGTGTTTCCTCTTGCTGCATACCACAGAAACCATACAGGAGCCCGTGTCTGCATGATGGACGTGAAAAAGCTTTCTGTTTTCAATGGCAGCAGCTCTACTGGCTGACTGGCTGCCTTTGCAAGGCACTGGAGGGGGCTGTAGGAAGCGTCTGGGGTGAAGATGTCTAGTGGAGGGGGGAGAGGTAGAAGGGATCAGAGCGTCTCCACCTCGGTGCAGTGTGTCCCTGGCTAACACAGTGGTCCCCAAGCTGTCCAACCAGCCTTTACGAGGCCTCAGCCAGGGATGTCCTGCCAGCTTTATAGCAGCCATGAGTACAGGCAGCATGTTAAGGGCAATGTGATCCTGTCTACAGGCTTAGGCTTTAGACTTCTGTCCCTGACAGGCAGCTCTGTCTCTAACTAACGCTGGCCATGGGCTCCACCACCACCCAACTAACGGCCTGACAAGGCAAAAAAATATAGTGAAGAGCTAAATTACAGCTTTGGGCTTTAATGGTTCCTCTCAGTGTTTTTGAGAAAGGAAAACAGGATCTTTCTAGTTTCTCTCTGAGTTTGGTTTCTTTACATGACATTCTCCTCAGCAATAAATAGTCTATGTGGAGAATATTTCATCTCTGAAGACAGATTTGGAGAACAGTGGGTTCATTCTCCATTCAAAGAGATGACAGGCTGGCTTAGAGACATGACAGAGGGGGTGAATATACATCATCACTATCTACTGGTAGAACTTGGGAGTGTGTCACAGAGTATGATTTGGCGGTAGGAGAAGGGGGAAGGTCGTCTCATCACTCAGTCCAGTGGATGGGCTCTGACACAGGCCTCTGCTTGCCTCAGATACAGTGAGTGATATCAAAAAATTGAGGATCCTCATTTCCAAGAGCTGCCATTATAATCAGTAGAGAAAAAGTGGCTTACGGAGAACAAGGGGAGTGTAAACACATCTAAACTCCCAATCAGACCATACCCAGTGCAGCCACTCTGGCCTCTGGCTTTATTAGCTTCCACTGAGGCTCAAACAGCCTGCCCTGCCCAGCCTGGGTTAGGTAACACACTATGAATCTGCTGGAGCAGTATTTACTAAAACAACATATAAAACAACACATAGGGTCAACACATGGGGTCATGTCTAGGGTTGCAAAGCTACCGGTGATTTACCAAAGTTACCAGAATCTTTAGTAATTTTGTTAATTAACAGAAAATATATGTCAATCTATTGTAACTTTGGTAATTTATACTTGAATAACTTTAAAAAATATATATTCATATATAGTCATACAGTTTTATATCTATATTTGATATTATCCATAAGTTTCTAGTAGATGGACTGAATGGTTGAAGAGAAAATAGCCTAATTCCTGTAAAAATTTATAATCTAATCAACTCTTCCAACTATTGACTTTTCTTCACAACTGCCATCAGTTTGACGCCAAAACATTGACAACCAATACATATTGATTTAGTCAAAAATAAATAATAATATAAATATATATACATTGCATTCGGAAAGTATTCAAAGTCCTTCCCTTTTTCCACATTTTGTTACGTTAAAGACTTATTCTAAAATGGATTAAATAAAAAAAATTTACTCATCAATCTACACACAATACCCCATAATGACAAAGCGGAAACAGGTATCTAGACATGTTTGAAAATGCATTTAAAATTATTTACATAAGTATTCAGACCCTTTGCTATGAGACTCGAAATTGAGTTCAGGTGCATCCTGTTTCCATTGATCATCCTTGAGATGTTTCTACAACTTGATTAGAGTCCACCTGTGGTAAATTCAATTGATTGGACATGATTTGGAAAGGCACACATCTGTCTATATAAGGTCCCACAGTTGACAGTGCAGGTCAGAGCAAAAACCAAGCCATGAGGTCGAAGGAGTTGTCCGTAGAACGCCGAGACAGGATTGTGTCGAGGCACAGATCTGGGGAAGGGTACCAAAACATTTCTGCAGCATTGAAGGTCCCCAAGAACACAGTGGCCTCCATCATTCTTAAATGGAATAAGTTTGGAACCACCAAGACTCTTCCTAGAGCTGGCCGCCCAGCCATACTGAGCAATCAGGGGAGAAGGTCCTTGGCCAGGGAGGTGACCAAGAATCCGATGGTCCCTCTGACAGAGCTCCGGAGTTCTTCTGAGGAGATGGGAGAATCTTCCAGAAGGACAACCATCTCACAACCATCTCTGCAGCACTCCACCAATCAGGCATTTAAGGTAGATATAAAGTCATGGGGTCTGCATACTTTCTGAATGCACTGTACATGCAATATGCTTTGTGGACATCAGTGGACAGAGGTTGCTCTCCAGTTTTGTGATGAAACAAAGGTTTTGTTGAATTTATTCTGCCACTGTATCTTCTTATTGTCTCAGCCTTATGCCTGTATATCACGCTGGCAAGGCATATGAACTAACAGGTTATAGAGCAAGTAACGCAATTAAGACAACACATACAGTAGGTTGTGATATGGCATTTTTCCCCTGGCTTCCCGAGTGATTTTACCCATACACCGCTACTGTCCTAGTCATGTCTCTTCTCCTCCCCTCTCTCTGGTTATGGTTTGTGTTACTCACCGGTCGAGACGAAGGCCTCCATTTTCTCCTTGAAGGGCTGGAGGTCCTTCTCAGAGGAGTTAGCACACACCTTCTGAACAGCCTTTTCACACACTGAGGGAGAGAGAGAGCGGGAAATGTTAAATATCTGACATTTCGCAGCAGGAATGGATTAAAAAAGCTCTGGCCTGGGTTGGGTGGGGGAGAGAAAGTGGGAGCGAGAGTAGACTGTATACTGCGGTGTACTGTGTGAATTTGGCATTTATTATTGGGCTAAGCTGTAAAACAATAACAAGCGTGCCCAAACAGCAAATGTAGCACATTTCCAGCACTTTCATAAGTGAGTTAACCAAAGCCTGCCGGGGGGAAACATTTGAGGGGAAATGTGTGTGAATCTCCTCCAAAACATCCCAACCAGATGGCTATTGAAAAGACCTTGCAATCACTTAAATGAGCTTGGTCTGCATTCAAAATGAGAAATGTATTATAAATCTTCATAAACACAGACTGTAGTTTGAATGTGAGTAGGGTGTTCAATCTGTTACTCTCAAAGAATGTGAGAATATAACACATGTTGACGCCACAGATACTGGGGTAAGACAGTCATCCAACCAACACCATGAGTGTTTGGCCCACTAGCTAGATATGACATGGTGGCAGTAGATGGGCCTGTCCTGTTCTGGCTCTCTCCAGTGGAACTGGACATGTGGGTGACGGCTGAATGTCGAAGCCTTGTTTGTTGTGGATGGGTCTTTGTTGCCCTGCCAAACCACCTAGCTCACACAGGCTCAAAGGAAACAATGATGACTTGGGCAAACATGAGCCAAACTATTTCATTTTCTCCTAACAATCAGCGTGGGACGTTATATACAGAGCGGCCTGCCGGAATAACTTTTGAAACTTCACTCAAACCTGCAAGTCATTAATGAGTGCAGTAAATACCTTGTGTTGGTTATTACTGCATAGCTAAATGTCTTAACAACACAACAGGAACACTTGGCTGGTCAGAGTGTGAGACTGCTTCACTGGTTTCCAGAAGAATCCAGAGGGATGTATTAAGAACAGGTGAATATGCCCAGCTACCCACAATCCTTTTCCAGGGTCTCAGGAGCAGTTGCTCTTGAAAGGTGAGGGACTAAACTACTACTTGAACTACTGCACACAAATTGAGTAAGAAAAGACATAATCTACAGCTGAGGGACAACAATGACCCAAACCTGATCAGGTGAGCCAGCTCAAACGCCACTGAAAAGTTAGTACTTAAAAAAAAAAAGTCTTAGATCCCTCGCTCCATAAAATCCCCCTGTCTCAAACAGGCACATTAAAGGGTGTTCAAAACAGCAAGACTACAATTAAGAGGCGGATCTCCTCTAAATGTGGTCCAGACAGTGTAGGCCACAAGAAGGAAACCCCCAAAACATCAGCAGCTGCATGAAATAAAAACCCAGTGGGCTCTGGTTTAGGACATTGTCCTACAGTGACAATACATAGGCACAGAGGAGGGGTAGGGGTGGGGGGAGAGGGGGGAGGAGGAGGAGGAGGAGCTGGAAGAGGATCAAGGGAGCCCTTTCTAAAGCAGTCTCCTGGGGATATGCAGGCTACAGTGTAAAAGTATTACTGCAGTCTAAAAGTATTTCTGCAGTGTAAAAGTATTACTACAGTGAAACAGCATTACTACAGTGTAAACATATTTCTACACTGTAAAAGTATTACTACAGTTACCATGTAAAAGTATTACTACAATGTAAAAGTATTTCTACAGTGTAAAAGTATTTCTACAGTGTAAAAGGATTACTACAGTGTAAAAGTATTGCTACAGTGTAAAAGTATTTCTACAGTGTAAAAGTATTTCTACAGTGTAAAAGTATTACTACAGTGTAAAAGTATTAATACAGTGTAAAAGTATTGCTACAGTGTAAAATTATTAATACAGTGTAAAAGTTTTGCTACAGGGTAAAAGTATTACTATAGTGTAAATGTATTTCTACAGTGTAAAAGTATCACTACAGTTACCATGTAAAAGTATTACAACAATTTAAAAGTATTTCTACAGTGTAAAAGTATTAATACAGTGTAAAAGTATTGCTACAGTGTAAAAGTCTTGCTACAGTGAAACAGTATTACTACAGTGAAACAGTATTACCACAGTGAAACAGTATTACCACAGTGAAACAGGTCAACTGAAGGCCCACTTTTCTCCCAGGGGCCTGCGCTCCCCATAGCCACCTAATCCCATTACTGTAAATATGTCCATGCTGTTCTCTAATTGGCCAGTGAGTGTTAATCTGGGTCCTCTGTGCCCAAACAGCCATGTCAATTCCCCTGGGGTTACAGCAGCAGAGCGAGAGAGAGAGTGACAGAGAGAGAGAGAGACCTGGGCCCTGGCAGTAACATCCCAAAAATACAAAAATAATGATTTTCCAGGGAAGATCCAGATCTCAGGGAATTAGACCAAAGTTCTCAATTGGTACAAAATATATAGAGTACTGCACACACTACAATTACTTAGGTTTAAAAATAAGCTCAACTGGACACCTTAATGAGGCAGAAAAAGCAGGGCATTCTACGCCATTAAAAAACTAATTCAGATTGAAATAAATTCAGATTGAAATTGAAATTAAAATTTGGCTAAAACTAATTGAATGTGTCATTGAACCAATTGCACTTTATGGCAACGAGGTGTGGGGTCCACTTGCAAAACAAGATTTCACCAAATGGGACAAACATCAAATTGAAACCCTGCATGCAGCGTTCTGTAAGATTCTCCTACATGTCCAGAGGAAAACTACAAACGATGCATGCAGGGCAGAATTAGGCCAATATCCATTAATAATAAAAAAACAAAAAAGCAATTCAGTTTTGAAAACATCTCAAATTTAGTGACCCCCTCTCATATCATTATCCAGCCCTGCAATGCCAAGAGCTGAGCAAAGAAAAGAGTCCCCTCATCCAGCTGGTCCTGGGGCTGAGTTCACCAACCTGTTCTACTAACACACTGAAGAAGCCTCAGGACCCGAACATCCAATCAATCAGAATAAAACAAATTACAATACAGTCAAAACAAAACTACATTGCTTATTGGGAAGCACAAAGCAAAATGCAGTGCTATCTGGCCCTAAATCGACAGTACACCGTGGCTAACTATTTGACCATGGTTACTGATCAAAACCTTAGAGAAACCTTGACAAAGTACAGGCTCAGTGAGCACAGCCTTGCCATTGAGAAGGGTAGACACAGGAAAACCTGGCTCCCTGTAGAGGAAAGGCTGTGCAACCACTGCACAACAGCAGAACCTGAGACAGAGCTGCATTTCCTGACAAAATGTAAAAAAATATAAAACATTTCCCCAAATTTGAAACCCTCATTCAAGTTTTCAAAGAGAGCTGTGGATTGGCAGCACACTACATTGCTGCCTCCCATTAGATGAGGGACAGTGTCTGACAGACCAACCAACCTGCACATTTCCTCTACTGTATGCTTAGTTATTGTTCAATGTATGGTTATTTTGACCCTTGGTTATTGTTGTTACTGTTGTCCCGTTGACAATTTTTAATCTTATTAAGCTTTGTTACGTCATGCCAATAAAGCAAATTGAATTGAATTGAGAGAGAGAGAGAGAGAGAGAGAGAGAGAGAGAGAGAGAGAGAGAGAGAGAGAGAGAGAGAGAGAGAGAGAGAGAGAGAGAGAGAGAGAGAGAGAGAGAGAGAGAGAGAGAGAGAGAGAGAGAGAGAGAGAGAGAGAGAGAGCGCCTTCATAGAGGAAAAGACTGTTGCAAATTACCACCAAAAGGTGCTTTCCTATCGATCATCTGTGTTAATCAGATAACCGCTAAGGCACACCAGGATCTTGGTCCACACACTCCCACACAGTCATCAAGAGGGCACGACAGCATCTCTTCCCGATCAGGAGGCTGAAAAGATTTTGCTTGGGCTCTCGGATCCTGAAAAAGTTCTACAGCTGCACCAACTCTGCATTGTTGGGAAGGGCTCGTAATCAAGCCTTTTATGGTAAAGTCTACACCTGTTGTATTTGGCACCCTGTGTTAAGATGGTTAGACAGAAGCAGATCCTACTGTTAATGTCAGCGCTGTTTGTCCTGTCTGGCTTCCTGTCCAGTCACCAGGTCAAAAGGGACCTGTCTCCCCTCCCGCCACCACATTCAGGCAGGGCCAGCCTTCATACAGACAGTGGATTCAGCATTATTGTGGAACAGGGTTATTTCACTGAAGAATACAGATTTCCAGATGTTACTCATCATAAACTGTAAGCAACACATTGATTCTCTGTATACATGTAGAGGAACATTTGTAAATGTTTATTTGTGATGGTTTATTTGGGTTTAGAGTGGAGATATAAGACAAATATGATGGCAGGATGATTTGATGCCCAAACAGTATGCGGTTAACACTGTAGTAAGGCATGGATTCATAAACTCTACAGTGTGTGTAAACAGGAAGCTCGCCCAGTACATGCTGTCTTGTAGGGACACTGGGGTAGCTGGTATGCATCATATAAGGTATAGGATTGCATCATATAAGGTATGTTACTGTACTGTAACATGGGGAGTGGGCTAACATGAAAAGATAGTCTGACTTCTGCTCTGAGACATGGCAAACGCGGTTAGTCAAGCTCACTTTGATGTAATGAATGAACCATGAATTCTCCACATTAACCGACGGCTTGCCACAATATTCTGTAGACCCTGGGATGTTTGGAAAACAAAACATTGTACACTTGGATGATCATTGAGCTCTACATACTGTATTTGACTGTAGAAAAGGTTTCTGTTCTAAATGTTCTACTGCTTGAACTCATTCCAGATTCATGTTGATTCTGTTATGCCCTCCTTTATTTCTAACCATCAGTGACTATAAATAAAACTCTCGCAGATAAACTGACACTACATATGTTTTCACCCGTCAAGCATGAATGTTTTGAAAACCCTTTCTAATCAGAGAGAGAGAGAGAGAGAGAGAGAGAGAGAGAGGGAGGTTAGTCTTGTCCGTGGTCTGGCCTGGCAGAGCAGTGTTATTTACGCCAGGCACTGGATCATTGTCCATCAGCTCTAAAGCACAAGGAATTCTCTCACTAATCCACAATTATAAACAACCCACCCCAGTGCACTGTCAGGCTCCCAGCTTCCTCCTCCCTCCCCTCCCCTCCCTCCCACCCAGGCGAGAGACCTGCTATTACCCAGGCTACATTGGGCCAGCCGGGAGATAAAGGTCAAACACCCACCACACCTTCCTCTAAAATAAATCTCTTTCTTAATTTATTTATTTGATTTTTATTGAACCTTTATTTAACTAGGCAAATCAGTTAAGAGCAAATGATTATGTGCAATGACGGCCTACCCCGGCCAAACCTTAACCCGGATGACGCTGGGCCAATTGGGCACCACCCTATGGGACTCTCTATCTGCCTGGACCTATCCAGCATCCAACCCTGGCCCACGTCTTACATAGAGCCTGTCTGAGAACACAACTGCTGTAAGACATGGTCCTCCAATGTTCAGGGTTTCAGCTGTTCTACTGTAAGGGAATGCTTGGGATGTCATAGTTTGAGGAAATCATAAAGAAATGATAGATCCTCAGGAAATGAAAGGGGTTTGGGGTCAGCCAGGATGTTCTGGAGAGGGTGTACAGCAGCTTTGTGGAGAGCATCCTCACGTTCAATATGACAGTCTGGTATGGTAATCTGAGTGTGAGGAGCAAAAGCAAACTGACCAGAAAAGTAAACACAGCCAACAATGTAATTGGTCGACCACAGGCACATTTAAGCATCCTGTTCCAAGGCAACCAAAAAGAAGGCACTGGCTGTCATTGGCGACCCCTCCCACCCTCAGTTGGAGAGGCTTCCCTCTGGCCGGCTCGTTAGTATGCCCATGACCAAGAAGAACGGGTTTAAACATTAATTCCTTCCTTGTGCTGTTGGACTACTAAATGCACAGTAAATTGTATCGGCATATGTACTTATCTATCTAGTGTAGTTGGGACACTGGTCATTTGTTAGTGAGTGTATTAATGTCCTCTATGTTGTTAGTGTTCGCAACATGATGGACTGACTGGTTTAAATGTGTATGATGTGAAAATGTATGTGATTCTTTAAAGGAAGGTGATGCCAAAGAAAAATGTCCATCCTGGATGGACAATAAAGTTGTATTCTATTCTATTCTAGTTGATAGATTTAGCTTCAGTTGGCTCCATATCTAAGAGGAAAACAAGGTGAGGAAATGTACGGACAAATCTGTTGAAAAGGCAGTCATCATTTAATCTATGGCCTGCTACCAAAACAAAATAATACAAGTCATTGAACATGGTGTACAATTCTTATGTGAGGGTCTTGAGTTTACAAGGACTGTATTATCCACACTCGGCATGTTTCCTGCATCTTGTGCCTGTATTTAAGCAAAATTAGGAGTAGCCTATATTTAACCGTTATGTGGGGAGGAGAGGTAGCAGTACTCTAACCCAAACTGGAGCTTCTGTCATAAAATGGACTTCAGGGTAAAGGCCTTGCCTTGACTTGACATTAAGGGGCATTTCTAATAAAGACACTGTCTGATTTGCCATGGTGATGAATGCCGAACCCTGCACAGGACTTCTGTGAAACACTAAACTCCCCTGGGCAGCAAATGAGCTCTGACGGTTCTTTTTTATTTGATACAATTTCATTCAGTAGCGTCCCTGCTTCGCCGTCCGCCCCAATTACCTAGCAGTTAAAGAGCTTTACGTGGCCGTGGTCTCTGCTGACCCTGATTGAATGAAAGGTCAACTCCATGCCCACATGAGCCCAGGGACTGGGTGAACCAAGGATACTCTCCAGGAACATATACATCCACCGTAGCCCCCAAACGGACAGACACTCCTCCTGACAGATAGAACAGACAACGACGAGACAGCCTATAGGGAGGAGGTCAGAGACCTGGCGGTATGGTGCCAGGACAACAACCTCTCCCTCAACGTGATCAAGACAATGGAGATGATTGTGGACTACAGGAAAAGGAGGACTGAGCACGCCCCCATTCTCATCGACGGGGCTGTTGTGGAGCAGGTTGTGAGCTTCAAGTTCCTTGGTGTCTACATCACCAACAAACTAACATGGTCCAAACACACTAAGACAGTCGTGAAGAGGGCACGACAAAATCTATTCTCCCTCAGGACACTGAAAAGATTTGGCATGGGTCCTCAGATCCTCAAAAGGGTCTACAACTGCACCATCGAGAGCATTCTGACTGGTTGCATCACTGCCTGGTATGGCAACTGCTCGGCCTCCGACCACAAGGCATTACAGAGGGTAGTGCATACGGCCCAGTATAACACCGGGGCCAAGCTTCCTACCATCCGGGACCTCTACACCAGGCGGTGTCAGAGGTAGGCCCTAAAAATAGTCAAAGACGCCAGCCACCCTAGTCATAGACTGTTCTCTCTGCCACCGAACGGCAAGCAGTACCGGAGCGCCAAGTTTAGGTCAAAAGGCTTCTTAACTGCTTCTACCCCCAAGCCATTAGACTTCTGAACAGCAAATCAAAGGGCTACCCAGACCCCTCTTTTACGCTGCTGCTACTCTCTGTTTATTATCTATGCATGGTCACTTTAACTCTACCTACATGTACATATTACCTCAATTACCTTGACTACCCGGACTCCCCTGTATATAGCCTCACTTTTGTTATTTTACTGCTGCTCTTTAATTATTTGTTACTTTTATTTTCACTTTTTCTAGTTATTTATTTTTGACTTAATTAACACATTTTTATTCTTAACTTCTTAAAGCATTGTTGGTTAAGGGCTTGTAAGTAAGCATTTCACTGTAAGGTCTACTCCTGTTGTATACGGTGCATGTGACAAATACAATTTGATTTGAACTGAAAGCCTCAGAAGACACTAGGGAAAACACAATATCCTGGTCCTACTCTGTAGTTGCCAGGCTTCTTCTGCAGGAGAGAAGGGATGGATCCACCCCCCCCCATCCCCATCCCCAGAGAGACACCCAGAGAGAGGTCATCAACTCCTGCCCAAACAGGAAGAGGGATCAAATGAGGATCATGTTTCTGCACGGTAGAGTGGAGGAGAGGGCAGCCGCCAGGCTAGGGAGTCTGACCTACTCCTTTCCATTGTCTCAGACCAGACACACACATACATCTACCTGGCTACTTACTGGAGCCTCACTCTCGGGAAGAGGGATATGGAGGAACACCACTGAACCTTAGCAAAGAATGAAAAAGTGGGGCAAAACAGGACTCATGTGGCTCCTGCATGGATAAGGAGAATGGGTTTCATATTGCTAGCCTCCTCTCAGTTGAGAGCCCTTGTAGCTACAGAACCCAAGGGGGTGTGATCCTGTGTCAGCACCAGCCACACAGAGTTAGACATAATTCAGATGTGAATGGAAGTGATCTGATATAATTAAGATCAGTTGGTTTCTTTAGGGTGGTTTATAATAGCGCAGCATAAATATTTATTCCTGGAGGCTGGCGAAGAGGATAAAAATGGGAGTCATAGGTGGACCTCACCAAACACTGAGAATTCAGGCTCACCGCTCCCTACCAATACCCAGAGGATTCAGGCTCACCGCTCCCTACCAATACCCAGAGGATTCAGGCTCACCGCTCCCTACCAATACCCAGAGGATTCAGGCTCACCGCTCCCTACCAATACCCAGAGGATTCAGGCTCACCGCTCCCTACCAATACCCAGAGGATTCAGGCTCACCGCTCCCTACCAATACCCAGAGGATTCAGGCTCACCGCTCCCTACCAATACCCAGAGGATTCAGGCTCACCGCTCCCTACCAATACCCAGAGGATTCAGGCTCACCGCTCCCTACCAATACGCAGAGGATTCAGGCTCACCGCTCCCTACCAATACCCAGAGGATTCAGGCTCACCTCTCCCTACCAATACCCAGAGGATTCAGGCTCACCGCTCCCTACCAATACCCAGAGGATTCAGGCTCACCGCTCCCTACCAATACCCAGAGGATTCAGGCTCACCGCTCCCTACCAATACCCAGAGGATTCAGGCTCACCGCTCCCTACCAATACCCAGAGGATTCAGGCTCACCGCTCCCTACCAATACCCAGAGGATTCAGGCTCACCTCTCCCTACTAATACCCAGAGAATTCAGGCTCACCGCTCCCTACTAATACCCAGAGGATTCAGGCTCACCGCTCCCTACTAATACCCAGAGGATTCAGGCTCACCACTCCCTACTAATACCCAGAGGATTCCGGGCGAGACTGCTATTTCTTTCCTGCAGTAGATATAAAATACATGTAAAATAAATGTATTGTCTTTAAGTGTTCAATTTATCCTAATAAATGACTGACAAATGGGTCTGGGGCTCTTTTGTAGACTCTTTGTATTTTCCCAGAGGGCAGCAATCTGAATGAGGAGGGGAGAGTGGAGAGTATATCCAATTGCTTTCATATTCTGTATTATTGGTTGACTGAAATAACGCCTTTAACCCCCGGACGGCCCAGCTGACCACTGACTGGCTCGATGACTGACTCACTGACTGCCTGGGGGCAACGCCTTTAATCCCCGGGCGGCCCAGCTGACCACTGACTGGCTCGATGACTGTCTCACTGACTGCCTGGGGGCAACGCCTTTAATCCCCGGACGGCCCAGCTGACCACTGACTGGCTCGATGACTGTCTCACTGACTGCCTGGGGGCAACGCCTTTAATCCCCGGGCGGCCCAGCTGACCACTGACTGGCTCGATGACTGTCTCACTGACTGCCTGGGGGCAACGCCTTTAATCCCCGGGCGGCCCAGCTGACCACTGACTGGCTCGATGACTGTCTCACTGACTGCCTGGGGGCAACGCCTTTAATCCCCGGGCGGCCCAGCTGACCACTGACTGGCTCGATGACTGTCTCACTGACTGCCTGGGGGCAACGCCTTTAATCCCCGGGCGGCCCAGCTGACCACTGACTGGCTCGATGACTGTCTCACTGACTGCCTGGGGGCAACGCCTTTAATCCCCGGACGGCCCAGCTGACCACTGACTGGCTCGATGACTGTCTCACTGACTGCCTGGGGGCAACGCCTTTAATCCCCGGACGGCCCAGCTGACCACTGACTGGCTCGATGACTGTCTCACTGACTGCCTGGGGGCAACGCCTTTAATCCCCGGGCGGCCCAGCTGACCACTGACTGGCTCGATGACTGTCTCACTGACTGCCTGGGGCAACGCCTTTAATCCCCGGGCGGCCCAGCTGACCACTGACTGGCTCGATGACTGTCTCACTGACTGCCTGGGGGCAACGCCTTTAATCCCCGGGCGGCCTAGCTGACCACTGACTGGCTCGATGACTGTCTCACTGACTGCCTGGGGGCAACGCCTTTAATCCCCGGACGGCCCAGCTGACCACTGACTGGCTCGATGACTGTCTCACTGACTGCCTGGGGGCAACGCCTTTAATCCCCGGGCGGCCCAGCTGACCACTGACTGGCTCGATGACTGTCTCACTGACTGCCTGGGGGCAACACCTTTAACCCCCAGACGGCCCAGCTGACCACTGACTGGCTCGATGACTGACTCACTGACTGCCTGGGGGCAACACCTTTAACCCCCGGACAGCCCAGCTGACCACTGACTGGCTCGATGACTGACTCACTGACTGCCTGGGGGCAACACCTTTAACCCCCGGACAGCCCAGCTGACCACTGACTGGCTCGATGACTGACTCACTGACTAACTGACTGCCTGGGGGCAACGCCTTTAATCCCCGGAAAGCCCAGCGGACCACTGACTGACTAGATGACTGACTAACTGACTGGCTGACTGACTTATTGACTAACTAACTGATTGGCTGGCTGACAGACTGACTCACTGACTAACTGACGTGTTGGATGACTGACTCCCTGACTAACTCATTGACTGGCTGGCTGGCTGACTCACTGACTAACTGACTAGCTGGCTGACTGACTCATTGGCTAACTGACTGGCTAGCTGGCTGACTGACTCATTGGCTAACTGACTGGCTGGCTGGGTGAATGACTCACTGGCTAATTCCCAGGCTGGCTGGCTAACTGTCTGGCTGGCTAACTGGCTGACTGACTCACTGGCTAACTGACAGGCTGGCTGGGTGACTGACACTGGCTTATCCACTGGCTGGCTGGGTGACTGACACTGGCTAATCCACTGGCTGGCTGGCTAACTGGCTAGCTAACTGGCTGACTGACTCACTGGCTAACTGGCTGGCTGACTGACTCACTGGCTAACTGGCTGGTTAACTGGCTGGCTAACTGGCTGGTTAACTGGCTGGCTCACTGGCTGGCTAACTGGCTGGCTAACTGGCTGGCTAACTGGCAGGCTACCTGGCTGGCTAACTGGCTGGCTAACTGGCTGGCTACCTGGGCAGACCATGCCAGTGAGCACTGAGCTCCTGATACCAGCCATGTGGTAAAGTTTCTCCTGTGAGTGTTGCTCCTTTATTGCATTTCCATCCAGCTTTCATATCATCTGCAAACGTTTCAGACAGATAGACTTGCTTTGGCTGAAATGAAGACACTGACACTTCTGACATAGGATACTGTAAGTTGAGCATGTTCATGGCAGGGGGAAATGGGGGAGTGATGACATGCCTGTTATGGCATGACACGATGCCTGGAAACAAGGAAAAAGTGCTTCAGAGAGTCTGAGATCCTGAATCTACCCTGAAACACCTCTTATGGATGATGGAGGAAAGTGTTCTTACAGGATAAGACAGAATGTACAATGAGTATCATACTAAATATAGAACAGGACGCCTCTATGTAGGCCTGACGTTACGTGAGTTGCTTAGAAAAAAGTGAAATAACCTGTGTCTCACCAGTCAGGTCTCTCCCCAGCTTCCTCATGTCCTTTGTGAGGTCTTCAAATTTGACCTGAGCTGCCAAGAAGAAATCCTGTGGCTCAGGCAGTGGGAATATACTCTTGTCCGTTCCTGCGTGCTGCAAACAAACAGACAACCCACCAATGACAAAACATCAAGAAACAACAGAATAATTTATATTTTAGTCCATCCTGGGATATTTGTTCCCTTCATCTGAAATACTGTACCTCGTCAAAATTGCGCAGATAGTATGCAACTACGTAATCCACCAGACTGATACAGTTGTCCTAAAGATACAAAAGGTCAGACAAAAGAAGCCAGTGCCACTTCTCAGTAACATACTGTAGATGAATATAATGTAATATGGCTGTGTGTGTGGTGAGTGTACCCTGCTCTTGACGTCCTTCAGTTTGGGCAGGATCTCCAGGCCAAAGCCATCAGCCTGACCCCGTGTCCTGTTGCCTCCGTTCATGTAGTTCCCAAAGGCTAGGACCAGCCCCATCACATCCTTCACACTGCTACAGTCCAGCAGATCCTGACCACACACACACACACACACACACACACACACACACACACACACACACACACACACACACACACACACACACACACACACACACACACACACACACACACACACACACACACACACACACACACACACACACACACACACACACACACACACACACACACACACACACACACACAGGGTCAGCAGGATAAAAGCTCATACACTGACAAATCAATAAGATTGCAGTCATGTCTTACTTTGCTCACGGTGGAGACTATTTCTACTTTGCGGTGGATGGAAGATATGCAGTCGAGGAAGATAGACTGGAATATGATGCAGTGGGACCGGCCAGAGAAGTCTGGAATCTGGGAGAGTTCATACAAGAACCTGCACAAGAGGAAATAATGTGTTATGACAAAATTAAACAAAATGTCCAACAGGAAGAACTATTTTTAATCCTTGGCTGCGCTGCTTCCACACACACACACGGCTGAGTCAGTATGGCTTTTAACTAGCAGCTGATAGTCATGAGTCTTTCTGCTCTAATAGTTTGATAGGTCCAGGGTCAACTTAAGGAGGACCGGAGCACTGATTGGTCAAATGTAGTGTCAGGCCGATTCATGTAATATCCTGTGGGATTAGGCTGCTGTTGGATCAGACACTGAGTGGGTATGAACATGGCCCTCTGCCCCACAGTGACAAGTCATTAATAGGCCAGCTATGTTTAACCCCCATGGGAGGAAAGCCGCGCTGAGAGCCAGCAGCCGTCCATCTCTGCCATTCACTCTGAGACACACACACACACACATATGCACGTGTATGTACACCCACACACATGCACACATACACACATAAGCCCATTCCCTCAGTATGGAAGACATGAAGGTTGCAAAACAGACCAGGAACAAATATTTACTGTCTGAGGAAGACTAAGGAGCTTGGTTTATTTACTGCTTGAAATGATAAATAAACACAAAAGTGATGCCACCTTTTCTAAGTGATGTTTATATAAAAGATCTCACTGTAATGGTTTGGCTGTAAAGAACCATCAACGTGATGAGTGAGCTCAGGCTGTCAAAGACCAAAGTGTTTGTCTCTGTCTGTACACATTAAAAACCACATGATGTGTTTCTAAAAAATCTCTAAGACAAAACCAAAGTACCCTCTGAAATTGGCATGGTGAATTCCCGGGAGGGGATGTCTTTCTGTATGTATGAGCATCTAGTTCTCTGACTCCAGTAGAAGTCAGGGTCCAGTGTTCTACCGCCCTCTCCCTGAACCCTTGGATGCAGGAGAAGCACTCTTACTGTTCTGGCTTGTCCAGTAGCTTCACCTCGTCCTCCTTGGACGTCTCATAGTATGTTTTTATCTTCTCCAGCTCGTCATTCGTGGCCCTCTGTGATCACACCCAATCAAAACAGTTGAGTAGACAACAATAAAGCTGTAGCAACGAATGATATAGACAGTCATTACAAAACAAGAGGTAGAATAGCAATGGATAAATGTTGAGTGTGACATCCTTGAGAAATTGGCTGTAGACTAGCATATGTTATAGAGCCCTGGTGTAGTGTCAGTGGTGTAAAGTTCTTAAGTAAAACTACTTTAAAGTACCACTTAAGTCGTTTTTGTTGGGGTATCTGTACTTCACTATTTATATTTTTGACAACTTCTACTCCACTACATTCCTAAAGAAAATAATCTACTTTTACTCCATACATTTTCCCTGACACCCAATGTACTTGTTACATTTTGAATGCTTAACAGGACAGGAAAATGGCCCAATTCATTGAATGACTTTACAACACACCTTGGAATACTCACATTTTCATATAAAGCCTCGATGGTCTCCAAGTCCACCACAGAGTTATCTACACTCAAAACAGCTGGAACAATACATTCATTTATTAGAGACAATCTCTTGTAAAGATGGAATATGTTGGGCAGGCATGCTGTTGAAATTCCCTGCTGCCTGGGTTTGGTGCCCAGGCCTGTTAACCTGTGAGGGAGATTACATTCATATAGGCATGCTATGTACAAAACTATACTTTACAGAAATAATACCCATGTCTATTATTTGTTAACTCATTTCAACATTAAACACCTTTTGAGATCTGAAATGTCTGACAAACTTAGATTATGTAGTGAACTATCACTTTAAAGTGACTGAACGAGAGTATTAGGGAGTGGTGGGTATCGGGGCGTGTGGTCAGGCAGGTCAGGGCAGTCATTGTGTCAGAGCAGAGCCCCACACATGAGCTTTCCTCTCAGGCCAGGGGTCATAGGAGAGGGCATATAACTTCTTAACCCCAGGACCTGCAGCCAGAATTACCACAGTCTCCAGTAATGATCTCTAAAGTGGGGACGCCGAGGGAGAGGAGGGGAGAGAGGAGGGAAGAGGAGGGGAGAGAGGAGAGGAGAGGAGGGGAGGGGACAGAGAGAGAGGAGAGAGAGAGAAAGAGAGAGAGAGAGAGAGAGAGAGAGAGAGAGAGAGAGAGATAGAGAGAGTGGAGAGAGAGAGAGAGAGAGAGAGAGAGAGAGAGAGAGAGAGAGAGAGAGAGAGAGAGAGAGAGAGAGACAGAGAGAGACAGAGACAGAGACAGAGAGAGAGAGAGAGAGAGAGAGAGAGAGAGAGGGCTCCACTCTTAGAGGAGAGTCTGCAGTAATGGAGAGAGAGAGGAGGGGGAGAGACAGAGGAGAGGAGAGAGAGAGAGAGGGGAGAGAAGAGAGAGAGAGAGAGAGGAGGCTCCACTCTTAGAAACAGTCTCCAGTAATGATCACAGTCTGCAGTAATGATCTCTAAAGTGGGGCCGCAGAGAGAGAGGAGGGGAGAGAGGAGAGGAGAGGAGGGGAGAGAGGTGAGGAGGGGAGAGAAGAGAGACAGAGAGAGAGAGTGAAAAGCCCCCACTCTTAGAAACAGTCTCCAGTAATGATCACAGTCTGCATTAATGACCTCTAAAGTGGGGCCGCAGAGAGAGAGGAGGGGAGAAAGGAGAGGAGAGGAGAGGAGAGGAGGGGAGAGAAGAGAGAAGAGAGAAGAGTCTCCAGAACAGTCTGAGTAATGAGAGCAGAGAGAGAGGAGGGGAAAGGAGAGGAGAGGAGAGGAGGAGAGGGAGAGGAGGGAGAGAAGAGAGAAGAGAGAAGAGAGAAGAGAGAAGAGAGAAGAGAAAAGAGTGAGAGTGAGAGTGAGAGAGAGAGAGAGAGAGAGAGAGAGAGAGAGAGAGAGAGAGAGAGAGAGAGAGAGAGAGAGAAGGCTCCACTATTAGAAAAAGTCTGCAGTAATGATTACAGTCTGCAGTAATGATCTCTAAAGTGGGGCCGCAGAGAGAGAGGAGAGGAGAGAGGAGAGGAGGGGAGAGAAGAGAGAGAGAGTGAGAGAGAGGGGGGGGAGGCTCCACTCTTAGAAAAAAGGTGTTATCTCGAACCAGGAAGAAACATTCCTGGAAGAAACATTTTGGTTCCAGGTTGATGGTTCTCCAAAAATGGTTCTCCTATGGGGGAAGCCAAATAACTTATTTGGAACCCTTTTTAGTGGGGGTCATTTATCATGACCGCATGTCAGTCATATTTGTCAGTCATTTTTAGCTGCAACATCGAGAGCATCCTGACCGGTTGCATCACTGCCTGGTACGGCAATTGCTCGGCTTCCGACCAAAAGGCACTTCAGAGGGTAGTGCGTACGGCCCAGTACATCACTGGGGCAAAGCTGCCTGCCATCCAGGACCTCTACACCAGGCGGTGTACACACACACACACACACACACACCTTTTCCGCACTATTGGTTAGAGCCTGTAAGTAAGCATTTCACTGTCTACCTGTTTTATTTGGCGCACATGACAAATAAACGTTGATTTGATATGAAAAATAGACAGTGAAATCTTGCTAAGGAAGAGATGAGTGGATGAGAACGAGATGCAGTGCACAATGTTTGTTTAGGCCGAATGATGACAATCACTGAATGTCATTCATAATACTTTTTGGTGTTTTGTATGTGATTTTAGAGTGGAGTAGTCTAATAGTTGGAATAGTAACTGAATGTAAGCCTCACACACAGCCTAGCCTATTTTAAAGAAGTTTGGCCGGTTTTAAAGAAGTTTGGTCGGTTTTAAAGAAGTTTGGCCGGTTTTAAAGAAGTTTGGCCGGTTTTAAAGAAGTTTGGTCGGTTTTAAAGAAGTTTGGCCGGTTTTAAAGAAGTTTGGTCGGTTTTAAAGAAGTTTGGTCGGTTTTAAAGAAGTTTGGCCGGTTTTAAAGAAGTTTGGTCGGTTTTAAGGAAGTTTGGCCGGTTTTAAAGAAGTTTGGCCGGTTTTAAGGAAGTTTGGTCGGTTTTAAGGAAGTTTCGCCGGTTTTAAAGAAGTTTGGTCGGTTTTAAAGAAGTTTGGCCGGTTTTAAAGAAGTTTGGTCGGTTTTAAAGAAGTTTGGCCGGTTTTAAAGAAGTTTGGCCGGTTTTAAAGAAGTTTGGCCGGTTTTAAAGAAGATTGGCCAGTTTTAAGGAAATTTTTGTGATGTGTCCTGGTCTGACAAACAGCGCTGTAGCTCAGCTACAGATGCGGAAAGCCCACATAGACGGACGTGGTGGATTGAGATGCAGCCCATGAAAAAAAACTGACAGATTATGAGGGGATTCTTTTATCATGTTGATTAGATTGCTGCACAAGTGTAAAAGTCCATGTAAAACAACACATCTTTCCTATTAGGCCCATAGAGACCCTTTTAAATAAAAAATTATTATATATGTAATTCTGTGATTAGGCCCATGAAAATGACAAAGTGCGTTCACACATACTGTAGGAAGTCCCTGTACCAGGAAGACATTTGATCTACTTTCACCCCTGCTTGTCAGCAGTGCGAGAGAGAAAGAAAGTAAGAGAGGGAGAGCTCTGCTCAGTGTCTCAGAAAGAGGAGTCACAGCTTTATGGCTGGGTACAGGTCAGGGAGGAGAGAGGAAAGGAGGGGGCAGACTGGGAGGGATGGCTCCTGGTCTCAATGGCGATATGGATCTGTGTGCTGTTAGCTGTAGACTGCAGAGCGACCCCTGCACTCAGATCAACCCAGAACAGACCCAATGTGAGTGGAAACAAGCCCCTCTCTACACCACTGTGGCTGTGTCATGTCTGAGAGTCGCATGACTAGCAAAGAACCACCAGTGAAGTTGAGCCAAAAGCACATGACTGTACTGTATACAGAGACACCCCTGGAGTCATTAAGACATGTTAACTTCTATCTCCACAATAAGAAGAAATAGTTCTGCATCCAAGAATCCAAGCATTCTTCCAATGATATCCAGATCTTCCCCAAGCCCCTACGACCAGCTGAGGCAGCAGGGCAGCCCAAAATGATGCATCAAAGTGGAGAGCATGCTGGATGGCAGGCTGGAGGTGGAGGGACATTTCCTACCTCTTAATAGGGTGGATTACCTAAGGCTTCAGCGCGCCCGCCATGCACCCGTCAATCACACACCAAAGGAGGGCCGCAGCGCAGTGCAGCACAGTGCTTTGAGCCAAAGGAGGCCAGGTCCGGATATCTATCCACACCGGGAGATCAAAGGAACCCTGTTGCCACCTCACTCCCTTTCCCTTCACTTCACACCCATCGCTCAGGGTGTGTGTGGTGTGCCTTGAACTGCGGTGGCCCAGGAGGTCCCACAGCCAGGCTCAAGCCCTCCGTTGGCCCCCACTCTTCCCTCTCCCTGCCCTGGGCCACCAAACCCCTGCCTCCCCTCACTCCCTCCTCCCAAGTGGCTGTAATTACATTACATGTCCCATGTCCTTTTAATTTGCCAACAAAGGGCAGGCAAGCAGGCGAGGCCAGGGACCAGGGACCAGGGCCCTTAGAACTGCTTGTTAAGCTGCTCTGCTGCATTGTCAGATTCAAATTGTCCATTTCACCTACACCTCCCATTAAGGCTGTAGGAAGCAGGCTCACGCTGGGAGAGAGCAGACTCTTTTATTGGGGGTTCTTTACCTCGACACTGACAGAGGGAGAAGGAGAGAGAAAAAATTATCACAACCAAAAACGGCAGCTTGGCCCAATGTGTTGTTTGGTTTGCATTGGGCAAGCGTTTTTATGTGGCGGTGCGGTGTCTGCTGACTGCGAAGGTGGATTTATACACACTCAGATCATTAGCAGGGTGTCGCTCCCATTAGGCGGTGGAAACCGTCACTGGCAACAATAAACAAATCTGCCAGGCTGGCCGCATGCTCAGACTGCCAGGCGCTCCACTCCCAGTCCCAGTCCCAGTCCCAATCCCAGTATCAACCCAGTTGGCTGTCACCAACGGCCCTAAACCATGCATGCCTAAGCGCTGCCTCAGACATTCCCGCCCCATTCACATACATAAACATGTGCAGTCAAATACACATACACAACCAAATACTCCACTCCTCTTTAGTGCAAGGAGGAAAATATAGATGTGATTTTGACCAGTGCATGAACGATTGAATCTGGGGAGACAGAATTGCAAAAATGGCTCATTTCATTCCAATGCTATTCACTCACAACATTATGTACTAGTCTGGGAAACTGGGGGCACTAGTCTGGAAAACTTGGAAATCTTCCACATTTGACATGAAACACAACTTCATCTATAAAAGTGGAACTATTCACACATTAGGGTCTGTCAAGAAGCAGGAAACAATTTGCAACGGGCTTCAACATTTCTTCTTTCTAAAATAACTACTTTCATCATTTTTATGGCATTTCATTTTCTAATCAGGTGAAAATAGGATTGTAACTGAAGTTTATCACTATTTAATTGAAAAAATGACTGTTGGACAGAGAGGAAATGACAGGTTGTCAGTAATATAGACAATATCCTCCAGTAATAATGCACCAAACAGCGTGGTTTTAACACAGTTAAGGAGTTCCTATTTGTTTGCTCTCACCTTTCTGAATGTCCTTCATTTCAAGGTGAAGACTTGAGATGAGGATGCCTACTGCTTGGGAACGTTTCCCATCCAGCAGCTTGATAATCTGCAGAAAAGACATGAATATCATATTTTAATCACAGTGATTACATCGAAGAGTGAGAATTCCATTGCATTACACATCCTCTATTTGATCACCATTACCACGTGGCTGAGAAGGCACAGTTTATACAGTTGATAAGATGCAGACCAACAGTTAATCTTAAATTCAAGTAATAAGATTTATTTGACTAGAATACTAGAATTTGATTTAATATGATATATTCAGATGAAACAGGGACACAGGTTAACATCATCCACAGTCTTTTTCCCAGAGAGGCCAGAAGAAAATATCAGTTAGTCACTTCCCAGAGCAAGACCACTTGAAGATAGATTGACTCTGGGAGGGGAGAGAAAGAGTACTCTAGAGAAGAGCCATTCTAACATCTCTGTGGAGCGTCTGCATTGACCCTAAAGCCACACTAATCTACACAGTGTCATAATCCTTCACGGTCCATGATAACAGGCTGAGAGACAGTGAGGATAGAAACCAACACGCCACAGACAGCAGGACTTATCGAATGACATCACTAACAATACAGAGCACAGAGTATAGAGAAAAAGTCCCCCCGTTAAAAGTACATGATATAGTCGGAAACATAAAGCCACAGGAAAGTAAAAAAGTAAAAAATGAAACCATAAAAGGACATCTTTTAAGTCTAGCAGAATAGTTTTTTTTTATAACAAACTATAAAGTCACAGGATTTTTATTTGTGCCTACACATGGTCACAATGACTTATTACTGAATTACCCATTAAGCTAGAAACAGTTTTGGCAAGGTAAAGCCCAGCTCTACAACTTAATGTCTCAGCCTTCTTCATTAGGAAGCATTGGCCGTTATTACTGCATCTCAGCTACCGGGCCATCCAGTGGGAACCAAGGAGCAGAAGCCTTAGAAGTGAGTATTGCATTACAGAAGGTAGGATGCATACTGCTTCCACGTCATTACCATTATCACTGAGGATCACCCTGTATGGGGACATGAGAGGGGAAGCAGGCAGTGTGAGAGGCCTTCCCAACACCTTTAATGAACTGCACTGGTCGGGCCACACTAAAAGCTTCCCAGGAATCCTGGCCACTCACTGTGGCCCCAGAAGCACCAATTAGCCTGTCTAGTTGACTTACTGAGAAATTACAACTGATCTGGAGGAACAAACCTGGATGCTTACTCTCAGACACGCAAGGAAGGAACGTTATGATGCTGATGCTGAGAGCTCGGTTAGAAACCCATGATGAATATAACAGCTACATCCAGTGGACACTGGGAGAACTACCCACCAGTCCAAGTCAAGGTGAAGTCCTTCCAGCAGACCAAAAAAACACTTGAAATATAGAGGAGACATTGGTTTGACACTGAAATGAAGATTAAAATAACAAAAGGAAGAGGGAGTGCTTTGAGGAGTAGCAGGTGGCTGGTGTTGGGGAGAGGGCACCAGGTTCATCAGAGAGCTGATAGTTTACACAGCCATGGCTGAGGGGGCAGGCAGCTAGACAGGTGCCTGGGAGCCAACCCTGTCAGAGTTCACCCACCCTGGAGATACGTTACAATAATAAATGGATCAAGAGAACACATCAATAACACCCTCCACTGAATGCTCAACATCCCCACACAACGTTCTGCAAATCTTACAACCACTCTCCCACTCAACACTCAAAATATGACTTTAATAAACCTCAGTGTGAACGATTATGTCATCCCTAAAGATGTAGGGTCTGAACAAATTAAAGCCACTATTTGTTTTACAGAGATCCATGGGTGGTGGGAATTGCTGGGCAATGTTTATGCAGGCTGTATTACTGGTGTATACGCAGGCTGTATTACTGGTGTTTACGCAGGCTGTATTACTGGTGTATACGCAGGCTGTATTACTGGTGTTTACTCAGGCTGTATTACTGGTGTATACGCAGGCTGTATTACTGGTGTATATGCAGGCTGTATTACTGGTGTATATGCAGGCTGTATTACTGGTGTATATGCAGGCTGTATTACTGGTGTATATGCAGGTTGTATTACTGGTGTATACGCAGGCTGTATTACTGGTGTTTACTCAGGCTGTATTACTGGTGTATACGCAGGCTGTATTACTGGTGTATATGCAGGCTGTATTACTGGTGTATATGCAGGTTGTATTACTGGTGTATACGCAGGCTGTATTACTGGTGTATACGCAGGCTGTATTACTGGTGTATACGCAGGCTGTATTACTGGTGTATACGCAGGCTGTATTACTGGTGTTTACGCAGGCTGTATTACTGGTGTATACGCAGGGTGTATTACTGGTGTATACGCAGGCTGTATTACTGGTGTATATGCAGGCTGTATTACTGGTGTATATGCAGGCTGTATTACTGGTGTATATGCAGGCTGTATTACTGGTGTTTATGCAGGCTGTATTACTGGTGTATACGCAGGCTGTATTACTGGTGTTTACGCAGGCTGTATTACTGGTGTATACGCAGGCTGTATTACTGGTGTTTACTCAGGCTGTATTACTGGTGTATACGCAGGCTGTATTACTGGTGTATATGCAGGCTGTATTACTGGTGTATATGCAGGCTGTATTACTGGTGTATATGCAGGCTGTATTACTGGTGTATATGCAGGTTGTATTACTGGTGTATACGCAGGCTGTATTACTGGTGTTTACTCAGGCTGTATTACTGGTGTATACGCAGGCTGTATTACTGGTGTATATGCAGGCTGTATTACTGGTGTATATGCAGGTTGTATTACTGGTGTATACGCAGGCTGTATTACTGGTGTATACACAGGCTGTATTACTGGTGTATACGCAGGCTGTATTACTGGTGTATACGCAGGCTGTATTACTGGTGTTTACGCAGGCTGTATTACTGGTGTATACGCAGGGTGTATTACTGGTGTATACGCAGGCTGTATTACTGGTGTATATGCAGGTTGTATTACTGGTGTATATGCAGGCTGTATTACTGGTGTATATGCAGGTTGTATTACTGGTGTATATGCAGGCTGTATTACTGGTGTTTACGCAGGCTGTATTACTGGTGTATACGCAGGCTGTATTACTGGTGTATACGCAGGCTGTATTACTGGCGTGTACGCAGGCTGTATTACTGGTGTATACGCAGGCTGTATTACTGGTGTATACGCAGGTTGTATTACTGGTGTATACGCAGGCTGTATTACTGGTGTATACGCAGGCTGTATTACTGGTGTATACGCAGGCTGTATTACTGGTGTATACGCAGGCTGTATTACTGGTGTTTACGCAGGCTGTATTACTGGTGTATACGCAGGCTGTATTACTGGTGTATACGCAGGCTGTATTACTGGTGTTTACGCAGGCTGTATTACTGGTGTATACGCAGGGTGTATTACTGGTGTATACGCAGGCTGTATTACTGGTGTATATGCAGGTTGTATTACTGGTGTATATGCAGGCTGTATTACTGGTGTATATGCAGGTTGTATTACTGGTGTATATGCAGGCTGTATTACTGGTGTATACGCAGGCTGTATTACTGGTGTATACACAGGCTGTATTACTGGTGTATACGCAGGCTGTATTACTGGTGTATACGCAGGCTGTATTACTGGTGTATACGCAGGCTGTATTACTGGTGTATACGCAGGGTGTATTACTGGTGTATACGCAGGCTGTATTACTGGTGTATATGCAGGTTGTATTACTGGTGTATATGCAGGCTGTATTACTGGTGTATATGCAGGTTGTATTACTGGTGTATATGCAGGCTGTATTACTGGTGTTTACGCAGGCTGTATTACTGGTGTATACGCAGGCTGTATTACTGGTGTATAAGCAGGCTGTATTACTGGCGTGTACGCAGGCTGTATTACTGGTGTATACGCAGGCTGTATTACTGGTGTATACGCAGGTTGTATTACTGGTGTATACGCAGGCTGTATTACTGGTGTATACGCAGGCTGTATTACTGGTGTATACGCAGGCTGTATTACTGATGTATACGCAGGCTGTATTACTGGTGTTTACGCAGGCTGTATTACTGGTGTATACGCAGGCTGTATTACTGGTGTATACGCAGGGCTGGGGGGCAGTGGTTGGGAGTGGGGCACTGTCAGGGTTTCCTCATCTCCTTAACGCAGCGCAGCACCCGGATCCTGTAGCTCATTATCCTCACACCCAATATGCAGCGACACGCGCATCCTCTCCTTTCCACTTCAAATGCCCCTACAGGTGTCATCTCATCTCCTCCAGCCCCACTGTGGAGCCGAGTGGAGCCACATGGCTACAATTACCCCCAGTCTGGTCTGGTGTGTCCTGGGCGGCCATGGACTGTGGAGGCTGACAGAGAGCTCATTCCCCTGCATGTCATCTCTGCTGCTTTGATATGATAATCAGTGGCGGGAAAGAAAAAGGCCTCCAGAGAAAACAGCAGCTTTCAGTTGTATTGGACACCTGATACAGATTAGCACTTCCATGTACAGACTCACCCCTCTACCATTCCCTTACCGCCCCAACTTCCACTTAGGGTCCTGTATGTAGAGTTGTGCATTAGGAGGGATGGGAGAAGAATGGCTAATCTCCATAATGCACATACACATTCCACCCCCACCCCACCCCACCCCACCCCCACCCCATCACACCCCCGACTAGGCCCACAGGTGTTATCTGATCTGGCAATACTTTCTGAACAAGTTACAAGTGCGTCAGGCATGTATAGGTGTTCTGTCATCACACACACCACTGTGTGCCCTACGGCGAACATGCTTAGTGCAGTGAAAACCATCATGTGTGCAGAGTGTAGCTGCTCTTCATAAAGTTGATGGAGACGACTACAGGGCAGAGATTGAATTACTTGTCTCTGTGTCATGTAGAACCGTATCGGTGTGGTGGCGAGGCCAGGACAGGACTATTGGCTTGTCAAATCTCCTCGGGGTAAGATATTGCAGAGTAAGGCAAGACAGCGCTCTTGATTGACCCCATGTCTCCACAGGCCCAGTCTGGCTCTGTCTGTTAGCTAGCTGGATGACAGTCTGCTCCCCCCACCACCTCTCTCCAGCTCCCCTCATTCCAGACCCCCTCTCCTTCTCCCTCCCTTCCCTTCCCTTCCCTTCCCTTCCCTTCCCTTCCCTTCCCTTCCCTTCCCTTCCCTTCCCTTCCCTTCCCTTCCCTTCCCTTCCCTTCCCTTCCCCTTCCCTTCCCCTCCCTTCCCTTCCCTTCCCTTCCCTTCCCTTCCCTTCCCTTCCCTTCCCTTCCCTTCCCTCCCTCTTCTCCATCCTCATCTCCTCCACCTTTCCACCCTCCTCTACACTCTCCTCTCTTCCCCATTCTCCATCCCCCTCTCCCCCCTCCTTTGTCTAGTCAGAGCCAGTACTTCTGGGAACCTATCAACAGACGATGATTCAGAGAGTTTGAACGTTGGAAGATAAACTTTTAGGGATAAAAGATGAAGCAGTAAACAAGTTACTTTTGTTTAGCTGACCCTTCTAAATGTGTTTGAGTGCCAAGGGGCTGTAGCCAACCCTTTCCACAGTTGTGGTAGTGTCTCCAAGTAATCATAGCTGAACACAGGCTGCTGCCTCTGGCCTGAGTATAGTACGGCCCCTAGTACAGCTCACTGCTCACGGATATATATACCACATACTGTATCTACTATCTCAAATAAGAACTACCAAGAAGAGTATTCCCATTTCTAGTGGGTATGTGCATTTGTGCCCACACAGCTCAGGCCAATGCTCAGGCCCCATGTTGTTGTCAAGTCCAATGCTGCAACTCTGCACTCCTGCAGCCGTGTGTGTCAGCATTCCCACTAACCCCATGGCACTGAATGTGGCGTCCAAGCAGTTAAAAATCGGCCACTAGCCCAGACTGTCCCCTTCCCAATCCATACACATTGTCATCAATCTGTCAAGGCTCCAGTCCACTGTAGAGGCCTCAGTATGGGTGTATCCATCCAGTCTGGTCACTCTGAACCCACAAACATTTGATCCAACTCAGATAGCCACAGAGAGACTCCAGGGTGGCTTAAGTTAGCGATTAAGAGCGTTGGGCCAGTGAACCAAAGGTCGCTGGTTCAAATCCACGAGCCAACTAGGTGAAACATCTGTAATTGTACCTTTGAGCAAGGCACTTTACAGCTATCAATTCTAGGAAGAGAACATTATCGTAATGTTCCCCTAATGTTTGAGTGTCCTGTTTTCCGATTGTTAGGGGAACATTCGATCTATGATAGCAAAAACCTTCTGAAAACCTTTTTAGCATGTTTTGGCGTATGTCTGTTGGGACGTTGGTGGAATATTCTCCTAACCCTCAGAAAACTGGACACATGAATGTTCTTGCAATGTTCCCATGAAATGTGTCTAGAACACTAATATATTACATTCTGAGAACATGGCAACCATGTTCTGTGTACAGTACCAGTCAAAAGTTTGGACACACCTACTCATTCAAGGGTTTTTCTTTATTTTTACTATACACAGCCTGAACGTGTGTTTTTGGGTCATTGTCCTGTTGAAAAACAAATGATAGTCCCACTAAGCACAAACCAGATCGCATGGCATATCGATGCAGAATGTTGTGGTAGCCATGATGGTTAAGTGTGCCTTGAATTCTAAATAAATCACTGACAGTGTCACCAGCAAAGCACCCCCGCACCATCACACCTCCTCCATGCTTCAAGGTGGGAATCACACATGCGGAGATCATCCATTCACCTACTCTGCATCTCACAAAGACACACGGTTGGAAACAAAAATCTCAAATTTGGACTCATCAGACCAAAGGACAGATTTCCACCGGTCTAATGTCCATTGCTTGTTGTTTCTTGCCCCAAGCAAGTCTCTTTTTATTATTGGTGTCTTTTAGTAGTGTTTATTTGCAGTATTCGACCATGAAGGCCTGATTTACACAGTCTCCTCTGAACAGTTGATGTTGAGATGTGTCTGTTACTTGAACTATGTGAAGCATTTATTTGGGCGGTAATCTGAGGTGCAGTTAACTCTTTTTTAAAATGTTTTATTTCACATTTATTTAACCAGGTAGGCAAGTTGAGAACAAGTTCTCATTTACAACTGCTACCTGGCCAACATAAAGCAAAGCAGTTCGACACATATAACAACATATGGAGTAAAACAAACATACAGTCAATAATACAGTAGAAAAATAAGTATATATACAATGTGAGCAAATGAGGTGAGATAAGGGAGGTAAAGGCAATAAATAGGCCATGGTGGTGAAGTAAATACAATATAGCAATTAAAACACTGGAATGTTAGATTTGACAGTAGAAATACTGGGGTGCAAAGAAGCTAAATAAATAAATAACTCTAATGAACTTATCCTCTGCAGAAGAGGTAACTCTAGGTCTTCCATTCCTGTGGAGGTCGTTGTGAGGGACAGTTTCATCATAGAGCTTAACGGTTTTTGCAACTGCACTTGAAGAAACTTTCAAAGTTCTTGAAATTTTCCGGATTGACTGACCTTCATGTCTTAAAGTAATGATGGACTGTCGTTTCTCTTAGCTTGTTTGAGCTGTTCTTGCCATAATATGGACTTGGTCTTTTACCAAATAGGGCTTTCTTCTGTATACCACCCCTACCTTCTCACAACACAGCCGATTGGCTCAATCGCAATAATAAGGGAAAAAAATCCACAAATTAACTTTTAACAAGGCACACCTGTTAATTGAAATGCATTCCAGGTGACTACCTCATGAAGCTGGTTGAGAGAATGTCATCAAGGCAACTTTGAAGAATCTCAAATCTCAAATATATTTTGATTTGTTTAATACTTGTTTGGTTACTACATGATTCCATATGTGTTATTTCATAGTTTTGATGTCTTCACTATTATTCTACAATGTAGAAAATAGTTCAAATAAAGAAAAACCCTTGAATGAGTAGATGTGCCCAAACTTTTGATTGGTAATGTATGTGTGGTAGGACATTAATGGAATAGTCTCCTAACCCACAGAAAACTGGACACATGAATGCTTTTGCCACGTTGCATGAATTGTGTCTATAACATTCATATCTTAGTTCTGAGAACATGGTAACCACATTCTGGGTAAGTTCTATTTGACATTAAGGGAATGGTCTCTTGCAAACATTCCTTGCACATCACAGGAACATTCTTATGAAAACGTTAGTTAATGACCTAATGAGACCCTTAAGGGAATGCTCTCTAAAGTTGTGGGAAGTTTGTTGTTAGCTGGGTTGATCAGTCCTGCCAACTATCTTCTGTCTCACTGACCCTGCCTGCAGGACTGGCTGGCCCCGAAGTCAGCTTCGTAGCTCACATTGATATCTGACCAAGCTGCATTAGCCCAGGAAAACATTAGTAATTGTGCACGTTCTATAATTTCTCTCAAACGATAACTATGACCAGGTTCAGTAGGAAAATAACTATCAGACTTAGTTGAAAGTACAATCCAAAGAACATTCCAAGCCATGGCATAGAACAGTTTAGTCTGCAGCTGATTGTGAAGTGTAAGCAGAAGGTCTTCGAAAGGTGGATTCTACTCAGCTCTGCTTCCATTCACAGAGCCAGAGAGAGGAGAAGAGAACTGAACTCACTGCCACCTGATAGCTTGCTTTGACCTAGCGCAAGAGCTGGCTACACCAATCACCAGGAATTGGACAGTTGGGAGTAAGAGGAGAAAAGGGAGGGGAGCAGTTTACTCCTTGCACACTTTGTGTTCTTTCTAGATTAGACTCCATGTAAGGCTGGGATCCTTACTTGGGCTAATTCAGCAGAGCTCCTAATGGAATGTTCCAGAGGTAAGTGGTCTAGGGTCGGAGAATATGGGATAATCTGCTGACACCATTGTACTCATTCAGCAGATGCTCTTACTGGAGTAACAGTAATAATGTCCTCAAAAATGTGTTTATGTCAATATTTTCTTTCTGACTACCTAATCTCAATCATTCCTAATATTGACGAGGAAACTCGAGTAAAGGAAATATGAATTGAAATGTGCCACTAACGCCCTCGTGTGGTAGCAATTAAACACCATTACGATGACAAAGCATTTTCTTTCGAGAAGACAGGTGTCTGAGAATTACCACGTGCCATGCAAAATATAGTGTGTCGTCGATACTGATAACAGCTTTAGAGTTACAGCATATGGGTCCCTGCATGGAAAGTCCAATAGCACTCATCACTTTCCAAGCCCAAGATATTTAAGACGCTCCTCCTGAGAGAGGAAAAACAGTAGGAGCCAACACAATATAATAGGAGCAGCATGGGAGAGAGAAGAGAATGTATGAGTTAAACCAACCTTCTTAGTCTTGGCCTTCTTCTCAAAGGTGTCTGAGAGGGGCTTCTTCTTTGGCTGCAGAGTGGCCTTCGAGAACAGGTCCTCAAATTCCTTGGTGTCTACGATGTCTGGCTCCTCCAGAGAACCCCATAGTGTATTATTACTGGAAACAGGAGACAGGCTTTTAGTCTGGGGCTGGGGGAGAGATACCCTTCTATATGCTGAGGAGCACCCCAATTCAACATAAAACCCTCTTTAGTGACAGTGTTACTGTGATGAAAGGAGAGTGCGTTACAGAGGTGACTTCTTGGGAGAAGTAGAATAGCTAGTGGACTGCTCAGTACAAATTGTCCTGTGACAGAGATAAACAGATATGAAGCAGTTTATTTGATGTTTACTCGGGCTGTCCAGTGTTTACTTCCATCTTTTGATTTATAGCAGACGTTTGCTGGAGTGAGAATTTGAAGAATGCATTTCCACTTTTTAATAAAGTGACATTTATGACTGAGGCTTCTGAAAATCATGTGAGTTAAGTGTCCCTGAGTTTGAGATGTGAGATTTCAGCACTAAAGGAGCATTTCAAATAAACTACCAGGAAGATAGGAGGTATTCTGTTTCCTCTGTTGCTGGGTAACGCTGAAAGCAAACAGAGAGGGAGTCTGAAGATGTCTCTGTACAGGAGTCTTCCAGAGTTCAGCCCTGCTCTGCTACCATTACTTTCCATTCCTCTTTTAACTCACAGAAGACAACTACCCCTTGGGTCAGACAGTGCGGTAGCCTTAGACTCGGCATGATACGTGATCCAGCCTCCTAGTCTCTGATAATGCAGGGAGAGGGAGATGAAGTCAGCAATAACTCAGCCTGTTTATAGCCCAGGTCAGGCAGCTTCACAGGCAGCAGGTTTATTGAGACAGTTTCATCAGGACCCACCCACGTGAGCAGAGTTACTGTATGTACACTGAGTATACCAAACATTAGGAACACCTTCCTAATATTGAGATGCACCCCTCTTTTCGCCCTCAGAACAGTCTCAATTTGTTGATGCATGGACTCTACAAGGTGTTGAAAGTGTTCCACAGGGATGCTGGCCCATGTTGACTCCAATGCTTCCCACAGTTGTGTCAAGTCGGCTGGATATCCTTTGGGTGATGGACCATTCTTGATATACACCGGAAACGGTTGAGCATGAAGGAATCCAGCAGCGTTGCAGTTCTTGACACAAACCGGTGTGCCTGGCACCTACAACCGTACCCCATTCAAAGGCACTCACATCTTTTGTCTTGCCCATTCATCCTCTGAATGGCACACATACACAATCCATGGGCGGCAGGGTAGCCTAGTGGTTAGAGCGTTGGACTAGTAACCGGAAGGTTGCAAGTTCAAATCTCCGAGCTGACAAGGTACAAATCTGTCGTTCTGCCCCTGAACAGGCAGTTAACTAACCCACTGTTCCCAGGACATCAAAGGGATCCTTTATAGAAAATAAGAATTTGTTATTAACTGACTTGCCAAGTTACATAAAGGTAAAATAAAAAAAAATGTCTCAATTTTGTCAAGGCTTAAAAACCCTTCTTTAACCTGTCTCCTTCATCTATACTGATTGAAGTGGATTTAATAAGTGACATGAATAAGGGATCATAGCTTTCACCTGGATTCACCTGGTCAGTAATGTCATGGAAAGAGCAGGTGTTCATAATGTTTTGTACACTCCGTGTATAACAGGTCATGTTAACTAGAGAGCTAATCTACTGATACCACTGTGTAATGTTGCATGATTTAGCAACTTTCTATAAAGGATCCCTTTGTAAAATGTAATAGGCCTACTGTTTGACACTTTTTACACTGCTTCTGGCTTTTGGTAGGTTAAAGCACTGTATCCATACTGTATATACAGTAGATATGCCTTAAATGTGTTTGGCTTCTCTCTAGTCATGTCATGAGGTCAGGGTTTGGCAGGCCCAGGTTGTTCCACCCGAGAGGAGACATTTTACAACTGTGGAGACAAAGTGAACTCAACAAACATTCCAAAAAGTTGGCAAGCTAGTCATGGCTGAAATACCACAGCAATCAACCACATAGCCAGAGACTCAATTAGGGTGAAGTGAGTCCAATTGGGTCCTATTTGCTATTGGCTTCCCACAGCGGTGGTGAAAGTAACTGTCTGGGACAGCCCAGAATAAGCTTTAACCAAGAACATAATGTTACTCCTGAAAATCCACCCTTTCATTTCATACTGCCTTCACAGGGACCAACTCAAATAACTCCATGCAATGGGCTCTGACTCCAGCACGCTGCAGTGGAGGAAACAATGTCAGAGAATGTTGGGAAAGTAAATCTACATAAACTCCACTTAGCCTTTGTGATTCCACGGTAGACAACATTTATAAATGACCGGATCATGCCTGTATTGTCATTTATGCATTTCCCCTGTAAGTCTTGTATGCAATTCCCCTATATGTCATGTATTCAATCCCCTATATGTCATGTATTCAATCCCCTATATGTCATGTATTCAATCCCCTATATGTCATGTATTCAATCCCCTATATGTCATGTATACAATTCCCCTATATGTCATGTATTCAATCCCCTATATGTCATGTATTCAATCCCCTATATGTCATGTATTCAATTCCCTATATGTCATGTATTCAATCCCCTATATGTCATGTATTCAATCCCCTATATGTCATGTATTCAATCCCCTATATGTCATGTATTCAATCCCCTATAAGTCATGTATACAATTCCCCTATATGTCATGCATTCAATCCCCTATATGTCATGTATACAATTCCCCTATATGTCATGTATTCAATCCCCTATATGTCATGTATTCAATTCCCCTATATGTCATGTATTCAATCCCCTATAAGTCATGTATACAATTCCCCTATAAGTCATGTATACAATTCCCCTATATGTCATGCATTCAATCCCCTATATGTCATGTATTCAATCCCCTATATGTCATGTATTCAATCCCCTATAAGTCATGTATACAATTCTCCTATAAGTCATGTATACAATTCCCCTATATGTCATGTATTCAATCCCCTATATGTCATGTATTCAATCCCCTATATGTCATGTATTCAATCCCCTATATGTCATGTATTCAATCCCCTATATGTCATGTATTCAATCCCCTATATGTCATGTATTCAATCCCCTATAAGTCATGTATACAATTCCCCTATAAGTCATGTATTCAATCCCCTATATGTCATGTATTCAATCCCCTATATGTCATGTATACAATTCCCCTATAAGTCATGTATACAATTCCCCTATAAGTCATGTATACAATTCCCCTATAAGTCATGTATACAATTCCCCTATATGTCATGTATTCAATCCCCTATATGTCATGTATTCAATCCCCTATAAGTCATGTATACAATTCTCCTATAAGTCATGTATACAATTCCCCTATATGTCATGTATTCAATCCCCTATATGTCATGTATTCAATCCCCTATATGTCATGTATTCAATCCCCTATAAGTCATGTATACAATTCCCCTATAAGTCATGTATACAATTCCCCTATATGTCATGCATTCAATCCCCTATATGTCATGTATACAATTCCCCTATATGTCATGCATTCAATCCCCTATATGTCATGTATACAATTCCCCTATATGTCATGCATTCAATCCCCTATATGTCATGTATACAATTCCCCTATATGTCATGCATTCAATCCCCTATATGTCATGTATACAATTCCCCTATATGTCATGTATTCTATCCCCTATATGTCATGTATACAATCCCCTATATGTCATGTATTCAATCCCCTATATGTCATGTCAATCCCCTATGTCATGTATTTCCCCTATATGTCATGCATTCAATCCCCTATATGTCATGTATTCAATCCCCTATAAGTCATGTATACAATTCCCCTATAAGTCATGTATACAATTCCCCTATATGTCATGCATTCAATCCCCTATATGTCATGTATACAATTCCCCTATATGTCATGTATTCAATCCCCTATATGTCATGTATTCAATCCCCTATAAGTCATGTATACAATTCCCCTATATGTCATGCATTCAATCCCCTATATGTCATGTATACAATTCCCCTATATGTCATGCATTCATTCCCCTATATGTCATGTATACAATTCCCCTATATGTCATGCATTCATTCCCCTATATGTCATGTATTCAATCCCCTATATGTCATGTATTCAATCCCCTATAAGTCATGTATACAATTCCCCTATATGTCATGCATTCATTCCCCTATATGTCATGTATACAATTCCCCTATATGTCATGCATTCATTCCCCTATATGTCATGTATTCAATCCCCTATAAGTCATGTATACAATTCCCCTATATGTCATGCATTCAATCCCCTATATGTCATGTATACAATTCCCCTATATGTCATGTATTCAATCCCCTATATGTCATGTATTCAATCCCCTATATGTCATGTATTCAATTCCTCTACATAGTGCATTCGGAAAGTATTCAGACCCCTTGACTTTTTCCACATTTTGTTACGTGACAGCCTTATTCAAAAATTAATTACATTGTTTTTTCCCCTCATCAATCTACACACAATACCACATAATGACAATGCAAAAACAGGTTTTTATAAATTTTTGCTAATTTATAAAAAAACAAAAAACAAAACTGAAATATCACATTTACATAAGTATTCAGACCTTTTACTCAGTACTTAGTTGAAGCGCCTTTGGCAGTAGATTACAGAATGGATTCTTCTTGGGTATGACGTTACAAGCTTGGCACACCTGTATTTGGTGAGTTTCTCCTATTCTTCTCTGCAGATCCTCTCAAGCTCTGTCAGGTTGGATGTCAGGTCTCTCCAGAGATGTTCAAGTCTGGGCTCTGGCTGGGCCACTCAACGACATTCAGAGACTTGTCCCGAAGTCACCCCTGCATTGTCTTGGCTGTGTGCTTAGGGTCGTTGTCCTGTTGGAAGGTGAACCTTTAACCCAGTCTGAGGTCCTGAGGGCTCTGGAGCAGTTTTTCAAAGAGGATTGCTCTGGACTTATCTCTGTTAATCTTTGCCTCGATCCTGCCTAGTCTCCCCGTCCCTGCCACGGAGAACATCCCCTCAGCATGATGGTGCCACCACCATGCTTCACCGTAGGGATTGTGCCTGGTTTCATCCAGACGTGAAGCTTGGCATTCAGGCCAAAGAGTTCAATCTTGTTTTCATCAGACCAGAGAATCTTTCGCCTTTTGGCAAATTCCAAGTTGGTTGTATTGTGCCTTTAGTGGCTTCTGCACTGACATGCACTGTCAACTGTAGGACCTTATATTGACAGGTGCGTGCCTTTCCAAATCATGTCCAATCAATTGAATTTACCACAGATTGACTCCAATCAAGTTGTAGAAACATCTCAAGGATGATCAATGGAAACAGAATGCACCTGAGCTCAATTTTGAGTCTCATAGCAAAGGGTCTGAATACTTATGTAAATAAGTTCTTTCTGTTTTTTATTTGTAATAAATTTGCAAACATTTCTAAAAACCTGTTTTCACTTTGTCATCATGGGGCATTGTGTGTAGATTGCTGAGTTTTTAAAATGTATTTACTTCATCCATTTTAGAATAAAGTTATAACCTAACAAAATGTGGAAAAGGTTAAGGGGTCTGAATAATTTCCGAATGCATTGTATATCATGTATGCCATTCCCCTATATGCATGTAGAAGACGTACCCCCCACACTGCAGGAAGACTCCAATAATCCCCTGCTAAATTTGCTGAAGGAAATCCTAGGGGAAACACTAGTGTTAACTATTTCTTCCTATTGCAGGTGCCTCATAAAGCCTGCTCTGTGTACACAGTCAAATTGTGTATATCTTCACATTTGTTTGTTGACCTGGCCTTATTTCAAAGTGTACTGTATTTCCACTCATAATGTCCATTAGCCCAAAAACTTGTTACAGTTAAGAGTCCTGTTTAATTCTGTTCTCCTGTAAACTTTATAGCAGACATGAAACCCCTGTGGCCCACTCAACCCTCCACCATTGGCCAGGACCAGAGAGTGTGAACCACAAGTCAACTTCCTCTACTAATCCAGCCATAGAAATACAAGGCCATAAAGCTGGGAGCCTGGTATTCAGCAGTACAAACCACAGCCACTGGAAATTAGCTGAATAATCCACTACATCTCACTGGGGCACCTGTACTCATCCAGAGTACTGGTGCAGGGGAGGTCAACCCAGCCTGATGCATTACTGAATGACAGTGTCTCTGTACCGGATGGCAGTGACACACTGGGGAGACAAGGATGATAATAAAGCTTGTGAATGGGCTATAGAAGTAGTACATACTTATTGTCTTGGATCTGTATCCTCGTCCAGTATAGAGGCTTCATGGGAGTAGCAGGTTCCAACGCAGGTTTCCTTGGGGCCTTCTCTGCTGCCTGGCCGAACCCAAACCCAAATAATCCACCCCCAGGAGGAGGGGGTGGGGCACACCCAGGTGGAGGGGGAGGAAGGGGAGGACCAGCTCCAGGTAACCCCGGAGGAGGGGGAGGGGGAGGTGGGGGACCAAAACCTGGGAGGGGGGGTGGAGGCGGTGGCCCCATGTTGCCAGGTAATGGGGGAGGTGGAGGAGGAGGAGGTGGAGGCGGTCCTGATTGGCCAGGGAGGGGAGGAAGGGGGGGAGGGGGAGGGGGCGGGGGAGGTAGGCCGGGGATTCCTGAGGCTCCTCCATGCAGACTCAGGTTGAGTTTCTTAGGCACGTTCTGACTGGGGCCGAGACTGGGCCGACTGGCCTCACCCTCGGGCGTCCTGAGGAAGGTCTCCCTGTCTGTCTGGATGCAGACATTCCGAAATGTTTTGGGAGGCAGGTCGTCCTCGGTGGACACGCAGGCCTCACGGAGCTTGCCCCTCTCGTGGCCCAGGCTGAAGGCCTGTTGACGGTCTGTCTGCATCATGCAGATGACTCCGTCCAGATGGGACATGGCGACAGCATGCTCCCCTCGCACCTGGAAGATCTGTAGCTCAAAGTCTGCCTGTGTGGAGCAGGAGCACAGAGATAAATCAGAAACATCCCACTCAGCCATATGAAACAGAATCACATACTGTGGGGCTCCAAAAAGACCCCTGGGTGACTCAAAATGTTCATCATGACCTTCATGAGATGAAATGTAGTAATTTCTAACATAATGCCCACTCATTTTCATTCTAATCTTTCATCGCCAACCGAAAAGTACAATGACTGACAACATAATGAAGAGCTAATAAGCTTGATGTTGATAGACGTTTCAAACATCAACACAATCCAGACAAACTTGAGGAAAAGTGTAAAGGAAAATATTTTGCTTTGTATCTGACACATGTTCCTTGTTAGCATGTGGTCACATATTTAGGAGTGTCAATATCATGGCCTAATGCAAGGGATCAGGGACAAATGACAGGGTAACACACAGAGGAAGACAGAGAAACCTATATCTGCAGAATCAGCACTGCTTTAATAATAGTAATTTTAAGACACACTTTCCAGACACTTTGCTCCAATAAGCTTGATCTTCAAAAAAAGTGTTCCATAAATAAGGTCAATAGTTTGCTCTATCATCTGGCATGTTTTGACATGCATTCTTATTTATCTCAGGCTGATCTTGGAAGACAGAGAAAACATTTGGCTACTCCACTGAGACCTGTGAGAAACTATTTGATATACTGTTTTCAGTTGCACCTCCTTGGCACCGGTGGCTCAGTTGAACAAACAATGCATTATAGTGCTTCAGTGGAATCTAGTAAATTCATAGGGTAATGGAGACATTTCCAGTTGGAGAGAGACAGTTCAGTAAATGAGATATCTGTTTGCATCCAGCATCCAGGTAGTAAATGGCGATCTTATTTCATATGAGGACATCACAGCTTCCAGAATCAATGCTGACCGCATATCAAATGTGAATGTGGTCTGTCCTACTGGAGGTGAGCACTATCATTCCAACAGAGTCAAACACATTTGACCATTTCTATGCTGACAAAACCTTGGGACTGACAACAGTGTTATACCACAGAGGTGTGTCAATTACTGAGATGCTTTAGTTAAAATGACCATTTGAGTCAAAAGATGACACCAGACCCACTTTGACATAGAGTTTTGAATAAGCCCAACAGGTGAGGCCAATAACATTTAGATAGACACTAAAGGCTGTAAGTGTTCTATGGTGATGAAGAGAAGTGTTAACCACACTATGGGACAAGCTCAGACGTCCAGCGTGGAGAGTCCACTCACTAAAGACACAGGTTGGCTTTGCTTCTGTGGTTGCTTGGTGACATCTAGTGTCTCTGAAGAAAACTGCAGTTTCCTGGGTTCACTATAAGTTACTTTGTTATTACATTCCATGAGGACATGGTGAGGTGACTACAGTTGCAGACCTCTCTCTCTCTCTCTCTCTCTCGATCGAAACAAACCCCAGTGCTGAAACCAGTAGGAGCTATATGTAGTGAACTGCTTCGCACAAGGAGATGAACTTACATGTACTTTCTCCACCTCCTCTTTGCATTCTCTCTTCAGCTGTAACAGGGCAGCCTGGTGCTCTGTGAGGGAAAAGAGCACAGACACTGTAGGACACCATAATGTAATAAATATTTCTACATAAATACAATTACACAGTGTAAGACCATCTCAAATGTCTCGCTAGTTTGAAGGATTATTTTAATGCCTGACAGAGATGACACTTTCAAAAGTCATCAAATGTACTGGCCATTCATGAGATCATTTACTCTGTGATCGTACATTAACCAGTAAAATAGTGACATGCACACAAGATGAACCTATCATTGCAGGGGTAACTAATATGGCAGTAAAACATCATCCTCTCCTCTTCCATATTACACTAGGCTGATGTTGAGAGACAAAAGAGACATGCCTTTGTCTCGACGGACCACTTGAAGAACAATAAAGGACATTAATCTATTTTTTAAGACAACAGTAACATCTGACAACAGTTACTGTAGGGTGGATCACTTACAGCTATGCCAGTAAAAGCGCCTCTTTAGGAAACTAAACCAACCTGTTTTTAATGTCCTTGCTGGTACCGTGAAAGATATTGAATTTTCAAAGACTGCTTTATTTATGTTGCCTTGTTATCCCACAGTAAACTATAGTAATATATAGTTTATAAGGCCAACATACACTGAGAGTGAAAAACATTAAGAACACCTTCCTAATATTGAGTTGAAACCCTCCTTTTGCCCTCAGAACAGCCGCAGTTCGTCGGGGCATGGACTTTACAAGATGTCGAAAGCGTTCCACAGGGATGCTGGCCCATGTTGACCCGAGTGCTTCCCACAGTTGTGTCAAGTTGACTGAATGTCCTTTGGGTGGTGGACCATTCTTGATACACATGGGAGACTGTTGAGTGTGAAAAACCCAGCAGAGTTGCAGTTCTTGACACAAACCGGTGCGCCTGGCACCTACTGCCATAAAACGTTCAAAGGCACTTCAATTTATAATATTCAAATGTTTTGTACACTCAGTGGATGTGAGAATAAGAATGTCTTCGACAACCACATCAAAATACATATTTTTTTATCTAATTGTGCAGTGAACTATATAAAGAGATTCTGGCAGTATGAACAAGTTAGCACACTCAGCAGTAAAGCTATTTGCACGAAGCAATCTGTTGTAGATGGGATATCACAGTATGCTTGTTTGGTGTTATAAAGTATGTAAGTGTAGCCATGGTTTTAGAATAAGAAATATATATTTTATACTGAAGAATATATATAAATGCAACATGTAAAGTGTTGGTCCCATGTTTCATGAGCTGAAAGAAAAGATCCCAGAAATATTCCATACTCACAAAAATATTATTTAGTTAAAAAAAGAAAGAAAATGTGTTTACATCAATGTTAGTGAGCATGTCTCCTTGCCAAGATAATCCATCCACCAGACAGGTGTGGCATATCAATAAGCTGATTAAACAACATGATCATTACACAGGTGCACCTTCCGCTGGGGACAATAAAGGCCCACTCTAAAATGTGCAGTTTTGTCACACAACACAATGCCACAGATGTCTGAAGTTTTGAGGGAGTGTGCAAAATTGGAATGCTGACTGCAGGAATGTCCACCGGAGCTGTTGCCAGAGAATGTAATCTTCATTTCTCTACCAACGTCGCTTTAGAGAATTTGGCAGTACGTCCAACCGGCCTTACAAGTGCAGGCCAACACCAGCCCAGGACGTCCACATCCAGCTTCTTCGCCTGCACGATCGTCTGAGACCAGCCACCCGGACAGTTGATGAAACTGTGGGATTGCACAAACGAAGAGTTTCTGCACAAACTGTCAGCAAGCGTCTCAGGGACGCTCAACTGCGTGCTTGTCGTCCTCACCATGGTTTCGTAACTGACTTCAGTGGGCAAATGCTCGCCTTCGATGGCCACTGGCACGATGGAGAAGTGTGCTCATTATGGATGAATCCCGGTTTCAACTGTACCGGGTAGACGGCAGACAGTGTGCATGACTTTGTGTTGGAGAGCGGTTTACTGATGTCAATGTTGTGAACAGAGTGCCCCATGGTGGCGGATGGGTTATGGTATGGGCAGGCAGAAGCTACAGACAATGAACACAATTGCATTTTATCGATGGCAATTTGAATGCACAGAGATATCGTGACGAGATCCTGAGGCCCATTGTTGTGCCATTCATCTGCTGTCATTCCCTCATGTTTCAGCATCATAATGCATGACCCAATGTCGCAAAGATCTGTACAGAATTCCTGGAAGATGAAAATGTCCCAGTTCTTCCATGGCCTGCATACTCACTAGACATGTCACCCATTGAGCATGTTAGGCATGCTCTGAACTCTATGAGAAGGAAATGTCTCGTGCTGCATGAGGAAAATGGTGGTCACACTAGATACTGACTAGTTTTCTGATCCACACTCCTACTTAAAAAATAAATAAAGATATCTGTATTCCCAGTTATGTAAAATCCATAAATTAGGGTTTAATGAATTTATTTCAAATTACCGATTTCCTTATATGAACTGTAACTCAGTCAAATCTTTGAATTTGTTTAACGTTGCGTTTATATTTTTGTTCAGTATATAATCAGAAACATGTCATGTGTATCTGAGACTTTTATTATGACATTGAAATATATATTTTATGTTGGGACTTCTGAAAATACCCTTCCCAGACTCACCTGCACCTGAGGAGGAATTCACATGAGAGATGATGTGTGACAGATAAGTGAAGATGTGACCTGTTGTGTCCCTAAAGTTTGTGTTACTGCTACTTGGAATGATTCAACTATAGAAAATAACTTGATGGTAACTATTTATCATCGGGCCCTTAGGGGTAAACAATAGATAGTTAAGTAAAATAATTAGGGTTACACACACACACACACACAAACACACACACACACACACACACACACACACAAACACACACACACACACACACACACACACACACACACACACACACACACACACACACACACACACACACACACACACACACACACACACACACACACACACACGTAAACATGTTTTCCTCAACCTTCCAAACTCCATGAGATGGCCTGATATAGCTGCCACATAGCTCTGCTCCAGTATAGCAGGTCTTCTGCAACCAACACATTAAGTTAAATGAACTTCTCCCTGTAATGTTATTAGATCAGCCTATTTAGAGTCCTCTGTGCCTTTACCCTATTTGTGTGAGTATTCTTCTTCAAAGAGAGACAGGCTGAGAGAATGGCAGGCTGCCCACCCCCAGCCTATCCCCAAACTACCTCCCAAAGCTCCACTATACTGTGTGATTCTACCAGACGTCTCAACAGACAGCAGCATTACTGTGGAGGGAAGGTTTCAGTGCGTTCCTGCTTTAAATGGATTTAAGGGTCATCTTACACTCTGTCACTGTGATTAGCTGGCTCTGTAGATACCAGCAGGGCTACACTACATGTTTGTGTCACCTCTCAATTAGACTAAATAGACTGATTCCGTAAGGAGAGCGTCTGCCCTGGATAAACCAGGGTGGAGGCACTCAGTTTATTTTTGTTAAGACTATCTTGTCTTGTGAGAATTAGTTAAGGCAGACAACAGCATACATGCATTTCTTAACAGTACATTGCATGATACTTTAGACGCAGTGTTGAATAAGTGGAGAGCTCCAGGATGGCGCAGGTCCTTACCTGCCTCGGTGTACCTGAGCCCCACCTTCTCCTCCTCATCCTTGGTCTTGGGCGGGGGCCAGATGGCCTGGAGCCGCCCGGGGGTCCGGTCCTCACTGTCTGTAGGGGAGGTGACCTCAGACTGGGAGGAAAGACAGCAGATCATTACTCAATTAACACAGAACATACAGACTTACAGAACAGTTGGTGCCCAGGATAAGAGTATCTGCAATCTGACTGGAAGGTCAACATGTGATAAGACATGAGAACATCTCAAATCAAGATCATGACCAAAACTAATACCCTACTGTCCTGTCTGTCCTGCCTGCCTTGCAGGTCACAACAAAACACAACATACACTTCAAATGGCTCTACATTCCTACATTTCAAAACCTTGATAAGGTACAGAAGGAATAAACTTTTGAGTTAGACACAAACAGTACATACTTTAGACTCCGCTGGACCTTTTTGCTCACTGCTGGGAGACTTGGAGGTTCTCTCAAAGATGGATTTCAGCAGGTCCTTCTCACTTTTATTTTTTTTCTTGACAGCCTCTAAATCCACAGGATCCGCTGTATCCCTTTTAGCAGGTTTGGAGCTGAAGAGACTCTTAAAAGTGTTTAATGTTGTGTCTGAGGCTTTCCTGTTGTCTGCTGGTGGGGTGGTGGGGATCAGCTCTGGACCCTGGTCTGTCGCCCCCTCCTCCCCTCTCTCAGGCTCCCTGTCTCTGAGCTCTAGCAGTGGGTCCGGCTTGTCCTCGGCCTTGGTCCCGTCAAGGTTGAGCAGCTGGCTGAGCTGCCCCAGGAGATTACTCTTGGTCTCAGCCACATGTTTGGGCTCAGGACGTTTCTTGGGTGTGCGGCTACTGGAGGTGATCTGCTCAGGGAAGTTATTGGCTTTGTTGACGGTCTTCTTCAGGCTCAGAAGGGCCAGGTCAGCGTCTCTCTGTTTGATCTCAGACACTGTTTCCCTCTCCTCCCCCACAGCCCCTTTCCTCAGAACCCGCAGTCCACTGAACAGGGCAGGCAGCTGGAAGGAGGGGGCATGGGAGGAGACTGTGCCACTGGAGGGGGAGGTGGAGGGTGAGTCTGTGTCGGGCCTCCTTTTGACAGTCATGTCGCCTTGGCCCCTGGGTGAGACAGAGACAGGAGTGGCACTTGGCTGGCTGTCAGTTGGGGACTCTCCAGGAACACGCGACACGGCCAGACCAGTCCTTAAAATACCTTTTCTCACTTCAGTGTCAGGCTGCTTCTCCAGGCTAGGAGAATATGTCTCTGCTGCTTCAGGTGGCTTTGACTCAGAGAGGGTGGAGGGGGAGTCCAGGCAGTGGACATGATCTTTATGCTCCTCAGTTCCAGTGTTTTCACCAAAAATCTCCTTCCTCTGTCCAGAATCTTGTCCCTCTGGCTGTCCTGACTGCAAGGCAGTGTCGTCTGCTGCTTCCTCTGATGTCTGGGGTTCAGAGGTGAGAGACAAGTTAAGAAGTGAAGCCACTGCAGATTTGTCTCCAGCACACATGTCAGTAAGGCCCAATACCTCCTGGCTGGTGCTGAAGCCTTTGGCTACTTTGTGGTGATGATAGCTGGACCCCTTGGCACCCATGGCGGCTGCATCCACACCCACCTCCACAGGCCTGGGATCAGTGTAGAGGTCGGTGCTGCAGCCGTCTCCAGGCACTTGTGTTTTGGAGACAGAGGAGAGCAGTCCAAGGTCTGTCCCACTGTTTGATCTGCCCATAAACCTCGCAGAGTACAGAACAGAGGTGTCTTTGAGGGATCCCTCCACAAGACTATGTGGCTTAAACACAGGCAGCTTTAAGTCTGTCTCAATGGCACCTCTCACTGGGCCAACGGGTGACAGCTGACCCTTGTTATCATCGAACACTGCCACTGTCCACTGGTCAAAATCAGGTGGGAAGGACATTCCAGGGGCGTCAGGCTTGTCCGATTGGCTGAGGCTGCTGATCCCCTCCTCATCTTCCATCTCTGTGTCGCTACAGATCTCCACCATTGTAACCTGGACCAGACCTGGGTCGGCCGTGGAAACAGACACCTGGCCGGCGTTAGGAGAGGTCACAAAGCTACTGGACTCATTCTCCCATGATTCAATCCTGTCCTCTCTTTTATGAACTACCACACTCATACCCCTCACGTCACTGATAACATCCAGGGTACTTTGATCACTGACCCCTGTGAGATCGTTCTCTTCATCAGACAGGGTCCTGAAAGCCGTCAGCACCGCAGTCTCCCCCGCTAGCCTCTGAGGCTCAGTCTTTTCCCCACGTGTAAGCATAGTGGATATCTTATTGCGGAACAAATTGGATTGCTGCTTCCCCTGAACCTCAGGGCTATTACTTACACTGTCCATTTTCACAGAGCCCTTAAATGCACTGTAGCATGTACTTCGGGCAGTGAACTCTGGGTCGGCAGGTAGCCTAGCGTTAAGAGCGTCGGGCCAGTAACCAAAAGGTTGGTTCGATTCCCTGAGCCGACTTGGTGAAAAATCTGTTGATTTGCCCCTTGAGCAAGGTATTTAACCCTAATTTCTCCTGTAAGTGGCTCTGGATAATAGTGTCTACTAAATGACTAAAATGTCATCAGCCAGCCAGGTAGAAAGGCTACCCCAGTACAGTCTGTCCATTCAGTGTCACTAAAGGATCATCTCTACACCTCCAGCTGTCTAACCTGCCAAACTGTGTCCACTTCTACTGGTTCCAATGAACAAAAGGCCTTTGTGAGGACAAATCCCCTAGCTCTTCTTACCCTCTCCAGGAGGGCTCTAGCTATAACTCCTGCTATCCTGTAATCCCGGTAGGCAACACAAAACCTTGCTATGCTGTTAATAGACAACTTTCTTCAATCACAAACAGCCTCTACTCTACATTTTCCAGAGTTCCTGAACTTCCAGTTTTGTAGAGCAGAATTCCAATGACGTGCCCGGTCAAGTCAAACTGTTCAGAGGCAGGAAGCATGTCCCGGAATAATCTCCCTGGGAATCCAGGAGAAACAAATTATCACTTTCTCAGGAAAACAACGGAACAAGTTATTTGAATTTGGCCCGGAAGGTTCCAATACTCCTCTCCTACTATATGTGTAGATACAGAGACCTGAGTAAGAGCTACTGTCCGAGTTTCTCTCCTGGCATGGTTCTTTCCCCTCTCTTCCTGTGTGTATATGTGTACAGAAGATCTCTGTGTTCCTGAGAAAAGCCTCCAGGTTGGAAAAGAATGTGGCACACTGGTCTATCCAGTCTGGCCCCGCCTCCCCCCGCCCTGACTGGGAGGGAACTGTGGCAGCAGGCAGCACAGGTGTCCGGTTACTGCTTCTTACTTCCGCAAAATGGCAACCATGGGTAGCTGGAGCTCTCTGTTGATTAGCGCTGTGCTCTCTGAGTGAAGTGTAAGAGTGGGGCTGCTAGCTAGTTAGCTAGCTAATCTCCTGATGGTCAGGTGGACCGCAGGGGAGATCCAGCCCTGTGTTACTCTGCTCTTTGCTCTCTGTACTATTACAACATAGGGCTTAAGCTGTAGTGATTAGTCAGTCTGCTGCTGCTGCCCAGCCCTGACCAGCCCTGACCAACACTGCAATCTTGTGCCGTCAGTAGCTCCGCTAACGTCAAGGGTCTAATGCTGCTACAGTTTGGTGAGAGGAAAATAGGTATTGATTCCCTCATCTCAGAGTGTGAATATCGTTAGATAAGATTAGTCTTGACACTAAATCATAAACTGCAAACATACATATCATCACACAAGTTTTCTAGTACAGTGAGTTTATATTGAGTGTACACAGACAAGCAACACTACAATATGTATAGTCTACAAAACCTGCTGCTTCAAAGAGGTACGATGGGTTCAACAATCTATCTAGCACCAAGCAACTTTTATTTGAACACAATGTGCACTACCAATTGACAGATTTTAGCACAAAACAGAGCACAGAGGCCTGAAAAGTACTTGGTGAAATTAGGGCTGCTTGGTCATTTAACTTTCAGAGGGTGCTCAAAGCCCTACTAAGGCCATAGTTAGCGTCCAATGTTCACTGCTCAATGTATTCCTTCAGACATAGGAATATTAAGAATTACCAATGGTTGTCAATGTGATTTAGAGCCCCATACCAAACCAGACATGCAGTTTGTGTTCAAAGACAAAAACATGCCATTAATAACAAAGCTCTGTAAACATGAATAATATATTAGATAATCATATTTATAATGTATTAGAAAATACTATTATTGTACTTAAAACATTATTTCTGATGTTCTGGGGTTTAAAACAAATCCACAGATAGTCAGTCAGGGGCTGTCAAGCCTGGAGCGAGGCCCATTATGTCATCTCAGTGTAAATCCATCAGCCAGCCGCATCGCCAGGCCTCAGCACAACTTACCTTGTCTTGAAGGGCTGAGAGGAGCTGAGTAACAGTGACAGTAAGGAGGTTCTTCTTTAAATCTCCCACTGACTACAACTACTGTTTTTAGGACAGTATCGAATCACAATACAGAATCGTGAGAATCATAATACATATCGTATCAGGAGTATCATGAAAATATTGCATCATGAGGTCGCTGGCAATTCCCAGCCCTAACCACAACTACCGTACAATGGTTGAAAAGCAGTATATCAATCAAGTAACTTGTAAAACAAGTCACCCCAATGGATGCCTTGACTACAATGCCAGTGTAGGCCACACCACACATGAGTATGTGGGTATCTTCATGTTGAGACAGTCTACCACTAGTCTAGAGGTAAAACAAGAGACAGGTTACTTTTGTTATGATATGCTACAACAAAGATCAGGGAGTGCCTTTTGATTAAACTATGCTATGTCACTCTAACTGACACACAACCACACCCAAACCACACAATAATCTACCCTTCAAATCTAGTCAAATGGCATGATGGAATCTTGACAGACAGACACAGGAATTGTTAAGTTGTTACAATTTACAGTTCATTTGGAAAGTACTCAGACCCCTTGACTTTTTCAAATAAATATATATTACAGACTTATTCTAAAATTGATTAAATCATTTTTTCCCTTATCAATCTACACACAATACCCCATAATGACAAATCGAAAATAGGTTTTAGAAATTCTTGCAAATGTATAAAAAAACAAAAACAGAAATACCTTATTTACAAGTATACAAACCCTTTGCTATGAGACTCAAAATTGAGCTCCGGTGCATCTTGTTTCCATGGATCATCCTTGAGATGTTTCTACAACAAATTCTATTGATTGGACAACATTTGGAAAGGCATACATCTGTCTACATAAGGTCCCACAGTTGACAGTGCATGTCAGAGCAAAAACCAAGCCATAAGGTCTTACGAATTGTCCGTAGAGCTCCGAGACAGGATTGTGTCGAGGCACAGGTCTGGTGAAGGGTACCAAAACATTTATGCTGCATTGAAGGTCCCCAAGAACAGTGGCCTCCGTCATTTTAAAATGGAAGAAGTTTGGAACCACCAAAACTCTTCCTAAAGCTGGCCGTGGCCAAACTGAGCAATCGGGGGAGAAGGGCCTTGGTCAGGGAGGTGACTCTGAGTGAGCTTCCAGAAGGAAGCATCCCACCTTTATCAGGCCTTTGAGAAACAGATGCCTCACAAGTCCTCCACTGGCAGCTTCATTAAATAGTACCCTGAAACACCAGTCTCAACGTCAACAGTGAAGAGGCAACTCTGGGATGCTGGCCTCCTAGGCAGAGTTCCTCTATCCAGTGTGTGTTCTTTTGCCAATCTTAATCTTTTTTTTTTATATTGGCCAGTCTGAGATATGGCTTTTTCTTTGCAACTCTGCCTAGAAGGCCAGCATCCCGGAGTCACCTCTTCACTGTTCACTGTTCACGTTGAGACTAGTATTTTGCGGGTACTATTTAATAAAGCTGCCAGTTGAGGACTTGTGAGATGTATGTTTCTCAAACGAGACACTCTAATGTACTTGTCCTCTTGCTCAGTTGTGCACCGGGGCCTCCCACTCCTCTTTCTATTCTGGTTAGAGACAGTTTGCGCTGTTCTCATACAGCATTGTATGAGATCTTCAGTTTCTTGGCAATTTCTCTCATGGAATAGCCTTAATTTCTCAGAACAAGAACAGGCTGACGCGTTTCAGAAGAAAGTTATTTGTCTCTGGCCATTTTGAGCCTGTAATCGAACTCAGATACTCAACTAAATCAAGTCACATGCGCCGAATACAACACCTTAGAGTGAAATGCTTACTTACAGGCTCTAACCAATAGTGCAAAAAAGGTGAACAATAAGTAAGTTAGGTGAACAATAAGTTAGTAAAGAAATAAAACAACAGTAAAAAGACAGGCTATATACAGTAGTGAGGCTATAACAGTAGCGAGGCTACATACAGACACCGGTTAGTCAGACTGATTGAGGTAGTATGTACATGTAGATATGGTTAAAGTGACTATGCATATATGATGAATAGAGAGTAACAGTAGCGTAAAAGAGGGGTTGGCAGGGTGTTGGGACACAATGCAGATAGCCCGGTTAGACAATGTGCGGGAGTACTTGTTGGTCGGCTCAATTGAGGTAGTATGTACATGAATGTATAGTTAAAGTGACTATGCATGTATGATAAACAGAGGGTAGCAGCTGCAGAAACAGAGGGTTTTGGACACACACACACACACACACACACACACACAATGCAAATAGTCCAGGTAGCCATTTGATTACCTGTTCAGGAGTCTTATGGCTTGGGGGTAAAAAACTGTTGAGAAGCCTTTTTGTCCTAGACTTGGCACTCCGGTACCGCTTGCCATGCGGTAGTAGAGAGAACAGTCTATGACCTGGGTGGCTGGGGTCATTGACAATTTTTAGGGCTTTCCTCTGACACCGCCTGGTGTAGAGGTCCAGGATGGCAGGCAGCTTAGCCTCAGTGATGTACTGGGCCATACGCACTACCCGCTGTGGTGCCTTGCGGTCAGAGGCCGAGCAATTGCCGTACCAGGCAGTGGTGCAACCCGTCAGGATGCTCTCGATGTTGCAGCTGTAGAACCTTTTGAGGATCTCAGGACCCATGCCAAATCTTTTTAGTTTCCCGAGGGGGAATAGGCTTTGTTGTGCCCTCTTCACGACTGTCTTGGTGTGTTTGGACCAATCTAGTTTGTTGTTGATGTGGACGCCAAGGAACTTGAAGCTCTCAACCTGCTCCACTATAGCCCCGTCGGTGAGAATGGGGGCGTGCTCAGTCCTCCTTTTACTGGAGTCCACAATCATCTCCTTAGTCTTGGTTACGTTGAGGGATAGGTTGTTATTCTGGCACCACACAGCCAGGTCTCTGACCTCCTCCCTATAGGCTGTCTCGTCGTTGTCTGTGATCAGGCCTACCACTGTTGTGTCGTCTGCAAACTTAATGATGGAGTTGGAGTCGCGCCTGGCCATGCAGTCGTGGGTGAACAAGGAGTACAGGAGGGGACTGAGCATGCACCCCTGTGGAGCTCCAGTGTTGAGGATCAGCGTGGCAGATGTGTTGCTACCTAGCCTCACCACCTGGGGGCGGCCCATCAGGAAGTCCAGGATCCAGTTGCGGAGGGAGTTGTTCAGTCCCAGGATCCTTAGCTTATTGATGAGCTTTGAGGGTATTATGGTGTTGAATGCTGAGCTCTAGTCAATGAATAGCATTCTCACATAAGTGTTCCCAGGTGGGAAAGGGCATTCTCACACATTTGTCCAGGTGGGAAAGGGCAGTGTGGAGTGCAATAGAGATTACATCATCTGTGGATATGTTTAGGCGGTATGCAAATTGGAGTGGGTCTATGGTTTCTGGGATAATGGTGTTGATGTGAGCCATTACCAACCTTTCAAAGCTCTTCATGGCTACGGACGTGAGTGCTCCGGGTCTGTAGTCATTTAGGCAGGTTGACTTTGTGTACTTGGGCACAGGGACTATGGTGGTCTGCTTGAAACATGTTGGTATTACAGACTCAATCAGGGACATGTTGAAAATGTCAGTGAAGACACCAGCCAGTTGGTCAGCACATGCCCGGAGCATACGTCCTGGTAATCCATCTGGCTCCGCAGCCTTGTGTATGTTGACCTGTTTAAAGGTCTTACTCACGTCGGCTACAGGGAGCGTGATCACACAGTCATCCGGAACAGCTGATGCTCTCATGCATGCCTCAGTGTTGCTTGCCTCGAAGCGAGCATAGAAGTGATTTAGCTCACCTGGTAGGCTCGTGTCACTGGGCAGCTCGCAGCTGTGCTGTAATAGTTTGCAAGCACTGCTACATAAGACGAGCGTCGGAGCCAGTGTGGTATGATTAAATCTTAGCCCTATATTGATGCTTTGCCTGTTTGATGGTTCGTCACAGGGCATAGCAGGATTTCTTATAAGCTTCCGGGTTAGCGGCAGCTAAAATCTGCCATTTCCAGCTACAATAGTCATTTACAACATGAACAATGTCTACACTATATTTCTGATCAATTTGATGTTATTTTAATGGACAAAAAGTTGCTGTTCTAAGTGACCCCAAACTTTTGAACAGTAGTGTATAAGTGTATTAAAGTAGTAAAAAGTGTAGTATTTGATCCCATATTCCTAGCACGCAAAGATTACATCAAACTTGTTCGATCCATTTGCTGTTTGTTTTGGTTGTGTTTTAGATCATTTTGTGCCCAATAGAAATTAATGGTAAATAATGTATTGTGTAATTTGGAGTCACTTTTATTGTAAATAAGAATAGTATATGTTTGTAAACACTTCTACATTAATGTGGATGCTACAATGATTACGGAGAGTCCTGAATGAATCTTGAATAATGATGAGTGAGAAAGTTGCAGATTCACAAATATCCCCCCCCCCCCAAAAAAATGCTAACCTCCCCTGTTATTGTAATGGTGAGAGGTGAGCATGTCTTGTGGGTATGATATTTGTATGTCTATAACTTTCTCACTCATCATTATTCACAATTCATTGCAGGAATCGGTTACAGCTTGAAGATTCTTTTTGAGTGGACAACTTGATGACAATCAGTCAATATTTAGGTCACTCAGAAAATATACTTAGGTATCTGTTGATATCAAATACATTATCAAGCATTTCACACATATAGTCCAAAAATGGACTTTTAGCGGTCGGGAGTCTACAGCAACTTCCTATGAGAATAGGCTTTAGGTGAGGCAGGTGAACCTGTAGCTATATTACTTCAACATCATCTGACACTACCCTGCAACAAATGGTTGATGTTTGGATGGATGATTGGCTTCAGTAGTGAAAACACCTAGAGACACACTGCACCTAAGGGGTTAGTACAGTAGCTAGAGTCAGTCCTGGGCTCTGAACCACCAAGGACCACAGCACCACATCCCAGATCTCTTAATGTTAACGCAACTGGCGGAAATCATGATCAGGTGGTTTAGCGCTTCAGTAGATTGGAGTACTCGTTGGCCTGGAGCCCTGAGGGAACAGCACTGTCATGCTACACTGCTCTGAAAGCGGATACGTAATGGAGGATGACTAATGCTATTGTGTAGTAACCTTTATACAGTATCAATTAGGGCCAGAGGTGTTCCTGACCATGTGACTCACCTGACCAGGAAAAACTCTAGGGCCTAGTTACACTTTGGCCAGTTATTTCCTGGTTAGGTCGCATAACCCTAAGTATGACCTATTGCTGTTAGCTAAATGTGTGGGTGCAGCAGCTCTCACCGTGCACTCCAGTTGAGGGTAGTAGGGGGTATCTCCGATGATGTCATCCTCTGGGGGCGTGATCCTGAGGAAGTCCAGGTGATTGGGACGGGAGACACGGTTCAGGGAGTCTTGGGTCTGGGAGATGGCATCATCACCGTCCAGCATCCAGATATCGGCCTCCTCTACACACACACACACACACACAAACACACATGTGCACATGTAAACACACAATAAAGAGTTGTTATGAATTGTAATAACAGGTGTATTAGGATAGACTGAAACACACACTCTGTTAGGGAGGGATTTTACAGAGCAACAGAGCCAGCATGTATCCTGAATGGATCAAGTTGGGGGAGGTAGAAAGCAGGCATCGCAGCTTTTAAAAATCAAAGACACAGATTAAGCACATCTCTGCTGCAGGGTACAGATGTGTTTTATATACTGCACATAGCTAGACTTGCTTCAGCCTGAGGACCACCAACTGCCCTCTGATCTGATAAAGAACAGTGCCCTATAAAACAAATGCCACTATAACCAATATGGATTTCTGTATATGAGTCAATGCATTGGCCATCGCAGCACTGTAACAGAGTACATTACCTACGGAATGGTAATATGCTCTTATCTAAAACAATTGGCTAAAGAAACCAGACCAATTAAAACAGACCAATGTTTATGTTTGTTTTCACTCACTGTAACACATCTATTCTGTTGTCAGGGATTGGAGAGTAGAGCAGCCGACATCTAGCCCACTCAGAGAGAGACTAAACCTGACTAAATCTGACTAGATCACTATGTTCTGGCTAAACTATGGTGGAACAGAGCTGCAAGAACAGGGCTGATGTGAGTCTTTCATCCATACCCTATTCCAATTCTCAGATAATCATCAAACACCTCCACTCCCTTCAGCCTACAGGGAAGGATGGATTCAGATTCATTTGGTCTTTGTGATTCATAGCTCAGAGACAACCTCATCCATAGTCCATCACCTCTCCAGCCTATGATCACAAATAATGTCTAGGTGTTGGCTATTATAGTGCGCTTCCCAAAAACATAACACAACAGTCAGTGCATCTCACAAAATAATACTGTCACATCCACATTGACACATCCACATATGCACACGTGGTACTCTCACACACAGCGAAAATACTTCCTGCATTCTTCGCCTTGGGAGTGAACATTTCACTTTTAGTCTACACCTGTTGTTTACAAAGCATGCGATGAATACAATTTGATTTGAGAAGCGCTGAAGAACGATAAAGACAGAGAGGTGGGGGAGAAAGAGAGATAGAGAAACAGCTCACAATGAACACACTGATGCTCAACAACCTCAATTCAGGGTTTTCTCATGCTGTAATACAACACCTTCCCACGAGGGTCACACTGCTATCACTTCAACCTGTTGTTTAGATAAATAATAAGGTTAAACTGAGACGTACAGTGGTTTGCGAAAGTATTCAACTCCCTTGGCATTTGTCCTATTTTGTTGCCTTACAACCTGGAATTAAAATGGATTTTGGGGGGTTTGTATCATTTGATTTACACAACATGCCTACCAATTTGAAGATGCAAAATATGTTTTATTGTGAAACAAATCAAATCAAATCAAAACATTTTTGTCACATACACATGGTTAGCAGATGTTAGTGCGAGTGTAGCGAAATGCTTGTGCTTCTAGTTCCGACAATGCAGTAATAACCAACAAGTAATCTAGCTAACAATTCCAAAACTACTACCTTATAGACACAAGTGTAAGGGGATAAAGAATATGATAGTGATATATTTTACATAATTTCCCATCAATTCCCATTATTAAAGTGGCTGGAGTTGAGTCAGTGTGTTGGCAGCAGCCACTCAATGTTAGTGGTGGCTGTTTAACAGTCTGATGGCCTTGAGATAGAAGCTGTTTTTCAGTCTCTCGGTCCCAGCTTTGATGCACCTGTACTGACCTCGCCTTCTGGATGATAGCGGGGTGAACAGGCAGTGGCTCGGGTGGTTGTTGTCCTTGATGATCTTTATGGCCTTCCTGTGACATCGGGTGGTGTAGGTGTCCTGGAGGAACAAGAAGTAAGACAGAAACCCCGAAAACTTGAGCGTGCATAACTATTCCCCCCCAAAGTCAATACTTTGTAGAGCCACCTTTTGCAGCAATTACAGCTGCTAGTCTCTTGGGGTATGTCTCTGTAAGCTTGGCACATCTAGCCACTGGGATTATTGCCCACTCTTCAAGGCAAAACTGCTCCAGCTCCTTCAAGTTGAATGGGTTCCGCTGGTGTACAGCAATATTTAAGTTACACCACAGATTCTCAATTTGATTGAGGTCTGTGCTTTGACAAGGCCATTCCAAGACATTTAAATGTTTCTCCTTAAACCACTCAAGTGTTGCTTTAGCAGTATGCTTATGGTCATTGTCCTGCTGGAAGGTGAACCTCCATTCCAGTCTCAAATCTCTGAAAGACTGAAACACACTTCCCTCAAAAACGTCCCTGTATTTAGCTTCATCCATCATTCCTTCAATTCTGACCAGTTTCCCAGTCCCTGCCGATGAAAAACATCCCCACAGCATGATGCTGTCACCACCATACTTCACTGTGGGGATGATGTTCTGGGGACGATAGGAGGTGTTGGGTTTGCGCCAGACATAGCATTTTCTCATTGTCTCATTTGACCAGAGTACCTTTTTCATATGTTTTGGTAGTCTCCCACATGCCTTTTCGTGAACACCAAACATGTTTCTTATTTTTTTCTTTAAGCAATAGTTTTTTCTGGCCACTCTTCCGTAAAGCCCAGCTATGAGAAGTGTACGGCTTTAAGTGGTCCTATGAACAGATACTCCAATCTCTGCTGTGGAGCTTTGCAGCTCCTTCAGGGTTATCTTTGGTCTCTTTGTTGCCTCTCTGATTAATGCCCTCCTTGCCTGGTCCGTGAGTTTTGGTGGGCGGCCCTCTCTTGGCAGGTTTGTTGTGGTGCTATATTCTTTCCATTTTTTTATAATGGATTTAATGCTGCTCCATGGGATGTTCTGATATTTTTTTATAACCCAACCCTGATCTGTACTTCTCCACAACTTTGTCCCTGACCTATTTGTAGAGCTCCTTGGTCTTCATGGTGCCCCTTGCTTAGTGGTGTTGCAGATTCTGGGGCCTTTCAGAACAGGTGTATATATACTGAGATCATGTGACAGATCATGTGACACTTAGATTGTGCACAGATGGACTTTTTTTAAACGAATTATGTGACTTCTGAAGGTAATTGGTTGCACCAGATATTATTTAGGAGCTTCATAGCAAAGGGGGTGAATACATATGCACACACCACTTTTCCTTTTTAAATCTTTTTACATTTTTTGAAAACAAGTTCTTTTTTTCACTTCACTTCACCAATTTGAACTATTTTGTGTATGTTCATTACATGAAATCCAAATAAAAATCCATTTCAATTACAGGTTGTAATGCAACAAAATAGGAACAACTACAAGGGGAATAATTACTTTTGCAAGGCACTGTATCTATGCTGCACAAGATGCTCAACTCTCACACACTATTAGATCCCTGCTCTTTTGGTGTTGTTTCCACTCTCTAAAGCTCCTAAACACTATGATGGTGTTTCAAATCCTAATACTGTAAAGGGAGTCCCTCCTCTTATTGTATATTCCTGGCTCTTATATGGTGTTTATAAACTCCTCATTGGTCATTCCAAAAGTTCAAATTTACGCTTGAATAAAGTATGCTTGAATAAAGGACACGAGAAAATATACTTCTGTGAAAATACAAATTAATACGTTTGTTCAGGATAATAATTATTGAGTACAAAATTATTATCTTCAAGACATGATTTTAAAGCCTCAAATGCTTTATATTTTCATTGCAAATTATCACAAGACAAAACAACAGGTCTTTGTCATTTGTATATTGATAAAGTAAGACAGTTTAAAGATTTGTAAGGTATTTCACTGGCTCCAGGTCATCTACAAGTCTCTGATAGTTGAAGCACCGCCTTATCTCAGCTCACTGGTCACCAAAGCAGCACCCACCCGTAGCACTCGCTCCAGCAGCTATATCTCACTGGTCACGCCCAAAGCCAATTCTTCCTTTGGCTGCCTTTCCTTCCAGTTAGCTGCTGCCGATGACTGGAACGAACTGCAAAAATCATTGAAGCTGGAGACTCATATCTCCTTCACTAGCTTTAAGCACCAGCTGTCAGAGCAGCTCACAGATCACTGCACCTGTACATAGCCCATCTATAAATAGCCCATCCAACTACCTCTTCCCCATACTGTATTTATTTATTTATCTTGCTCCTTTGTACCCCTGTATCTCTACTTGCACATTCATATTCTGCACATCTACCATTCCAGTGTTTAATTGCTATATTGTAATTACTTCACCACCATGGCCTGTTTATTGCCTTACCTCCCTTATCTTACTTCATTTGCACACACAGTATATAGACTTTTTCTACTGTATTATTGACTGTATGTTTGTTTGTTTGTTCTCAACTAGCCTACCTGGTTAAATAAAGGTGAAATTAAAAATATATATATATAATAAATAAATGTAGCATTTTAATGATACATTTTAAAGGAAATATGGCATTTTATTTCACATTCATGGAAACAAAACACAGACATTGACTACTAATGTTGCCAGTAGCACTTGTACAAAACTTCAGCCCATGGCTCAATGTAATCTACAGCTCATCCATTATGCTAATGTCTATGACCTGAAACTTTATATTTAGATGATGGTGCATTGCATGTAAGGTTGTTCAGATGGATTGAATCACAGTACAGTTCAGTTAGATTGTTGACAGTTCAGTTGGAATTTTTAAAATTCTTGTCTTGATTAGCTTTGGTTAGGACTGTCCGGCCGGTAGGTAACGTAGTATGTCTGCAGGGAGACAAATAAATTGCAAATAATAACAAGCAATAATGATAGTACATGAATGCACAATTAGGTTATCTAATGCTATAATATTAATACATTGTAATATAAAAATATACAATTATTAAACAAATCAATAGCAATATGCATACAAATCCAATCAAATCAAATGTATTTATATAGCCCTTCGTACATCAGCTGATTTCTCAAAGTGCTGTACAGAAACCCAGCCTAAAACCCCAAACATCAAGCAATGCAGGTGTAGAAGCACGGGATCATACGTGATTAAGCTATGCAAAACAGGAACAATATAACAAAATGAACGTCAAAGTGGGATGCAAAACCATGTGGTGTGGTTGGCTAAATTGGCAGTGGCTATTTACTGCAGCATATAACATGTGGGTCACACATCAAACAATAGATGAAGCTCATAAAGCTAGTAGGCTTTCCAGCAGCATTAACTAGAAAGCAAACCTCGATTTGCATAAAGACAAGTGCAGGAAAGGAACAAACAATGACGTGTTATTTTACAACTCGAGTACATGACCAAAGGTATGTGGACACCTGCTCGTCGAACATCTCATTCCAAAACCATGGGCATTAATATGAAGTTGGTAACCCCTTTTGCTGCTATAACAGCCTCCACTCTTGTGGGAAGACTTTCCACTAGATGTTGGAACATTGCTGCGGGAACTTGCTTCCATTCAGCCACAAGAGCATTAGTAAAGTCGGGCACTGATGTTGGGGCCGATTATGCCTGACTCGCAATCGGCGTTCCAATTCATTCCAAAGGTGTTCGATGGGGTTGAGGTCAGGCTCTGTGCAGGACAGTCAAGTTTTTCCACACCAATCTCAACAAACCACTTCTGTGTGGACCTCGCTTTGTGCATGGGGGCATTGTCATGCTGAAACAGGAAAGTGCCTTCCACAAAGTGTTGCCACAATGTTTGAAGCACAGAATCATCTAGAATGTCATTGTATGCTGTAGCCTTAAAATTTCCCTTCACTGGAACTAAAGGGCCATGAAATATAGCCGCAGACCATTACCCTTTGTCCACCAAACTTTAAAGTTGGCACATTATGGCGCAGGAGGGGAGTGCTGCCCTCTTATCGGCTCTTAACCAATCATGCTATTTTGTTTGTTTTTTCGTGTTGTTCTTATCTTGTTTTGTACATAATGTCTCTTATGACCGAAAATAACTTCTGGACATTTGAACTTCGATTACTCACCTCAGATTAGACAAAGAGTTTATCTTCAATGAGACGGATGGGAGGGATATACTACAGACACCCGACCAGGCCCAGATCCCCGTCATTCGCTGGAGAAGGAAACTGAGATTTCGCGGAAAACGATCAGGGTGCCTTGTGAGGATCAGGCGACGAGTGGCTAATCTGCCTTTGTCTTCCGTCCTGCTAGCTAACATTCAAATGCTGGAAAATAAATGGGACGAACTGAAAGCACGTATATCCAACCAACGGGACTTTAAAAACTGTAATATCTTATGTTTCACCGAGTCGTGGATGAACGACGACATTAAGAACATACAGCTGGCGGGTTATACACTCTATCTGCAGGATAGAACAGTAGCCTCTGGTAAGACACGTGGTGGGGGCCTATGCATATATGTAAACAACAGCTGGTGCACGATATCTCAGGAAGTCTCGCCTGAGGTAGACAGGGCTCTAGTGGAGCAGGTTGAGAGCTTCAAGTTCCTTGGCGTCCACATCACCAACAAACTAACATGGTCCAAGCACAAAGACAGTCGTGAAAAGGGCACAACAAAACCTATTCCCCCTCATGAGACTGACGGGATAAACCTGTCAGTGTGCTCTCGATGGTGCAGCTGTAAAACCTTTTGAGGATCTTTTGAGGATCAGGCATACTGTTGCGTCGTCACACATTTAAAAATATTGACATTTTACGATCTGTAACACTTTTAACGTGCAAAAAAGACAAATTAATTAGCGGGTGATTGGGGGCTCAGTTTACCTCATGGCGCAGATCAGGCGCTGAGCCAATAGCCATAGATTTACAGTTGAAGTTGAAAGTTTACATACCCTTAGGTTGGAGTCATTAAAACTATTTTGTCAACCACTCCACACATTTCTTGTTAACAAGTGTGCATGACACAAGTAATTTTTTCGCACAATTGTTTACAGACAGATTATTTCTATAATTCACAGTATCACAATTCTAGGGGGTCAGAAGTTAACATACACTAAGTTGACGTTACTTGAAACAGCTTGGGAAATTCCAGAAAATGATGTCATGGCTTTAGAAGCTTCTGATAGGCTAATTGACATAATTTGAGTCAATTGGAGGTGTACCTGTGGATGTATTTCAAGGCATACCTTCATACTCAGTGCCTCTTTGCTTGACATCATGGAAAAATCAAAAGAAATCAGCCAAGACCTCAGAAAAAAATTGTAGACCTCCACAAGTCTGGTTCATCCTTGGGAGCAATTTCCAAACGCCTGAAGGTACCAGGTTCATCTGTACAAACAATAGTACTGTCACGCCCTGACCTTAGAAATACTTTTTTATCTCTCTATTTGGTTAGGTCAGGGTGTGATTTGGGAGGGCATTCTAGTTTTCTATTTCTTTGTTGGCCGGGTATGGTTCCCAATCAGAGGCAGCTGTCTATCGTTGTCTCTGATTGGGGATCATACTTAGGCAGCCTTTTTTTCCACCTTCAGTTGTGGGATCTTGTTTTTGTGTAGCTGTCTGTGAGCAGCCCAGAACGTCACAATTTGTTTGTGCTTGTTTGTTTTTGTTTGGTGAATTTCGATTTATTAAAATATGTGGAACTCTACGCACGCTGCGCATTGGTCCGCTCATTTCAATGACCGTGACAAGCACGTAAGTATAAACACCATGGGACCACGCAGCCATCCTACCGCTCAGGAAGGAGACGCATTCTGTCTCCTAGAGGTGAACGTACTTTGGTGCGAAAAGTGCAAATCAATCCCAGAACAACAGCAAAGGACCTTGTGAAGATGCTGGAGGAAATAGGTACAAAAGTACCTATATCCACAGTAAAACAAGTCCTATATTGACATAACCTGAAAGGCCGCTCAGCAAGGAAGAAGCCACTGCTCCAAAACAGCAACTGCACATGGGGACAAAGATCGTACTTTTTGGAGAAATGTCCTCTGGTCTGAAGAAACAAAAATAGAACTGTTTAGCCATAATGACCATCGTTATGTTTGTAGGAAAAAGGGGGAGGCTTGCAAGCTGAAGAACACCATCCCAATCGTGAAGCACGGGGTGGCAGCATCATGTTGTGGGGGTGCTTTGCTGCAGGATGCACTGGTGCACTTCACAAAATAGATGGCAGCATGAGGCAGGATAATTATGTGCATATATTGAAGCAACATCTCAAGACATCAGTCAGGAAGTTAAAGTTTGATCGCGAATGGGTCTTCCAAATGGACAATGACCCCAAGCATACTTCCAATGTTGTGGCAAAATGGCTTAAGGACAACAAAGTCAAGGTTTTGGAGTGGCCATCACAAAGGCCTGACCTCAATCCTATAGAACATTTGTTGGGTGCGAGCAAGGAGGCCTACAAACCTGACTCAGTTACACCAGCTCTGACTGGAGGAATGGGCCAAAATTCACCCAACTTATTGTGGGAAGCTTGTGGAAGGCTACCCAACATGATTGACTCAAGTTAAACAATTTAAAGTCAATGCTACTAAATACTAATTGAGTATATGTGAACTTCTGACCCACAGGGTATGTGATGAAAGAAATAAAAGCTGAAATTAATCATTCTCTCTACTATTATTCTGACATTTCACATTCTTAAAATAAAGGTGTGATCCTAACTGACTTAAGACAGGACATTTTTACTAGGATTAAATGCCAGGTATTGTGAAAAACTGAGTTTAAATGTATTTGGCTAAGGCGTATGTAAACCTCCCACTTCAACTGTATAAGTCATTTTAGAGAATCCAGGTCAGAGGGCCAGCTGATGAGCTCCATCAGCAGCAGATGTTAGAATGGAAAATGAATATGTTAATGCAACAAATCGAATCGTATCGAACCGAATCGCGTCATGTTGTTCCTCTAATCAAACAGAATCCCACCAAATCGTTTGTAACTAAAACGTATTGAGTAGAGAACAGCACTCTTCCATCTTTTCATCCCTATATTAAACATTTACTGATAATTGAGCTTTTGAGACTAGTTTGTCCACATCTATAGCTGTGACTACACGGCATATTCTGAGCTGAGGACACAGGCAGCAGTGTTAAAATGGCATTAAGAGGGCCACGCTGCCACCTTCTGGACAGGAATAGGTAGAGAGGCTTTGCGTCCCTGTCGAAACAGTCAGTGCAGTGCAGCTCTGACTGGCTCTGAGCAGAAAGACCACCCTAAATATAAAGGTGCACAATTAATTAACACTGTCATCAGGGGATCTCGTGTCTTCTTCTGAAATGATGTGTGCCAAAACATATTATAGACTTCAATCTATTCAACACATATCGAAAAACCCAATACTGGTGCACTGAAAAATAATACTCAAACAATTAAATGAGAGTGAGCCTCCATTCCACTATAATAATAGAACGTTAAACTTATAAAGTGTTGACTAGAATCTGATTTAGAAAGCACTCTGCTGCATTAGGTAATACAGTTATTAGCGTGTGCTCTGAGAACACTTAGCAGTTGCTTCTACACACACACACACACACACACACACACACACACACACACACACACACACACACACACACACACACACACACACACACACACACAAATACACACACACACACACACACACACACACACACACACGCACACGCACACACACACACACACTATGCTGGGTGAAGCAAAGTTCACTGGCACTGGGGAAAATTCTGCTCTAATTGTTATTTAATCTCCAACTTCTCTTAAACAGAAGCCAAGGTAGGCTGAATCGATGCCTGTAGTTCACTGAACACAGAGCCAGAAACACACTTCTCTTTTTCATTGATGACATAGGATCTGATAACACCCTTTCCCAGGCTATAGAGTGGACTGAACCTAAGACAACATTATCATCTTGCCAAACTCATTCCAACTGGATAGTGCTACTGTTCTGCTCCTGCTACTTTACTAGTTGCTACTCTGACTTATAAGACTTATAATAACTCCTGTTTCCACACCTCCTCCCTCTCAGTCAAGGCCTGGCAGGCAGACAGACAGGGAATGCTGTGGTCCTGTAGGTGTTCATTGACAGGGCTGTGATGTGACTGTGTATAAATCAGAGCTTGTGAACTGAGCAGCTGTCAAACAGACAGTGAGAAAGAATATTGTATTTGTTTCCATTTAAAAAACAATTTTCCTTATTTTATTTCACTTAGTCCTGCATGTTGGCGCTCGAAGCCCTGCAATCACACCTGCAACCCTTTACATGTGACTATTAAACACTGAATCTGAAAAAGAGAGCACTTGGCTGGGTGGGGTAGGGACAGCGCAGGGCTAATGGAACAGGGCCTGTGTTAGTTAGGTCACATGGTGCTGAGAAGGCAACTTCTGGCTGATTGTGGAGTGCCTGGAGGTGTCAGTGGTAATTGATGACTGGAGATAATACGCAATTCACCGCTCAACAATCTCAAGGTGAGCAGGAACAACCCTCTTCTTAATGCACTCCATCGAACAGGCTGAAGCCATGCATTATAAACAGTGCACTCTTCTCTCTCTCCCTCCCTCTCACCCACAGCAACTAACCCTCAAAGTGGTGTCCAGTGCCCTACTCCTACCATACTATACAAACATCTATAAACTCATTATTCCAATTTAAAGACTGCCCATGTGCTTGGTTAACTTGAAACACCATCATCTTTGTGCTGGAGGCAGGCTTTATACATCTTCATTTCCTGTCTGTCCTGCATGGTTTAACCCTGCTCCCGCTGCTCTCTGTGGGCCCTTGGTTGGTTGTCTGAGGCCTGGTCTACAGAGGCAGGGTGGACATACAGTAGCTGAGAATGGAGATTCTCTCTCTCTCTCTCGCATCCTGAAGGGGAGAGCTATAATGTAGCATGACGTGATGGTCACAGATTCATCCTCACTCATCTCCTGTCAGCACTAGCAGAGCGAATGGAGTGAAACTTGTGTGATGTCTGCACATCAACATAAAGCACAACAACTAGAGGCTAAACAACTACAGTAATAATACATGTAAGCAATAAAATAGGTTTTCAACAGATAACATCAACCTAAAAGTTACATGATACATACATATTACTATTTATGATTATGATAAGAAAGGTAAGATTATTCTGAAGAGCTCCAACAGTAACAAGTTCCACAGTAGAGAGGGACCGTAGTGTAGAACTATTCCTCTGGCCGTGATACACCTTAGACAGGCAGCGCGAGAGCTGAGCGCAAACCCTCCTACCCAGACGGGCTTCGCACAATCTATTTCATGATCTGAAGAGAGCTGGCCCTTGTCCTCACTTTGAGGAGCAATGTTGCATGACCGGCATTTTGCAATTGACGCTAGGAGAGGGGAGGAAAGACATGTCAACTGACTCCAGGCTGGAGTGGTCATTTCCATATGCCCTGGTTTATGTCATCGGGGTGTTATTTAAGGTACCTCAGATTGAGCAGGCAACATTCACTCATACTCTGTCTCTATTTGTGTCAGTTGCTGCTGTCTCTGCTATAGACAGTGGGAGGGAGTGAAAATCCTTTAAGAAAGTAATTTAAAAATGGGATTTACATTTGCTCTCCTGCTTAGAGCAGAGTAATTGCAATAACAATGAACATAGCATAGATAATCCGAGCAGAAATCTCTAATATAACGTGATTGTTATATATTCCCTATTGTACATCCATAAACAAACTTTCGGTCTAAAACATAGCGGGCGCAGAGCATTTATACTGAACAAAAATATAAACGCAACATGTAAAGTGTTGGTCCCATGTTTCATGAGGTGAAATAAATTATCCAAGAAATGTTCCATACTCACAAAAGTGTATTTCTCTGTATACAAATTAGTTTACATCCCTGTTAATGAGCATGTCTCCTTGCCAAGATAATAATCCATCCACCTGACAGGTGTGGCATATCAAGAAGAGGATTAAACAGCATGATCACTACAAAGGTGCACCTTGTGCTGGGGACAATAAAAGGCCACTCTAAAATATGCAGTTTTGTCACACAACACAATGCCACATATGTCTCAAGTTTTGGGGGAATGTGCAACTGGCATGCTGACTGCAGGAATGTCTACCAGAGCTGTTGCCAGATAATTTAATGTTAATTTCTTTACCATAAGCTGCCTCCAACTTCGTTAGAGAATTTGGCAGTACGTCCAACCACGCCAGCCCTGGACCTCCACATCTGGCTTCTTCACGGCCGGGTTGTCTGAGACCAGCCACCCGGACAGCTGATGAAACTGAGGAGTATTTCTGTCTGTATTAAAGCCCTTTGTGGGGAAAAATTCATTCTGATTGGCTGGGCCTGGGTCCCCAGTGGGTAGGCCTTGCTCACAACTGGGTGGGCCTATGCCCTCCCAAGCCCCCCAATGCTGGGCCTCTGCCCAGTCATGTGAAATCCATAGATTAGGGACTAATTAATTAATTTGGATGTTGCGTTTATACTTGTGTTAGTATAGAAGGGGAAGGGGAAAGGCGATACCTAATCAGTTGTACAACTGAATGCATTCAACTGAAATGTGTCTTCTGCATTTAACCCTCTGAATCAGAGCGGTGCGGAGAGCTGCCTTAATCGACATCCACGTCTTCGGGCGCCCGGGGAACAGTGGGTTAACTGCCTTGCAGAGGACAATAGGTTTCTAAATGTTACATATACACTCTCCCGTACAGCTTCCTTTGACCAATTAAACATTGATAACTGAACCTCACACAGACAACAGAGATGACAGAGATCGTATTTAAATTATAATATTATTGGCAGGACCAACCATGAAGAGCAGCCTTTATTCTGACCTACATAGTAGCAATTCTAGCCCCTCTGTTGTCCATTTGTCCTTGTTAACATTTCAAGTGTAATGAATTATTGAACGTGGAGAAAGGATGGCTCAGAACCCACTGAGGTCCTTCCAAATGAACAGTGAGACTGTTTTCAGATTTCTATCAAAGGGGAGATTTAGAGGGGACAATATGCAGCATGGAGAAATATCATGTTACTATCTATACATACACACACTATACTATACACACAGACACTGTTCATGCAATTCAATAACGGACAGTATTCATGTTATATGCCTGCAGATGAAACTGTATCCTGTTCACTCAGGCCAAAAATAGTTATTTATAGAACTCATATTGATTAATCATGAGCCACAACAGCCTGAAAGGCACACAGTGCCACAGACAGGCTAACAAGGGAAAATAATTATACTGCTTTGAATCCTATTTCTCTTACCATTTAAAGGTAGAAGCACATGTTGACCTTTAAAAGAAAATCGGATTTTCTGTCTGTTTGAATCTAGTCTCGGTAGTCTTGCATTCTGGGAAGCCTGGCGATCTAGGTTCAGAAGATGAATGAGCAATGGAAGTGGTGAAGACTTAAGCCGGCTCTGCAGGAAATGGTGTGTATGTGGTGTGTGTGTATGAATGGGTGGATGGGGGGACATTACATTTACATTACATTACCACGATGAGAATTGATTCAGATTATTCCTTCTATTTGTGCACGCACCTAAACAATGTATGGGCCTAATTATAGAACCACGTATAGAATCCCTATTCATTCATAAAGATTTGTTATTTCACTTTTAAAATGCATTAACTTATATTGTTGCATAAACACAACCAGTCATCATGTTTTCATCTGATTAACAAACAATCACTTCAAACAGCTCCTTTACTAGGATACCAGCGCACGTTCATCCACTCACAACATATTTCCACCTTCCAAACAGTGGTGAATGGAAGGATACATCTGTTACACCAAACACCAAAAAGTGTAATGACATTTGGCAAATGTCATTAGGCCAGAATGTATGTGTCCACTGCTGTCTGCGCTCCTGTCGGTTTCGGCCATGCTACCACATCGCATTTTGCAGCGTAGGCTGCTATACTACTCGTTGTCAACTCCATTTGTCATGCCTCTGCAGTATTGATAGATAATGGTTTAACAGCGTACAGTTTTCTTGTTTTACCGGTACGCGTAACCCAACTATTTATTTTGCTGGGACGCTGTACCGGACCGTACTGCCTTACTTTCACCCCTGGATAGACGTCATCAATGGAGTTACAATGTAATTACAGGTAACCTGTCTAATGGAAGCACCAGGCAAACAGTGATACAATCAACTTGCTTCATGACCTTTGTATCTTCCTTTACCAATTTGGACTGATGGGATGTACCCAAACACTAAGCCACGCTACAGCACTCTTACACTGATCAAATGTTGGGAGGTACCAGACAACCTGCCGACACAACGTAAAAGCAGGCTACTCTTTGCTGTAGGGGCAAGGCATTTGGGGTACAATGGCTGACAGTCAATGTTACATTTTTCAATGACCGAGGCTTGTGACACTTCTACATGGATTTAGAAAGAGGATATGGGGGAGCTATACTTTGTATCACATTTATGCTGTCGATGTAACCATGGAGATACTGCAGTTTATTAATTCCAGATTAAGAGGCCGTCAGGCCATTCGGGAAGTTCTGCTGCACTTCTGCTTCTTCAACTACATCCCAAATCCTAATCCTTTTGTTCTGTAACCCGTGTGCCTATTGAGGCTGTCTTTGTCACCTGGCAGTCTGTGAACTCAGTGGGCAGTGGTTCAGGAGGAGGTGCAGAGCACCGAGAGGACAAATTGGCAATGCTTCAGTTAACATTGTTTTCGTGAGAGCGGTAGTGGGTTTGAACTGCATGTCAACCCAGAGCCTTTGATCTGGGACCCCATCACAGCCCCTCCTTCCCTGCCCGGTGCTGAAACGGTTAAGGGTGTCTCATCAGCATGGGTTAGAAATGAAATCAGTCTCAGGCTCTGCTCTCTCTCTCTGTATGTTGGGTAGCTTTTTAATACGGAGTCGCATGCCAAGGGTAAAGCAAGCATATCAGGCCAGTCACAACCAAAACAGGATGATCAGAAACCATTTTAATTTAAACAGATTGCCAAGGGATGACTGTGCATCAGCTAGCACTGGGACATGCTTTACTCTGTCTCTCACCTAGAGGGGGGAACTACAGAGACAAAATAGCTTCAATCAGTGGGGAAAACTCCCACAGTGTGCAGTAGAAATAGTTTGTTGTTTGACAGCTACCACACTGCAGTAACCAAGCATTTCCAAAACATCTCCAGGCTGAATGGACTGGGTAAAAAATGTAGCTATAGTGCTCAGGTGCTATATTCTAAACATCAATCACTATGTAATCTCTCTTACAGCTAAGTTAATATAACAGCCATTGCAATCCAGTGTTGTATTGATGCCTGATTAAGGACACATTCTGAGAGGCATGTCCCACAAAGGAGTGAAAAGCATTGATGTCAACATTAGTGTCAAGACGGGGGGACATTACAGGAAAGAATGCAAGCGGTGCTTTTGATTGTTAATAAGACTAACTCACCTGTTGCCGTAGATAGGCCATTTAAATTCCATTTGGAAGTCCCTGGTAGTCTGCTGAGGTTCAGGTCCAGCCGTGTGATGGTCCGCTTGTTGCCATTCTTATCTATGACCTCTGTGGTGACTTTGGGCTCCTCTTCGGATCCAGCCATGGGGCTGTCACTGTCCGTCCCCTGGCCAACGTCAACGTCAGAGAGGAGCAGGATGCGGTGGTTGAGCTTAGGGCTGGGGAGCTTGTGCGATAGGGGGGACAGCACTGGAGACATGCTCTGCAGACTGTTGGTGGCAGGGTAGGAGGTGTTGAACACCCCACTCAGAGAGGGTGAAGAGGGGCTTTTTCTGTGGAATTTGATAGAGGAGGCCTCAACAGGAAGTGAGAGATGCAGCTGCAGCCCCTCTGAAGGTTTGGTCCCTCCCATATCTTTAATGTCCCTGTTTAGACTCCTCCACTCCCCATACCCCTGCTGACAGCTGCTCTTCCCCGGCTGAGGTACATCTGATTCAGTCTCTGGATAGAACTCTTTGGACCAGTCTGGGCTAATATGGCCAACATGTTGCACTGTGCCCTCCATCTCCTGCCCCTTGGCAACCACCCTAACCCCCGTGTCCCTCCTGTTGACCTCATCATATAGCTGGTGGGCTGACTTGTCCTCAGACCTCATGGGACGAATGTTGTTCCCACTCATCATATGCTCTAGTTGAACATGATCCTGCACGTCTTCCAATAAACTACAGGACGAAGCTTCGTAGCCCAAGCAGAGTTCACTGTCGTACTCAGACATGTTGTTGCAGAAGTCCAGGTCTGGCTCAGAGGCACGAGAGTCTTCCTCCATGAAGTCCCAGCCCTCTCTAGTGATATGGAAGTGCTCCTCCATACTGAGGATGGGGTTGCTGGCCACACTGACATAGGAGCCTGACATTGGAGTGTCCGAAGATTGGAGAAAGGCTGGGGTCCCAGGAATGATTTTCTCCTCCGCCACTGGGACGAGGTTGGATTGATCCCGGGTCTGAGTCGAGGACTGAAAAAATAAAGACTCTACTGCAGTGCTCCCTATCCCTACTTTCTTCTTCATCTTGCAGTGCAGGAACTCCTCTGCACTGTTTAACTTCTTTCCCCCCAGCTTCTTCAGCTTCCTGCCCAGTGAGGAGGCTCTATCGTGCCCCAGAGACATAGAGAGAGCATGTTGAGCATTGCTGCTGAGGACCTGTCCTGAGAAGCTCCCACGACCCTCCCTGTGATCCTGGAGCTTCCCATCCTGATTACCCATCCTGACTCTGTCAGCGCAGTCTCCACACAGAGGTAGGAGATCAGCCAGCAACTGGTGGTGCTCCGCGGCTAGCCAGCAGAGCTCAGCTACAGCCTCATTTGTTGCCTGGCAGCAGTTGAGGAGTTCGCCTGCGGACTCAGAAGACTGGCTTCTTCTTTTGGCTGCCATGGGATCTACATCTCCCTGGTCTTGGTCATTACAGGGCTGGGCCCACCGAGGGGCGTGGCTCTTGTACATAAACCCTGGGGCCCTCCCCTTGGGTTGATAAAGGCTGATACTGCACAGTTCCCGGATGGGCTCGTAGAGACACAGGACTGTATGCCTGCCCTCCATTATGGGTGCCATAATGTTAATTGCTTAAGCACTTTAATAAAAATGGACTGTTGTCCCCAGACGCTGGTGTGTTTGGCACTGGACTTCAGAGGAAGAGTCTGAAGAGCTCTAGCTGTTCATCATCTGGTTGATTGAACTCCTGTCAGAGAGAAATATGCTTTCATTGGGACAAACAGCCATTTATCTGCCTGAGAAAATATAAAGCATGTAACAGCTGTCAATCAATGTTGATTTTTTTTTACATTTAAAATTAAAAGTTGTATTTTATCTTTAGACAGATTTTTTCTAAACTGCCACCAATGCAAGAAGCCTAATATTACTATTAAAAGGTCCAGCAATACAAAGTATTTTTTTTTAAAGTCATTCAGGGCCAGTGTTTACAGAGTAAACATTGATACTGTTCTGAGGGTATACAACATAAAGGTAGAGCAAAACCATAAAAAGAAATAACAAAACCTTTAAGGCTTTGTTATTTGTCTGTTATTCTATTGAAAATAACACCAGTGGAAATGCTTAGCACAACAGAAGTCTCCACCTTTGACAAATAAGCAACACCAGCCAGACCGTTTTAGACAGAAGATCATTGGCAATAGATCAAGAATAATGGGTCTTAGTTTCATTATTTAATTCACCCCACTGCAGCAGTTCTGAATATAACCTTGAATAGGGATGTATTTCATTTACATTTAGGCTATGCATTTGCACAGATGAGAGGTTTAGGACAGTGGTTCCCAACCAGGGATACTAGGTACTTTTTAGGGGTGGCAGGTAGCCTAGTGGTTAGAGTGTTGGGCCAGTAACTGAAAGGTTGCTGAGTCGAATCCCCGAGCTGACAAGGTAAAAATATGTTATTCTGCCCCGGTAGGCCGTCATTGTAAATAAGAATGTGTTCTTAACTGACTTGCTTAGATACATAAAGGTTAAATAAAAATAAATACATTTTAAAAAAGGAACCCTGGAGGGGATACTTGAAAAGACTCATGAGAACATAGGCTTACTGGTAAAATGCTCAAGCGGGTACTCCGAGCAGAGCAAATTTCAGTTGGTGGTACAGTAAGAGGTTGGGAACCAGTGGTTTAGGAGATAAATTGCCTTATCAGATATACGCTGAGTGTACAAAACATTAGGAACACCTGCTCTTTACCAGACATAGAGACTGACCAGGTGAATGCAGGTGAAAACTGCAGTATGATCCCGTATTGATGTCACTTGTTAAATCCACTCCAATCAGTGTAGATGAAGGGAAGGAGACATGCTAATGATGGATATTTAAGCCTTGACACAATTGAGACATGGATTGTGTATGTGTGCCATTCAGAGGATGAATGGGAAAGCCAAAATATTTAAGTGCCTTTGAAAGGGGTATGGTAGTAGGTGCCAGGTGCACGGGTTTCAGTGTGTCAACAACTGAAACCCCGCTGGGTTTTTCACGATCAACAGTTTCCAGTGTGCATCAAGAATGGTCCATCACCCAAAAGACATCCAGCCAACTTGACACAACTGTGGAAAGCATTGGCGTCATATGCCCTTGCAGCAAATTCATGGATGACTGTCTTTATCTGGTGTAACACAGGTCATTTTGATATTTATTGTACTGTACCTAAAACCAGAACATACTGTAGCATTGGGAGTGGGACATGCACGACTGTGCTGCTGGTCAAATCACAGTGGGCTCATTCAAGAGTGCAAAGCAGGCAGTATCGAAGTGAATTAACAGCATGGAAAGATGTCACTAATGGACATTGGATCTATTGACGATGTATTGTATATCAATGTAATACTAGTCTTGCGGGGTCATCCTTTCAAATGTACGTAATCCTAACCGACCAACAAAAAATGGCATGCTATTTGGTGGATACTCATGAGAAAGACAGACAACATTTCTCATCACTGTTCTAGTCAATTGTTGCAGTCTTCATCCACATCATCATCATCATCAGCAAAACAAACTATCATCTTTATTGAAGCACCAACAACTCACCTAAAAATCATTCCATCAACATTGTATAAGCTGCGTCAACAATGTCCCAAAAAGTGAAGATGAAGTCACAAGCAAAACAAATATGTTAGTACCACAAATAAAAGAGATATAATTTCCCCTTTAAATAATGTATCTGTACTGTAACGTACATCTCTGAGTTTAACTGTTTACATACCTGCCTCTGTAGGGTTTCACCTTGCAGCAGCAAGTCAATTAATGCATGCGTCTCTATTCTGTTTCCTGTTTCACAAACTATGCACATGATATATCGTCAAAATAAACTATTCCATTATGTCTTACGTTATTAAATTCCATGGGAAAACGGTGCACCTTTAAGTTGCACGTCTCCTTTAAATGTTCTCCAAAAGGAAGGATTCCAGTGTCCCAATTCAATAATCAAAAGCATGGATACATACATCCAACGCACCTCCTGCAGATAAATTATTTAGCTGTTTGAGGACGATAAGCTGCGATTTACCAATTTTAGTTGCGTGACAAATAATGTATCTATATCCTTACTGCAGCCAGCGTCCACCGCTGCTTCTTGGAGGGTAGCGTTAATCCTTCAAGACAGACAAGCGTGTGGGCTAACTGGAGAGCTCAGTGTTTTTTTGACAATCTCCTATTGGTGCACCGGGACATGGAATAACTAGAATTAAATATACATTCACTGCAGTCCCGGAGCGTAGCCGCCTTTTACTAAAACCTGCCTGTCACTAAATGTATTATTCTCTACATAAATCCGTGTCACCTCATTTAGTATGATACGTTATGTTACTTGGCCACGCCTAGCTACCTTTCGTCATTTCCTTCTTATTTTTGGACGAGTAGTCAGTCTATGTATAACTTAATGACGATGCTTACAAAGATCATTTAAATATCTCACAAATTTGAAAACTCTTGTTGCTAGTAGTTCCTGCAGGTCAGAGCATATTTCAATCCTAAATTACACCTGTGGTGGTTAGACTATCCACTGCCATTCATATAGTCATTCTTAATTGACAGATATAGTTTGAGATGTCTGGAAGAGGTGGGAAGCATTTCAGTCTGAGTATGTACAGCAGCTGTGTGTCCAAATAAACTCAGCAAAAAAAATAAACATCCTCACTGTCGACTGCGTTTATTTTCAGCAAACGTAACATGTGTAAATATTTGTATGAAAATAACAAGATTCAACAACTGAGACATAAACTGAACAAGTTCCACAGATATGTAACTAACAGACATGGAATAATGTGTCCCTGAACAAGGGGGGTGGGGGGTGGGGGGGGGGTCAAAAGTAAAAGTCAGTATCTGGAGTGGCCACCAGCTGCATTAAGTACTGCAGTGCATCTCCTCCTCATGGACTGCACCAGATTTGCCAGTTCTTGCTGTGAGATGTTACCCCACTCTTCCACCAAGGCACCTGCAAGTTCCCAGACATTTCTGGGGGGAATGGCCCTGGCCCTAGCCCTCACCCTCTGATCCAACAGGTCCCAGACGTGCTCAATGGGATTGCGATCCGGGATCTTCGTTGGCCATTGCAGAACACTGACATTCCTGTCTTGCAGGAAATCAGTCACAGAATGAGCAGAATGGCAAGAGGCATTGTCATGCTGGAGGGTCATGTCAGGATGAGCCTACGGCAAGGGTACCACATGAGGGAGGAGGATGTCTTCCCTGTAACGCACCACGTTGAGATTACCTGCAATGAAAACTCAGTCCGATGATGCTGTGACACCGCCCCAGACCATGACGGACCCTCCACCTCCAAATCGATCCCGCTCCAGAGTACAGGTCTCGGTGTAACGCTCATTCCTTTGACGATAAACATGAATCCGACCATCACCCCTGGTGAGACAAAACTGCAACTCGTCAGCAATTTTTTGTCAGTCCTGTCTGGTCCATCGACGGTGGGTTTGTGCCCATAGGCGACGTTGTTGCGGTGATGTCTGGTGAGGACCCGCTTTACAACAAGCCTACAAGCCATCAGTCCAGCCTCTCTCAGCCTATTGCGGACAGTCTGAGCGCTGATGCAGGGATTGTGCATTCCTGGTGTAACTCGGGCAGTTGTTGTTGCCATCCTGTACCTGTCCCGCAGGTGTGATGTTCGGATGTACCGATCCTGTGCAGGTGTTGTTACACGTGGTCTGCCACTGAGAGGACGATCAGCTGTCCGTCCTGTCTCCCTGCAGCTCTGTCTTAGGTGTCTCACAGTACAGACATTGCAATTTATTGCCCTGGCCACATATGCAGTCCTCATGCCACCTTGCAGCATGCCTCAGGCACGTTCACGCAGATGAGCAGGGACCCTGGGCATCTGTCTTTTGTGTTTCTCAAAGTCAGTAGAAATGCCTCTTCATAGTGTCCTAAGTTTTCATAACTGTGACCTTAATTGCCTACCTTCTGCAAGCTGTTAGTGTCTTAACGACCGTTCCACAGGAACATGTTCATTAATTGTTTATGGTTCATTGAACAAGCATGGGAAACAGTGTTTAAACCCTTTACAATTAAGATCTGCTGAGTTTATAACCATTTCAAGAGAGCATAGGCTTTTATGCACACATGACTGTAAGTCGCTTTGGATAAAAGCGTCAGCTAAATGGCATATATTATTATATTATTTACTACCACTATCTCCATTCCAAACGTGTATACATTTGATACGTTTTCAGATTAAATGTGACCCTGGCATTAATCTAGTTTTATTTTAATCTGGAGGCAAGTTGAATTGAACCTGCAATAGAACTGTGATCAACCTGCTTATCTTTCTGTATTTTGTTAATGCTACAACCCTTACATTTTTTATACAGTAAACTTAGTCTATTACTTTGGTTTATGTCCTGTATAATTTCAAATGGCCTATTCACTCTTGTCAGTATGCACTGTTGAGATTGCTCTGAGGTACTGTATACATCCTGTTGAGATCGAACCCAAACACAACTATTGACTTATTTGGTCAGAGCCACAATATGTAACTTGTGTCAATTGTAGTATCAAACTATGGATTCTGTTCTCTCACTGTATGCAGAAATTACTCTGGATTGTCGTGTAACTAGTATACACGTCCTGCATTGCTTTATTTAATTTGTTCTAAGCATTTTTATGGCCGAAATGAAGACGTAGGATACTGTACGTCCTGCAATTCATATTATATTGTAAGGCCGCTATTCCATTGGTAGCTTAATGCAATGGAATCTACCGTAATGTAACATATCATAGTTTATTTTTAATTTTTATTTAACCTTTATTTAACTAGGCAAGTCAGTTAAGAACAAATTCTTATATACAATGATGGCCGACACCGGCCAAACCTAGACAACGCTGGCCCAATTGTGCGCCACCCTATGGGACTCCCAATCACGGCCGGTTGTGAAATAGCCTGGATTGGAACAAGGGTGTCTGTAGTGACGCCACAAGCGTGACGCCTCCATCTTAAATAAGCATGCCCCTTTCAAAAAATGTGGAACTAAGAACAGATATAACCCTTGGTTCACTCCAGACCTGACTGCCCTCGACCAGCACAAAAACATCCTGTGGTGGACTGCACTAGCATCGAATAGTCCCTGTGATATGCAACTTTTCAGGGAAGTCAGGAACCAATACACGCAGTCAGTCAGGAATGCAAAGGCCAGCTTTTTCAAACAGAAATTTGCATCCTATAGCTCTAACTCCAGAATAATTTGGGACACTGTAAAGTCCATGGAGAATAAGAGCACCTCCTCCCAGCTGCCCACTGCAACGAGGCTAGGAAACACTGTCACCACCGATAAATCCACGATAATCGAGAATTTCAACAAGAATTTCTCTACGGCTGGCCATGCTTTCCTCCTGGCTACCCCTACCCCGGCCAACAGCTCCGCACCCCCCGTAGCTACTTGCCCAAGCCTCACCAGCTTCTCCTCCACCCAAATCCAGATAGCAGATGTTCTGAAAGAGCTGCAAAGCATGATCCCGTACAAATCAGCTGGGCTAGACAATCTGGACCCTCACTTTCTAAAATTATCCGCCGCCATTGTTGCAACCCCTATTACCAGTCTGTTCAACCTCTCTTTCATATCGCCAGAGATCCCTAAAGATTGGAAAGCTGCCACGGTCATCCCCCTCTTCAAAGGGGGTGACACTCTAGACCCAAACCGTTACAGACCTATTTCCATCCTCCCCTAACTTTCTAAAGTCTTCGAAAGCCAAGTTAATAAACAGATCACTGACCATTTAGAATCCCACCGTACCTTCTCCACTTTGCAATCCTGTTTCCGAGCCAGGTCATGGGGGCACCTCAGCCATGCTCAAGGTATTAAACCACATCATAACCGCCATCGATAAAAGACAGTACCGTGCAGCCGTCTTCATCGACCTGGCCAAGGCTTTCGACTCTGTCAATCACTGTATTCTTATCGGCATATTCTACAGCCTTGGTTCCTCAAATGACTGCCTCGAGTTCAGTGTGTCAAATCTCTATGATTTGTCTCTATGGGGGTACCACATGTTTCAATTCTCAGGACAACTCTTTTCTCTGTATATATCAACAATGACGGTCTTGCTGCGGATGATTCCCTGATCCACCTCTACACAGACGACACCATTCTGTATGCATCTGGCCCTTCTTTGGAGACTGTTAACTAACCTCCAAACGAGCTTCAATGCCATACAACACTCTTTCCGTGGCCTCCAACTGCTCTTAAATGCAAGCTTTTCAACCGTTCGCTGCCCGACAACACCTCTTTGGCCGCCTTTCCTTCCGGTTCTCTACTGCCATTGATTGGAACGAATTGCAAAAATGGCTGAAGTTGGAGACTTATATTTTCCTCACTAACTTTAACCATCAGCTATCTGAGCAGCTAACTGATCGCTGCAGCTGTACACAGCCCTTCTATAAATAGCCCATCCAATCTACCTACCTCATCCCCATATTGTTTTTATTTACTTTTCTGCTCTTTTACACACCAGTATTTCTACTTGCACATCATCATCTGCACATCTATCACTCCAGTGTTAATTTACTAAATTGTAATTACTTTGCTCACTATGGCCTGTTTATTGCCTTACCTCCTCACGCCATTTTCACACACTGTATATAGACTTCTTTATATTGTGTAATTGACTGTACATTTGTTTGTGTAACTCTGTGCTGTTGTTTGTGTTGCACTGCTTTGCTTGGCCAGGTCGCAGTTGTAAATGAGAACTTGTTCTCAACTGGCCTACCTGGTTAAATAAAGGTGAGAAAAAAAAGCACTGTGATGCAGTGCCTTAGACCGCTGCGCCACTCGGGAGCCCAGTAAATTTATTTATTTATTTATAATTTAGGTAAATGGAGGGTCACAAATTAAATTCGGTCAAAGCAATCGAGAAATAGGATACTGTACGTCATATAATTTGTGTTAAATTATACAAGTGCTATTGCTTTGGTAACCTAATGTAATTTAACCTAACGTAACATATCCTACTAAAGCAGTCAAACATAATATATCATACTAAATGGGTCAAAGCATACTGATGCAATCAAGACGTTGGATACTATACGTCCTACAGTTCGTCTTATATTCTAAGACCGTTATTCCGTCGGCAGCCTAATGTAATGTAAGCTAACATACACTTAGAAAAAAGTGTTATATCTAGAACCAAAAAGGGTTCTTCAGCTGTCCCCATAGGATAATTCTTTGAAGAATTCTTGATGGTTCCAGGTAGAACCCTTTTGGTTTTATGTAGAACTTTTAGGGTCCTACATGGAATCTAAAATGGTTCTACCTGGAACCAACAAAGGTTTTACCTGGAACCAAAAAGGCTGGAACCATATAACCTACCTACCGGCTCCCTAAAACGTCGGGTAAACAATAGTTTTCTATCTAAAATTCTATCTAAAATTCTCAAATTTAGAGCAGCTGAAGACAAACAGCACATAAAACCGATAAAGTAAGTTTATTGTAATTTTATTCAACATTCTGGCTTGTAAAGGAACATTTACACAATTTTTCAGGGATTCGTTTCAGGCTGTATTTACCAAATAATTGTCTATTACAGCCTAATTAATCAAGCTGTAAACCACTCCTTTTTGGGGGTTATGGGTCAAACCTTTTGAGAACCACTTTTAGACAAACATACATCATTCCAATTGGAACAATGTCACAAGGTGGCAGCATTGGACCATAAAACATTAGGCTATTTCCAATTAAGACTTAAGGCACAACATCTGGTCAACTGTTCGAGAAAATACAATTATAGCCCATGTCAAGTAAAATACTTGCCTAATTATTAATTATAGATCTATGTATTTGTTTTTGCGAAATAAATGACTAATTTGCCCTCAAGAAATACAAAACTGAGGCAGAGAGGTGAGGAAGAACTATTCTGTCAAGATGGTAAAATATTGACTTTACAAACATCTTAGTACATAAGCTCTTTAACATTGTTTTGTTCAAGTTCAAGGTTTTATTGTCACATGCACAGTGAAATGCTTAGCTTGCATTATCAACAGTGCAGTCAGTAATCAATATAAAAATAGTATAACTAATAAAAAAATTAATATATACAGTACCAGTCAAAAGTTTGGACACACCTACTCATTCCAGGGTTTTTCTTTATTTGGACAATTTTCTACTTTGTAGAATAATAGTGAAGACATCAAAACTATGAAATAACACATATGGAATCATGTAGTAATTAAAAAAGTGTTAAACAAATCCAAATATATTTTATATTTGAGATTCTTCAAAGTAATAATAATAATAATAATATATGCCATTTAGCTGACGCTTTTATCCAAAGCGACTTACAGTCATGTGTGCATATATTCTACTTATAATAATAATAATAATATATGCCATTTAGCAGACGCTTTTATCCAAAGCGACTTACAGTCATGTGTGCATACATTCTACTTATGGGTGGTCCCGGGAATCGAACCCACTACCCTGGCGTTACAAGCGCCATGCTCTACCAACTGAGCCAAAGTAGCCACCCTTTGCCTTGATGACAGCTTTGCACACTCTTGGCATTCTCTCAACCAGCTTCATGAGGTAGTGACCTGGAATGCATTTCAATTAACAGGTGTTCCTTGTTAAAAGTTAATTTGTGGAATTTCTTTCCTTATTAATGCGTTTTAGCCAATTAGTTGTGTTGTGACAAATAGGGCTGGCATACAGAAGATATGTTTGTGAAAAGATAAAGTCCATATTATGGCAAGAACAGCTCAAATAATCAAGGAGGAATGACAGTCCGTTACTTTAAGACATGAAGGTCAGTCAATTCAGAAAATTTCAAGAACAAGAAAGTTTCTTCAAGTGCTATGATGAAACTGACTCTCATTATTTACATTTTTGGTTCCAACCGCCGTGTCTTTGTGAGATGCAGAGTAGCTGAACAGGTGATCTCTGTATGTGTGATTCCCACTGTGAAGCATGGAGGAGGAGGTGTGATGGTGTGGGGATTTATTTATAATTCAAGGCACACTTAACCAGCATGGCTACCACAGCATTCTGCAGCGATACGCCATCCATCTGGTTTGCACTTAGTGGGACTATCATTTGTTTTTCAACAGGACAATGATCCAACACACCACCAGGCTGTGTAAGGGCTATTTGACCAAGGGGAGTGATGGAGTGCTGAATCAGATGATCTGGCGTTAACAATCACCCGACCTCAACCCAATTGAGATGGTTTGGGATGAGTTGGACTGCAGAATGGAGGAAAAGCAGCCAACAATTACTTAGCATATGTGGGAACTCCTTCAAGACTGTTGGAAAAACATTCCAGGTGAAGCTGGTTGAGAGAATGCCAAAAGTGTGTAAAGCTGTCATCAAGGCAAAGGGTGGCTACTTTGAAGAATCTAAAATCTAAAATGATTTGTTTAACACTTTTTTTGGTTACTACATGCTTCCATACAGTATGTGTTATCTCATAGTTTTGATGTCTTCACTACTATTCTACAATGTAGAAAATAGTACAAATAAAGAAAAACCTTGAATAATTTTGTGTTTCCAAACTTTTGACTGGTACTGTATATATAATAAAGAAAACACGAGAACAAGAAATAAGTTATGAAGCTTAATACCAAATGTACAATGTGCATGGATACTGGAGTTTTTGATTTCAGTATTTTTTGATTTCACCTTTATTTAACCAGATAGGCTAGTTGAGAACAAGTTCTCATTGACAACTGCGACCTGGCCAAGATAAAGCAAAGCAGTTCGACACATACAACAACACAGAGTTACACAATGGAATAAACAAACATAAAGTCAATACTACAGTAGGAAAAAAAGTCTATATACAGTGTGTGCAAATGAGGTGAGATAAGGGAGGTAAGGCAATAAATAGGCCATGGTGGTGAAGTAATTACAATATAGCAATTAAACACTGGAATGGTAGATGTGCAGAAGATGAATGTGCAAGTAAAGATACTGGGGTACAAAGGAGCAAAATAAATAAATAAATAAATAAATACACTATGGGGATGAGGATGAGGTAGTTGGATGGGCTATTTATAGATGGGCTATGTACAGGTGCAGTGATCTGTGAGCTACTCTGACAGCTGGTGCTTAAAAGCTAGTGAGGGAAATATGAGTCTCCAGCTTCAGTGATTTTTGTAGTTCGTTCCAGTCATTGGCAGCAGAGAACTGTAAGTAAAGACGACCAAAGGAGGAATTGGTTTTGGGGGTGACCAGTGAGATATACCTGCTGGGGTGTGTGCTACAGGTGGGTGCTGCTATGGTGACCACTGAGCTGAGATAAGGCGGGGCTTTACCTTGCAAAGACTTGTAGATGACCTGGAGCCAGTGGGTTTGGCGATGAGTATGAAGTGAGGGCCAGCCAATGAGAGCGTACAGGTCGCAGGGGTGGGTAGTAAATGGGGCTTTGGTGACAAAACTGATGGCACTGTGATAGACTGCATCCAATTTGAGAGTGTTGGAGGCTATTTTGTAAATGACATCACCGTCAAGGATCGGTAGGATGGTCTGTTTTACGAGGGTATGTTTGGCAGCATGAGTGAAGGATGCTTTTGTTGCGAAATAGGAAGCCGATTCTAGATTTAATTTTGGATTGGAGATGCTTAATGTGAGTCTTTTTTTAATGTGAGTCACAAAGTCACATTAAAAACTCATTATAATAAAAATGGTAAACAGTATGGCAGCAGCATAACCGATGGATGGCTGTGTATGTGGTGGTGAGTGTGTCCATGTAAGTGTGTGAGTGAGTGTGTGTGCAAGACTGACAGCGTAGGTACCATGAGCGGATATGTGAACAGGCCTTGAAAGTGACTGGTAGCAACAATATATAAATACTTTTGGTACTATGCTTGTGATAATATCTACATGTAACCACAAACAATAGTGACCAGTAGCAGGATAAAATACAGTGCCTTGCGAAAGTATTCGGCCCCCTTGAACTTTGCGACCTTTTGCCACATTTCAGGCTTCAAACATAAAGATATAAAACTGTATTTTTTGTGAAGAATCAACAACAAGTGGGACACAATCATGAAGTGGACCGACATTTATTGAATATTTCAAACTGTTTTAACAAATCAAAAACTGAAAAAATTGGGCGTGCAAAATTATTCAGCCCCCTTAAGTTAATACTTTGTAGCGCCACCTTTTGCTGCGATTACAGCTGTAAGTCGCTTGGGGTATGTCTCTATCAGTTTTGCACATCGAGAGACTGAAATGTTTTCCCATTCCTCCTTGCAAAACAGCTCGAGCTCAGTGAGGTTGGATGGAGAGCATTTGTGAACAGCGGTTTTCAGTTCTTTCCACAGATTCTCGATTGGATTCAGGTCTGGACTTTGACTTGGCCATTCTAACACCTGGATATGTTTATTTTTGAACCATTCCATTGTAGATTTTGCTTTATGTTTTGGATCATTGTCTTGTTGGAAGACAAATCTCCGTCCCAGTCTCAGGTCTTTTGCAGACTCCATCAGGTTTTCTTCCAGAATGGTCCTGTATTTGGCTCCATCCATCTTCCCATCAATTTTAACCAATTTCCCTGTCCCTGCTGAAGAAAAGCAGGCCCAAACCATGATGCTGCCACCACCATGTTTGACAGTGGGGATGGTGTGTTCAGGGTGATGAGCTGTGTTGCATTTACGCCAAACATAACGTTTTGCATTGTTGCCAAAAAGTTCAATTTTGGTTTCATCTGACCAGAGCACCTTCTTCCACATGTTTGGTGTGTCTCCCAGGTGGCTTGTGGCAAACTTTAAATGACACTTTTTATGAATATCTTTAAGAAATGGCTTTCTTCTTGCCACTCTTCCATAAAGGCCAGATTTGTGCAATATACGACTGATTGTTGTCCTATGGACAGAGTCTCCCACCTCAGCTGTAGATCTCTGCAGTTCATCCAGAGTGATCATGGGCCTCTTGGCTGCATCTCTGATCAGTCTTCTCCTTGTATGAGCTGAAAGTTTAGAGGGACGGCCAGGTCTTGGTAGATTTGCAGTGGTCTGATACTCCTTCCATTTCAATATTATCACTTGCACAGTGCTCCTTGGGATGTTTAAAGCTTGGGAAATCGTTTTGTATCCAAATCCGGCTTTAAACTTCTTCATGATGCTCTCTGCGCTTTTAACGGACCTCTGAGACTATCACAGTGCAGGTGCATTTATACGGAGACTTGATTACACACAGGTGGATTGTATTTATCATCATTAGTCATTTAGGTCAACATTGGATCATTCAGAGATCCTCACTGAACTTCTGGAGAGAGTTTGCTGCACTGAAAGTAAAGGGGCTGAATAATTTTGCAAGCCCAATTTTTCAGTTTTTGATTTGTTAAAAAAGTTTGAAATATCCAATAAATGTCGTTCCACTTCACGATTGTGTCCCACTTGTTGTTGATTCTTCACAAAAAAATACAGTTTTATATCTTTATGTTTGAAGCCTGAAATGTGGCAAAAGGTCGCAAAGTTCAAGGGGGCCGAATACTTTCGCAAGGCACTGTAGATATGTTCTAATAGTAATGCCAATCAATAATCAAATAGCAGCAGAATAGTGGTGGTAATACCTCTAATCAATAACCATTTTAGCAGCAGCGTAGGTGTGAGGGGAAGCAGTAATTGTTAGCCATTTAACAGTCTTATGGCCAGGGGATAGATGCTGCTTAGGAGTCTATTGGTCTGAGTCTTGATGCGCGGGTACCGTCTGCCAGACCAGAGCATGGTGAACAAACAGTCCATGTCTGCAGTGGCTGGACTCTATGGCAATTTTTCGGAACCTTTCTCAGACACTGTACATGTACTTCCTGGCATGTACTTCCTGGATGGCTGGGAGTGATGCGCAGGGCTGTATGCACCACCCTCTGTAGGGCCTTCTGGTCAAGGGTGGCGCAGTTTCCATACCAGACCAGACGGCGATACTACCAGTCAGGAGGATGGAGCATCTGTAAAAGTTCCCAAGGATCTAAGGGGCCATGCCAAGTCCTTGCAGCCGTCTGAGGGAGAAGAGTTGCACTTTATGTCTCAGACAAATACAGAATATTGCTATTGCTGCACAACTTGACCTCGTTTTAGGTTGTGGATCTGACTAAAGCTATGAACATTAACTAAGTAAACCAAATGAAAGTTGAGGTTATGCATTGATTTGCTTTCCAGTGTTGCAACATTATTTGAATCAGGGTTGGTTCTGTCCATGTTGTCAAAACAATGGGCTTTAATATGCTGCTGGACTGGGGAGCCTATGTAGGCCTATTATAGGTTATATTTACACATTTAACCTGACTCTACAATACATTATTTATTTAAGCTACATAAGTCGATTTGTAGCCTACACTGAATATTGATTTTTTAAAAAATTGTGCAAGATTGAAGCCATACTTTTTATTCTGGGTACTGTCCATGGTGTTGATTTTTGGAAGCACTTAGGCCTACTTGGCTACAATTTCATGCATCTTGGATGCTTGATAACCCAATTCTGCTATGTCTACACACCCAAATTCACCATATACCATCGAATACCATCGCTGTAGCATATGTCATAGATTATGTTGGCCAACGGAAAACCAATTGTCGTGCGCAATTATGTGGCAATTGTACGGTGAGGGAATTTTGAAAGCTCGCGCTTTAATGTTTAACGTATATTAATCGTTTGTATTTTTATTTTACCTTCATTTAACTGAATAAGATCCACTGGTGACGTCGACGACAAAAGACCCCACTGCCGTATTTTGACTGCAAGACTACGTTTCACATTCCAGACCCGTTTTCATTTGCTCCCGCCTATACCAACGCTTACACGCTCCTTTGGGAACAGCACCGCTGGCATTTGCAATGAGCGAGCGGGCTTGAGTGAGTGACAGGCTCCAGTAGTTCGCTCGGTCTCCGGTACATGGCTGTGGATTAGCTATATGCTAATATCGATAAGAGAGAGGAGCAGCAGCGTGGTGCTGCAAGCCGACAGTGGAGGCTACCCGAGTCTGAGCAGGCTCCTCAACAGCCATGGCTGAAGGTGGTGAAGGGGAAGATGAAATTCAGTTCTTGAGAACTGTAAGTAGCCTAATTTCCGTCCGCTATTTCGTGAGGCATCATGCCTCCTGTGTGCATTTCGAGCATCTTATCCCATGCATGTCGATGCCTATGCAATAGCCTACTGCTATTAGTCTTACAGATTATGATTTGTGCAGCCAGGTTATAGACTACATGTTGATTATGAAATATGACTATAATGTAGCCTATAGTTCTAATTACGAGTAGACTGTCTCCTGAACGAGTTGGCTTTCTAACCACCGCGCTTTTTGGGTAGCGGTCCTTAACCTGCTCCCTCGTAAAGCAGACCTGCCTCGCGATGACAGGACCTTTTTGTTTGGCCCATCCCTCACCTTGATTCCCTCCCAGATTGAACTTGTCCGGTTGTCTCAGTACGTATTGCTATTAATGAATACAATGGAATGTCTACCCGTGTAGGCCTACTACTCTATCCAGTTTACGCAACGATCTCTGTCTCACTTCCAGCCCACAACCCTCCTGCTTTGTTGTTGTTAATTGATAACTACGTGTTCCTTTTCCAGGCATATCAATGCTGTCTATAGTTAGAAAAAGTTCACCTTTGCAGGCCTAGTTCTTATTCAAGGAAACGTTCCAACTCACAAGATATTGGTGAACAACTTCTTAACCTCAAATTCTGCATATGGTGTCTATCCAGGCAGATTTATATGCAATAAACAAATAACACAAATTATCATGTTATAATGAAAATAGGTGAAGATGCATTGATGACTGATCCATAGGCTAAGATTGAACTGTTTTTGAGCATTTATTTGGAATACTTTTTTTAATCCTTCTGCCCTGTAGATTTATCTACAAAATTGAGGCTATTCTGAAACCAAACTTGAACCAGAGTGACAATCCACCTCTTAAGAGAGGCTACTTACTTGGACATTAGCAGTGGGCTTACTACTACTTGGACATTAGCAGTGGGCTTACTACTACTTGGACATTAGCAGTGGGCTTACTACTACTTGGACATTAGCAGTGGGCTTACTACTACTTGGACATTAGCAGTGGGCTTACTACTACTTGGACATTAGCAGTGGGCTTACTACTACTTGGACATTAGCAGTGGGCTTACTACTACTTGGACATTAGCAGTGGGCTTACTAAGTCTTCCACGTTTGCATTGCTTTGGAAGCCTCCTGTATTCCCAGAGATGCCAGTGGGGTTTAAAATGCATTGCTTTGGAAGCCTCCTGTATTCCCAGAGATGCCAGTGGGGTTTAAAATGCATTGCTTTGGAAGCCTCCTGTATTCCCAGAGATGCCAGTGGGGTTTAAAATGCATTGCTTTGGAAGCCTCCTGTATTCCCAGAGATGCCAGTGGGGTTTAAAATGCATTGCTTTGGAAGCCTCCTGTATTCCCAGAGATGCCAGTGGGGTTTAAAATGCATTGCTTTGGAAGCCTCCTGTATTCCCAGAGATGCCAGTGGGGTTTAAAATGCATTGCTTTGGAAGCCTCCTGTATTCCCAGAGATGCCAGTGGGGTTTCAAATGCATTGCTTTGGAAGCCTCCTGTATTCCCAGAGATGCCAGTGGGGTTTAAAATGAGACCCTGAAAAAGTTGATGATTTCAACTCCCCGCAGCTCCCTGTCCCTTGTTACCACTACATTCAGAGGTCATTACATCAGCATTCACACTGCCCCAAACAGTGCTGACATTTCAGCACCATTACTGCTTGGAGAGCTAGCACCTGTGTCAGCCAGCAGTCTGCAGTTGTGATCTACACAGTAAAAACAATTATCAAAAGTTCTGGTGTTTTGCTGTCTGTGCTAAAATGGTGTTTCTTAGTCAATCAAATTTGTCCTGGCTGGTCCCACCACAGTTGTCCTATTTGGAAAAGTTCAAATGTGACACTTTGAGTTGCAAAGGCGCTGCTCCTTTAAGAGGCTTTGTAGCTTGTTGCATCTTTCCACACGGGGCAGCAGCAGCTGACTGGATGGCACGGGAATGGGGATGGGGTCTGCGCTAGTGTGTGGATGTGTGAATGCAAAGTGGGCTAGGCTATGTGGTGCTGCTGCAGAAGCAGGCAGGCTGCTCAAGATGTGCCACAGCAGAGCAGAGTGCAGAAATGATTCATCAGGCCAAGTTGCAGCTGAGCTGAACCATTGAGCCGTCAATGACTCTCGTCTCTCTATCCTCATGCTGATGCCAACACACATTAGAACGCACACATATGCACACACTAATACACACCCTTGTGCATGTACACATTAACATCCAATCAGAACCGCACACACACAGTCTCTGACTGATCTTGCCTTTGCGTGGATATTGTTTAGCTGTAAATAGGAAGAATGTTTTCCTCCTACATTCAAATAGGTGCACAAACTACCTTTTCTCTAGTAATAACTAAACAATTTCCCGTAAAAGAGAACAGAGAAATTAGCCGCTAGTGGCCTGCTGTCTAAAGCCAGCCCCGGGTTTTACACACCAGCCAAGCTTCTGGGAGAGCACGATGGTATCCTTTTGATTAGAGAGTATTTCTCTGTCATGGGTAATTTGATGCTACAGGAAGAGAAACAGCTCTTATTGTGCTCATGCTTAATGTTAGAGGGTGCTAGGGGGATAGGGGAGAGTGTAATAAGGCTCCACGTCACAATGTAGTACGGTTGTTTCTGTATTTGTAGATGTCCTGAGATGCACCAGCATAGTGGCCTCATAAGCAGGATGATGATTAAAAAAATATCAGCTTATTTGTATTTGTATGTATTATGGATCCCCATGGGATCCGGCAAAATGAAGGCAGTTATACAATTTTAAAAACATTACAATACATTCTTTACAGAATTCACAACACACTAAGCTTATATGGAATAACGGATCAGACTGTTAAGTAAGAACAGTTTTGCAAATTAACTATAGTACGTTGTGTCGCTTTTAATCAGTATCAGTGGACTGTGCTTGTGCTTGTTTGCACACGTTCGTGCCATGGTTCCATCTCTAACTTAACACCCATGGGCTCTAACAGGGAGCTGATCTGTGGAGGGATGGAACAGTCTTCAGAGGGAAACAAGCCATTAGCTTTTTCTAATTGGGTTTGTTATTTCGCCCTAAGTTTGTTTGTCTGTTTGATTGTGCTGTGATTCTGACAGGAGGCCTCTGATTTGTAAAGGCACCACGCTGCGTGGGGCATGATGCACACATCAGATCACTAAGGAATAGATATGTGCTGGGGCCACAAACCCCTCCTCGGGAAGAGTCCCAGCTGGGAGAATATCACAGTCTCCGGCTCCATTAGCAGGTAGCGGGGTAGTGGAGGCAGCAGTGAAAAGGGCAGCGTATGAGTGTGACTAATGTGCTATGGCATCGTTTGGGACTGTTACGTTTTATGTGGAGAGACTGTCTGACCTGGTGTACCAACCAGCTGTCAGCACATTCAGAGAGAAAAGCGTTTGTTAATGAACCAACACTGCTCCCCTCCTAACACAAAAACAACTCCAGGTAAGCTTGACTTGGCACCAGCTCCAAACAGACGCTGGCGTGGAACGTGTTTTCCTGGCTGGTGGGTGTATTCTCTAATGGCAGCAGTGCGGGATAGCTGCCTCCTCTGCCACACACACGTTTCTCTGTGAGTGCTTCTGGCTGTCTCTCTCTCAATTCAATTTCAATTTAAGGGCTTTATTGGCATGAGAAACATAGGTTAACATTGCTAACATTGCTATGTTAACAGTGAAGTAGATTATAAACAAAAGTTAAATAAACAATAAAAATTAACAGTAAACATCACAAAAGAATAAAGACATTTCAAATGTCATATTATGTGAAAATAATTCAAGTACAAAAGAGAAGAAAAATAAACAGAAATATGGGTTGTATTTACAATTGTCACATTTGTTGAAAGGATTTATTAAAAGAATGAACACCGAACAAACTAACAAAATAACAAGCGAAAAATAACAAACTAAAAATAACACAGAATCTGTGCAGAAGATCTAGGTGCTGTTGTAGGCCCTCTTTGGTTGGGGACAGAAGCACCAGATCATCAGCAAACAGTAGACATTTGACCTCAGGTTCTAGTAGGGTGAGGCCGGGTGCTGCAGACTGTTCTAGTGCCCTCGGCAATTTGTTGATATATATGTTAAGGAGGGTGGGGCTTAAGCTGCATCCCTGTCTCATCCCACTGCCCTGTGGAAAGAAATGTGTGTTTTTGGCTAATTTTAACTGCACACTTGTTGTTTGTGTACATGGATTTTATAATGTCTTATGTTTTTCCCCAAACACCACTTTCCATTAATTTATATTGCAGACCCTCATGCCAAATTGAGTCCAAGCCTTTTTTTAAATCAACAAAGCATGAGATGACATTGCCTTTGTTTTGTATTGTTTGTCAATTAGGGTGTGCAGGGTGAATACGTGGTCTGTCGTACGGTAATTTGGTAAACAGCCAATTTGATATTTGCTCAGTACATTGTTTGCACTGAGGGAATGTACGAGTCTGCTGTTAATGATAATGCAGAGGATTTTCCCTAGGTTGCTGTTGACACATCCCACTGTAATTATTGTGGTCAGATTTGCTCTCACTTTTATGCATTAGGGTGATCAGTCCTAGGTTCCAAATATTGGGGAAGATGTCAGAGCTAAGGATGATGTTAAAAGAGTTTAATAAGTATAGACAATTAGAATTTGTGGTCTGTATTCTGTCATGACGTTGCCAGGTTGGTGAGGTTTATGACCCCCATAAATACCTTTCCCCCTTTTCTCTCTCTACAGAATGGACTCTTGGATAGACCGTTGTTAACATAGAGATTGTATTGTAACATCAAAAGGTTGGGGAAAAGAACAATATTTATGTAATCCAACCAGTTGAATGTGTTTGTTGGTACTTAAAGAATATGATGTCAGATCAGTAGTCACATGGAATTGTTGGAATTGGAATTGTTGGAATTGTTGTGCAATTTAAATGTTTAAATATGAAACTATTTGCGAAAATATGAAATGTAATTTTAGTTTTTAAAATGAGAGAATTGTTTTCATAAGTAAAATATGCTCAATCAGTGGCCACGCCCACGTGAATAGGCATGGGTTGGAAATGATGAGCCAACCCCTTTTTTACATTTTTATAAGAGCCCCCGTGACCCAATTCACACAAACTAAGCCAACCTCAGCGTGAGCTCTGGTTGCGAATGGTTGTACGACTACAACCTAACAAAATTAACATTGTGTTCTCGATGACGTGAGGACTGATGTCCATACGTTTAAAATGGCGAATTTCAACAAGGAGGTGACGATCACCACGCTGGAAGGATGAATTTCGACTATACCAGCCAGAATATAGCATGAGCTTATAGTATGGCAACTTGGTATGAACTTTGAACTCTTATTCACTAAAGAAGTGATACATCCTAGACGTTGAGTTAACAGCAACAGCTGTAAACGTGCGTGGCCTAGGAAAGGACGAACAATCTCTTCAGAACGACAGGGTACCACAACGTATCCGTTCTACTAAACGATGACGGTACCGCAACGTATCTGTTCTACCACAAGCCGACAGACAACGTATCCGCCCAGAAATATTCTTCAAAGGACAAGGGAGATCTCTGCTGGGCAATCCAGCCTTCCATCTTCCACCAATCTATCGAAGCGCAGCTCAGAGTAGAGGTCGACCGATTATGATTTTTCAACGCTGATACCGATACCGATTATTGGAGGCATTAAACGGCCAATTTTTTACAATGTATTTGTAATAATGACAATTACAACAATACTGAATGAACACTTATTTTAACATAATAGAATACATCAATAACATAAATTTAGCCTCAAATAAATAATGAAACATGTTCAATTTGGTTTAAATAATGCAAAAACAAAGTTTTGGAGAAGAACGTAAAAGTGCAATATGTGCCATGTAAGAAAGCTAACGTTTAAGTTCCTTGCTCAGAACAGGAGAACATATGAAAGCTGGTGGTTCCTTTTAACATGAGTCTTCAATATTCCCAGGTAATACGTTTTAGGTTGTAGTTATTATAGGAATTATAGGACTATTTCTCTCTATGCCATTTGTATTTCATATACTTTTGACTATTGGATGTTCTTATAGGCACTTTAGTATTGCCAGTGTAACAGTATAGCTTCCGTCCCTCTCCTCGCCCCTATCCGGGCTCGAACCAGGAACACATCGACAACAGCCACCCTCGAAGCAGCATTACCCATGCAGAGCAAGGGGAACAACTACTCCAAGTCTCAGAGCGAGTGATGTTTGAAACGCTATTAGCGCGCACCCCGCTAACTAGCTAGCTATTTCACATCATGTACACCAGCCTAATCTCGGGAGTTGATAGGCTTGAAGTTATAAACAGCTCAATGCTTGAAGCACAGCGAAGAGCTGCTGGCAAACGCACTAAAGTGCTGTTTGAATGAATGCTTACAAGCCTGCTGGTGCCTACGATCGCTCAGTCAGACTGCTCTATCAAATCATAAACTTAATTATAACATAATAACATACAGAAATACGAGCCGTAGGTCATTAATATGGTCGAATCCGGAAACTATCATCTCGAAAACAAAACGTTTATTCTTTCAGTGAAATACGGAACAGTTCTGTATTTTATCTAACGGGTGGCATCCATAAGTCTAAATATTCCTGTTACATTGCACAACCTTCAATGTTATGTCATAATTACGTAAAATTCTGGCAAATTAGTTCGCAACGAGCCAGGTTGCCCAAACTGTTGCATATACCCTGACTCTGCGTGCAATGAACGCAAGAGAAGTGACACAATTTCACCTGGTTAATTTTGCCTGCTAACCTGGATTTCTTTTAGCTAAATATACAGGTTAAAAAATATATACTTCTGTGTATTGATTTTAAGAAAGGTATTGATGTTTATGGTTAGGTACACGTTGGAGCAGCAACAGTCCTTTTTCACGAATGCTCACCACATAGATTAAATGCGACGCAGGACACACTAGATAAACTAGTAATATCATCAACATGTGTAGTTCTATCTAGTGATTATGATTGATTGATTGTTTTTTATAAGATAAGTTTAATGCTAGCTAGCAACTTACCTTGGCTTCTTACTCCATTCGAGTAACAGGCAGGCTCCTCGTGAGGCAGGTGGTTAGAGCGTTGGACTAGTTAACCGTAAGGTTGCAAGATTGAATCCCCGAGCTGACAAGGTAAAAATCTGTCGTTCTGCCCCTGAACAAGGCAGTTAACCCACCGTTCCTAGGCCGTTATTGAAAATAAGAATGTGTTCTTAACTGACTTGCCTAGTTAAATAAAGGTGTACAAAAAATATTTAAAACACAATCGGTGTCCAAAAATACAGATTTCCGATTGTTATGAAAACTTGAAATCGGCCCTAATTAATCGGCCACTCTGATTAATCGGTCGACCTCTAGCTCAGAGTAAATATATTTATTGCATTTTTCTTTTCCGAATAGGCGGTTATTTAGAATGCATAAGATTCTGTATTTACGATAGCATAGCTTCATAAGGTCCGATAGAGACCCAAAATCCTTTTGTTCCTCAGTCTTGCCGCGCTTTCATTCAAACCCAGTCCCTTTTCTTTGTGTAACCAGCCGTCATATTGGCCACGGACGTTTTCTTTTATGCCATAATTAGTAATCAATGTATGATCCATCTTGTGTATATGTAATTCTGTGTGTTTATTTAGGTATTTATTAACTAAATAATTGAGTAATTGCTGATTCAACCTGTTAGCCAGGGTTCGTGAAGATAACCAAGAAGTTCACAATGTTCAGATGAGACTGAATAAGGTGACGATTAATAATTGACTGCTATTGAATTAAAAGATTATCAGGTCTTTAAGATTTTATTCGGAAGACAACAGCTCTATAAACATTCTTCCGTGGTGCCCTGTCTACCTAGTTTATTACATTTACATGATTAGTTTAATCAGGTAAAGTTAATTTCAAAGAATGTATTTGATAAAATAGCATGTCATATATCGCTTAATCCATAGTAAAGGCACAACAGTTTATAATTTCATTGAGGATACCATCAACACCACAGGCCTTTTTGGGTTGGAGGGTTTGTATGTTGCCCTGTAGTTCATTCAGTGTAATTGGATATTCCAGTGTGATCTGGTAGTCTTTAATGGTTGATTCTAAAATGCGTATTTGATCATGTATATGTTTTTGATGTTTGTTGTTTGTTGCTTGTTCTTTGTTATAGGGCCAAAAATATTGGAGAGGTGGTTTACCCATAGATCCCCGTTTTGGATAGATAACTCTTCATGTTGTTGTTTGTTTAGTGTTTTCCAATTTTTCCAGAAGTGGTTTGAGTCTATTGATTCTTCAATTACATTGAGCTGATTTCTGACATGCTGTTCCTCCTTTTTCCATAGTGTATTTCTGTATTGTTTTAGTGTTTCACCATAGTGAAGGTGTCGGCTCATGTTTTCTGGGTCTCTGTTTTTGTTTGGATAGGTTTCTCAATTTCTTTCCTAAGTTTTTGCATTCGTCATCAAACCATTGGTCATTGTTGTACATTTTCTTCGGTTTACTGTTTGACATTTTTAGATTTGATAAGGAAGCTGAGAGGTCAAATAAACAGTTTAGGTTTTCTACTGCCAAGTTTACACCTTCACTATTATAATAAAAAAAATGTCCAGGAAATTGTCTAAAAGGGATTGAATTTGTTATTGCCTAATTGTTTTTGGTAGGTTCTATACTAGTTCCCTTCCATTTATAGCATTTCTTAATATTATTCAGTTCCTTTGGCTTTGATGCCTCATGATTGAGTTTTTCTCTGTTCAAGTAGACTGATTTTGCTGTGATCTGATAGGGGTGTCAGTGGGCTAACTGTGAACGCTCTGAGAGACTCTGGGCTGAGGCCAGTGATAAAGTAGTCTACAGTACTACTGCCAATAGATACGCTATAGGTGTACCTACCATAGGAGTACTCTCGAAGCCTACCATTGACTATGTACATACCCAGCGTGCGACAGAGCTGTGACCCGTTTTTGTTGGTTATGTTGTCATAGTTGTGCCTGGGGTGCATATGGGGGAGGGAATGCTGTCACCACCAGGTAGGTGTTTGCCTCTCTGTGTGCTGAGGGTGTCAGGTTCTTGTTCAGTTCTGGTATTTAGGTCGCCACAGATTAGTACATGTTCCTGGAATTCATTGATTTCTCCCTCCAGGATGGAGAAGCTGTCTTCATTAAAGTATGTGGATTCTAGTGGGGGTATATACAGTTGAAGTCAGAAGTTTTCACAATTCCTGACATTTAATCCTAGTAAAAAAATTCCCTGTCTTATGTCAGTTAGGATCATCATTTTATTTTAAGAATGTGAAATGTCAGAATAATAGTAGAGAGAGAATGATTTATTTCAGCTTTTATTTGTTGCTTCAATATATGCACATAATTTCCCTCCTCATATTGCCATCTATTTTGTGAAGTGCACCAGTCCCTCCTGCAGCAAAGCACCCCCACAACATGATGCTGCCACCCTCGGGCTTCACGGTTGGGATGGTGTTCTGCGGCTTGCAAGCGTTCCCCTTTTTCCTCCAAACATAACGGTCATTATGGCCAAACAGTTCTATTTTTGTTTCATCAGACCAGAGGACATTTCTCCAAAAAGTACAATATTTGTCCCCATGTGTAGTTGCAAACCGTAGTCTTGCTTTTTTTTAATGGAGGTTTTGGAGCAGTGGCTTCTTCCTTGCTGAGTGGCCTTTCAGGTTATGCCAATATAGCACTCGTTTTACTGTGAATATAGATACTTTTGTACCTGTTTCCTCCAGCATCTTCACAAGGTCCTTTGCTGTTGTTCTGGGACTGAGTTGCACTTTTCGCACCAAAGTACGTTAATCTTTAAGAGACATAACGCGTCTCCTTCCTGAGCGGTATGACGGCTGCATGGTCCCATGGTGTTTATACTTGCGTACTATTGTTTGTACAGATGAACGTGGTACCTTCAGGCGTTAGGGTTAGGAAATTGCTCCCAAGGATGAACCAGACTTGTGGAGGTCTACAATTCTTTTCTGGAGGTCTTGGCTGATTTCTTTTGATTTTCCAATGATGTCAGTTAGCTTATCAGAAGCTTCTAAAGCCATGCCATCATTTTCTGGAATTTTCCAAGCTGTTTAAAGTCACAGTCAACTTAGTGTATGTACGCTTCTGACCCCCTGGAATTGTGAATTACAGTGAATTATAAGTGAAATAATCTGTCTGTAAACAATTGTTTGAAAAATTAATTGTGTCATGCACAAAGTAGATGTCCTAACCGACTTGCCAAAACTATAGTTTGTCAACAAGAAATTTGTGGAGTGGTTGAAAAACGAGTTTTAATGTCTCCAACCTAAGTTTATGTAATCTTCCGACTTCAACTGTAGGTAGCACACAGAATGGCATTTTTCTCTGTTGAGATAATTTCCTTTTGAATTTCTTGCCAAATGTAAAATGTTCCTGTTTTGATTCATTTAATAGAGTCAGTTAGGTCTGCTCTATACCAAATTAGCATACCCCCTGAGTCCATTCCCTGTTTCACACCTGGTAGTTAGATGGATGGGACTACCAGCTCTTTCTCTCTCTCCTCTCATTCTCCATTCCCATCTATCTCTGTGTAGTAGCTCCTTCAAAGGGCCTGATTGGGCCCTGCCGCTACTCTGCCTGCCTGTGCGGTATGCCGTTAGGTTCTTCTGTCCTGATCTGTAATTGGGGTATTCTTAGACAAGCATCCAGTGAGCGGCCTGTTAGGGAGTCATGGAAACTTCCCTGATATCTGGGCTGATAGAGAAGGCCATTTCCAGCTGTTTGAATTCATCAATAGTTGTTTGGGATCTGATGGCTCCTGCTTTCTGGGAGGCAGCAGGGGCAAAGGCTCCCTCTATCAGTCCCACACTGTGCCAGAGGGTATCAAAGGTGCCCTTGATCCCTTCCCTTTCCTGGGTAGTGTAGATTCTCACCCTCTTCACATCTAATAATCAGTGTTGGGTCTGTAAACTGCAACGTTATGTTATTGTCACCGTCAATGACATTGAAATCACCTTTGTGGAGTAGGCCTGAGGCTCCTACTTTATTCAACCTCTCTAGGGTAGGTGAGACGCTAATGTCTCACCAGGCCAGCATCCGGTGAAACTGCAGAGCGCTAACATTCTAAATACACCATTCGTTATATTAAACATTCTTGTAAATACATGAATCTTACATCATTTAAAAGATGAACATCTTATTAATCCATCCGCTGTCTCAGATTTCAAAAAGGCTTTACTGCGAAAGCAAACCATGCGATTTTCTGAGGACATCTCCCCGCACACACAAGTATTACTAGCATTTTCCAACCAAGCATTAGCGTCACGAAAGTTAGAAATAACAATAAAATAAATTGCTTACCTTTGAAGATCTTCCTCTGGTGGAAATGCCAAGTGTCCTAACTAAATCAAATCAAATTTTATTTTTCACATACACATGGTTAGCAGATGTTAATGCGAGTGTAGAGAAATGCTTGTGCTTCTAGTTCCGACAATGCAGTAATAACCAACAAGTAATCTAACTAACAATTCCAAAACTACTGTCTTATACACACAAGTGTAAGGGGATAAAGAATATGTACATAAAGATATATGAATGAGTGATGGTACAGAGCGGCATAGGCAAGATACAGTAGATGGTATCGAGTACAGTATATACATATGGGATGAGTATGTAAACAAAGTGGCATAGTTAAAGTGGCTAGTGATACATGTATTACATAAAGATGCAGTAGATGATAGAGTACAGTATTTACGTATACATATGAGATGAATAATGTAGGGTATGTAAACATTATATTAGGTAGCATTGTTTAAAGTGGCTAGTGATATATTTTACATCAATTCCCATTATTAAAGTGGCTGGAGTTGAGTCAGTGTGTTGGCAGCAGCCACTCAATGTTAGTGGTGGCTGTTTAACAGTCTGATGGCCTTGAGATAGAAGCTGTTTTTCAGTCTCTCAGTCCCAGCTTTGATGCACCTGTACTGACCTCGCCTTCTGGATGATAGCGGGGTGAACAGGCAGTGGCTCTGGTGGTTGTTGTCCTTGATGATCTTTATGGCCTTCCTGTAACATCGGGTGGTGTAGGTGTCCTGGAGGGGAGGTAGTTTGCCCCCGGTGATGCGTTGTGCAGACCTCACTACCCTCTGGAGAGCCTTACGGTTGTGGGCGGAGCAGTTGCCGTACCAGGCGGTGATACAGCCCGCCAGGATGCTCTCGATTGTGCATCTGTAGAAGTTTGTGAATGCTTTTGGTGACAAGCCAAATTTCTTCAGCCTCCTCCACTACTGTTCCATCGATGTGGATAGGGGGGTGTTCCCTCTGCTGTTTCCTGAAGTCCACAATCATCTCCTTAGTTTTGTTGAGTGTGAGGTTATTTTCCTGACACCACACTCCGAGGGCCCTCACCTCCTCCCTGTAGGCCGTCTCGTCGTTGTTGGTAATCAAGCCTACCACTGTTGTGTCGTCCGCAAACTTGACGATTGAGTTGGAGGCGTGCGTGGCCACGCAGTCGTGGGTGAACAGGGAGTACACGAGAGGGCACAGAACGCACCCTTGTGGGGCCCCAGTGTTGAGGATCAGCCGGGTGGAGATGTTGTTGCCTACCCTCACCACCTGGGGGCGGCCCGTCAGGAAGTCCAGTACCCAGTTGCACAGGGCGGGGTCGAGACCCAGGGTCTCGAGCTTGATGACGAGCTTGGAGGGTACTATGGTGTTAAATGCCGAGCTGTAGTCGATGAACAGCATTCTCACATAGGTATTCCTCTTGTCCAGATGGGTTAGGGCAGTGTGCAGTGTGGTTGAGATTGCATCGTCTGTGGACCTATTTGGGCGGTAATAAAATTGGAGTGGGTCTAGGGTGTCAGGTAGGGTGGAGGTGAATGTTAGTTTTGTTTGATTACATCCATTTTTATAGCCTAACACGAAACATTGGTAAACCGCTTGTGTCGTGATTTCCGTCTCATTCAACTTTGGACAAAGCGTTCGTGGTAATTACACCCACTAAACAAACGTTTATCCAGTCATGGTTGGTTTCATTGCAATCCTCTGGTTGTTCCTAACACAACCATACGTGATGGTTCTTTTCCCGGGACGTATTGACCGAAACAAACCGATTTGAAGACACAAATCAATGACCTCATTGCGCACCAATGGTAGGACCGGTTTATCGTTGATTGACTGTATTTTGTCCCAATGATCACTGATCATCTTGAAATCTAGCTTGGAAGATAGCCAATGAGCTGAGGTAAATGACAATATGTAATGGTTACTCGTTCGAAGTCCAGCCTTTGTCGTAAACTCTGGCATAAAAGAGGTTAATTCGCCATTACAAATCCTACTTGACAGAGCCACAAGTGTTACTCATAGCAGTACATAGTCAATAGCATTTTCAGCAAGTTGATATATTTAAAATATGGCGAATAAATCAAGAAAAGCTCAAACAAAGTCTAGGTATACAGATTTAACCTAAATCATAGTGGAAATTGATAGAGAAAGCGAGACCGAGTAAATAGTTACCGTTGTTATTAAAAAACAAACAAATTGTAAATATTTTTTATATTTTTTGCGTGTGTGTTAGAATATAATTTATGTATTTTGTATATACACTGCTGAAAAAAATAAAGGGAACACGAAAATAACACATCCAAGATCTGAATGAATGAAATATTCTTATTAAATACTTTTTTCTTTACATAGTTGAATGTGCTGACAACAAAATCACACAAATTATCAATGGAAATGAAATTTATCAACCCATGGAGGTCTGGATTGGAGTCATACTCAAAATTAAAGTAGAAAACCACACTACAGGCTGATCCAACTTTGATGTAATGTCCTTAAAACAAGTCAAAATTAGGCTCAGTAATGTGTGTGGCCTCCACGTGCCTGTATGACCTCCCTACAACGCCTGGGCATGCTCCCGATGAGGTGGCGGATGGTCTTCTGAGGGATCTCCTCACAGACCTGGACTAAAGCATCCGCCAACTCCTGGACAGTCTGTGGTGCAACGTGGCATTGGTGGATGGAGAGAGACATGATGTCCCAGATGTGCTCAATTGGATTCAGGTCTGGGGATGGGCGGGCCAGTCCATAGCATCAATGCCTTCCTCTTGCAGGAACTGCTGACACACTCCAGCCAGATGAGGTCTAGCATTGTCTTGCATTAGGAGGAACCCAGGGCCAACTGCACCATCATATGGTCTCACAAGGGGTCTGAGGATCTCATCTCGGTACCTAATGGCAGTCAGGCTTCCTCTGGCGAGCACATGGAGTGCTGTGTGGCCCCCAAAGAAATGCCACCCCACACCATGACTGACCCACCGCCAAACCGGTCATGCTGGAGGATGTTGCAGGCAGCAGAACGCTTTCCACGGCGTCTCCAGACTCTGTCACGTCTGTCACATGTGCTCAGTGTGAACCTGCCTTCATCTGTGAAGGGCACCGGACACCAGTGGCGAATTTGCCAATCTTGGTGTTCTTTGGCAAATGCCAAACGTCCTGCACGGTGTTGGGCTGTAAGCACAACCCCCACCTGTGGACGTCGGGCCCTCATACCACCCTCATGGAGTCTGTTTCTGACCGTTTGAGCAGACACATGCACATTTGTGGCCTGCTGGAGGTCATTTTGCAGGGCTCTGGCAGTGCTCCTCCTGCTCCTTCTTGCACAAAGGCGGACGTAGCGGTCCTGCTGCTGGGTTATTGCCCTCCTACGGCCTCCTCCACGTCTCCTGATGTACTGGCCTGTCTCCTGGTAGCGCCTCCATGCTCTGGACACTACGCTGACAGACACAGCAAACCTTCTTGCCAGGGCTCGCATTGATGTACCATCCTGGATGAGCTGCATTACCTGAGCCACTTGTGTGGGTTGTAGACTCCGTCTTATGCTACCACTAGAGTGAAAGCACCGCCAGCATTCAAAAGTGACCAAAACATCAGCCAGGAAGCATAGGAACTGATGGTCTGTGGTCACCACCTGCAGAACCACTCCTTTATTGGAGGTGTCTTGCTAATTGCCTATAATTTCCACCTGTTGTCTATTCCATTTGCTCAACAGCATGTGAAATTTATTGTCAATCAGTGTTGCTTCCTATGTGGACAGTTTGATTTCACAGAATTGACTTGGAGTTATATTTTGTGTTCCCTTAATTTTTTGAGCACTGTAGTTATTTCCATCAAAATGTATCACTGTACCATTTCGGCCACTTGGGTACATTTGGTTACATTTGTGTGGGACCCCTGGGTGACTTCATGCTCAATGTCATGTAGCTCGCTCATTTATGAAGTTATCTGTCAAAAATTTTGCTTGGCTATTGTTGCCATCTTATGTTCTTCATTAAAATCAGCCCCAATATCCTATTTGTATGTTTGGCTGTTCTTGGTCATTTGACAGATGATGCAGCAACAATAACAAACAGAAAACGTATGTTTATTTCCTTGTATTTTCTTCTACCAGATCTATTGTGTTGTATTCTCCTACATTCAATTCACATTTCCACAACATTCAAAGTGTTTCCTTTCAAATGATACCAAGAATATGCATATCCTTGCTTCTGGGCCTGAGCTACAGGCAGTTAGATTAGGGTATGTCTTTAGGCGGAAATTGATAAATTCAATCCAGTTGATATCCTATAATAATGTGTTTTTTTGTGAATGAGAACCATTTTTATGATAACTTCACACATGAATGTTCAATTCAAGTTCAAGGTTAATATTTGTGTAGAGTTGTGTTGAATGAAATCTGGATTTCCATCCATGTTGCTTTTCCCTCAGCTCTCTGCATAATTATCCCATAGGATTGGTATTCAGTTGAACACATCACCCCAATCTACTTGACATGAGAATGATAGCTTTAATGCTATTATACTCATGAAGTTCACTGTCATTTCATGGTTGATTTAAAAAGTAATTGGCTCATTTGATTTAGAACTAAATGGCATTTTCAGCATAATGGTACTGGTCTGCCAGCAGACTTGGTAGAACCAGCAGTATAATGGAAATACCCTGAAATATGACTGATTCGAGATTCCAAGTTCTCTGCTCTTGTAAGAGTATGGTAAAGATGTAGGATCTTAATTTGAACCAGATTGCTATAGCAAGAAAATAATCCTGCAGCAGCAGGAAATGTGAAATATTATATGGATTATAATTAATGGATTTTTTTTTGTAGGGGATGATACATTTTTTGTTAGTGCAAATCAAGTCTGGCATTTTAAAGTGTAAATTACAAACTTTAGAACACTTTTCAAACCTTGAATACGCTACAAGTTTGTATTTTCTGCTATGCAGGAAAATTCTCAGCAACAAAAGAGTGTTCAAATTAAGATCCTACATCTGTATGTCTTGGAGAATCCACCTTTCCTCATTTTTATATTATTTATTTCAACACTTTGCCATCTGCTTTTACCAACTGCTTCTACCGACTGTTACTTTTCCATTTAATTAATATTTTTTAAACATTTATTTGATTTACCAATGGAGTTAATTAAATGGATTGAACAATTACTAGTGCTGTTCACCAAGAGTACGCTCTAATTCATGGTTTCCCAACCACCTGGCCGGAAAAAAGAAACATAAAAATATACCAAAACAAAAATAAAATAGTTTTCTTCCAAAAATATTAAGTTGGCGTATGAACGGCATTATAAGAAATGTTTCATTACTTTTCACAATGCAAATTGTTCATAATAAGAGGCTTTTAATTTTTACATTCAATGTTAAAATGGACTACATTTGACCTCCAAGATATTTAATGTAATTTAAAAAAAATCTGACTACATGAATGGTGGTCCTCAAGAGCTTTTGACAGTGATTTGGTGTTCCCTGGAACGGTAATGGTTGGGAATCGCTGCTCTAAATGTTATCTGGTGCTCCTTTCTCTCCAAAAAGTGATCGTCACGCAGATACACTTTTTCTCTGCTCCAAGTAAGCAGAGATTGTCTACCCTATATCCATATTGATTTCCTGTATCTAATAATGGTTAACACATTTCCTGAAAGTCATGGAGTGTTTTCAATAGTGCACATTTAGATAGAAGCTGTTAAAACAATGGGAGTCTCATTTTAGGGTAGAAGCAGTATTCAGCAGAAAGCTGCTCTCCTGTGTTCCTGCCGGGTGGACGGACTGTCACGTTCGTCATAACGGGGAGACCAAGGCGCAGCGGGAGAATACATTCAAATCAAAAATCGAATCAAATTTGTCACACACACATGGTTAGCAGATGTTAATGCGAGTGTAGCGAAATGCTTGTGCTTTTAGTTCCGACAATGCTGTAATAACCAACGAGTAATCTACCGGGCTGGGGACACGCACCTCAGGGCGAGTGCGGGGAGGAGGAACAGGACATACTGGACTGTGGAGGTGTACTGGAGGTCTAGAGTGTAGAGCTGACACAACCCGTCCTGGCTGGATGTTTATTTTCACCCTGCAGGGCGCTGGCACAAGACGCACTTGGCTGTGCAGACTCACTGGAGACACAGTACGCAGAGCCGGAGCAGGATATCCTGGTCCAAAGAGGTATACTGGAGACCAGCCTCCTTCCTGGCTGGATGCCCATTCTACCTCTGCCAATGCGAGGAGCTGGAATAGAGCGCACCGGGCTAGAATAGTGCACTGGAGACACCATGCGCTCTACCGCATAACACGGTGCCTGACCAGTAACACAGTAATCACAAGGAGTTGGCTCAGGTCTCAGACCTGACTCATGCAATCTCCTCATGTGCTCCCCCCCAAAAAATGATTGGGGCTGCCTCTCGGGCTTCCGTGCTAGCTGTGTACCTTCATATCGTCGCTGTTCCTCTATTCTCCGGTATTTCTCCTCGTAGTATCGCCGCTCCGCTTTCGCTGCCTCTAACTCCTCCGTAGGATGGAGATACTCCCCCGGCTGTGTCCAGGGTCCTGCTCCATCTAATATCTCCTCCCAGGTCTATTTCCCCATTAAGCGCTGTTCCTCCTTTTCATGCTGCTTGGTCCTGGTTTGGTGGGTTATTCTGTCACGTTCGTCATAACGAGGAGACCAAGGCGCAGCGTGATAAGAATACCTTCCTCTTTTATTACACGAAGAACACTAAACAAACTAACAAAATGACCGTGAAGCTATAAGACACGAGTGCTGACAGGCAACTACACATCGACAATAACCCACCAAACCAAAATGGAAAATGGCAACCTAAATATGATCCCCAATCAGAGACAATGATAAACAGCTGCCTCTGATTGGGAACCAATTCAGGCCACCATAGACCTATATTTACCTAGACATACCAAAAACCCCATAGATATACATAAACCCTAGACAAGACAAAAAACACACATACCACCCATGTCACACCCTGACCTAACCAAAATAATAAAGAAAACAAAGATAACTAAGGTCAGGGCGTGACACGGACAGAGGGAATTAAACAGCAGCAGAGCCAGAGACATCCCAGTGAAAGATAGCTGTCATGAGCTATTGATCCAGCCACCAAATGAAGACATTTCCTGAGGAATGTCAGTGGTATGCAGTTAACAACCCTCATTTATTTGTGTTTCACAGCATGAATCTTTAATCCAGGAAGTAGATTTAACTGTTTTTTAAGATGCAAGAGAGATGGGTATCGCCTCTTCCTCAGCGATAGTCTGCTAAGATTTATTTTGCTGTTAAAGGGATTTTTCATTTGCCTACTCCTCACACTTTATGACAAGGCTGTCAGAGACTTGCTCTTCTCATTATTGTTAAACTGGTATTTATGGATGTTGTTTCAGTATTTAGCAGGATTTATTATATAACAAAACTTATTAAACAGTTCCTAAAATAAGTGTCTCTCAAGGTAGTTAATTTGTAGTATTACGTGGATTATAATCAATGGACATTTTATGTAGGGCTGGGAATTTCCAGGGACCTCACGATACAATATTATCACGGTACTTTGGTGCCGATATGTTATGTATTGCGATTCTCATGATTGTATATGCAACGTGATTCCATACTGTGATTTTATTGCGATTCGATGTTCCTAATGTATTGCTCACCATATGTCTGCTACAGAGGGCCAAGAGGGCCATGAGAAAACAAGTTTTGATTGGGCATGGAAACAATAGTGCTGACAACAAATTGACTCCCTTTTTAAAAAGAAGATGGAGAAAAAGCTATTAAGGAAAAATACTGGAGTTGTGGTACAGGTACTAGCGCAAAATAATATTGCAATATTGTCAAAATGGTACAATACGATATATCATTAAAAAACAATCTCCCGATATGTAAGTGTATTGTTTTTTTCCTCTACACAGATTTTATGAAGTGGTCGATACATTTTATGTTAAGTCTCACATTTTAAAGTGGAAATTCCAAACTTTGGAAGCCTTTTTGAACCTCTAATACACTACAAGATTGCATTTCCTGCTGTGCATAAAAATGTTCAGCAACTGAAGAGTGAGCAAATTAAGATCCTACGTCTGTACAGCTAAGTTGCTTTCAAGGTAGTTAGCGCTACAAGCTCACATGTTATCAGTGCTGACAGTGACACTACCCAAATGAACATAATTACATCACATGTAGTAAGCAAACTGGATGCTGAGGGCTCACTCCATATATATGCCACTCACTCCATCACGCTAACCTATTTTTAACCAGGGCCAAGTATACTGTATTCCTGAGGTTACTTCCTTCCTGTATATGGTACACATAGACTACAGCCTTATACACACCACATAATGTTTTGCAGTGTGCAAAGTTATGCAGGACTTTTCTACCGTCACATTATCCTCCACCATCTGTGCAACCGCCAACTGTATTCATGCCATTTAAAAACTGTCCCGGTTACCACGGAAACAATGTGAGTGTATTCTATTATAGCACGTAAATTAAAGTCATTCTACCACTTTGCATACGGTACTTGTCTGAATCATTCTCTCCCTGTAAGCAGCACCTCAGGTATTTGTGTGATAATGATATCCAATGTTCTGCTGTGCCCCACTCACTCCCCACTGTGCTCTTAATAAGGGTTTTTGAGGAACATTTAGTATCTGCTGTTTGGATTCTTAGCTTACTCAGCCTCGCATGGCCCAGGCTCCAGTCTAGTGTTGTTTTAGAGCCCCAGTCTAGAGTTTACAGGCTCCAGTCTAAAACGCGTCTGGTCTCTTGTTAACCCTGCACATTACCTTATCCTACCCTTGATCTCGCTGTTCAATTGAGATATCTGCTGCATCTTTACTGCACAGCCCTTGGTGTCTCTTGAACTACGATAATTGTTGTGTCTTGAGAACCTCATATTTCTCTCTCCCGGCTGATGCCAGCCTCTGAGCCTTATGTCCGATATTGACGACACTGCCATTCCCCACCCCATAAAAGATTCATGCCATTTTAACAACCTCTGCGTCTGCTTTCCACCACAAGCATAGACTAAGAGATATTGGCCTCTTTATTGGGCCTTGTTGCAGCAGAGTCAATGATGTGTGTAATAAAACAATGTATTATTCTGCTAGGGCAGCAAGCAGGAGACAGACCAGGAAGTGCTGAGAGCAGTACTAGCGGTGAGGAGGGATATACAGCCTGGACACTGATGAGCATACTTGACCCTCCGCCATGACCTTATCAGGGCCCACTATCTGCACACTCTCCAACCTGGCACTTTTCAATGACAACAGTGTGATTATGACCCACTGTCATACACCTGCTTGGTGAGTAACTTTCCTAAGGGAATCAAAGTAATGTGGAAATAGAGAGTAAACTTTTACAACTGCGGCTCAGCTCTGTGGTATAGGGATGCTGTAAGGTTTCTTCTCCCTTGATTGGCTAGGGTTTCTATCTCAGCTGCCTGTGTTTCTCCCTGCCTTATCAGCCCACAGCGGGGCTCAGGCCAAGCTAGAAGCTTGAAGAGTTACTGGGACATTAACCGAGAGAGCTGACGGCACAGATTCCTTCTCTCAGCTCTTAAAATTAGAGCACTGGGTTGATTTTTGAAGCACCTGAAATTGCACCGCAAGAGGTTGTACTCCTATAAAACATTGTTAAATTGCACCCAGATGAGACAGATTTATGTCACTTTTTAATTTTTTTTTTACTACTACTCTTTGCGTCTTCACATTATATCTGTGAATTGGCTGTCAAACTCTCTCTCTTTATCTTTCTCTCTCTCTCCCCCCTACCTTCTCTCTTTCGATCTGACTTAAAAGTGTTTAAGTGCGGAACCATTGGCCTGGGCAGATCTGTCAATCCCAGGCCCTCAAATTGTTTGACAAAGTGGGAAATCAGGTGTAGTTCACTGTCTGCCCTCTCTGACAAGGCGCCCACCTCTCTATTCAAGGAGGGGATAAGTACATGGAATATTCCCCTGATGGATTCAATTGCTGTCAGAACCTAGAATTCAATACCAATCATCTTTTTATTACCATGGCTTAGTACTGTCACTAAAATTGCCCACATTGAAATTCTGATCTGCTATACAAACACTGAGAGTAAATGTACAACAGTGCTGTAGGTGTTTACCCAAAGGTCCTACGGGTTATCTGCATAGACATGTGGTAGGCTGAATAGTGTCAACCTGTCTCTTCCTCAGCATTCTTTTCTCTGGTGGGAGGCATGAATGAGTAATCCTGTTAGCGGTGTGGCAGTCTGGGTACAAGTCAACAAGCCCAGTTGAGCAGCATAGCCAGAGCCAATTAGTGGGTTTCTAGAGAGTTCCATGTGAACAAGAGAGTCTCTGGGATCTCAGCCTCCCTGAGGCAGGGACACGGTCACATGATCAACCCACTGCATGATTGATATTGGATTGGACTTCTATCAGAGGAAGTAACCTAAATGAGTCAGCCACACGCATGTGGGCAGAGATAATGCTGACTGGTATTCTATATTCTAGTATTTACAGGAACAAAACAACAAAACAATAGTCTATATCATACATTAGACAATACATCACAACAAAACAATATCAGGTATTACCAAATTGGGGTACAAGCAATTCTGTTGGGGGTACGCCAAATAAAAATGTGATTCACATTTAATTTATATATATATATAATGTGATTCACATTTTTACTTTAAATATATATATATTTTAAACAGTCCATTTGTATTTTCCAACGGGGCTATACATTTGGGTGATGTTTTTTTCTCACCTGAGTAGCCTCGTTTCACTGCCAAAAATAAAATTAGTGTTCAGGGAAATAACAACACAATGTCAAATACAGGTAACCCAGTCAAATAATTAACATCCAATCACATTAACTGTTACTCTCTCATGGGAATTCCACAAAGTGTCGGTGTGTAGCCAAACATAGCTGCTGCTCACTCCGTTTGCTCGAAAATTGATAAATGGTTTAAAAAAAAGTAAGGTCCACGTCCATAAAGATACATACAGTTGAAATGGGAAGTTTACATAACTCAGTTTTTCACAATTCCTGACATTTAATCTGAGTAAAAATTGCCTGCCTTAGGTCAGTTAGGATCACCACTGTATTTTAAGAATGTGAAATGTCAGAATAATAGTAGAGAGAATAATTTTTTTCAGCTTTTATTTCTTTCATCACATTCCCAGTGGGTCAGAAGTTTACATACACTCAATTAGTATTTGGTAGCATTGCCTTTAAATTGTTTAACATGGGTCAAACGTTTCGGGTAGCCTTTCACAAGCTTCCCACAATAAGTTGGGTGAATTTTGGCCCATTCCTCCTGACAGAGCTGGTGGAACTGAGTCAGGTTTGTAAGGCCTCCTTGTTCGCACACACTTTTTCAGTTCTGCCCACAAATTTTCTATAGGATTGAGGTCAGGGCTTTGTGATGGCCACTCCAACACCTTGACTGTGTTGTCCTTAAGCCATTTTGCCATAACTTTGGAAGTATGCTTGGGGTCATTGTCCATTTGGAAGACCCATTTGCAACCAAGCTTTAACTTCCTGACTGATGTCTTCAGAGATTGCTTCAATATATGCACGTAATTTTCCCCCCTCATAATGCCATCTTTTTTGTGAAGTGCACCAGTCCCTCCTGCAGCAAAGCACCCCCACAACATGATGCTACCACCCTCATGCTTCACGGTTGAGATGGTGATCTTCGGCTTGCAAGCCTTCCCCTTTTCCCTCCAAACATAACGGTCATTATGGCCAAACAGTTCTATTTTTGTTTCATCAGACCAGAGGACATTTATCCAAAAAGTACAATATTTGTCCCCATGTGCAATTGCAAACCGAAGTCTGGCTTTTTTATGGCGGTGTTGGAGCAGTGGCTTCTTCATTGCTGAGTGGTATAGGACTAATTTTACTGTGGATATAGATACTTTTGTACCTGTTTCCTCCGGCATCTTCACAAGGTCCTTTGCTGTTGTTCAGGGATTGATTTGCACTTTACGCACCAAAGTACGTTCATCTCTAAGAGACATAATGCGTCTCCTTCCTGAGCGGTATGGCGGCTGCGTGGTCCTATGGTGTTTATACTTGCGTACTATTGAACGTGGTACCTTCAGGCATTTGGAAATTGCTCCCAAGGATGAACCAGACTTATGTAGGTCTACAATTTTTCTTCTGAGGTCTTGGCTGATTTCTTTTGATTTTCTCATGATGTCAAGCAAAGAGGCAGTAGGTTTGAAGGTAGGTCTTGAAATGCATCCACAGGTAGACCTTCAATTGACTTAAATGATGTCAGAAGGTAGGTCTTGAAATACATCCACAGGTAGACCTTCAATTGACTTAAATGATGTCAATTAGCCTATCAGAAGCTTCTAAAGCCATGACATAATTTTCTGGAATTTTCCAAGCTGTTTAAAGACACAGTCAACTTCGTGTATGTAAACTTCTGACCCCATGGAATTGTGATACTGTGAAATAATCTGTTTCCAAAAATTGTTGGAAAAATGACTTGTGTCATGCGCAAAGTAGATGTCCTAACCGAGTTGCCAAAACTATAGTTTGTTAATAATACATTTGTGGAGTGGTTGAAAAAGGAGTTTTAATGACTCCAACCTAAGTGTATGTTATCTTCTGACTACCAACAGTACTGCACCTGCACCTGCACCTGTCGATGACACAAGTTGTTCTGTGCCACGAGCACATCCAATGTTAGCATCAGTAATTCTACATGTTGTTGTTAACCCAGCTAGCATGGACACTGACAGTTGTGAATCTGATGCAGCCGACGAGCTACTGCCCCCTTACCCGGGAAAGCACCGAACAACAGACAGGGACGTTGGACCATCGAAGAGGCACAAGTATGATGTGAACTGCATTGATTTGGGGTTCACTTATATTTTCACTAGTGCCTTTCCTCAGCCACAGTTAAATCAAATCACATTTATTTATATAGCCCTTCATACATCAGCTGATATCTCAAAGTGCTGTACAGAAACCCTGCCTGAAACCCCAAACAGCAAGCAATGCAGGTGTAGAAGCACGGTGGCTAGGCAAAACTCCCTAGAAAGGCCAAAACCTAGGAAGAAACCTAGAGAGGAACCAGGTTATGAGGGGTGGCCAGTACTCTTCTGGCTGTGCCGGGTGGAGATTATAACAGAACATGGCCATAATGTTCAAATGTTCATAAATGACCATTATGGTCAAATAATAATAATCACAGTAGTTGTCGAGGGTGCAGCAAGTCAGCACCTCAGGAAGTAAATGTCAGTTGGCTTTTCATAGCCGATCATTCAGAGTATCTCTACCGCTCCTGCTGTCTCTAGAGAGTTGAAAACAGCAGGTCTGGGACAGGTAGCACGTCCGGTGAACAGGTCAGGATTCCATAGCCGCAGGCAGAACAGTTGAATCTGGAGCAGCAGCACTGCCAGGTGGACTGGGGAGAGCAAGGAGTCATCATGCCATGTAGTCCTGAGGCATGGTCCTTGGCTCAGGTCCTCCAAGAGAAAGAGAGAATTAGAGAGAGCATACTGAAATTCACACAGGACACCGGATAAGACAGGAGAAGTACTCCAGATATAACAAACTGACCCTAGCCCCCCGACACATAAACTACTGCAGCATAAATACTGGAGGCTGAGACAGGAGGGGTCAGGAGATACTGTGGCCCCACAGTTTGTTATATTTGCAAAAGTACTAACTCCCAACTCGATAAAACCTTCACTCTTGCGCAGACATTTAGAAACAAAACATGCAATTTTCGAGTAGTAAGACATGCATACAGCAGGAGCGGTAGAGATACTCCGAATGATCGGCTATGAAAAGCCAACTGACATTTACTTCCTGAGGTGCTGACTTGCTGCACCCTCAACAACCACTGTGATTAATATTATTTGACCCTGCTGGTCATCTATGAACATTTGAACATCTTGGCAATGTTCTGTTATAATCTCCACCCGGCACAGCCAGAAGAGGACTGGCCACCCCTCATAGCCCGGTTCCTCTCTAGGTTTCTTCCTAGGTTCTGGCCTTTCTAGGGAGATTTTCCTAGCCACCGTGCTTCTACACCTGCATTGCTTGCTGTTTGGGGATTAAGGCTGGGTTCCTGTATCACTGTGAGATATCAGCTGATGTAAGAAGGGCTTCATAAATAAATTAGCTTTAATTAGGTATTGAAAAACCGTCCCGTAGTATTTCCAAAAACCCTGGTATATGGTAAATACGGTATACCACCCAAGCCAACTATGTAATAGTGTGTGTTTCCCAGCCTCTGTTTTGGACGTAGGAGCTGTAAAGAGACCCCTCTACATTTTATTGGAGCAGCGCTGACATGAGGCAGAACGACAGATTTGTACCTCGTCAGCTCGGGGGTTTGAACTTGCAACCTTCCGGTTACTAGTCCAACGCTCAAACCACTAGGCTACCCTGCCGCTCCTGCTCAACATTGTTGAAGAAGAAAAGCCCATAAGATGAGGGATGCAGTGTGAGCAGCGTTTCCTCCAAGGTATGACAGGTATACAGGTTAGTGGGGAAAGTAACGGCTCTCTCAGGTTCGCTCGTTGGAGTGGCAATGGGATATGGTTACTTTAAAGGTTGGCTTTCCAAGCTTAGACTGCTGGCGGTTATTGTAAAACAGCACCGAATTTCACAAAACAAGCATACAAGAAGGGTACAAATGTATCTATTTGTATTCCCCTCCAATTGGGGACTTTCACAACATTTTCTCCTAGAAATACTATTGCTTGCCAGATGGCAGACAACATAAATGTGTATTTCTAGCGTTGTTTCCCTTCCTTGGTAAATTAGCCTCCTACAGTATGCGAAAAGTAAGTAAAGAAAGTGAACAGTTTGTTTCTGTAGTCCCCAGTGCAACACAGCCCAGAAAGAGCTCTGTCATACACTGGCCCTATCTCAGCACACCGTCAGTTACCCTCACAAACCAAGCATGAAAGAGGGAAATACATTGCTTCCTATATACAGTACCTAGTGGATTTCATCTCAAAGCATACCTGGATTTTCAACCGGAACTTAATAGGTTGGTAGCCTCCTCTTGGGGTGAGAAGCTATGAAAACTGCTCTCTCTCTCTCTCTCTCTCTCTCTCTCTCTCTCTCTCTCTCTCTCTCTCTCTCTCAATTCAAAGTAGCTTTATTGGAATGGTAAACATATGTTTACATTGCCAAAGCAACAAAACTGGAAAAAAAAGAATAATAACAAAAGTGAACTATTACAAATGAACCGTAAACATTGGACAAAGGTTTGAAAAAGATTAAGACATTTCAAGTGATATATTATCAGCTATGTACATACAGTGTTTTAACAATGTGCAAATAGTAGCGGAAGATAAATTAACACAAAAATATTGGTGCTATTCACAATGTTGTTTGTGCTCCACTGGTTGCCCTTTTCTCATGGCAACGGGCCAGAAATATTGCTGCTGTGATCTCTCTCTCTCTCTCTCTCTCTCTCTCTCTCTCTCTCTCTCTCGCTCTCTCTCTCTCTCTCGCTCTCTCTCTCTCTCTCTCCTTCTGTAATGAAGGATGCAGCCTGACTCGATACTCCTTCAAGTGGGAAGGGAGGCTTCGATCGGCTTGCAGGGCAAATGTAAAACATTCAAAGGAGTTTTGTTCAAACTTGCTCAACAGATGAACAATATTAGTACTGCCAATGAACTGCTCTACTGTGGAGCAATCGTAAACACCACAGTGATCGTAAAATATATTTTAATGTTGCTCACTTATATAGTGCACTGTGATATCTGTCACTGTGACTCATTTTATGAGATAACCATTCCTGTCCAATGCTGTAGATGGATAGGAATAGCACAGAATGGTGTTGAAATGCACAACTGTATTGTGGTGATTAGACTGAATGAAATCACCCATAGCCTGATGTGGACCAGATGTCTCTCAGTCTCAGACAGGTGGAGAGCAACCCTGGGCTGTTCAGACAGGTGGAGAGCAACCCTGGGCTGTTCAGACAGGTGGAGAGCAACCCTGGGCTGTTCAGACAGGTGGAGAGCAACCCTGGGCTGTTCAGACAGGTGGAGAGCAACCCTGGGCTGTTCAGACAGGTGGAGAGCAACCCTGGGCTGTTCAGACAGGTGGAGAGCAACCCTGGGCTGTTCAGACAGGTGGAGAGCAACCCTGGGCTGTTCAGACAGGTGGAGAGCAACCCTGGGCTGTTCAGACAGGTGGAGAGCAACCCTGGGCTGTTCAGACAGGTGGAGAGCAACCCTGGGCTGTTCAGACAGGTGGAGAGCAACCCTGGGCTGTTCAGACAGGTGGAGAGCAACCCTGGGCTGTTCAGACAGGGTTAGAACGTAACACGACCACAAGTTAACCTGTGTAAAATAGAGTCAGTACTTTGAACAGTAGTATTGAAAGGGCGGTAGAGAAATAGTATGCTCCACATGAAAAGGGATACATGGAATGGCTTTGTACCCTACATAATGTAGTTCAGAGATTATGCTACTGTAGCAGCCTGTGCCACGTTGGCCAGAGGAATGTATGTACACTTTAAAACTGTCATATTCAGTGCTGTTAGCATCCTGTTTAAAGCAGGCTGAAATGTTTAATGGATGTTGAGATAAATGTATGTTGTCACTCCAGGGTGAGGGAAAGGAATGCAGCGATGGTGTTTCCTCTGGACCCAGTCTTAGCACTCTCTCCCCCCAGCAGCAACAGAACAGCACACTGACAGCACTGTGTCACGGGAACAAAGTGGTCTGCTTGCTACTCAACTCCAACATGGCACTCACTTTCTCTCTGTCTGAGTCACACCACTCTCACTCGCTAAGAGAAGGAAAAAGCCATGAATCACTCCAACACAAACACACACAGCTGGAGAGCATTTTGAAGGGAGGGAGGGAGGCTGGGAGGAAGGGAGGCTGGGAGGGAGGGAGGAATGGAGGAAGGGCGGGATTGTGACAATAATTTCTCTCCAGCTGCCTGCTTCTGAAGTAGCGCTGTAAGGTGATCTCAGTTGATGGTTTGAGAACCACACTTATCACACTCCATTAACTATTTGTATACTGAAAACCAATATGAACGCTGCATGTTAAGTGTTGGTCCCATGTTTCATGAGCTGAACTAAAAGATCCTAGACATTTTCCATACTCACAAATATCTTATTTCTCTCAAAACATTTTACATCCCTGCTAGTGAGCATTTCTCGTTTTGCCAAGATAGTCCATCCACCTGACAAGTGTGGCATATCAAAAAGCTGATTTAAACAGCATGATTGTTACACAGGTGCCCCTTGTGCTGGGGACAATAAAAGGCCACTCTAAAATCTGCAGTTTTGTCACTCAACACAATGCCACAGATGTCTCATGTTTTGAGGTAGCGTGCAGTTGACATACTGACTGCAGGAATGTCCAACAGAGCTGTTGCCAGTGTATTGTTAATTTCTCTACCATAGACCACATCAGCCCAGGACCTCCACATCCGGCTTCTTCACCAGCGGGATATTCTGAGGAGATGGGGCGGGTATAATAAAGCTTTTTTGTGGGGAAAAACTCATTCTGATTGGTTGGCTTATAGCCCCCCAGGCCCACCCATGGCTGCGCCCCTGCCCAGTCATGTGAAATCCATAGATTAGGGCCTAATTTATATATTTCAATTGACTGATTTCCTTCTTTGGACTGTATCGTGCTAAAATGTTTGAAATTGTTGCATGTTGCATTTATATTTTTGTTCAGTACAGGTAGGTATTATTATATGAACCACGTTAGAGCCCTAAGGTGAAGCACTTACAGGCATAGTTAAGTGAGTGTGTATCCTTTCTCTGTCATTCCAAAATGGTGACCCTGTGCACCATTTTCCTGATGCCTTCCTACAGTGCGTCATATGTTGGGACAGGATACTTCTGGAGCCGAGGAGGAGCTCTCAGGTTGCTGTCTGTACAGTCTGCCTCCAGAGACAGTAGAGAGAAGAAGAATCCACCCACAGCTGTATTTTGTTCTATGGGGCCTGACCCGCTGTAACTATCACAGCTATCCAAATACTCTGCTTGAGCCAGCACACGTATGACATTGAGTGACATGGGCTCTCCATGTCTGGCTATGTGTAGGGCTGATAGGGCTGTGTTGTTGCCTAGAGCCCAGAGGTATGAGGACATAGGCAGGAGGAGGCCAGTGGAGCATAACTGACTGCTTCTGGCTTAGGTTGCTCCCCCTGGGAAAGGCAGCTCACGACCTCTCCCCCTGCCCTCGATCTCCTCCTCCCCTGGCCCTCTCCACTGGCACTCCCCTCCCCCCTGCCCTCCATCTCCTCCTCCTCTGGCCCTCTCCACTGGCACTCCCCCTCTCTTCCCCCTGCTCTCCCTGTCCTCTCCCCCTGTCCTCTCCGTCTCCTCCCCATGACCCTCTACTCTCCTCCCACCTTACCTCTGTCTCCTCTCCCCCTGGCCCTCCCCTTTCTTTCCCCCTGCTCTCAGTCTCCTCTTCCCCTGGTCCTCTCTTCTTCCCCTGTCCCTCCCCTTTCCTCCCCCAACCAAAAATATTATATTTTCAACTGTTTGAAGCTGGTGTACAAAAAGTAAAACACGAAGAAAGTAAACTTAAGAACAGGGAGCATAGAAATAGAAAATAACAGATCTATCTACCGCTTCTTAGACTTGATTTCCAGGAGAATGACAGATCTGTAATGCACATTTCTATGTGAATTCGGTTGGGTCGACAAAACAGTTTGCAGATTTCAAATCAAATCAAACTTAATTTGTCACATGTGCCGAATACAGCATGTGTAGACCTTACTAAGAAATGCTCACTTTACAAGCCTTTAACCAACAATGACATTTTAAGAAAATAGAGTTAAGAAAATATTTACTAAATAAACTAAACTAAAATAACACAAATGTTAACACAGGGTACCGAGTCAATGTGCAGGGTACAGGTTAGTCGAGGTAATTTGTACATGTACTGTACAGTAGGTAGGGGTAAAGTGACTATGCATAGATAATAAATTGCGAGTAGCAGCAGTGTAAAAACAAATATACCGGGTGGCCATTTGATTAATTGTTCAGCAGCCTTATGGCTTGGGGGTAAAAGCTGGAGCCTCTTGGACCTGGACTTGGTGCTCCGGGAACCGCTTGCTGTGTGATAGAAGAGAGAACAGTCTATGAATCGGGTGCCTGGAGTCTTTGACATTTTTTGGGGCCTTCCTCTGACACCGCCAAGTATATAGGTCCTGGATGGCAGTAAGCTTGGCCCCAGTGATGTACTGGGCTGTATGCCTTACGGTCAGATGCTGAGCAGTTGTCAACCGGTGCAACCGGTGCTGTCGATGGTGCAGCTGTATAACTTTTTCAGGATCTGTGGACCCATGTCAAATCTTTTCAGTCTCCTGAGGGGGAAAAGGGATTGTCGAAAAGGGATTGCCCTCTTCACAACTTTCTTGGTGTTTGACCATGATATATTGTTGGTGTGGATACCAAAGAACTTGAAAATCTCGACCCGCTCCACTACAGCCCCGTCAATGTGAATGGGGGCCCCTCCTTTTCCTGTAGTCTACGATCATCTCCTTTGTCTTGCTCACGTTGAGGGAGAGGTTGTTGTCCTGGCACCACACTGCCAGGTCTCTGACCTCCTCCCTATAGGCTGTCTCATCGTCGTCAGTGATCAGGCCTACCACCTTTGTGTCGTCAGCAAACTTAATGATGGTGTTGGAGTCATGCTTGGCCACATAGTCTTGGGTAAGCTGGGACACAGGATGGAAATAAGCACCCAGCCCTAAGGGGCCCCCATGTTGAGGATCAGCGAGGCAGATGTGTTGTCGCCTAGCCTTACCACCTGGGGTTGTCCCATCAGGAAGTCCAGGATTCAGTTGCAGAGGGAGGTGTTTAGTCCCAGGGTCCTTAGCTCAGTGATGAGCTTTGTGGTAGGGCTGGGCGATAAATCAATATCAATAATTATTGAGGTAATTACTTCCCTCAATAACGATATAAAAACGTTTAGATTAACTTTCGATAATGTCGATATAGAATAAATAGGTACAGCAGTCCATTTCACCTCTGTGACGCAGCAGGAACGTGCGGAGAAGTGACAATATGCACGTGGAGAGGTATATGCCCACTAAAAACCACTTAGCACCTCGAGTGATGGAGTAGCCACTATTAACCACGAAAAATGAGTGAGGTAGGTGAAAACATTGGCAGTGATAGCCATGGAGAAGGAGCAGCTTCCAACGAAGAAATTATTGATAAAAAGGGTTAAACTGTTTCAGTAATTTGGAAGTGGTTTGGCTTTTTGAAGTCAGACAAAGAGCAGAGCTATGTTCGGTGGAAATTGTGCTGTAGACAGGTGACTACGAAGTCTGGTAATACAACAAACCTTTTTCAACATCTGAAGCAAAATCACTCTTTGGAACATGCAGGAAGTTTGAGTTTGCCACACGGTATTGATAAATGCCTGTCAAGCACCAGCCAATCTAGGGATTTTGGCTCGAAGCAGTCAACACTGACAGCGTTTATGCCATACAAGTAAACATCGAAAAGACAAAGACATCACAGACGCTATTATGCATTGCATTGCTAAGGACATGCTACCAATTAGCACAGTCGAAATGAAAGGTTTCAAGAGGCTTATCAATTTAATTGACCCTGGCCGCAAACATGGAACAATGTTCCTTCAAGTATAATTTGGTGTAGCTCACATAATTTACATTTTTTAAAAACCTTTATTTAACTAGGCAAGTCAGTTAAGAACTTCTTATTTACAATGACAGCCTATCAGGGACAGTGGGTTAACTGCCTTGTTCAGGGGTAGAACGACAGATTCTTACCTTGTCAGCTCGGGGATTCAATCTAGCAACCTTTCGGTTATTGGCCCAACGCTCTAATCACTAATCATTTGTTCAGGCATTCTTGAGTTTGAAGCATATGTGCTCCTTTTAAACATTATTTGATTAATATCATGATATTTATCATTATCAAATAAAAAAATATATAGATATTGTGATAATTTATTTGCCATATCGCCCAGCCCTTCCTTGTGGGCACTATGGTGTTGAACATTGAGCTGTAGTCAATAAAAAGCATTTTCACATAGGTGTTCCTTTTGTCCAGGTGTGAAAGGGCAGAGTGGAGTGCGATTGAAATTCCATCAACTGTGGATCTGTTGGGGCGGTATGCGAATTGGAGTGAGTCTAGGGTTTCCGGGATGATGGTGTTGACGTCAGCCATGACTAGCCTTTCAAAGCACTTCATGGCTACCGACTTGAGTGCCACGGGGCAGTAGTCATTTAGGCAGGTTACCTTCGCTTTCTTGGGCACAGGGACTATGGTGGTCTGCCTGAAACATGTAGGTATTGCAGACTCGGTCAAGGAGAGGTTGAAAATGTCACTGAAGACACTTGCCAGTTGGTCCGCGCATGCTCTGAGTACATATCCTGGTAATCCGTTTGGCCTTGCAACCTTGTGAATGTTGACCTGTTTAAAGGTCTTGCTCACATTGGCTATGGAGAGCGTGATCACACAGTCGTCCGGAACAGCTGGTGCAGTGTTGCTCTGAGTACATGTCGGGGGCAGGTAGCCTAGTGATTAGAGTGTTGGCCTAGTAACTGAAAGGTTGCATGTTCAAATTGACAACGTACAAAAATATGTCTTTCTGCCCCTGAACAAGGCAGTTAACCCACTGTTCCTAGGCTGTCATTGAAAATAAGAATTTGTTCTTAACTGACTTGCCTAGTTAAATAAATAAACAATTGTCCTGGTAATCTGTTTGGCCTTGTGAATGTTGACCTGTTTAAAGGTCTTGCTCACATTGACTATGGCGAGAGATCACACAGTTGTCTGGAACAGCTGGTGCTCTCATGCATGCTTCAGTGTTACTTGCCTTGAAGTGAGCATAAAAGGAATTCAGCCCGTCTGGTAGGCTCGCGTCACTGGGCAGCTCACGGCTGGGTTTCCCTTTGTAGTCCGTAATAGTTTGCAAGCCCTGCCACATCCAACAAGCTTCAGTTGGTGTAGTAGGATTCAATCTTAATCCTGTTTTGAGGCCTTGTCTGTTTAATGGTTCGTCTGAGGGCATAGCGGTATTTTTTACAAAGCCTCCTGATTAGTGTCCTGCTCCTTGAAGCGGCAGGTCTTGCCTTTAGATTTAGATGTAGCCTGTAATCAATGGCTTCTGGTTGGAATATGTACGTACGGTCACTGTGGGGAAGATGTTGTCGATCCACTTATTGATGAAGCCGTGGACTGAGGTGGAATACTCCTCAATGCCATTGGATGAATCCTGGAACATTTTCCAATCTGTGCTAGCAAAACAGTCCGGTAGCATAGCATTTGCGTCATCTGACCACATCCGTATTGAGTGAGTCACTGGTACTTCCTGCTTTAGTTTTTGCTTGTAAACAGGAATCATGAGGATAGAATTATGACCAGAAATAGAGGGTGAGAGAGAGCTTTGTAAGTGTCTCTGTGTGTGAAGTAAAGGTGGTCTGGAGTTTCTTTTCTCCTCTGGTTGCATGTGACATGCTGTTAGAAATGAGGTAAAACGGATTAAAGAATGCCTGCATTAAAGTCCCTGGCCACTAGGAGCTCCACTTCTGGATTAACATTTTCTTGTTTGCTTATCATCTTATACAGCTTGATGAGTGAGGTCTTAGTGCCAGCGTCGGTTTGTGGTGGTAAATAGATGGCTACGAAAAATATATATGAAAACTCTCTTGGTACCTCGAGATGACCTTAATATTAGACATTGAGCACCAGCTGTTATTGACAAATAGACACACTCCCCACCCCTCGTCCTACCAGACGTAGTTCTGTCCTGCCGATGCACAGAAAACCCAGCTAACTGTATATTATCTGTGCCGTAGTTCAGCCACAACTTGGTGAAACATACAATATTACAGTTTTTAATGTCCAGTTGGTTGGATAGTCTCGATCGGAGCTTATCCAGTTTATTTTCCAGTGATTGCTCGTTGACTAATAGAACGGATGGTAGAGGCTGGTAACCCACTCACCGACAAATTCTCACAAGGCACCCTGATCTCTGCCCCCTGTATTTCCTTCTTTTCTTCATGCGAATGACGGGGATTTGGGCCTTGTCTGGGAGCAACATTATATCATTTGCCTCTGACTCATTAAAGAAAACTCTTTGTCCAGTTTGAGGTGAGTAATCACTGTTCTAATGTCCAGAAGCTCTTTTCGGTCATAAGAGACGGAAGCATCAACATTATATACAAAATAAGTTACAAGTAATGCGAAGAAATTGGTTAGGAGCCCATAAAATGATAGCCATTCCCATTGACCCATCCAATCCAGTGTGGAAAACATTACCTGAGGATTAACATCTCAGTCCTCAAACCTTCCACTCTATAGCCTTGCGTGTCAGGCTTCTTGGTACAATTTTTTAAATTTTATTTCACCTTTATTTAACCAGGTAGGCAAGTTGAGAACAAGTTCTCATTTACAATTGCGACCTGGCAAATGCAAATGTGAGATTATCTGGCAATGTGAGAGTACCTGTGATCTGAGCTTGGAGAAGGTGATTTGGAAAGGTGTCACCAGTTTATCATTTTAAGCCCCAGTCTGTCACCTCAAACTGTGCAGTGTCAGTGTTCACAGAACAGGGAGAAAGTGATTTAGTCTGCAGCACATTCAGGGAGATTTGTGATGTGCCTCACTGTTACTGTGCAGAAATCTCACGTTGTTACAGTGCGTGGGGCTAAAGTGATTATAGCACATCCAGAATGAGTTGAGCTATCATTCATGTACAGTAGTAGTAGTAGTTGGGTTTTTAGCTCTGCTCAATGTCAAACTGCTTATCCAGGGATTTGACATTATTTAACGTGTCATGATGCACTCTATTCCCCCTAGGATCTCCCAGGGGAGATGTTCCACCCAAAAGGCCTGATTTAGAGAGGGGCACTGTCAGGTCAAAGCCAATTATGTCAAGGACAAAGCGTCCTCTAAAGCTGTGCTATTCATAGAAAGTGATACCAGTCATGATGGTACTGGTAGATAGTGATGATTCATGACTTGTCTAGTAGAGTGCTGTAATTAGGGATGACCTTATACTGTACATCTGCAAGTTAAATCAGCCAGTGTAAATTTACTCGTTCTAAGCTGACTCTCAGCCTCCCAGCTGTAGAGTAGAGGCACCTATCTCACAGCCAGGCTCACATCAATTGAGATCCATTCATGAATGATGGATGGTGGTTAGGCTTGCAGCGGGCTGCCCTACCTGCTCCCTCCCTCCCCTCCCTTACCTCCTCTGTGTTGGCCAGGTGAGACGGGAGGTGAGTGTGTGGGCCTTGCCTAGCGTGTGTATGATACATAATTCTGCCCTGAGACAGGAGTGAGAGATGAGGTAGACGGAGAGGAGAGATGGGGGGAGTGTGTGCCCAGACGTGGAGGCCAGACAGAGCCCGGGCCAGCCTGGGCTGTGAGAGGAGAGGAGAGTGAACCGATCTGATTAACGAGATCCTCTTGCCGTGCTGCTGGCACTCAGACAGACCTGACGGCACAATATGAGAGACAAATCAATAGTGGCCTCGTATGGCCCAAATCACAACTCCCCCTCCTCATAGAGAGTGATTGCTTGTGCAGTGGTGTCTGTCCACTGTGTTGATATGCCATGCTGGTTATTCATGTCGATTAAATTCATAAAAGGGGAAAACAATGTTTTAAATTGGTCCTGCATGTTTGTATGATATGATTCTGATTTCTGGTAGTGGTTTCCACCATAGTGCAGTGGTTTACAGTGTAGTACAGTGGTTTACATCAAAGTGCAGTGGTTTACAGTGTAGTACAGTGGTTTCCACCATAGTGCAGTGGTTTCCACCATAGTGCAGTGGTTTCCAGTGTAGTACAGTGGTTTACATCAAAGTGCAGTGGTTTACAGTGTAGTACAGTGGTTTCCACCATAGTGCAGTGGTTTCCACCATAGTACAGTGGTTTCCACCATAGTGCAGTGGTTTACACCATAGTGCAGTGATTTCCACCATAGTGCAGTGCATACACCATAGTGCAGTGGTTTACAGGCTAGTACAGTGGTTTCCACCATAGTGCAGTGCATACACCATAGTGCAGTGCATACACCATAGTGCAGTGGTTTAGACCATAGTGCAGTGCATACACCATAGTGCAGTGGTTTCCACCATAGTGCAGTGCATACACCATAGTGCAGTGGTTTCCACCATAGTGCAGTGCATACACCATAGTGCAGTGGTTTAGACCATAGTGCAGTGCATACACCATAGTGCAGTGGTTTCCACCATAGTGCAGTGCATACACCATAGTGCAGTGGTTTCCACCATAGTGCAGTGCATACACCATAGTGCAGTGGTTTCCACCATAGTGCAGTGCATACACCATAGTGCAGTGGTTTCCACCATAGTGCAGTGCATACACCATAGTGCAGTGGTTTCCACCATAGTGCAGGGATTTCCACCATAGTGCAGTGGTTTCCACCATAGTGCAGTGTTATTGTAAGTTGCAGCAGCATCTACCTCAGCATTCACTATTCTATCAGATGTGTTCTACTTTGTATGCTGTAGTTGAATTGCCATCATACATTTCCAAAACTAATAGACAGTTAGTGTCCTCAAGGCTGGAATATGTCATGAACTTTAAAATTAAAATCAAAATGCCTTAGTAGTAGTAGTGCTATAACGGGCATGGATGGAGAATTTCCTCACGGGCAACATCTGAAGCACACGTGTGCATAGAGGACTTGAAATAATGTCTGAAGTAGCGTGTTTTTTAAGAGCTCAGGGCCTTTCACATCGGACTTCAGACACACAGCGACACAGGGCTGAATGCTGTTACTACACCACTCTGCTCTGGAGTGCTACAGCTGCTGCTCTTTCCTCTCCTCTCCTCTCTTTGCAGAATCCCTTCCTTCAGATGAAATATTGTAGAAGCACAATCTCTCAGTTAGCAGCAACATCAGCACATTCTGCCTGTCTGCTACATTGGGAAAAGAACATTAGAAATGTCAGTATTTACGCTGCCAGTGAGTGCTGTAAATGCAATCACAAGGTTTTCAGAACGAGGGCATTTTCTAATATTTATTTTCAGATAGTGGGCTCCCTCAGTAAGCAGTATACTGTAGGTAAATAACACTGTACAGTCTGTGAACACTGAGCAGTGATATGGTTACGGCTGCTGCAATATTACTGTAGTAAAACATGTAAATGCTCACAGCTTTAATAAATCACATCCATTAAACATTGATGTTATTTATTTCTTGCGGGATTCCCATTTATTAATGTGTATGGAACTACAACATAGTGTAAAACAGGCGTGAATAATCGTCCTGTTAATTATTCATTAACTGCTTAGTGATTCTCTAACAGAGACATTCATTAACCACATGCTGAAGGGTGTTTATATGCTCTTATACTTATGTTAATTATATTGTATAACATTCATACAATGAAAATTCTGGTTGGAAACATTAGTCAGAAACAACCAGAAAGTGAATAAAAAGATATTGATATACAGATATACCAAATATACTATATAATGGCAGTTTCCAGTGTATAGCTGTAATAACTACTGTATATTGATGACCAGAATGTGGTGAAAAGACAATTAACTGTTATCAGTATTTACACTGTCTCTTACATGGTCTATGACTTAAACCAAATCCTCCATATCTAATAAACCCTTACAGAAAAACCACATGATTTCACCTATGGAAAATCACGATTTCACCTGAAATTTCACATGAATACATGTTTTCGGAACATGTTTTCATGTGTAGTTTCATGTTATTTCATGTTGCTTCACATGTTATCACATACGATCACATGACAGCATGTGTTTTTGGAACACTTCACATGTGATTAAATGTGAAATTAATTCATTTTTGCCATAAGGGAGGCATCATCAGATGATATCTTCAGCAAAGTGCATGCCAAGTGCCTGTTGTCTCATGAGGTAGGCCTAATCTAACCCAAAGCAATGAACAGCTGCTGTTCTCTTTCATGATGCTCCTCAGCATACATTTAGCTAGATCACTATGAACTCTCCAATCAATGACTTCAGCCTCATTTATACTGGTGACTTCAGAAAGTAGAGCCCTTTCCTTTTTCCACATTTTGTTACGTTACAGCCTTATTGTTAAATGGATCAATAAAACATGGTCCTCATCAATCTACACACAATACTCCATAATGACAAAGTGAATAGATGTTTTTAGAAATGTTTGCAAATATATTGAAAATAAAGAAATAGAAATATCTCATTCACACCCCTGTCAATACTTTGTAGAAGCACCTTTGGCAGCATTAACAGCTGTGAGTCTTTCTGTTTGTCTCTCAAGCAACTTCAGTGTAGATGTGGTCTTGTGTTTTAGGTTATTGTCCTACTGATAGTCAAATTCATCTCCCGGTGTCTAGTGAAACGGTTGAAAGTTTAAACCAGGTTTTCCTCTAGGATTTTTCCTGTGCTTAGCTCCATTCTGTTTATTTTTTTTTATCCTGAAAAACTTCCCAGCTCTTAACGATTACAAGCATACCTATAACATGATGCAGCCAGTGGCGATTGTAGTATGTAAAACTTGGTGAGGCAAACTCAACCATTTTTTTTAGATGCATGCCAGCAAAGCCACTACACGACACAACACTAAACAATGAATTGCACCATAACGATGACAAACGGTGCGATTTCCTCTCAGCACCACCAATACACCTGGCGGAGCCTCATCTGGCAGCAAAGCAGTTCATTCAGTCTCATTTACTGCCCTTTTAAAGACCATAACTGATATGGCTGACTTCCGTAAAAAAATATGGTTTCTACTGAGTCTTTGTAGATTTGTGTAACTTATTAAGATCCACATTCTTCTTCAATGATAATGAATATCGACATGAGTTTTACTTTTGAACCGTACACAAACATTATTACATGTATGTTCAGTAAATGCATAATGTTTGTTCTTATATCATTAACACTTAGCTCTAAGTATAAGCAAATGCAAACAAGCTGCAATAAGGTAGGCCTATTTGTTCAGCACTTTCAAAATAAACACAGACAGAAATTTAGATAGATGTTCGTTCAGATAAATTCTTTACTTTACTTTTCTTTAAGTCAACGTACACACAGAGAGAGAGGGAGGGAGAGAGAGATGTGGTTAGCCTACCATTTGTATTTTATTAGTCCTATGTGGTCTTAAAGGAAGGAAAATACAATCACGAGGATCCACTTTTATAGACAATGTACCGAAGCACAGACAACACATTGTGCAAACAAAACAACCCTCGCAATATCAACTGGAATTACATGGGTCTATTAGCCTAATAAACATTTCTTACATTTTTATTTTAATTGGAAGAGATTGTAACTGGCAAACATGGTTACAGACCGCAAAACACCAGTCTCAACGTCAACAGTGAAGAGGTGACTCCGGGATGCTGGCCTTCTAGGCAGAGTTCCTCTGTGTTCTGGCAGCTTCATTAAATAGTACCCGCAAAACACCAGTCTCAATGTCAACAGTAAAGAGGCGACTCCGGGATGCTGGGCTTCTAGGCAGAGTTCCTCTATCCAGTGTGTGTTCTTTTGGCCATCTTAATCTTTTCTTTTTATTGGCCATTCTGAGATATGGATTTTTCTTTGCAACTCTGCCTAGAAGGCCAGCATCCTGGAGTCGCCTCTTCACTGTTGATGTTGAGACTGGTGTTTTGTGGGTACTATTTAATGAAGTTGCCATTTGAGGACTTGTATGTTTCTCAAACCAGACACTCTAATGTACTTGTCCTCTTGCTCAGTTGTGCACCGGGCCTCCCACACCTCTTTCTATTCTGGTTAGAGACAGTTTGCTCTGTTATGTGAAGGGAGTAGTACACAGCGCTGTACAAGATCTTCAGTTTCTTGGCAATTTCTCACATGGAATAGCCTTCATTTCTGACTGACGATTTTCAGAAGAAAGGTCTTTGTTTCTGGCCTTTTTGAGCCTGTAATCGAACCCACAAAAGCTGATGCTCCAGATACTCAACTAGTCTAAAGAAGGCCAGTTTTATTGCTTCTTTAATCTGAACAACAGTTTTCAGCTGTGCTAACATAATTGCAAAAGGGTTTTCTAATGATCAATTATGATGATGATCAATTAAAAGTATACATTTGGATTAGCTAACACAACGTGCCATTGGAACACAGGAGTGATGGTTGCTGATAATGGGCCTCTGTACACCTATGTAGGTATTCCATTAAATATCAGCCGTTTCCAGCTTCAATAGTCATTTACAATATTAACCATGTCTACACTGTATTTCCGATCAATTTGATGTTATTTTAATGGACAATAACAAGGACATTTCAATAACAAGGACATTTCTAAGTGACCCCAAACTTTTTAACGGTAGTGTATATAAGCAATATAACAATTCGGATGTAGAAACTATTGCATAAGGGAACAATGAGTGGATAAGTGGCAAGCCGTAATTTCCATGTAGACATTGAGCAAGCTAAGACGGACCTAGTCGATATGCCTTTTTGTTCAGCACTTTTGAAATGGACAGCGACATAATTCAGAACATGGGCTGTTCTTACAGTATTCTCCCATTACACCAAATCAGAACCGTAGGATAAATAATGGGAGCATATAAGCAGACAATGAAAGCTCTTACAATATTCAACTATGGCATTTCTCTAAAATAGGCTATAGGCTACATGTGTACCACCAAGTCAGAACAGTTGGCTAAGTTCCGAGGGGGAGAAGGACCAAATTCTTAGAGCGAGACACATGGGCTACTAACAGCTTACTACACAACATACACTTAGTATTACTTTCTTAGCTATAGTATACATATCCTGGCATATTACATCATTTATGCAGCAGCATACAATAAATATTTTTGGACTCTTGTGGGCCTTCTTGTGGGCAAACTTTGTATTCAAACTTTGTCATTAAAGTCTAGCATTCTCTGGATAAAGTCATGCTGGAATGACTGCATGGCCAATGTATTCAACTTTTTCTGGCCCATGGTGTTGCGTGTGAATGTTTATCCTTTTAAGCTAGGAAAAGAGACTCTTTCTGACAGATGTTTTAAATCCTTAAACCCAAACCCGGATAGCAGGCAAGGGAAGCAAAACTGTGATTACTTTGCAATGCTTGCAATGATTCCTTCCAAACCACTCATTGTTGAATTAGTGATTTCCGACATTCTGTATAATGTTTATGTCAAATGGCCAATGAGCACCGCTACATTTTATCTATAATTTCTCTTCATATGACAAGGATTCGAAAGGATTTGCCTGTAGATTGTCGACTTGATTCATGAAGATACTGCTTGTCTAGCTAGCTAGCTAAGATTTTGTAAGTACAGTATGATGTTGATCAGTCCAATCAAAGCTACTGTAGATACACTGCTCCAAAAAAATAAAGGGAACACTTAAACAACAAAATGTAACTCCAAGTCAATCACACTTCTGTGAAATCAAACTGTCCACTCAGGAAGCAACACTGATTGACAATACATTTCACATGCTGTTGTGCAAATGGAATAGACAACAGGTGGAAATTATAGGCAATTAGCAAGACACCCCCAATAAAGGAGTGGTTCTGCAGGTGGTGACCACAGACCACTTCTCAGTTCCTATGCTTCCTGGCTGATGTTTTCGTCACTTTTGAACGCTGGCGGTGCTTTCACTCTAGTGGTAGCATGAGACGGAGTCTACAACTCACACAAGTGGCTCAGGTAGTGCAGCTCATCCAGGATGGCACATCAATGCGAGCTGTGGCAAGAAGGTTTGCTGTGTCTGTCAGTGTAGTGTCCTGAGCATGGAGGGGCTACCAGGAGACAGGCCAGTACATCAGGAGACGTGGAGGAGGCCGTAGGAGGGCAACAACCCAGCAGCAGGACCGCTACCTCTGCCTTTGTGCAAGGAGGAGCAGGAGGAGCACTGCCAGAGCCCTGCAAAATGACCTCCAGCAGGCCACAAATGTGCATGTGTCTGCTCAAACGGTCAGAAACAGATTCCATGAGGGTGGTATGAGGGCCCGACGTCCACAGGTGGGGGTTGTGCTTACAGCCCAACACCGTGCAGGACGTTTGGCATTTGCCAGAGAACACCAAGATCGGCAAATTCGCCACTGGCGCCCTGTGCTCTTCACAGATGAAAGCAGGTTCACACTGAGCACGTGACAGACGTGACAGTCTGGAAACGCCGTGGAGAACGTTCTGCTGCCTGCAACATCCTCCAGCATGACCGGTTTGGGTCAGTGGGTGTGGGGTGTGCGGTGGGTGTGGGTGTGCGGTGGGTCAGTCATGGTGTGGGGTGGCATTTCTTTGGGGGGCCGCACAGCCCTTCATGTGCTCGCCAGAGGTAGCCTGACTGCCATTAGGTACAGAGATGAGATCCTCAGACCCCTTGTGAGACCATATGCTGGTGCGGTTAGGCTCTGGATTCCTCCTAATGCAAGACAATGCTAGACCTCATGTGGCTGGAGTCTGGGAGGAGATCCCTCAGGAGACCATCCGCCACCTCATCGGGAGCATGCCCAGGCGTTGTAGGGAGGTCATACAGGCACATGGAGGCCACACACACTACTGAGCCTCATTTTGACTTGTTTTAAGGACATTTCATCAAAGTTGGATCAGCCTTTAGTGTGGTTGTCCACTTTAATATGAGTGTGACTCCAAATCCAGACCTCCATGTGTTGATAAATTTGATTTCCATTGATAATTTTTGTGTGATTTTGTTGTCAGCACATTCAACTATGTAAAGAAAAAAGTATTTAATAAGAATATATCATTCATTCAGATCTAGGATGTGTTATTTTAGTGTTCCCTTTATTTTTTTGAGCAGTGTATAACGTGATTTGACGTCATTTTTTAGCCAATGACCTTGAGCCTTCTTGAATGGGCACTTCTAATGTAAATCTATGGCAGCACCCAAGGGGGCTTGAACTGCCTAGTTCTCCCTGTAGATTCTGCGGTGACGTAGTGTCTCCATGAGAAACCGAACACTTAGTCAATCACGGCACAACTTAATGCCAGGAAAACATGCAGAGTGGTACTCAGTAATGTGTTGTATTGGATTTGCCCCAAACTTAACACTTTCTATTCAAGACAAATTGTATATTGCTTTGCCACATTTTTAGCAGTATTACTTTAGTGCATGTTTTGGAATATTTGTATTCTGTACAGGCTTCCTTCTTTTCACTCTGTCAATTAGGTTAGTATTGTAGAGTAACTACAATGTTGTTGATCCATCCTCAGTATTCTCCTATCACAGCCATTCAACTCTGTAACTGTTTTAAAGTCACCATTGGCTCATGGTGAAATCCTTGAGCAGTTTCTTTCCTGTCCGGAAACTGAGTTAGGAAGGACGCCTGTATCTTTGTAGTGACTGGGGTTCTTGACATACCATCCAAAGTGTAATTAATAACTTCACCATGCTCAAAGGGATATTCCATGTCTGTTTTCATTTGTTTTTACCCATCTACCAATAGGTGCCCTTCTTTCTGAGGCATTGGTAAGCCTCCCGGGTCTTTGTGGTTGAATCTGTGTTTGAAATTCACTTCTCGACTGACAGAACTTACAGATAATTATAATTGTATAACACTATTTATAACACTATTATTGCGCACAGATTGAGTTCATGCAACTTATTATGTGACTTGTGAAGACACATTCTACTCCTAAATAAAAAATAAAGAACTTAATTCCACTTTGACATTATGTGTTATTGTGTGTAGGCCACTGTCCAAAAATCTAAATTCAATCAATTTTAAATTCAGGCTGTAACAACAAAATATGGAAAAAGTCAAGAGGTGTGAATGGTTTCTGAAAGTATTGTAAATAGCGTGAATAGCCTAAAGGATGTTTGGCAGATTTAAAGGGATCCTCAGTGGATAATTTGTGTTCGTTCATTACCTTAGCAGGAGACTGCCCAATCAACAGCCCGAAACAGTGAACCCAAATAGAGAAATGTATTAGTCATCAATATTAACTCCTCAAAGCAGTAGTTAATATTGCATTGTCTTTTTCTTTAGCATTTGTGTCAACCTATTCTCCGGTTCTGCGTGGTGTGTCAAGACGTAAAATACTAGAAATCTCACCCCACCATTTTTCCTTTATATTTTTAAGGTACCTATTTTGCTGCTGGAAAATATGGTCCTTGAGAAAAGATTGTGAAGCCTGAATCTTAAACCAGCAGCACATTCAATGTAATGCTCTGCAATTATGTCAAATTATTCTGCAATGATGTAAATCATGACTTTTTTCTACCCACCCAGTGTCTGGGTAGATGAATCCCCTGTTTCCAGAACACACTCTTAGAAAAAAGGGTTACAAAAGTGTTCTGTAGCGGTCCCTATAGAAGATCCATTTTTGGTTCCAGGTGGAACCGTTTTTGGTTCCATATAGAATAACTATTTTAGGTTCAATGTAGAACCATCTGTGGAAAGGGTTCTACCTGGAACCAAAAGGGGTTCTTCAAAGGGTTCTCCTATGAGGACTTCCGAAGAAGCCTTTTAGGTTCTAGATTTTGTTCTAATAGTGTGGAGTCACAGTGAATAATCTCCCCCTGTTAAAAGGTGGTTGATGGGCTACTGCTCCTGAGGGTAGTTTTTTTTGTTGTCTACCTCCTCTCACTCTGAAAACCTCAATTTTGTCTTGACAGGATGATGAAGTGGTGCTCCAGTGTGTCGCCTGCATCCACAAGGAGAATCGCAAGTTCTGCCTGACTGCAGAGGGGCTCGGAAATCGACTGTGCTACCTGGAACCCACATCAGAGGCAAAGGTAGGCACATAGAAACGACTTACTGTGGAGAGGAGTAGGGTTGTCACGTTATTCGTTGTTTGTTTGTCTCAAACTAAAATCTTATGCAAGAAAACATGAGACAGAATTTCAGCGTGGCTCTAACGCTAAGATATAATAAAGTATTTCCTACCGGAACTAACATCTTGAATGTAGAATTATCACCCTTATCTTTTCAGTGCCTGATTCTCCTACCGTTCAGTGTAGATTATAATGTTGTGAGAAAGGGTGTATTTGAGTCAGAGATAAGCTCTTCCAAGGTGTTCTCCATAGAGCCCAGTGAGTGAGATGAGAGAATGCCAGGACATGTTAACCATATGTTCACTGAGTTCAGACGTCCATATACATGTAACTAGGGTCTTTACATAACCAGGGTCTTTAAGTAACCTGAATGTACACTTTTTATTTTATTTTAAAAAAAAATTAACCCCCTTTTTCTCCCCAATTTCGTGGTATCCAATTGTTAGTAGCTACTATATTGTCTCATCGCTACAACTCCCATACGGGCTCGGGAGAGACGAAGGTAGAAAGTCATGCGTCCTCCGGTACACAACCAGCCACACTGCTTCTTAACACAGAGCGCATCCAACCCGGAAGCCAGCTGCACCAATGTGTCGGAGGAAACACGGTGTCGCTGGTGCGCGATAAGACAAGGATATCCCTACCGGCCAAACCCTCCCTAACCCGGAAGACAGCTGCACCAATGTGTCGGAGGAAACACTGAGTCGCTGGTGCGCGTTAAGACAAGGATATCCCTACCGGCCAAACCCTCCCTAACCCGGAAGACAGCTGCACCAATGTGTCGGAGGAAACACTGAGTCGTTGGTGCGCGATAAGACAAGGATATCCCTACCGGCCAAACCCTCCCTAACCCGGAAGCCAGCTGCACCAATGTGTCGGAGGAAACACGGTGTCGCTGGTGCGCGATAAGACAAGGATATCCCTACCGGCCAAACCCTCCCTAACCCGGAAGACAGCTGCACCAATGTGTCGGAGGAAACACTGAGTCGCTGGTGCGCGTTAAGACAAGGATATCCCTACTGGCCAAACCCTCCCTAACCCGGATGCCAGCTGCACCAATGTGTCGGAGGAAACACTGAGTCGCTGGTGCGCGTTAAGACAAGGATATCCCTACTGGCCAAACCCTCCCTAACCCGGAAGCCAGCTGCACCAATGTGCTGGAGGAAACACGGTGTCGCTGGTGCGCGATAAGACAAGGATATCCCTACTGGCCAAACCCTCCCTAACCCGGAAGCCAGCTGCACCAATGTGCTGGAGGAAACACGGTGTCGCTGGTGCGCGATAAGACAAGGATATCCCTACTGGCCAAACCCTCCCTAACTCGGAAGCCAGCTGCACCAATGTGCTGGAGGAAACACGGTGTCGCTGGTGCGCGATAAGACAAGGATATCCCTACTGGCCAAACCCTCCCTAACCCGGAAGCCAGCTGCACCAATGTGCTGGAGGAAACACGGTGTCGCTGGTGCGCGATAAGACAAGGATATCCCTACTGGCCAAACCCTCCCTAACCCGGAAGCCAGCTGCACCAATGTGTCGGAGGAAACACGGTGTCGCTGGTGCGCGATAAGACAAGGATATCCCTACTGGCCAAACCCTCCCTAACCCGGAAGCCAGCTGCACCAATGTGTCGGAGGAAACACGGTGTCGCTGGTGCGCGATAAGACAAGGATATCCCTACTGGCCAAACCCTCCCTAACCCGGAAGCCAGCTGCACCAATGTGTCGGAGGAAACACGGTGTCGCTGGTGCGCGATAAGACAAGGATATCCCTACCGGCCAAACCCTCCCTAACCCGGAAGCCAGCTGCACCAATGTGTCGGAGGAAACACGGTGTCGCTGGTACGCGATAAGACAAGGATATCCCTACTGGCCAAACCCTCCCTAACCCGGAAGCCAGCTGCACCAATGTGTCGGAGGAAACACGGTGTCGCTGGTGCGCGATAAGACAAGTATATCCCTACTGGCCAAACCCTCCCTAACCCGGAAGCCAGCTGCACCAATGTGTCGGAGGAAACACGGTGTCGCTGGTACGCGATAAGACAAGGATATCCCTACCGGCCAAACCCTCCCTAACCCGGAAGCCAGCTGCACCAATGTGTCGGAGGAAACACGGTGTCGCTGGTGCGCGATAAGACAAGGATATCCCTACTGGCCAAACCCTCCCTAACCCGGAAGCCAGCTGCACCAATGTGTCGGAGGAAACACGGTGTCGCTGGTGCGCGATAAGACAAGGATATCCCTACTGGCCAAACCCTCCCTAACCCGGAAGCCAGCTGCACCAATGTGTCGGAGGAAACACGGTGTCGCTGGTACGCGATAAGACAAGGATATCCCTACCGGCCAAACCCTCCCTAACCCGGAAGCCAGCTGCACCAATGTGTCGGAGGAAACACGGTGTCGCTGGTGCGCGATAAGACAAGGATATCCCTACTGGCCAAACCCTCCCTAACCCGGACGACGCTAGGCCAATTGTGCGTCGCCCCACGGACCTCCCGGTCGCGGCCGGTTACGACAGAGCCTGGGCGCGAACCCAGAGTCTCTGGAGGCACAGAGCACCACACGGGAGGCCCTGAATGTACACCTCATCGGGGTCTACACGCGTAATCAGGGTCTACACATGTAATCAAGGACTAAACACCAGGGTCTTCAAATAACCAGGGTCTACACAATGCTGAATGTCTCCAAAATTGTTATAAATTCACTGGGTTAAATGACGTGTCTCTCCCTTGCCCACTGCTTGCATGTACTGTGAGAGAGACACTCACGAGTGAGTGATTGCATGGAGTTTATACAGTACACGTTTATAAAAGAAGAGATTAGTCATAAATGGAACGGAAACAGATTATTTACTGTACCCCCTTATACCCAAAACAAGGTAAATAACATGGATTCACACACTCCTATTGGATATGCATTCACACACTCCTATTGGATATGCATTCACGCACTCCTATTGGATATGCATTCACCTGCCTATGACATCTTGATTTACTCAGTTTATCAAGAGATTTACCATTCAAATGAAAGATTATTACCAATATGTTGTTATGTAGTTAAATTGGTAAAAACAAAGTCAAATGAATTGTATGAGAAATGTTGTCATCAAAATGTTCAAATGTTATAATATTGAATATTGGCCATCCTGGACCCCAAAAATGTACTATCAGCATTGGCCCTAAAATAAATCAGATCTTGCTCTCTAGTAACCAGGGACACGCTGAGAGAAGCACAGAGGCAGCTTACTATACCACATTATCAGAAACAGGAACCAATCACAGTCACCTGATTATACATGATGCAACAATTATTATGTATTTTCTTTTGTGATTGTACGTCTCAGCAGGCCTCCAGTTTTATGATAATGCTCAATTTGGAAAAATTAGACCATGCGGTTTTTCTTGATTAGTTCATAAACAAACTGTGGTTGTTTGCTATAATTGCTCAATGTTGTAATACAGCCTGGTGCTTTGTCAGTGCTAATGCATTTGTGGTTTGTGCAACTACGTGCAAAATCACTGCAAGTTTTATAAGGATGGATTGAGCAAGGCTTAATTGTTTTAAAAACCAAATCAGCATTTGTCACATCAAAGGGTGTAGTTCTCTCCTGAATGACTTACAACGTGACAATTCTTACTATTTCAAAGCCGATTAGTTTAATTTGTCACGTTTTGCCTGCTTGTAGTTTTGGAATATACTTGGGGAAGAAGCACCATTGCTGTTCTATAGAACTAGTTCTATGAAAGCATAGCAATATTGCACTTTAAAACATTGCAGCTGTCCAAGTGACAATATTACACAGTAAAGCCAGTCGCCCTCATCAGCGCTTCCGAATTCCATTCCCTCTGTCACTGTAACCTGGCATGATTAGATTATTCAGCATTGATTGTTCTTTTAATCATAATCCATTTAAGGTAGACTTAGCTAAATGACGTTGCCACAAGCAGCACCGGAGATATTGAGACAAGCGAGATGCAACACTTCACTCTCACACAATCACACACGGTATCTGCGCATGTGCACGGGTTCACTTCACTCTATGTACAGCGTGGTAGCCATGGGACCAAAACAGTGGAGAAGTTGGGCCTTGCGCTTCAACGCTCTTAGTTGTTGCGGAAATTGATCTACTATGCTGTTTATTTTCTGCCTCTATGTCATATCACAGAGTCTATACCTTTAACATGGTCTCCGATTCATTTCAACGTGGCCGGGAAGCCAGTTACGTAGACGCTGAGATAGAGACACAGACACAGAGAACATAAGAGAGTGAGAGAGTGTGGAGTGATAGTGATTTATGTTTGCACTGCTTAGCTACAGTTTTCCCCTTTCTTCACCCCCACCCCACAGCACTCACCTAGGGATGGAAGGAGAGGCAATGGGAGGGTCTGGATGCTTTCATCCCAGATGGGATGGTAATTACACTAGACAGGTGTAATGGATGCTCTTCCTGTCTGCCACTTGTTCTTTATTGCTTGGTGTTTGTATGAAATGCCGTCATCCCCCAGGGACAGGACCAGAGACGGGGAGGGGGAAAAAACGACTCAACTAACTACAGTACCACTACTCTTTAATAAAAAAAGGGTTCCAAAAGGGTTCCTTTAACATCCTAAGAACCATTTTTGGATGGAACGGTTGTTTGATGATTCTTTGGAAGGCAAGAAGGGTTCTACATAGAACCATATACTATTTTCCAGAATGCTCTAATGCAGGGAGAATTTGGGGAAATGGTTTGTTTTACTGTAATATCTGTGTTTTTGCATGTATATTGATCGGTTGATTCTTTTTAATCTACACAAAGATAAATAACATACCATTTCTTTATTTTGTATTTATTTAACCCTTATTTAACTAGGCAAGTCATTTAAGAACACATCCTTATTTACAATGACGGCCTAGGAAAAGTGGGTTTAACTAATCCAATCTGTTAGTAATTGCTTTTATTGCACTCTTTACTGAGATGGTTGTTCCCAATTTAGATGATTGAGTTCGTCTCCCTATTCAATCTTCCCTACCCTGACAGTCATTCTGAATTCAGGTTGAGGGTGATTAACAATTCCACTTGTTGGATATCCTAACTCTGGCTGGATTCCACTAGGAATTACACGTCACTTTGCAAGCCTGCATAATGTGACGTGCAGGCCTGATGTGGCCTGTAAACCAGGAGATTCATAACACCACAGTGTTAGGATGTGCGGTGCATTCGGAAAGTATTCATACCCGTTGGCTTTTTACACATTTTGTTACATTACAGCCTTATTCTAAAATGGATCAAATATATATTTTTCTCATCTACACCCAAAACATTTCTGCAGCATTGAAGGTCCCCAAGAACACAGTGGCCTCCATCATTCTTAAATGGAAGAAGTTTGGAACCACCACAAAATAAACTATTTAATCCACTTTAGAATAAGGCTGTAGCGTAACAAAATGTGGGAAATGTCAAGGGGTCTGAATACTTTCCGAATGCACTGTAACTAGGCCCTCAAAGAAAGGCCTTATGATATACGTAATGTATTGTCATAAATAATCAAATGTTAAAGGCTAGTAAGGTTGGTAGAACCGTTCATAGAGGGTTTTTAGGCAGAACCCTTCATAGAGGGTTCTACTGTATGTATAATCATACAGAGGGGGTTCTTTGAAGAACCCTCTGCAAAGGGTTCTACCCAGCACCAAAAAGGGTTCCCCTATGGGGACAAACCCAAGAATCCTGTATGGTTCTACGTAGCACCTTTTTTTCTACGAGTGTACAATCACAATCTAAGCAGAATGAGAGGATTGGTTTTGATGTTCCCTCCCTTGTGATCAGTCAGATCGACATGTGGAGCGTAGGGACAGTGTAGGGACACAGTATACAAAATGTATACAGTGCATTCAGACTTTTTCCATATTTTGTTACGTTACAGCCTTATTCTAAAATTGATCAAACTGTTTTTTCCCCTCATCAAATACCCCAAAAAGCTGGTTGCCTTACTCTTGTACGTTGAATCAACATATTTTTTCTTTTTATTTACAGTGCATGGAGACATACACAAGGCAACAAGGATGTTGATTTAAATGGTGCATGTTTAAATGTGACATCAATCAGCCAATGAATTAGCAGTTGATGTTTATTCATGGTTAGCTGCTCCCCCGCCAGCTCTCTCGTGGTAGGATCACCAGAGAGCTGAAGCCCCCATCATAGAATCAACAATGTACAGCTATTGTAAAGTGAATGTTTAACTAATGAAATGGCCAATTAACTGTTAAATAAGATGAAGATGATGATATAGCCAACTACTTCTAGGTTTCTAAACTAATGCACAGTATGTACTCTGTCATTAGGGTGAACATGAAGGAGCTAAATTGAGAGGTCATCTCTTGGGGTAATCAAAGTGAAAGTGGCATGTAACCTTTTGGATCTCCTCCACAGAGAAGATGGGATATGTGATCCATTGGTCTAGCTGCTCCCCTCCCACAGCATGAGCCATAAACCAAAGAGCAGTGTGTAGGCAAGCAGCCCTAAATATATCTTCATGATATGCCCTCTCAGATTGAGGACACACAGACCTACGCCCCCAGCGCCTCAACACAGATTCCTCCGTGCTTCCCTCTATTGTGTTTCCCCAACAGCATGCCAGGAAAGAGTGGAACGGGGGAGAAAATCAAATCTAGTCAAAGAATAGAACTGGTACAGAGTCCTCTCATAGGGTGCGGATCAAATGGACTTCGGGCTTTTACAGTGTCTGTGCTGCTGTGGCTGTAACCCCTGGTTGTGTGTGGATGGGTGCATGTGTGAGCATAGCATATGTGTGTGTTTTGACTAAAAACAGTGATGACAATTCTCAAAATGCCCTTAGTAATGGCAGGTCATTCAGGTCATTATGTCTGAGTACGTTACTTTAAGCCACTTTGACATCATTTTGACATCTCCGAAGCTGATGCCTGAGGCTGTCCTAAGAGAGACACTGGGCTTCCGATGTTGGCATGTGTCACTACAAATCACATCATGTCTGTTTGACTGGTGTAACTCCACTGTCCTGCCACTGTTGCTCCAGCTCTCTGGATCTATACTCCACCATGATTTAAATGTGCATATTTAAAATGTCTCGAGAATGGATAGCTGCGTCGATACTGCTTTAGATTATTTCACATATTAACTTAGTTTTACCTGAGTGTAGAAAGCAGGTAGGCTCACAGCTGAGTAGAACTAGGTCGGCTGAAGTTCCAATTTAAAGTTAGATTAACCTGTAACAAGGTGAACCAGTTTAGCCAAGTTTTACATGTTGCTACTTAAAGGAGGATAGTGTGTGTGTTTGCTGTGCATCATTTATCTTGTAGTGTTGCAGGTCCCTAAGTATCTCCCTCTCTGCCTCATTCTGTCAGACTGCTGCCCTGTCCTGTATGAAGAAGGGATGAGTGCTCCACTCTCTCTGTTACTTTGTCTCTCTCGGTCTGTCTCTCTCGGTCTGTCTCTCTCGGTCTGTCTCTCTATGTTACTTTCTCTCTCGGTCTGTCTCTCTATGTTACTTTCTCTCTCGGTCTGTCTCTCTCAGTCTGTCTCTCTCAGTCTGTCTCTCTCAGTCTGTCTTTCTCAGTCTGTCTCTCTCAGTCTGTCTTTCTCAGTCTGTCTCTCTCGGTCTGTCTCTCTCGGTCTGTCTCTCTTGGTCTGTCTATCTCTCTCGGTCTGTCTCTCTCCGTTACTTTGTCTCTCAGTCTGTCTCTCTCGGTCTGTCTCTCTTGGACTGTCTCTCTCAGTCTGTCTCTCTCAGTCTGTCTCTCTCAGTCTGTCTCTCTCAGTCTGTCTCTCTTTGACTGTCTCTCTCTGTTACTTTGTCTCTCAGTCTGTCTCTCTCAGTCTGTCTTTCTCAGTCTGTCTCTCTCGGTCTGTCTCTCTCGGTCTGTCTCTCTCGGTCTGTCTATCTCTCTCGGTCTGTCTCTCTCCGTTACTTTGTCTCTCGGTCTGTCTCTCTCGGTCTGTCTCTCTCGGTCTGTCTCTCTCGGTCTGTCTCTCTCGGTCTGTCTCTCTGTCTGTCTCTCTCAGTCTGTCTCTTTGTCTCTCTCTGTCTCTCTCGGTCTGTCTCTCTCGGTCTGTCTCTCTCGGTCTGTCTCTCTCAGTCTGTCTCTCTTGGACTGTCTCTCTCTGTTACTTTGTCTCTCAGTCTGTCTCTCTCAGTCTGTCTCTCTCAGTCTGTCTCTCTCGGTCTGTCTCTCTCGGTCTGTCTCTCTCTGTTACTTTGTCTCTCAGTCTGTCTCTCTCAGTCTGTCTCTCTCGGTCTGTCTCTCTCAGTCTGTCTCTCTCGGTCTGTCTCTCTCGTCTGTCTGTCTCTCTCTTGGACTGTCTCTCTCTCTGTTACTTTGTCTCTCAGTCTGTCTCTCTCAGTCTGTCTCTTCTGTCTGTCTGTCTCTCTCGGTCTGTCTCTCTCGGTCTGTCTCTGTTACTTTGTCTCTCAGTCTGTCTCTCTCAGTCTGTCTCTCTCGGTCTGTCTCTCTCAGTCTGTCTCTCTCAGTCTGTCTCTCTCGGTCTGTCTCTCTCAGTCTGTCTCTCTTGGTCTGTCTCTCTCTGTTACTTTGTCTCTGTCTGTCTCTCTCAGTCTGTCTCTCTGTCTGTCTCTCTCGGTCTGTCTCTCTCAGTCTGTCTCTCTCGGTCTGTCTCTCTCAGTCTGTCTCTCTCGGTCTGTCTATCTCTCTCGGTCTGTCTCTCTCTCAGTCTGTCTCTCTCTGTTACTTTGTCTCTCTGTCTGTCTCTCTCTCGGTCTGTCTCTCTCGGTCTGTCTCTCTCAGTCTGTCTCTCTTGGTCTGTCTCTCTCTGTTACTCAGTCTGTCTCTCTCAGTCTGTCTCTCTCGGTCTGTCTCTCTCGGTCTGTCTCTCTCGGTCTGTCTCTCGGTCTGTCTCTCTCCGTTACTCTGTCTCTCTCTGTCTCTCTCGGTCTGTCGGACTGTCTCTCTCTGTTACTTTGTCTCTCAGTCAGTCTGTCTCTCTCAGTCTGTCTCTCTCAGTCTGTCTCTCTCAGTCTGTCTCTCTTGGACTGTCTCTCTCTGTTACTTTGTCTCTCAGTCTGTCTCTCAGTCTGTCTTTCTCAGTCTGTCTTTCTCAGTCTGTCTCTCTCAGTCTGTCTCTCTCGGTCTGTCTCTCTCGGTCTCTCTCAGTCTGTCTCTCTTGGACTGTCTCTCTCTGTTACTTTGTCTCTCAGTCTGTCTCTCTCAGTCTGTCTCTCTCGGTCTGTCTCTCTCGGTCTGTTTCTCTCTCTCGGTCTGTCTCTCTCGGTCTGTCTCTCTCGGTCTGTCTCTCTCGGTCTGTCTCTCTCAGTCTGTCTCTCTCAGTGTCTTTGTCTCTCAGTCTGTCTCTCTCAGTCTGTCTCTCTCGGTCTGTCTCTCTCGGTCTGTCTCTCTCGGTCTGTCTCTCTCTGTTACTTTGTCTCTCAGTCTGTCTCTCTCAGTCTGTCTCTCTCGGTCTGTCTCTCTCAGTCTGTCTCTCTCGGTCTGTCTCTCTCTGGTCTGTCTCTCTTTGACTGTCTCTCTCTGTTACTTTGTCTCTCAGTCTGTCTCTCTCAGTCTGTCTTTCTCAGTCTGTCTCTCTCGGTCTGTCTCTCTCGGTCTGTCTCTCTCGGTCTGTCTCTCTCTGTTACTTTGTCTCTCAGTCTGTCTCTCTCAGTCTGTCTATCTCTCTCTTGGACTGTCTCTCTCTGTTACTTTGTCTCTCAGTCTGTCTCTCTCAGTCTGTCTCTCTCGGTCTGTCTCTCTCGGTCTGTCTCTCTCAGTCTGTCTCTCTCGGTCTGTCTCTCTCGGTCTGTCTCTCTCGGTCTGTCTCTCTCAGTCTGTCTCTCTCAGTCTGTCTCTCGGTCCGTCTCTCTCGGTCTGTCTGTTACTTTGTCTCTCTCTGTCTGTCTATCTCTCTCGGTCTGTCTCTCTCGGTCTGTCTGTCTCTCTCTTGAACTGTCTCTCTCTGTTACTTTGTCTCTCAGTCTGTCTATCTCTCTCGGTCTGTCTCTCTCGGTCTGTCTCTCTCGGTCTGTCTCTCTGTTACTTTGTCTCTCAGTCTGTCTCTCTCAGTCTGTCTATCTCTCTCGGTCTGTCTCTCTCAGTCTGTCTCTCTCGGTCTGTCTCTCTCAGTCTGTCTCTCTCGGTCTGTCTATCTCTCTCGGTCTGTCTCTCTCAGTCTGTCTCTCTCAGTCTGTCTCTCTCGGTCTGTCTGTCTCTCTGATATATAATTCTGAATTTGGCCCTCCAGTCAGTTGATATGCTTTCAAAGTTGCATCTTGTAGAGCAGGTGGACTGACTTACGCAGGCATTCAGAACTATTTTGGGAGACACAATATAGATAAATGACTGTAGGCTTTTCCTTATCAAATAAGATTGATTGAATGTTTTCAAAGACATCTGTGTTATTGCGTTTCTCTCACTCTGCAGTGCTGAGGGAATGTGGAACAGGCATCTAATATGGTTTTCAAGTATAATCAATCTCTGGCGTTTGTAATTGATGGTTGTTATGATTATTAGTCATGAGTGTAATGGACAAAAAATGCTTAGTAAAGAACAACACACTCAGTCACAATCTGTGACTAACCAATCTGAGGACCAGGCATCTGTAGTGACCAATCAAAAGCCTTTTCTGGGTTTCCATTTAATCGAAATTTTATATTGAGCCTTTTTAACATGGTTTGAAATCCTCACTTGTAACTAGCAATTGCTGCTGCATACAACCCTAAACCCAATCTCCCATCCTCTGTCTCTTCCAGTATGTCCCTCCAGACCTGTGCATCTGTAACTTTGTGCTGGAGCATTCTCTCTCTGTGCGAGCCCTGCAGGAGATGCTGGCTAAGACGGGCCAGAACAGTGAGGGGGTGAGTACTGTCCTTCTACCGCAGCATCCATACACACACTCCACACGTCCATACACACTCCCACCCCAGGACAGACGGCAGAGAGAAGGTATCATCACGTCACAGAGAGCCCTCTGAGAATCTACTGAACATCCCCGTTTCACATATTCCATTTAATTGATTAAGACTAAAATGTTGTGAAATTGTTTCTTATAATGATGCAAGCACCACCTGTTTATGTTCATTAATGGGATTAATGAGAGGAATTGGCCTATTACAGTGGCCTGGGGACCTGGTTGCTGGGAGGTTGAGCCCTCCATGAATAGTAATGTGAATGAAAGTCATCAGACGGAAAGCGCTGCCCTCTTATTGCAGCTTTACTGAAGTGGTTCTGCCCTGTGCTGCTCGGTTGTCCATTTGATTAACAATGAGGCTGAAAGGACAAATTCTCAATGCTATAATTTTCACTATAGAGCAGAATTGCACTGTAACTACTTTTGGTGTACTGTAAAACACACACAGAGAACCAAACAAGTTCAAATGACAGAGCCACAGTGTAGAATATACAGCACACACGTTACCGAGGCAATGGAGGCAATCTCATTGAATGGACCTTCATATAGCTTTTGCATAGCAGTTTAATCTGTGTGTATAGCTGGTCTATTGGTAGTCAAAGCAGGTCTCGTCACCACCTCCCTATCTCCTCTGAACAGCCAGTTACACTGGGTATCATAAGTATACACCCCCCTGGATTTTCCCACATTTTGTTGCTTTACAAAGTGGGATTGAAATAGATTTAATTGTCATTGATCCGCACAACATGGTTCTACACGTTTTTACGAATGAATACAAATGAAATGTAGTTGTTGCATAAGTATTCACCCCCTTTGTTTAGGCAACCCTAAATTAGTTCAGGAATAAAATATTGCTTAACAAATCAGATAATAATTTACATGGACTCACTGTGTGAAATAATATGGATTGACATGATTTTTTTATTGACTACCCCATTCCTCTGTCTCCCACACATACAACATCTGTGGAGTACTGCATTTCAAGCATCGATTTTTTATTTAACCTTTATTTTGACAAAGAAGACATATTGAGACCTAGGTCTGTTTTCCAAATGTGCCTGTGATGTATGGCAAGATTCAACTACAAAGACCAGGGAGCTTTCAGAAAGCCTCAAAGAAGGGCAGTGATTGGTAGATGGGTGACAATAGCAAATCAGACATCGACTCTCTTTAAGCATGGTCAAGTTAATAATCATGCTGTGGATGATGTATTAAACCACCCAGATACATCAAAAGTGGTCCTTCTGAACTGAGCTGCAGAACAGGAAGGAAACTGCTCAGAGATGTCACCATGGAGACAATGGTGATTTTAAAACAGCTACGGAGTTCAATGGCTGTGATGGGAGAAAACTGAGGATGGATCAACAGTAACCTAAATGACAGAATGGAAAGGAAGAAATGTTCCAAAACATGCATCCTGTATGCAAATCAAAATCAAATCAAATGTTATTTGTCACATACACATGTTTAGTAGACGTTACTGCAGGTGTAGCGAAATGCTTGTGTTTCAACAGTGCAGTAATATCTAACAAGTAATATCTAACAATACACGCAATCTAAAGTAAAGGAATGGATTTAAGAATATATCAATATTTGGACGAGCAATGTCAGAGCGGCATAGACTAATATACAGTAGAATATGACAGAATACACTATATCACTATATACATATGAGATGAGTAATGCAAAATATGTCAAAAAGTATTAAATGGATTAGTGTTTCAATTATTAAAGTGGCCAGTGTTTTCAAGTCTATGTATACAGGGCAGCAGCCTCTAATGTGCTAGTGATGGCTATTTAACAGTCTCATGGACTTGAGTTAGAATCTGTTTTTCAGTCTCTCAGTCCCATTTCAGTTTGTCAGTGATGTGTACACCAAGGAACTTGAAGCTTTCCACCTTCTCCACTGCGGGCGGTCCTGTCGATGTGGATAGGGGGGGTGCTCCCTCTGCTGTTTCCTGAAGTCCACTATCAGCTCCTTTTTTTGTTGATGTTGGATGAGAGGTTATTTTCCTGACACCACACTCCCAGGGTCCTCACCTCCTCCCTGTAGGCTGTCTCGTCATTGTTGGTAATCAGGCCTACCACTTTGGTGTCGTCTGCAAACTTAATGGTTGAGTTGGAGGCATACGTGGCCACACAGTCATGAATGAACAGGGAGTTTATTTGGTAAATCATTTATTCACTCTATTTCTTGAACTGCATTGTTGGTTAAGGGCTTGTAAGTAAGCATTTTACGGTAAGGTCTACAGCTGTTGTATTCGGCGCATGTGACAAATACGATTTCATTTGATTTGAAACACAGCTCGACCAAGTTGCTCTCTATGCTCCTCTTGCAGGGAACATTCTAAACAGTGGCTGTCCTAAAATATAATGTTTCATGTTTCAGAGGAAGGAGTAGGGAAGATGTGAACATATGCTAATTTCTCATCCATTGTATTTTAGTATGACATTACACTTTTTCCAGGTTGCAGTGGTTTACTGATCTCATTTATGCACTTTCCTGAGATGGGATTGTTGTAGTTCATTACCAGATGCAGCATGTTGTATTTTAGTACATTATTAATCCAATAGATAAGAGTATATTGTAAGTGTAGAGAGAGCGAGGAAGTGTAATTACTAGATCATTTATCATCTTATTGTTCTGTTGTCAGTCGTTCTCTAATGTATTCTAATAGACAGATAATGCATTTCTGATACTGATAATGATCTTATTCGATGCAATCTTCTTTGTTAAAAGTATCGTTGCAAACATTGTCTTTTGCTTTCATTGATCAGCTGTGAAAGATCTGTACTGTTTGCATTGCTATGTTCATCCATTGTGTTCTGTTATTCTCTCTGCCTGTTAGCCTCAAGGCAAGAACCGATGGGTATGTTCACCATTCATCCCGTTCTCCTCTCCTCTCACCTCTCTGCATTGCTGTTTAGTCATGCTAGCAGCCTGCTCTCCCAATTTCATATGTCTCCTAGGGATACGATAGTCCCTTCAGTGAAGCAAATAGGTTCCCCACAGAATGCTAGGGTTTTTTTTATATGAAAACATGAATGCGTATGCTGCAGAAATGACTGCCATTATGGATTTATTTGGTTAAACAAGTGAATCAATTTTGTCACAGCACTTAGCAACATGACAAAGACAAATAGATCTGAGTATAGACGTTGTTCAATTGTTACTGCTCACATTTCACCTGATCAAAGAGAACATTCTACATCTATCCTGAATTAACATCAGAATTAACATCAGATCAATGTCAGTCTTCATTCATTCCTTAGGGGATTTAGAGTTATGTTTTAATGTTTTAAAGTCCAGAATCATTGAATTTTACCAACAAATGATTACCTGTTCAGACATTCTACACCTGAAATCAAATGTTATTGCTCACATACACATGGTTAGCAGGTGTTATTGAGAGTGTAGCGAAATGCTTATGCTTCTAGATCTGACAGTGCAGCAGTATCTAACAGGTAATATCTATCAACTCCACAACAAAACCTAACACACACAATCTAGTAAAGGAAAGGGATGAGAATATATAAGTATAAAATATATGGATGAGCAGTGACAGAGCGGCAAAGATGCAATAGATAGTAAAGAATAGATAGTGACGGATACAGTGGCATTATTAAAGTGACAAGTGTTCCATAGTGTTCCATTTATTGAAGTGGCCAATGCTACTTTAATAAAGTCTATAGATAGGCAGCCGCCTCTCTGTGCTAGTGGTGGCTGTTTAACAATCTGATGGCCTTGAGATAGAAGCTGTTTTTCAATCTCTCCCGGCTTTGATGCACCTGTACTGACCTCGCCTTCTGGATGGAAGCAGGGTGAACAGGTAGTGGCTCGGGTGGTTATTGTCCCTGATGATCTTTTCTGCCTTCCTGTGATATCAGGTGCTGTAGGTGTCCTGGAGGGTGATGCGTTGTGCAGACCGCACCACCCTCTGGAGAGCCCTGCGGTTGAGGGCGGTTCAGTTGCTGTACCAGGCGGTGATACAGCCCGACAGGATGCTCTCAATTGTGTACCTGTAAAAAGTTAGTGAGGGTTTTCGTTGACAAGCCCCATTTTTTCAGCATCCTGAGGTTTAAGAGGCGTTGTTGCGCCTTCCTCACCACACTGTCTGTGTGCATGGACCATTTCAGTGATGTGTACACCGAGGAACTTTTCACCTTCTCTACTGCTGTTCCGTCGATGTGGATATGGGGTGCTCCCTTTGCCGTTTCCTGAAGTCCACGACCATCTCTTTTGTTTTGCTGACATTGAGTGAGAGATTATTTTCCTGACACCACACTCCGAGGGCCCTCACCTCCTCCCCGTATGCTGTCTCGTCATTGTTGTTAATCAAGCCTACCACTTTGGTGTCGTCTGCAAACTTGATGATTGAATTGGAGGTGTGCATGGCCACGCAGTCATGGGTGAACAGGGAGTACAGGAGGGGAATGAGAACACACCTTTGTGGGTCCCCAGTGTTGAGGATCAGAGGAGTGGAGATGTTGTTTCCTACCTTCACCACTTGGGGGCGGCCCATCAAGAAATCCAGGACCTAGTTGCACAGGGTGGGGTCGAGACCCAGGGTCTCAAGCTTAATGAGTTTTGAGTGTACTATGGTGTTGAATGCTGAGCAGTGGTCAATGAACAGCATTCTTACTTAGGTATTCCTCATGCCCAGATGGGATAGGGCAGTGTGCAGTGTGATGGCGATCGTATGGTCTGTGGACCTATTTGGAGGGTAAGCAAATTGGAGTGGGTCTAGGGTGACAGGTAAGGTGGAGGTGATATGATCCTTGACTAGTCTCTCAAAGTACTTCATGATGACAGAAGTGAGTGCTACGCGGTGATAGGAACAATGGTGGCCATCTTGAAGCATGTGGGGACAGCAGACTGGGATAAGGATTGATTGAATATGTCCGTAAACACACCAGCCAGCAGCTGGTCTGCGCATGCTCTGAGGACGCGGCTAGGGATGCCGTCTGGGCCGGCAGCCTTGCGAGGGTTAACACGTTGAAATATTTTACTCACGTCGGCCACGGAGAAGGAGAGCCCACAGTCTTTGGTAGCGGGCCGCGTCGGTGGCACTGTATTCTCCTCAAAGTACGCAAAGAAGTTGTTTAATTTGTCTGGAAGCACGACTTCGATGTCCGCGAAGGGGCTGTTTTTTTTATAATCAGTGTTTGCCTGTAGACCCTGGCACATACGTCTTGTGTTTGAGCCGTTGAATTGCGACTCCACTTTGTCTCTATACTGACGTTCTGCCTGTTTGATTGCCTTACGGAGGGAATAACTACACAATTTGTATTCGGCCATGCTTCCAGTTGCCTTGCCATGATTAAATGCGGTGGTTCGTGCTTTCAGTTTTATGCGAATGCTGCCATCAATCCACGGTTTCTGGTAGGGGAAGATTTTAATGGTCACAGTGGGTACTCTTATACACTTCCTTATAAACTTGCTCACCAATTCAGCGTATACATCAATGTTATTGTCTGAGGCTACCCGGAACATACCCCAGTCCATGTGATCGAAGCAATCTTGAAGCGTGGAATCCGATTGGTCAGACCAGCGTTGGGTAGACCTAAGCACGGGTGCTTTCTGTTTTAGTTTCTGCCAATAGGAGCGGAGGAACAAGATGGAGATTTGCCAAAAGTAGGGAGGGGGAGGGCCTTGTATGCATTGTGGAAGTTAGAGTAGCAATGGTCGAGCGTGTTACTCGCTCGAGTACTGCAATTGATATGCTAATAGAATTTAGGTAGCCTTGTTCTCACATTAGCTTTGTTTAAATCCCCAGCAACAATACATGCGTCCTCATGATATATGGTTTCCACTTTCCATAAAGTCCAGCGAAGTTCATTTATGGCCGTCTTGGTATCTGCTTGCAGGGGGATATACACAGCTGTGACGATAACTGAGGAGAGTTCTCCGGAGATAATATGGTTGGCAATTGATTGTGAGGAATTCTAGGTCAGGTGAACAAAAGGACTTGAGTTCCTGTATGTTGTTACAATTACACCATGAGTCGTTAATCATGAAACATACACCCCGCCCTTCTTACCGGAGAGATGTTTATTCCTGTTGGCAGGATGCACTGAAAGTCCCGTTGGCTGTATGGACTCCGTCTGCATGTCTCCAGCTAGCCATGTTTCCGTGAAACAGAGTATGTTAAAATCCCGGATATCTCTTTGGAAAGCAACTCTTGCCCTGATTTCATCAACTTTGTTAACTAGGGACTGGACATTAGTGAGTAATATACTCAGAAACGGTGGATGGTCCGAAGCCTCACTAGAAGACCGCTCCAACACCCTCTCCTCCGGCGGCGTTGTTTTGGGTCGGACTCTGGTATCAGTTCAAATGCCCTGGGAGGTGCAGACAAAGGAACCGCTTTGGGAAAGTCGTTTTCCTGGTCGTAGTGCTGGTTATGCTGGTAAGTTAACGTCTCTCTGATATCCAGTAGTTCTTCCCGGCTGTATGTAATAACACTTAAGGTTTTCTGGGCTAACAATGTAAAAAAATATATATACACTGCACAGTTTTCTAAGGACTGGAAGCGAAGCTGCCATCTCTATCTGCACCAACCAACTTAAGACATACAATAGTGCCCTACATTACATGTATTATAAATCCAGAAGTCAGTGCACTGACATTTAGAAGGATAAAAATAACATTCTTATATTTGTGAAGTGAAGCAACCCCTAGACAGGCTGCCAGTCTGTTTCTGCTTTAGCTAACTCGTTGTTGCCTTGCCAAACTTATAATAATTTATTAAGAATTTCCATAATTTGATAGGTGGAGCTTCATACTAATTGAGTCGAGTTCAAAGATAAATGGACTTTGTCAAAGCTGCAGCCTAGTGACCACACTAGACTCCCAATGTAGGGGAATTAACTAATCAAGCCCCATTGGTTCTGCCACAGCTGTGTGAACTGGAAAAGCTCTTTGGCAAGAGATCATGCAAAGCACAGGCTGACTGGACCTTCATGGGAGCTTACTGTCCCTTTAAAGCTTAGTGAGACATTTTCAAGTGAAACTGCTGGTTTGCGGTAGCTAAGCTGCTTTCTAGGTGCCACTCTCACCCCTCTTGCATTTACACTTGTGTATTAACTTAACATGACTTGCTAGACTAGTTCAACATAACCAAAGGGAAGGCCATGGGTTAACCAGTATTGATGTCTGATTGTAATCATACAGTGTACTCTAATCACTGTTTCTCCTCCACGGACTATCCTCTCTCTAAGGAATGACGTGGAGACTGATTCAGATCCGTTTTAACACTACAGTATGTTACGTCTCTGCAAATTCTCTCTCCTCACATGTATCTTTTTTCAATAACCCTTAGCTCTCCATTCCTCTATTCCTGCTCTGAAATGTCAACGGAGGAAACACTGATGGTAGTTAAATGCTGTATGTCATGTTTCAGGACTCAATAGTCTGTCGTGGAGCTGATGAGCTACAATGAGGGTATCGACTCACAGAAGGAAGAACTTATTCATTTATTCAGCTGGTCTCAACGTATATACAGGGGTTCCTCAAAGTGGAATACGGTCTTATTAATGGTATTTTGGACTAATATTGTGTGGGTTTGAGGGTTATCAGTCTCATAGATCTTGTAAACGGTGAAAACACAATGCTCAGAAAACCATTGAGTCAGCTATCAAACATTCATTTATCACCATTTCAGCTAGTGACCCAAATTGAGTTTGGAGTGAAGCTGTTCTAACTCATCCAAATAGAGTGCTGAACACACTTGTGATTTCATCACTTTGTTGACAGGGTTTTGGATCAAAGTTCAAACAATCAGAGTCAGTGACTGAAGTGCCCAGGGTAAGGCAGGGTGAGGCTTATACCCTCTGGCAGGGCGATGTGCGCAGCGGTATTTCAGTACCACCTCTTTGTGTCAGTCTGCCTCTGTCCCCCTGGTGGCTGCTGGGTAAACGCAGTGGGGTGACGTGCTGCTAAAGGTCACACTTCTTCAATTGATGTCAGCATGTCATATCCCGGCTACAGCTGTGGGGGTGAAATCGGTCCCCCCCCCACATCTTTGATCAGCCTTTTCCCCTTCTGGGCCAGATGGCCAGGGACACGACAGTAGGGACACTATGGACACCAGGGACACTAGGAACACTAGGGACACCAGGGACACTATGGACACCAGGGACACGACAGTAGGGACACTATGGACACCAGGGACACTAGGAACACTAGGGACACTAGGGACAGGGGAATCTGAACCTGCCAGAGCTTTGGATGGTGTGAGGTTAGGATAAGAAATGTTAAGAGCTGGTGTAGTTTTCTCAGGTTGTGTTGGGGAGAATGCAGCTGGAAATGCCTGATGCCTATTAGACTCTCCCACAGGAAGTAGAACAGCCTGGCATGGTGCTGGTACTGCTGCAGTCTATATAACCCATGGTAACTGCATTGAACTGGAGACTAATTGTCTTAGCAAATAGCAGCGTAGATAGATGTTGCACGGTTTGTTTGGACTAAGAGACACTGGCATGCAAGATCAAGTACGTTACAAATAAGATCTTACACAGCACGTCACCATCTGTGAATGACCGACAAGGACTATACACAGTTTACTGTGGATAGGACAGACAGAGACCAACTCAGACAAAACTTACAGCACATTCTCAGTAATGTAACTCTCTCTTATCTTACTGCTCCATAGAGGCTCATAAGAAAGGTGAGTAACACAATGTTGCCTGAAAAAAGTAGGGACAGGTTTGCAAGCAGAGCCCAAGTCCGTGATGTCACATCACTCTTACCCCTATGCATCTCCTCAAACCACTATGGAACCAGAGTGGAACCAGAGTGGAACCCGTTTGTGTCTTTCCTTCCTAGCTCTCTCTAATATCACAAACCAGAGACTTCTTACTGTAACAAAAAGTCTCTGTTACCGACTCATTAGAGGCAGAGAGCTCTCGCTCTCGCTCTCTCTCTCGCTCTCTCTCTCCCACCTCCCATTCCCTTCACCTGTAGTCATGTGATGATGATGATCTGTATTCTGCTCCATGAATACAGGAAGCAGTCATCTCCCCTGAGTGACACGTCTGACTGCATGCCTTCAGTATTGTGTTGTGGACAGTAGGACAGTCGTCCAAGAGGAGAGTCAGTCTGTGGCCCCTGCCTTGTGTGAGGTCACCCCTGCCTTGTGTGAGGTCATCATCATGAGCCAGAGTCTTGGTTCTCCCACTATGATGCAGATAGATGCAGATAAAGAGAGAGAGGAGATTGAGAGAGAGAGAAGAGTGAGAGAGAGAGAGAGAGAGAGAGAGAGAGAGAGAGAGAGAGAGAGAGAGAGAGAGAGAGAAAAGGACAGAGAGCGAGTGGCCACAGGGGACATTCTGTCTGACAGTGTGTCTTGTGTGTGATGGGTGTTGTGCTGTCTCCGCAGGCGGCCCAGGGGGGCGGACACAGGACACTTCTGTATGGACACGCTATCCTCCTGAGGCACTCCTTCAGCGCTATGGTGAGAGTACACCACCCGCACTCACTCATCCATTACCCAAGAAAAATGTATTGTTTTCTCATTCCTCCATGTGTTACTGTTTCATAGTTACGACAGTTTATCTGAAGATTTGATGCACGTGTCCTAGTGACATTTGTTCCAGTTCTGACTGTGACACCGGAGTTGTGGGCCTCTTTTGATCAGCTCTTTTATGTTGTTTTGATGTCTATCTATCTGCTCCAGTATCTGACCTGTTTAAAGACATCAAGGTCACAGACAGATAAGCTGTCCTTTGATGTGGGGCTGCAGGAGGACTCAACAGGTAAAACCTTCCACTCTATCTGTCTCTACTCTCATTATCACACAGTCACTCTCTTAGCTGGGATTCTGAGTGGGACTGACTCATGGGATTTCACCTGCCCCAGTGTTCATTTCAGAGCTCCTAAGCACTGCACGAAAAGAGGGACTTTTGGTTCGGATACTGTAAAAAATGTACCACCTTTGCAGAGATTTTGTGTCAAGTCATTTATTCCATAGGATATCTCTGAAAACATTCCAAGCAGACTGAAATAAATGTCTTAGATGTGCTCTTTGTCACGATGTCGAGGCTCAGCTAATTTGTCTCATAGAGATGTAAAAGATGGTTTGGCTGTCCAGGTATTGGAAAGCTGGTTGCTATGGTGCTTGCATGTTGAGTGTGAGTGGGCATATATTAGTGCTTGTGTGAATACATTTGTGTGTCAAATCTAAGTTGTGTCTTTGCTGTGCTCGCGCGCGCGCGCACGTTTGTGTGTGTGTGTGTGTGTGTGTGTGTGTGTGTGTGTGTGTGTGTGTGTGTGTGTGTGTGTGTGTGTGTGTGTGTGTGTGTGTGTGTGTGTGTGTGTGTGTGTGTGTGTGTGTGTGTGTGTGTGTGTGTGTGTGCGCGTGCGTGCGTGCGTATTGCTTTCACCATTGTAATCTGAGTTTCAATCACCTGTGTATGGAGATCAAGGAGTTGTAATCACCATTGTGCAGGCATGTGTCCCCACCAGTGTCTCTCTGTGTTCCTGCAGGTGAAGCCTGTTGGTGGACCATCCATCCTGCCTCCAAACAGAGATCAGAGGGCGAGAAAGTGCGCATCGGTGATGACCTCATCCTCGTCAGCGTGTCATCAGAACGATACCTTGTGAGTACTCCCTCAGTCTATAAACGTCTTATTAAGAATAGTTTATATGATAGGCTATTAAATGGTTACAGCCCCATTACACAGGACCATTATGCCATTCAATCCAGTAGGATGAGCCATGAATTGTAGATCTCGGACTGAAGGTGTCTCCCTCCCACTCAGCTCCCTCTGTCCAGTAAAGAAGACTAGATATTGGGGACATGAAGCTAAGAAAGAGCAGGAGAAGGCTACGTACGGAGAGCAACACTGTCAAACTGAATACCCTATCTTACTCTGTCCCCTATCCCACCTTTCCTACACTGTGTGGCCTGGCAAACCCTGCTCCCCTGTTCCTCATCAGCCCCATCTATGACCATCTCCCAGACCCCTCTGTTATTCTACTGTGTGGGCCTCAGGGCCTTGTGGCATGCTGTTCCTGGAAAACATCTCCAGCATGATGCAGGGAGAGTGTAACAACAGCCAGCCCAGCCAAGCCCATGTTTATGGGAATTAAGCAGGGATACGGCAGCTTTCACTGGGCTAGAGGCCCACTTTCATGTGACTGTTACTGCCACAGCTCCTCTCTGTGCTGCTGTCACCAGCGAGACACTAACCAGGCCTACAGCACCTTCAGGACCAGAGCTGGAGAGTTCCCCTGCGGCACTGCTGCAGAAATGTCCCATGCACGGGCATGCCAACATACACACCTCAACCCACACACACATACACATACACGCACACACACATACAGACACACACACACATACACACACATACAGACACACACACAGCCCACTAGAAACTGGCAGTCCCAAGTTCACAGTGCTGTTGTCTCTCCAGTGCCAGCTTCTCTCCAGGTTGATGAATGACTCTAAATCTACTGCAGCAATAGCTTGCATGCATGGACAAACCTCTGAGTTGTAGCCTGGCTCAATGCCTTGAATCAAACTGTGTATTTGACATGGCTCCTGCAGTATAGGCCAACGGTAGTTTATGTCCCATAATGTAGTTATTGATGGTGTGTGTAACATAATGTTTCTCTGTCCCCACCAGCACCTGTCCATCTCCAATGGCAACATCCAGGTGGACGCGTCCTTCATGCAGACTCTGTGGAACGTCCACCCCACCTGCTCCGGCAGCAACGTGGAGGAGGGTATGTCCAACTGTTAGTTTAGTTTCACTGCTAAACTGGCTTATAATGTTGTTTGAAATGTATGGGTATCAATGAAAGGTGCTGTTAATCCACTCTCCAATAGGTTATCTGCTGGGTGGCCATGTGTTGCGTCTGTTCCACGGTCATGATGAAGTTCTGACCATCCCAGGTTCCGACCAGAGTGATGAGCAACAGAGGTAAGTCACACAACTGGGAAACAGCTGTAAGACTAAACGCAGTGAGTCTTCAGGAGTTAAAGAGCGGCTGCCTTTAAAAATCAGCTAATCCCTTTGAAAAACAGCTTATGTGGCATCGATATGAGTCAAACAGTTATTCTGGTGTCAAAATGTACTACAAAGTCTAACTAGGATAATTTTGGACATAAAGTCAGTCTCGTTTAAAATGGAGTGTGGCACATCCTTGCATCACAACGGGTAAATGAAGGTTGGGTTTTGATTAGATAATGTCTGTTTGTCCATTAACATGGGATGACAAGCTGTGGTGATTGCTCTCTATCCAATAGCATAGACAGTGCGACAGACCTGCTCAAGCAGCTCCGACTGTTTACATAAGACACGTTGCGTTTTTTAAAACTTGAGAAATACCCCCACTAAACACCTTAGTTTGATGTAAAATGGCCCAACTTAAACATCCTTGGAAAAACGTCAAAATGATCTTAGATTCTTTCTGGGGATTATGAGGAAGTGAAATAAATATGTGTCCGTGTCTACTGTGTCTCATGGGAAATAAACACCATTAACCAAACGTGGAATCAGTCAGGAAACACACCTCCAAGACTGAAATCAACTTTTTCTAATGAGCAACAGAAAAACACATGTGCCAATTGGCTTGTTAAGTGACTCTTTAAGGGGTTTGTTTTTTCCTTAGTCTTTTGTGAAAGGGGCCTAAAATCGAACTTGGTGGACCTGGCTGACTGTTTTGAATTCCCTGTGGGTCCAACAGGTTGGTGTCACTACTCAGTCTGACACTGGGTCTCAGGAGCAGGAAAAATGACCGCCCTGCTATCTATAGTCGCACAGCGCTAGCGCTGACAGACAGCAAGGTAGCAGAGGGATATGGCACACAAGGCCTGAAGTGGGTCGAGACAACAGTAGCAGAAGCCCACAGCAACGTTAACATAGCCAGTCACCGAAGACGTGTGAGATGACCCTTCGTCTTCCTCTCAGTCAAACAGTCTATTTTTAGGACGGTGTGTGTAGGACAATAATTCGCTGAGGATTATATATTGGTTGTCAGTTTTGGCTTTGCCTTTAGTCATGTCCTTGAAATTGAATAGAGGAAGCATTTTTTTAAAGACGCAACATTTCAGGAGGTCCATCAAACCTAGTCCAAACTGTCACCAAGGGCCATGAAAGATTCCTTTTATCTTTGGAGCCAGTCCCCCATATCAGTGATAGACAGTGTTGCTCTCAGTCTCCGTTGGTTAAGTGGGTGGCCTCGATGAAAGATGTGCTGTGTTGCCGGGAGGGTAAACAGTATGGTTCATCTGAGGTCCCAGTCTGAGTATTACCTCCTGTGAGCTGATATCACTATGACTGTAGGGAATAAAGCAGTCAGAGATGGTATCCTGCTAAAGTCATAAAACACGACTTTAGGACCATTATGAGCCTGTGGCAGTTTTAATAAAACATTGCAGAGATCCAGACATGACAACCTCATGCTCCTCTCGTGTCCCCAGGATAGTGAACTATGAGACGGGGAATGCAGGAGCGAAGGCCAGGTCTCTGTGGAGGCTGGAGCCTCTGAGAATCAGGTGAGTTCAGCTCTTTTTATCCTCTCCGTCTTCTGTCTATATGTGTTCTCTCTCTCTCTCCCTCTGATCTGTCTATCTCTTTCCTTCTCTCTCTCTCTTTCTCCCTCCCTCTGATCTGTCTATCTCTTTCCTTCTCTCTCTCTCTTTCTCCCTCCCTCTCTTCCTCCCTCCCTCTCTCTCTTCCTCACTCTCTCTCTCTTCCTCCCTCCCTCTGCTCGGATTCACCTTGATATTTCAAGATGCTTTGAGTCATTTTGACTTTTTGACCCCAACTATTTGTAGTCTTTCAAAGATTCCTTTCCTCTCCTGCACTTTCAGATCTGGAATGTGTCATCTGCTATTTTGTTTTGATCTGAGAAACTGGTTAATGTCTAGTCATAGGAATAATCCTGTAAGTGCCTAATTAGTCATTTTTGTAGTTGATATAATTCTTTGTGTGTGTTTGTGTGTGTATGTGCTTGTGTGCCCCTGGACAGCTGGAGCGGGAGTCACATTCCCTGGGGCCAGCCCTTCCGTCTCCGCCACCTCACCACGGGGCACTACCTGTCCCTGACGGAGGAAAGGGGGGTGGTGCTGCAGGACCGGGAGAAGTCTGACACATCCTCCACTGCCTTCTGCTTTAGAGCCTCCAAGGTCAGAGTGCAGGACCAACTCTCTCTCACACACACACACACACACACACACACACACACACACACACACACACACACACACACACACACACACACACACACACACACACACACACACACACACACACACACACACACACACGCACACACACACACACACACACTTCTCAAACTTTGCCTTTCCATCACAGTCAAGGACTTAGCCGCACACTCACTTACAGAGAGCTACTGAGATTATATTACAGTCCTAGGAACAATTCTAAAGACTATCAAATGAATTGCACCTCCTCTCTTTGAGTTATTAAGCACATTAAAGCCATGCCATAAAGGTTCATTTAGCTGAAGTTGCTCTCTATAAATGTATGGACCTGCGGAACCATACCATTCTGGACTAGGGTATTTAAGTCTATTCTTGGTAATGGTGCTTTCAGACGTAGCTAGTGATCGGAAGCTATTAGTGACCTCTTCACAATTAGTGACCTCTTCACTATGGATCAATAGCATGGTGTAATTCACCATTTCACTGAGGCAGTTTATCATAGGTTTAATATGATTCCAAGAACACAGGATGAGATGTTACTATCCTTTGTGCAAGCACTTCCAAGAGTTAATGAACAGAGAGCATGGTGAAATTTGGGGAGCGCATCGTCAGTAGTGTACCTTTGGTTCCTAGGGTGTTTCGGCCTTTCACACTATACACCCTCCCCAAAGGCGGCCAGCGACAGGGTGATCAATCCTACGCTTGCGTCCCATTCCCAATTAGTCATAGGAGTTGCCTTGTTGTTGATAGCCAACATCCCATGGGACTATGCATGGCAGGGGCGTCCTCCTCCCTGAGTCAAGCATTGTTGACCGCATACCTCCTGGCCCTCTCACTTCGGGGCCCAGCTGGGATCTTTCCTCTTCATCCAGAGCCACTGACTGCTGCCTTCTGCCGCCTCTGATACAGCTTTGATTGCCGAACGCTGGCTCTGGCCCTTAATTCCCAGGTCTCTAAGCAGTCTGGTTGTAGATGTTGCCACAAAACCTCTGCAGCCCACCTCCACTGGTCGGACTTCTGTGTTCCAGCCATGATGCCGTGCTTCGGCAGCTAGATCAGCATAGCGCAGATGTTTTCGCTCATAAGCCTCATCTACTGAGTTTTCCCAGGGTACTGTGAGCTCAATGATGAAGACCTTATTGAGTGAACGGGACCAGAGCACCATGTCAGGTCTTAGGGTGGTGGTTGCGATCTCCGGAGGAAACACAAGTTGCCGGCCAATGTCAGCTAGCATTTTCCAGTCGCGGGCCAAGCACAGCTGGTCTCGCTCTAATGGTGTAGAGCCGCTCTTCGGTGGTTTAGCCCCTTCGCGGACAAAGTTTGTCCGTAGGAGTGTGATGCTGCTGTGGGTGGTAGGGAGTTGGTGGCAGCTCGCTTGTCCTCCAGGGCGGACGCAAGGTTTTTAAGGACTTGGTTGTGACGCCAAGTGTAGCGTCCTTGGGTGAGGCTTGTTTTACACCCTGTGAGAATGTGCCTGAGGTTGGCTGGCATGGAACAGAGGGCACAGTCCGGATCTTCACCATACCATTGGTGAAGATTAACTGATGTTGGAAGGACGTCATATGTTGCTCTGATGGAAAAGCTCAACCGCCTCGCTTCCATGGCCCACAGATCCTTCCAGCTGATCTTCCTCTTCTCCACACTGTCCCATCGAGTCCACTGTCCCTGTTTGGCAAGAGAGACTGCCTTGGCCCACCTTGCAGCCTCCTCCTGATGGCGTACTTCCTGCACTACCATCTTCCGCCGCTCTGGTGCAGTGGCCTTACTCCAAGCAGCACGGCTAGTTAGCCCAAGGCCTCCTCTCCCTTGCTGAACATGACCCACAATGTCAGCATGTCTGAGGGCTGCTGTTGCCTCCTGGACTGCTTTTCCTGGCCTCCATTTGCGCCCAGTTGCCAAGGTCGATGCGTTGTTGCTCACCACTGGGTCTTGAGATTCATTCAGTGTCATCTGGAGCCTGGTTTTTGCACACTTGAATTCCTCTGTTAGACTGGTGAGGGGCAGCTTGAGGACACCATCTCCATAGAGGCCTATGGTGGTAAGGCATCGTGGAACTCCGAGCCACTTCTTTAAGTAGCCTGTGACTCCTCTTTCCATCTTCTCCACTGTTGAGATTGGAACCTCATACAGTGCTAAGGGCCACAACACCCGGGGTAGGAGACCAAAATGCAGAAACCAGGCCTTTAACTTTCCAGTCAGCTGGGTGTTGTCGATGGACTGTAGGCTACTACTGATGTCTTTGTGCAGCTGTTGCACCTGGTCTTTATCCTTCAGGCTTGCATCATACCACCTTCCAAGGCTTTTTACCGGCTGCTCAGACACTGTTGGGATTTGGTCATCTCCGATGAAGAATTTCAGGTCAGAGAGTGCTCCCTTCACAATAGAGATGCTGCGTGACTTGGATGGTTTAATCTTCATACGGGCCCAGCTGATGTTCTCCTCGAGTTTTCTGAGCAGTCTCCTGGTGCATGGGACAGTGGTGGTCAATGTTGTAATGTCGTCCATGTAGGCTCTGAGTGGAGGGAGGCGGAAACCAGAGTCGACTCGCTGTCCACCAACAACCCATTTTGAGGATCTGATGATAACCTCCATTGCCATTGTGAATGCCAATGGAGAAATGGTACATCCCGCCATTATACCTACATTCAGGCACTGCCATGAGGTGGTGAACTCTGAGGTGGTGAAGCAGAACTGCAGATCCTGGAAGTACGACTTCACCAGGTTTGTGATGGTGTCCGGTATGTGGAAAAATCTGAAGGCAGACCACAGGAGTTCATGGGGCACAGAGCCAAATGCATTGGCGAGGTCGAGGAAGACTACATGGAGGTCCCTTTTCTCCACCTTGGCCATTTGGATCTGGTGCCAGACCATGCTGGAATGTTCCAAGCAGCCAGAGAACCCTGATATTCCTGCCTTCTGTACAGATGTATCGACGTACGCATTCCTTTGCAGGTACTCGGCCATCCTCTGGGCAATGACCCTAAAGAAGATTTTACCCTCGACAGTCAGTAAGGAGATTGGGCGGAATTGGCTGATGTTCACTGCATCCTTCTCCTTAGGGATCAGGACCCCGCCTGCCCTACGCCACACTTTGGGTATCATCTTCTTCTGCCAAGCTGTTCTCATAAGCCTCCAGAGGAACCTCAGGACGTCTGGTGCGTTCTTATACACTTTGTACTGAACTCCATTTGGCCCCGGGGCTGATGCTGTTCTTGCCCGTCGAACTGTGTTTTCCACCTCTTTCCATGTCGGAGGGCTGGTCTCAATATGATGTTCCGGGGGTTCAATAGGTGGGATATCTGATGGGATGGCCAGATGTTCATGTCGCTTTGAGTCAAAGTTTGTTGTTCTCAGGTGCTCCTCTAGGTCTTTCTTTGTTGTTTTTAGAGCTCCACTTTTTTCCTTTGTGAAGAGACTTTTAAGGAACTTGAAGGGATCTTTATAGAATCAAGTTCTAGTTTGTTCTTTCTTCCTTCTGCGTTTCCGTAGGTTCTCTGCTCTACGGAGGGATGCCAACCGGGTTTTGATGTCAGCCTGAAGTGCCTCTATGCCCTCCTTTTCCACTTCAGAGGCCTTCTTCCACTGTTTCTTAAGCTGCCGCCTTTCTTGAACGAGGCGCTTGATTTCTTGTTGCCTCCTGGAAACTGGTGGGGTTGGAACCTTTCTCCCGCCTTTTGCCTCTTCCACTCCAAATCTTTCTGTCCCGTACTCATAGATGATGTCCCCCATCCTCTCCAACTTCTTCTCCACTGTGCCTCGAAGTTTCTAGAGGGTCAAGGTAAGGTCAGTATTCACTGTTTCCCACAACTTCTTGTCATTGGCGCCAGGCCACTTCACATACGGTCTGTGCCCTGGTAGTCTCCTCTCGACTGCAGGTCTGGGAGGCTGGGTGAGTTCCGCTCCTGTTGTTGGTTCCACCTCAGTTGCTACTTCGGTGCTTGAGTTTACGTCCTCCATGACAGTGGTACTGATGCACTGCAAACTATGGTTTGCGTCCAGTTGCTGTGCTTCATTCGACTGATCTGATCGCTTTCGCAGAAAGTAATCAATGCGAGTTCTCTGTATCTCTTTACCCAAACACCCCTTCTTCCCCTGGTGGATCCTCAACCCATGGTGTGATGTAACTTTCCTCCAACCACAGACACATACCTGCATCTGTTTGTGGCCCACTGTTGCAGCAGAACTTGTGACAGTTGCTGTGGTGTTCTCTTGTGCTGTGCTCTCATTACTCGTAGTCGTTTCCAGTCCAGTCGTTACCATGTTGTCAGCTGATGAGTCATCTTCCGCCCCCGCTCTCGCAGACTCTAGGGGTATTCTCGTATGTTGACTTTCTGTAGCTAAAGCGGGTGTTTCCAACATACTGCGAAGCATGGGAAACTACAGAAATGGGAAGCTACCCCATGACTGTCCCAGTGGGGTCTATTCCCTCCTGTCAGCAGTCTCTCCGTGCCGCCACAAGGACTTTCCCCTGTTGTCAGCTGATCTTTCTCAGCAGTCACTGGACAAGTCCAGATATTCAGATTCCAAGAACACAGGATGAGATGTTACTATCCTTTGTGCAAGCACTTCCAAGAGTTAATAAACAGTGAGCATGGTGAAATTTGGGGAGCGCATCGTCAGTAGTGTACCTTTGGTTCCTAGGGTGTTTCGGCCTTTCACACTATACACCCTCCCCAAAGGCGGACAGCGAAAGGGTGATCAATCCTACGCTTGCGTCCCATTCCCAATTAGTCATAGGAGTTGCCTTGTTGTTGATAGCCAACATCCCATGGGACTATGCATGGCAGGGGCGTCCTCCTCCCTGAGTCAAGCATTGTTGACCGCATACCTCCTGGCCCTCTCACTTCGGGACCCAGCTGGGATCTTTCCTCTTCATCCAGAGCCACTGACTGCTGCCTTCTGCCGCCTCTGATACAGCTTTGATTGCCGAACGCTGGCTCTGGCCCTTAATTCCCAGGTCTCTAAGCAGTCTGGTTGTAGATGTTGCCACAAAACCTCTGCAGCCCACCTCCACTGGTCGGACTTCTGTGTTCCAGCCATGATGCCGTGCTTCGGCAGCTAGATCAGCATAGCGCAGATGTTTTCGCTCATAAGCCTCATCTACTGAGTTACACTATACATTATCCATTGTGTCTGTTCTTAATGGGGAAACAAATGCATAGTGATGCATGAGGGCTTGCCTACGGCCATCCTTTATTGCTCAGTGATATAGGCTATACACATTGTATGCCCTCTTCCTATCTCTTCCTCCCTCTGTCTCTCTCTATTAGGCTAGCCGTCATAGCGTGTGTAATTAGAAGTTGTATCATGGAAAGCTGTCAGTGCTCCTTCAGTCCTTGACCAGCCTGATCCAGATCTGTCAAAATCTTTAAATGGCTTTTCTTAGATCAAGGTCCCTCAACACCTGCTGCTTAGCATAATAACATGTGATTTGAATAAAACTGTATAACGTTTTGAAGCCTGGCTTGGAGACTTTGTGTGACCGCTTGATCTTGTTTTGGATTCTTCCTTCCCTCTAGGAAAAGCTGGAGTCGAGTCCAAAGCGGGACATCGAGGGCATGGGGATGGCAGAGATTAAGTATGGGGACTCAATCTGCTTCGTCATGCATGTGGCTACAGGACTCTGGCTGTCCTACCAGGCGCCTGATGTAAAATCATCTCGCCTGGGCCCTCTGAAGAGACGGGTGAGACACCAATACACTGCTTTATTTGTCAGCTGTTTATGATACAGCCAGGACTTTTTAAAATCCCTAGTTGGATGAATTAACTGACTTTCAAGTGAGAACTGTTATGGTGTGACTATTCCACTAACAGTGATAAAAAATAATTCCATTGAAAAAACAATTGACCAGAAAGTAGCACATGTAATAAACATCATTAGAAAATTCCTAGTGCAGAAGAGAATTCTCTTGCTGATTTTCTAGTTGATAGATTTGAGATAAGTGTATTATACTGATAGTGCTTTTCCTGTGACTAAATCAAACCCTGTGGCTGTAATGAATGAGATGTGAGAGGAGTGTATCTGACAGTCCCTGGATTCCACAGATACAGAGCCTAATAGCCTGTAGTGTCAGCAGCACCTGCGTTACAGCCAAGCCATGCTCATCTCTGCTAATGTCTGGAAATGGCTCCCTCCCTCCTTCCCTCCCTCTTTCCTTCCTCTCTTTCGCTGTCTTTTTCTTTATTTTTTCTTTTGACTCTCTCTATCCCTATCTATCTTTCTATCTATCTCTCTCACACACTCTATCCCCTCTCTCTCTCTCTCTCTCTCTCTCTCTCTCTCTCTCTCTCTCTCTCTCTCTCTCTCTCTCTCTCTCCCAGGCCTTCCTCCACTCTGAGGGTCATATGGATGATGGGCTGACCTTGCAGCGGTGTCAGCACGAAGAGTCCCGTGCTGCTCGCATCATCCGTAACACCACCCGCCTCTTCAGTCACTTCATCAGGTAGCACCACTATCACCGGTACACCTAATATCACCGCTACACCTAATATCAGCAGCATACCACCCTGCATACCACTGCTGGCTTGCTTCTGAAGTAAGCAGGGTTGGTCCTGGTCAGTTCCTGGATGGGAGACCAGATGCTGCTGGAAGTGGTGTTGGAGGGCCAGTAGGAGGCACTCTTTCCTCTGGTCTAAAAATAATATCCCAATGCCCCAGGGCAGTGATTGGGGACACTGCCCTGTGTAGGGTGCCATCTTTCGGATGGGACGTTAAACAGGTGTCCTGACTCTCTGAGGTCATTAAAGATCCCATGGCACTTATTGTAAGAGTAGGGGTGTTAACCCTGGTGTCCTGGCTAAATTCCCAATCTGGCCCTCAAACCATCACGGTCACCTAATAATCCCCAGTTTACAATTGGCTCATTCATCCCCCTCCTCCTCTCCCCTGTAACTATTCCCCAGGTCGTTGCTGCAAATGACAACGTGTTCTCAGTCAACTTACCTGGTAAAATAACGGATAAATAAATATCACCGCTACACCTAATATTACCACTACACCTAATATCACCGCTACACCTAATATCACTGCTACACCTAATATCACCGCTACACCTAATATCACTGCTACACCTAATATCACCACGACACCTTATTTAACTGCTACACCTAATATCACCACTACACCACTATCACCCTACACCTAATATCACCGCTACACCAATATCACCCTACACCTAATATCACCGCTACACCACTATCACCTCTACACCTAATATCCCCACCTCACCTAATATAACCACTACACCACTATCACCCTACACCTGATATAACCGCTAAACCACTATCACCGCTACACCACTATCACCGCTACACCTAATATCACCGCTACACCTAATATCCCCACTACACCTAATATAATCTCTGAACCTAATATCACCGCTACACCATTATCACCGCAACACCACTATCACGCTACACCACTATCACGCTACACCACTATCACCGCTACACCACTATCACGCAAAATCACTATCACGCTACACCACTATCACCGCTACACCACTACACCACTATCACCGCTACACCACTATCACGCTACACCACTACACCACTATCACCGCTACACACTATCACCGCTACACCATTATCACCGTTACACCACTATCACCGCTACACCACTATCACCACTGCACCATTATCACCGCTACACCTCTATCACCGCTACACAACTATTACCGCTACACCACTATCACCACTACACCACCACACCACTATCACCGCTACACCACTATCACGCTATACCACTACACCACTATCACCGCTACAAACTATCACCGGTACACCATTATCACCGCTACACCACTATCACCACTGCACCATTATCACCGCTACGCCTCTATCACGCTACACAACTATCACCACTACACCATTATCACCGCTACACCTCTATCACCGCTATACAACTATTACCGCTACACGCCTATCACCACTGCACCATTATCACCGCTACACCTCTATCACCGCTATACAACTATTACCGCTACACCACTATCACCACTGCACCATTATCACCGCTACACCTCTATCACGCTACACCACTATCACTGCTACACCATTATCACCGCTACACCACTATCACCTTTACACCACTATCACCGTTACACCACTATCACCGTTACACCACTATCACCGTTACACCACTATCACCGCTACACCACTATCACCACTGCACCATTATCACCGCTACACCTCTATCACCGCTACACCTCTATCACCGCTACACCACTATCACCGTTACACCACTATCACCGCTACACCACTATCACCACTGCAACATTATCACCGCTACACCTCTATCACCGTTACACCACTATCACCGTTACACCACTATCACCGCTACACCACTATCACCACTGCAACATTATCACCGTTACACCACTATCACCGCTACTCCACTATCACCACTATCACCTTTACACCACTATCACCGTTACACCACTATCACCATTACACCACTATCACCGCTACACCACTATCACCACTGCACCATTATCACCGCTACACCTCTATCACCGCTACACCTCTATCACCGCTACACCACTATCACCACTACACCTCTATCACCGCTACACCACTATCACCGCTACACCTCTATCACCGTTACACCACTATCACCGTTACATCACTATCACCGCTACACCACTATCACCACTGCAACATTATCACCGCTACACCTCTATCACCGCTACACCTCTATCACCGCTACACCTCTATCACCGCTACACCTCTATCACCGCTACACCTCTATCACCGCTACACCTCTATCACCGCTACACCACTATCACCACTGCACCATTATCACTGCTACACCACTATCACCACTGCACCACTATCACCGCTACACCACTATCACCACTGCACCATTATCACCGCTACACCTCTATCACCGCTACACCTCTATCACCGCTACACCACTATCACCACTGCACCATTATCACCGCTACACCACTATCACCGCTACACAACTATTACCGCTACACAACTATCACCACTACACAACTATCACCGCTACACCACTACACCTCTATCACCACTACACAACTATCACCACTACACAACTATTACCGCTACACAACTATCACCACTACACAACTATCACCGCTACACAACTATTACCGCTACACAACTATCACCACTACACAACTATCGCCGCTACACCACTACACCTCTATCACCGCTACACCTCTATCGCCGCTACACCACTATCGCCGCTACACCACTATCACCGCTACACCACTACACCTCTATCACCGCTACACCTCTATCGCCGCTACACCACTATCGCCGCTACACCACTATCACCGCTACACCACTATCACCACTACACCACTACACCTCTATCACCGCTACATCTCTATCGCCGCTACACCACTATCACCGCTACACCACTATCACCGCTACACCACTATCACCACTACCACCACTACACCTCTATCACCACTATCACCACTACACCACTATCACCACTACACCACTATCACCACTACACCACTATCACCACTACACCTCTATCACCACTATCACCACTCACCACACCACTATCACCACTATCACCACTACACCTCTATCACCACTATCACCACTACACCACTATCACCACTACACCACTACACCGCTATCACCACTACACCACTATCACCTCTATCACCGCTACACCACTATCACCGCTACACCTCTATCACCGTTACACCACTATCACCTTTACATCACTATCACCGCTACACCACTATCACCACTGCAACATTATCACCGCTACACCTCTATCACCGCTACACCTCTATCACCGCTACACCTCTATCACCGCTACACCTCTATCACCGCTACACCTCTATCACCGCTACACCTCTATCACTGCTACACCACTATCACCACTGCACCATTATCACTGCTACACCACTATCACCACTGCACCACTATCACCGCTACACCACTATCACCACTGCACCATTATCACCGCTACACCTCTATCACCGCTACACCTCTATCACCGCTACACCACTATCACCACTGCACCATTATCACCGCTACACCACTATCACCGCTACACAACTATTACCGCTACACAACTATCACCACTACACAACTATCACCACTACACCTCTATCACCACTACACAACTATCACCACTACACAACTATTACCGCTACACAACTATCACCACTACACAACTATCACCGCTACACAACTATTACCGCTACACAACTATCACCACTACACAACTATCGCCGCTACACCACTACACCTCTATCACCACTACACCTCTATCACCGCTACACCTCTATCGCCGCTACACCACTATCGCCGCTACACCACTATCACCGCTACACCACTACACCTCTATCACCGCTACACCTCTATCGCCGCTACACCACTATCGCCGCTACACCACTATCACCGCTACACCACTATCACCACTACACCACTACACCTCTATCACCGCTACATCTCTATCGCCGCTACACCACTATCACCGCTACACCACTATCACCGCTACACCACTATCACCACTACCACCACTACACCTCTATCACCACTATCACCACTACACCACTATCACCACTACACCACTATCACCACTACACCACTATCACCACTACACCTCTATCACCACTATCACCACTATCACCACTACACCACTATCACCACTACACCACTATCACCACTATCACCACTACACCTCTATCACCACTATCACCACTACACCACTATCACCACTATCACCACTACACCACTACACCGCTATCACCACTACACCACTATCACCACTATCACCACTACACCACTATCACCACTACACCACTATCACCACTACACCACTATCACCACTACACCACTATCACCACTATCACCACTATCACGACTACACCACTATCGCCGCTACACCACTATCACCACTATCACCTTTACACCACTATCACCACTACACCACTATCACCGCTACACCACTATCGCCGCTACACCACTACACCACTATCACCACTACACCACTAAACCATTTTCACCGCTACACCACTACTAAACCACACAACCAAAATATAACTAATCATTGACTGTAGTGTAATATTCATGCTGTCTGCGTAAAGCCCTGTAGATTTGAATGCGCAGCAGCAGTTGAGCTCATGGCCTGTGAGAAGGGTCCTCTATGGATAGCACGGCCCCCAGACAGCATGCTGCCTGCCTTGCTCAATGACCCAGTCCCTAGCCAAACAGGACAATAAACATCTCATGGCATGAGGCCACGCAATGGAATGGAAGAGAGCGCAATGGATAGAACAAGTATTAAACTGGCCTGTGACTGTGACTCAAACCCAAACCCCCTCGGTGACGTCAGTCGTTCACACATGGCTGACTGGCTTTCACCACTGTCCAGACCCAGATCGCGTCTTGTGAGCTGTACCTTTCCACACACCCCTCCCAATCTGTGTGACAGAGTAGGCACTATTTTTAGCTCACAGAGAAATAACATTTCAGCATGGATGAACCTCAAGGCACAAATTATGTTCACTATGGCAGTCACTCCTTGAGTCATATTCTAATACTGGAGTTTGGTGTTGTTATGAAATCTAATGGCATCATTATGAAACCTTCTGATTATATAATGATATAGTGATATAAATGAGCTGCTCTCATAATATTATGTTGTTTTGATGCTGAAAAATTGAGTACTTTCTAATAGTCATCTGATGAAGATAATCTCTTCTCCTGTTCCAGAGACCTAGACTGTCTGGGGGGTAAGAACCATGCGTCAGTAGCCCTGCCCATCGAGGAGGTCCACCAGACTCTCTACGACCTCATCACCTACTTCCAGCTGCCTGATGCTGAGCTGGAGCACGAGGAGAAACAGATCATGCTGCGCTCTCTCAAGAACCGACAGAACCTCTTCAAACAGGAAGTGAGTTCATCCACACAGGAAGTATTGCATCGCAATCCTGCATGGCGGTTGGTTGGCAGCAGAGGACAATAAAAGTCAAAAGTCAGGTTTTTGTAGGGACCGGGCGTTGACACAATGTTCGCAATACACACTGTTTTTAAAGGCTAAATCAATAGATTCTATAGTATTTCAATGGCACATTGTATTTCAGAGCATTTATTTTTAACTGTCAGCAGTTTTGCTCTGAGTTTTTCTGTGGTGACAACAATGCCTTTTGATAAGCCTCTCGGCCCAACATTTCTCTTATCAATTATAAAATGTCAGCTTCCTTCCCTTGTGCCTGTAATGTCAAATACTCAACGTCAACTACTCTCCCTAACTCAAACAAAAGCCGCTGCTATGGATTTTATTTTCCCCCAGTGGTTCACTATGTCCTCAAGCAATACATTGATAAGTTGAATTAATGTAAAATAGCTGTATGCTGTGTTTATGTTATGTTTACATAACTAGTATTACCATGGATCCTGCCCTTGGAATGCTGCTATAACTCATCTATATCCTAGCCTACACCATCATTTTATTAGCATCCCCAAACTGCCCTTTTCCATCCCACTCTCCCATACATCCTGGTTATAAGGTAAATGTTTCAGTATTGACAGCTGACATAAATAACTTGCTTTCTCACTGGGCTTGCATACCTCTTAGCATGTCTGAGGTGGGACCAAGTCATTCTTTTACAAGTCACAAGTAAGTCTCAAGTCTTAGCACTCAAGTCTCAAGTCAAGACCGACAAGTATCAAGTCAAGTCAAGTCTCAAGTCCTAAACTTTGAGTTTCGAGTCCTAAACAAGTCATAATGTGCTCTTCACCAAATGTAATACCATTTCATATGTTTAAGAAGAGTAATATTTAGTATATTACATTCATGCAAATCATGAATGCATTTAAAAATATCTATATATTTATTACTTTCCAAATAAATGTTATATTTCCATGTAAATACATGGGGGGGTCTTTCTCATGGGTGGCCATGAGAAAGACGCCCCCCCATAGTGATCGACAATCGAGGATCGCTATGGGACGCAATCGGGCGATGTAGGCTTGTACACAATCACCCAACATTAACACACGCAAACACACTCTGTGTGGTTACAGTGGGATTTAGGGAACCAAATGCCTAGCCAGTTGTAGCTCAATCTTGGGTGCAATGATCACGTTCCTCCACTGACTGACTGTGTGGAGGTTCATTGATTTAACATTATGTTAGCCTACATGCTACACTCACAAAGTTATAAAATATATAGTCGTCGTCTGTAATTTTGTTCCCGCATGTTTGCGTTTTTGTTGATACAGCGTCGTCGTTATATCCGAAAATAATAATTTTGGGTATCATCTTTCCAAGGGCTCCATCTGAATTCAGCCGCCGACGTTCCTCTGCATTGCCACGCACAGCTTTTTCTCAGCTGGCACAGTTTGATTGGCTGCTGTCTGATTCAAACTGTAATCCGTTAAATGAAGAGTTGATGTTCTGCACACTTTTTTTAATAGCATCATTTTTTATATTTGGGCTTGGGGAGGGTATCAAGTCAGGTCGAGTCAAAAAGTCCAAGTTAAGTCACGAGTCATTGGTGTTAAAGTCAAAGTCGAGTTGCAAGTCATCATATTTGTGACTTGAGTCACATGACTTGGGCTCCAGTGAGACTCGAGTCACAAATATGATGACTTGCAACTCGACTTTGACTTTAACACCTCTGCGGATCAGTATTATTACCATTCTAGATTAATCACCAAGACATGCAGTGGGAGTAGTGCACAATATAGGGATAATGGCACCATTTTGGAAGCACCCTAGGAGCTGACAGGTGATGATGGGTGCGACTGTGTTTCAGGGCATGCTGACTCTGGTGTCCTGCTGCATCGACCGTCTCAACGTGTACAACAGTGCAGCCCACTTTGGGGAGTGTGCCGGGGCAGAGGCTGGGGCTTCCTGGAAGGAAATCCTCAACCTGCTCTATGAGCTGCTGGGTGAGAGAGACAATAGAAGAGTTAATTGTCCTCCAATGAGGACAGAGTCTTATACACAAGTCATCACGCCAATACTGTAACAGTGACATAAAGAGTCACAGTAGGCCAAGACAAACAAACACACACACACACACAATGTTGATTACAACTCTATGATCTACATACACAGGTGATTGAGACTCAGTCTCACCTTTCACTACTGTTTAGGGAGAGATTACAATGGTGAAAACAACACACATGCACGCAAACACACACACACACAGTATTCAGTCACAGGTACCAGAGGCATTGTAGCCTGCCACTAAAGCCCTGGCCATCCCAGCGTTGCTCTTACCAACCACAGGCCTGCGTCTCACTGCTGCGCTGGGATTATTTGGGATACCTGAGCTGGTATTTACAGAGCTGTTTCTGGTCCTCTAGGCACCCTGGGGTGGTGTTTCCCTAACGTACACTGCTGTTTGCTGTCTGTAAGGATGCCTCAGTACACATGCACTCTAGCACACACACACACACACACACACACACACACACACACACACACACACACACACACACACACACACACACACACACACACACACACACACACACACACACACACACACACAGCCTGTGTAACGGATTTCCTCCTCTTCGTCTGAGGAGGAGAAAGGATCGGACCAAAGCGCAGCGTGGTAGGTGTTCATGATGATGTTTAATTAAAACTCAGAACACTAAACAGTAAATGACAACGTGAATTTAGCAAAACGGAAACAGTACCGTGTGGCCCAAACACTCACACGGAAACAAACACCCACAAACCAAAAGTGAAACCCAGGCTACTTAAGTATGATTCTCAATCAGAGACAACTAACGACACCTGCCTCTGATTGAGAACCATACTAGGCCGAACACAAAAACCAACATAGAAAAACAAACATAGACTGCCCACCCCAACTCACGCCCTGACCAACACTAAAACAAAGACGATAACAAAGGAACTAAGGTCAGAACGTAACTGACACAAAATCTATTCTACAGTGTATCCTATCATCAGCTAGCATTAACACAAAGTTACACGTTCACTCTATGAGTACACAGGGGCTGAAGTTGGGTGCTGGGAGTGGATAAGGATAGCATGTAGATTTCAGGTCTGTGAGAAGTGCTTCCCGGGCTTCTTCCTGACTGTACATCTCCCACAGCACACAGAATGTCCAACACACACTCCTAGCCAGCCTGGACTGTGCCATGCTCACCAGTTGGCTTTTTACCCCATAAGGAACCACACCATCCCTTCTCACCATTGTATTTGGTTGTTGTTTGGTCACTCTGTTATCCATGTCCTTACTTAAGAACTAAAATTGCCAGAATCACAGACCAGTCCAACCGTTCATGGTAGTTGGACATTACAGCCATTCCCTCACAGTGACAGAAGCGTTTCTTTGTCTCAGAAGCTTCCCAGCTCTAGTGTCTGTGTCACTGTCTAAGCCCTTCTGTTCCCCTCTGAGTGTGTCCTTCACAGCGTGTTTACATGGTGCTTTCTCCTCATGGGGAGCATTAGTGTGCAGACCACGTCCCCCATCTCACATTCCTTCCTTCATGCACCTGTTCCAGCTAAATGGATTTTTGGAGCCAGGCTTCCTCTCCTCTGTTTGTCTGCACTGGGTGACCCTGTCATTTTTGGCTTGGACGACTCTCCTGTGCCCCCGATGTCACGCCCTCCCTCTGCACTCTGCTGCTTAATTAATATGGATGAGGATTAGGAAAAAGACACTACTCTTTCCTTGGCATGGAGTGTGGTTTAAGGTGTGCGTTTTGGGTGACGTGGTTGTTGTGTAAAGATGTAAGTTTTGGCAGTGTTGTTGGCTGTAGGTCAAAGACATCTTCATAACTATGTAACATGTCTCCTTGGGTTTAATATGTTGTGAAAGATGTACAGTAATGTTCGGTAGTGTTTTTCTATAGTTGCTAGGTTTTCTGTACTGTAGGTCAAAGATCAGCAATTTGCATGATCCTCTTCAAACCAGCCAACTGTGTATGAATGTATCTCCTCCCCTTGACCAGTGACCTTCTTGTCCATGTGTCCTTTAGCGGCGCTGATCCGAGGCAACAGGAACAACTGCACCCAGTTCTCCAACAACCTTGACTGGCTGGTCAGCAAGCTGGAGAGACTCGAGTCCTCCTCAGGTACCATGATGATGACATGTTTAAAGCTCTGTTTGTCCTTGACCTACCGTTCCTTCGGCTGCATGCTGACTGGACAGGGTTGAAAAGGTGACGTGTAGTTGGATTACACTGCTGTAGACCCCAGATCTGGTGTTTAGAGTCCTGAATGGGTTTAGTTATGCTTTACTATGTATGGTCACACCCAGAAGCATGCGTTTAAGGAACGTCCTTTCGTGTCTTGTTCCCTTGTTCTCTGTGGCCACGGCAGGCATACTGGAGGTTCTCCACTGCATTCTAACTGAGAGCCCGGAGGCTCTAAATATCATCCAGAGAGGACACATCAAGTCCATCATCTCCCTGCTCTACAAACATGGACGCAACCACAAAGTGAGCTGAAACCGGAGGAGGAGCTGTATCAAATATCACCATGATCATGTGGATGTAGAGACATTGTTTGTTATTTTGATAACATTTGTCCATCACAACAGTTATAAAGCACAGTAATTCACTCATGAGCCTGCGTTTTATTAGTACACCCAGTGCTGACAGGGCTGCAGAGAGTTGATGAGTTGCCATTTATTGTCATGATTCTTGCCCTGGAGGCAGCTTTGCAGAGTGGTCACTAACTGGCACAGCCACAAAGTAATAAAAACTGATTTTAAACCTAACCCTAACCTTAACCATGCTGTTAAACCTAATGGCTAACACTAACCTTAAATCTAACCTGTAACCCTTCACATTGCCTCGGTACCGGTACCCCCTGTATATAGCCTCGTTATTGTTATTTTGTTGTGTTACTTTTTCTTATTTTTTACTTTAGTTTATTTGGTAAATATTTTCTTAGCTCTTTTTTGAACTGCACTGTTGGTTAAGGGCTTGTAAGTAAGCATTTCACAGTAAGGTCTACACATGCATGTGACAAATCAAGTTTGATTTGATTTGAAATCTGCAAACTGTTTTGGCGACCCGACCAAATTCACATAGAAATGTGCATTATAGATCTGTCATTCTCATTGAAAGCCTGTCTAAGTGGTAGATTTATCTGTTATTTTCTATTTCTATGCGTCCTGTAATTAAGTTTAGTTTTTGCGTGTTTTACTTTCTGTTTTGTACTCCAGCTTCAAACAGCTGAAAATATAATATTTTTGGTTATGGAAAATATATTTCACAGCGGTTTAGATGGTATAATGATTCTCTACACTATACTTGCTTGTTTTGTCACATAAACTGAAATTAGGAAAAACTATTCGAATTTTAGCAACAGAAAATGGCAGAGTGATTTCTGCATAGTCCACCATTAAATTAAGCAAATTTTTGTTTTCATAAATGTTTTACAATTTTGACTTTGCAGCTGGCCCATCTAGTGAAAATCAGTCTGTTCTGCCTCCAAGGCAAGATTCATGACAATAAACGTCAACCTGCTCTCCAGTGGGCTGTCATCTCCTTTGTCATAAATCACAGTTGATGTATCATTTGGCTGTGGCCCCTTATGAAGCGGTGGATAATAAAGCACAGGTCTTGGCCTGGCGCCCTTGGCTGCCGTTCCTTGCCCATTTAATTCCTCTGCTTTGTAAAGCCAGGTTGGGCCCCCATGCATCAAAATGATATTACTGGATATGGTTTCACCCTGATTAGCATCTCTCAGTAATTATGGCTGGCTGCATTAATAGCTGCATAAAAAGGTTCTCCCTCTAATAGCAACATGAAAAAGGACTACGGATGAGTTGGTAGTCCTTAGTGCTCTCTCTCTCTCTGTCTCTCCCACTCAGGGTTTGAATGGGTTAGATGAGCTGTATTCTGTACTCAGTGATTAGGGAGCTGCTGTATTCACCCCCTCTCTCTCTCCCTTTCTCTCTTCAACCTGCAGATTCTGGATGTGCTCTGCTCCCTCTGTGTGTGTAACGGGGTGGCTGTAAGAGCCAATCAGAATCTTATCTGCGATCACCTGCTCCCTAAAAGAGATCTGCTTCTCCAGACCCGATTGGTCAATGACGTCCAAAGGTAACAAGCCATCCAATCCCAGCCCGGTATAATTAGATTAATGCGCTACTGGTTGTAATATAAGAGTGATAGATAGTGTTGGTTATTCTTCTCTTTGCTGTGTTTGTTTGATGGGATTGTGCATAGTGCCTAAAGAAACATCAATCACAATTATATGATTAAACCCTAATCCGAGTCTCTGATACTTGGCAGCATGAGGCCCAACATCTTCCTGGGAGTGAGTGAGGGCTCGGCCCAGTATAAGAAGTGGTACTACGAGCTGACGATTGACCAGGTGGACCACTTCTTGACCAGCGACCCCTCTCACCTGCGTGTGGGCTGGGCCACCAACAAGGGTTACGCCCCTTACCCTGGTGGAGGGGAGGGCTGGGGGGGCAACGGGGTGGGGGACGACCTCTACTCTTACGGCTTTGACGGACTTCATCTCTGGTCAGGTGGGTATTCGCAGTAGATGTTTGCTTTCATCTTAACCTAGCTGCTCCAAATTAAGTCACCTGATTCATAAATGATGAGAAGTAACCCAGGGCTAAGACCAGATTGTGTCTAGACAGTGTGTGTGTCCTACAGGGTAAATCGGTCTGCTCCGCCCAAAGAGTGTGTGTTCATGTGTGTGTGTCTTGTAGGTCATATTTAAGTGCTGACACTGTGGTTTATTGCAGGTCGTATCTCCCGGACGGTGGCTTCTAATAACCAACACATCCTGACCTCTGAGGATGTGGTGAGCTGTTGTCTGGACCTGGGAGCTCCCAGCATCTCCTTCAGGATCAATGGACAGCCCGTACAGGGCATGTTCGAGAACTTCAACATCGATGGACTCTTCTTCCCTGTTGTCAGCTTCTCTGCTGGCGTCAAGTATGTGTTTGTCTTAGACACACACCTATGTCATTAACATGAATGAACACGTATACACACCTACAGAGCACTCTCTTCAAATATCTTCCTCTCTTCCCTCTAGTCTGCATGAAAATACATCTAATCTCTCCCTACATCATTTCCTCTATATACTGTATTAAACCTTAAGGGCTCAGATGCAGGTAGAGGCCATCTTACCCACTTGTGTTGCCATGGCAACTTCAGATGATATGAATGACGTCTGCTAAATGAAATTTCAGGCCCCAGCAAGCTTCACAGGATTTCATGATCGACTCCGTTTTTGCAGCAAAATGGCATTTTACTATTCTGAACTTCACTCTGTGCCGAGATGTGACGCTTGACAGTTCCAGACATTTCCATTCACATCCAATTCCACCCAGGGCTGCAAGCTACACTGTATATCAATTACCACAATCAAATTTGCGGAAGTGTTAAACAAAATTAACATAACCTCATATTTATAGAAATTCTGTCAGCGTTATTCTGCATTTGTCTGTGTGTGTCACGAGATGCAGGCCACATCAGATCATGTAAATAAGGAACCCTGAGGGGCTTGAACATTTCCTGTGCTCTGAACTGCTGGCCGTGCTATGCCATGGCACAGCCAGTCACTGTGCAGCAACACTTGTTAATAATTGATTGGTGCACTGCACTCAGAATGGACTTGGAGTGAATGCGTCATCATCACTACTACTTCAGCTGCTATTTCAGACAGGGCCCAGGAGGGCTGCTGATTAGTGGGCTGAAATGCTGCATCATTCTCAGTGTGGGGTAAGTCATAGTCACTCTCTGTTCTACTGGGCTCAGCTGGGGCGCGGTTAGAGATGAGCTGGGGCTCGGTTAGAGATGGGCTGGGGCTCAGTTAGAGATGAGCTGGGCCTGGGGCTTGGCTAGAGCTGGGCTGAAGCTGGGGCTTGGTTACAGCTGGGCTGGGGCTCGGTTGGAGCTGGGCTGGGGCTCGATGGGAGCTGGGCTGGGGCTCGGTTGGAGCTGGGCTTGGGATCGGTGGGAGCTAGGCTGGGGCTCGGGTTGGAGCTAGGCTTGGGCTCAGTTGGAGCTGGGCTGGGGCTCGGTTGGAGCTGGGCTGGTGGCTCTATGCTCTGCTCTAATCCTCTCCTCTAACCCCTCCACCTAAATCAACCCATCAACCCTCTTCATCACTTTCAAGCTCATGCACATACTGAACACACTAATTGACTAAGTCCCCCTCTCCCTCTAGGGTGCGTTTCCTGTTGGGCGGTCGTCATGGCGACTTCAAGTTCCTGCCTCCGTCAGGCTACGCTCCGTGTTACGAGGCCCTGCTCCCTAAGGAGAAGGTGAAGGTGGAGCCAGTGAAGGAGTACAAGAGGGACATGGAGGGGGTCCGAGACCTGCTGGGGACCACACAGTTCATGTCCCAGGCCTCCTTCATACCCACCCCTGTGGAGACTAGCCAGGTAACAGGGGTATGGCATTCAGCTCAGAACGCGTCATATTAACTGCAACATGGCTCATCTGAAACACAGTTACAGTGATTATACTGCATGTTTGTAAGGATGTTGTACAATCATACCTACAGAGGAAGGGTTTCCAAATATCCACACATGTATGATTGATGACATAAGCCTGCTGTACTGTCTACAAACAGATGCTGTTTATCGACGACACAGATTCTTTGCGTTCTCTGTCTCTCAGATCGTCATGCTGCCATACCTGGAGAAGGTCCGGGACAGACTGGCTGAGAATATCCACGAGCTGTGGGCCATGAACAAGATAGAACTGGGCTGGTCTTATGGGAAGGTAGGAGACATCTTTAACACTGATGGAGAGAATAGAGTCACAGAGCACTGGCAACCCCTTTTGGACAGTCCATGTCATTGGCTTACATAGGAAAGACATGATACACTATGATGGGTTATCACTCAGCTGATAATTTCAGCCAATATAAACATGAATGCAATTGTATTATGAAATACAGTACACATCAGCTTGCACATTTTTGTTTGTTTTAAACAATTATTAATATACTGTAATTGATCGATGTGAAATGCATTAACCCTAAACTAAACGTACAAGTTCTACCATCATTAAAGCAACAAAACAAGCCTGTACACCATTTTGCTTTGTCTTTTATAATTTGCGGTACAAACCAAACAGAGGGTAAGTGAAGAATACTCCTGTCTTTCTCCCATTGTGCTCCTCATACCATTCATTCTAGAGACTTCATTATAGTTTGTTTGTAGGGGTCTTTTTATTTCTCTCTTGATTCATCAAGTCCTGTTTCTTGGTTTCATGTGAGTAGATGATTGCCAAAGTGACCTGAGGTGCGTTCAGTTCGCTTGAACGTTTGCTATGTTGTGGGACGGTTTGTACTGAGCGACACGTTTCTCCAAAACGTTCTTGTACATTCTTGAGCAGACTTTGAGGTACGTTTGCTCCCGTTTGGTGGGAGTGGAGAGGTGTGGCTTGTTGCAGTGAGTGACGTATTTAAAGGGCAGTCGCAATGTTGACAGCTTTCCCCAACCCACAATCCAACCCCTCCATGTTTTTCAACTGGTCGTTCAGAACAGCACCGTTTCCCCTTAATTGAACGTCCCAGAACGTAAAAACATTCTGAACGTCCGTCCCAGAACGTAAAAACGTTCCGAACTTCCCAGAACGTAAAAACGTTCTGAACGTCCCAGAACGTAAAAACGTTCTGAACGTCCGTCCCAGAATGTAAAAACGTTCTGAACGTCCGTCCCAGAATGTAAAAACGTTCCGAACGTCCGTCCCAGAATGTAAAAACGTTCCGAACTTCCCAGAACGTAAAAGCGTTCTGAACGTCCCAGAACGTAAAAACGTTCCGAACTTCCCAGAACGTAAAAGCGTTCTGAACGTCCCAGAACGTAAAAACGTTCCGAACGTCCCAGAACGTAAAAACGTTCCGAACTTCCCAGAACGTAAAAACGTTCCGAACTTCCCAGAACGTAAAAGCGTTCTGAACGTCCCAGAACGTAAAAACGTTCCGAACGTCCCAGAACGTAAAAACGTTCCGAACTTCCCAGAACGTAAAAGCGTTCTGAACGTCCCAGCACGTAAAAACGTTCCGAACGTCCCAGAACGTAAAAGCGTTCTGAACGTCCCAGATGTAAAAACATTCTGAACGTCCCAGAATGTAAAAATGTTCTGAACTTCCCAGAACGTAAAAGCATTCTGAACGTCCCAGATGTAAAAACATTCTGAACACAGGCCTGTTGTGCCCTACTTACTACCCTTAAAGGTGCAGACAATCAATATCAGAAACAATATGCAACACAGCTCTTATGTCCATATTACAAATGTGATGGAGTTGTATAGAGTAGACCCTCTTGTTCTCTCAGTCTTACTGAATGATTCTCTCAGTCCTCCAGTCTCTTCATCCACCCTTTCCCCATTTGTAAACTCCACTGTGACAGCCAGCCATTCCTTCAGTTCCAACATCTTAATAAAGCCTTTTATTTGGGGTGAGGACATCTATTACGCCGGGGTCAAGTTCTCTCTCATTCATTATAACAGAATTCTGCACCCCAGACATACCAGGTCGGCTTTTATATGTGATTTTAGCGAGACCTTGTTAGCTCAGGCCAGGTGACATTGTCCTGGCCGGCTATAGAGCTAGCTTCACCAGGGAGGCATCAGTGTGCTGAAGCCAGGCTGAACCGAACTCATACAGTACCTGGACAGCACTGGTATTGTATTCCAGTCCACAGCTCCAGTGCTTAATAAAGAGGTGAGCGTTGTAGTTGCCGGGGTTGCTATGGGGTAGAGCTACCTGACACACTTCCTAATCTGAGTCCAGTATTTGGCATAGCATAGTTATAATAGTTGTATCAGGATGGGCCATTGAAAGTATAAAAAGGGTCTCAAACAAGACGTGTGACTCATATGGAGGCTATTAAGAATGGCATGTACTTCTTTGTCCTGTTGCACAGCCCTCTTTGAATGGACTGTAATAGGCTGCAGGAAACTCTGTTCGATAAAAGCATTCATTCAGGAGAGTTCTTGTACTATTCACAAAAGAGCTGCCTGGTGTTCATTTAGCACACAAATAGCCATGTATGTGTACATGTTTTCTTGGTCAACATGGATGTAGTACTGCTTGGGCTGCAGAGAGCAGCCAAACGGATTAGTTGGCGTAAAACAAAGCAAGTCAATTAATTACTGACTTGGTAATGCAGACTCACACCTCTCTATCTTCCAAGAAAACATGCTCCTCCAACTACATTCATAACATGTCCACTAGACTAGATCACGTTGTCACTCCAGTACACCAGTAGCTCTCTGTAATTAAGGAGACAACATACCTACTCCTCTGTTGATTCACAAATACCTTCATTGTGATTCAAATTATACTTATAGTTGTCTGTTGTGTTTTTTTAATACGTTTTTTTCTTTTGGAGCATTTCTGCCCCTCTTCTTCAATACATGTACAGTAACTGAAATATTCATACGCCAACAATTATTTCTATGTGTTTCTCAGATAAGGGACGATAATAAGCGGCATCACCCCTGCCTTGTGGATTTTTCCAAACTGCCTGAAACAGAAAAGAATTACAACCTGCAGATGTCAACTGAAACCTTGAAGTATGTCCTGCATTATAAGTAACACTATATTAGACGCACTGAGAAAAGGAGGAAGACAAGGAGAGAGATATGACAGAAGGTGTGGGTGAACCAGGGGCTCAGTCAGGAAGTAGACTAAAGGCTCTCTCTGTAACGGCTGTTGGTGGAAGAAGGTGAGGACCAATGTGGAGCGTGGTTCGTGTTCATCCTTTTATTAATGGAACTGAACACTGATGAACTAAAACAACAAAGAGCACAACCGAAACAGTTCTGTCTGGTGCAGACACAAAAACAGAAAGCAACTACCCACAAACACAGGTGGGAACAGGCTACCTAAGTATGGTTCTCAATCAGAGACAACGATTGACAGCTGCCTCTGATTGGGAACAATACCAGGACAAACACATAGAATTACAAAACCTAGAACAAAACATAGAATGCCCACCCCAACTCACGCCCTGACCAAACCAAAATAGAGACATAAAAAAGAAACTACGGTCAGGATGCGACACTCTCCTGCTGGGCTCTCAGCACCTGAAACACCCCAGTGTTCCTGACATCACCCACCTATCACCGTAGGACATCTGCTATTGATCCACTGACAGCCCACACTGAGAACACTGAGAAATGAAAGTTTCACGAGACAGAGAAGTGTGTGTGAGTGATGCGTGTGTGTGATTCGAGAGGGCGGCAAAGACTGCTTTGATTAACGTTCATCTACAGTGACATTGACACAACAGAGACAGACAGCGTGGGCCCCGAAAGAGCAGCCCCGCCCTTCTGCAATCACACCACATCTCTCCTTTGTCCTCTTACTATGACAAAGCAATGAGATCCTGCTGATAGTTGTACCTAGTGAATAACTCTTCCCTAATACGTCTTTAAAGGTTTCATAATGGACAAGGACATGCATGATTGAACAAATCATTTCTCTCTTCACGTTGGTTCTATTGCCAGTCTGTGTGATTTGGAAATAGGGCAGAAACCCACCAGACCTAGTATCATAACATTAAGCCTGCTGATTATAGTATTTAGTAGAGTGTGAAGGCAATGTGAGTGTCTTAAACTGTCACTTACTAAGAAAGCTGATAGACAGATCTAATCCCCAGGTTGGGGAGTGTTAATATGTGTGTCTCTTCACAGGACCCTGCTGGCATTAGGCTGCCATGTTGTCCAGGTCAACGCCAACGCTGAAGAGGACCTGAAGAAGATCAAACTCCCCAAAAAGTAAGTGTACTGTAGAGTAACAGAGGATGGAATGGACAGAGAATGGTCAACATCAATAACCCAATACATGATATACTAGATATGTAGACATGTTCTGTATAGGATAGTAGAAATATGAAACATCTAGACATGTGTGTTTTGTCCAGGGGTTCATCTTGATAATGTCCTGTTTTGATTGAAGCTACATGATGTCGAATGGTTACAAGCCCACACCGCTGGAGCTGTCTGACGTGAAAGTGACCCCAGGTCAGGAGCTCCTGGTGGAGAAACTGGCGGAGAACGCCCACAACGTGTGGGCCAAGGACAGGATCAAACAGGGTTGGACCTACGGCATTCAGCAGGTAAAGCACACAGTCATCTGTGTTAAGTATTTGTGAAAGGACTGCAGGTTCATACTATCCCAGCTCATACAGTACCACACAAAGTTTTTATAACGACTGACAAAACAATGACCCTCTCTCTCTATGCAAGCCACAACAAATGGGAAATGGAACACAACCTCCACCACCTCCTGCAGAGTGAGGAATGATGCTGAAAGGATTCACAGAGTTTAGAGTCATAGTAATAACATCAAACACTCAATGACCCTTAGGGATTGGCAGTGCAGTCGTAACAAGCATTGGCCTAGAGCGTGTGTGTGTGTGTGTGTGTGTGTGTGTGTGTGTGTGTGTGTGTGTGTGTGTGTGTGTGTGTGTGTGTGTGTGTGTGTGTGTGTGTGTGTGTGTGTGTGTGTGTGTGTGTGTGTGTGTGTGTGTGTGTGTGTGTGTGTGTGTGTGAATCTAACTGTGCCTGCATTTTCTCAATGCAGGATGTGAAGAGTAAGAGGAACCCTCGCCTGGTGCCATATTCTTTATTAGACGAGCGCACTAAGAAGTCCAACAGGGACAGCCTCCGTGAGGCCATCCGCACTCTGATTGGATACGGATACAACATCGAACCTCCCGACCAGGATGGCGGTAAGTTATCATTACCACACAAACCCATGCTGACATCCATGGTTAGGATGTATAGAACAGTAGAAGACTTCCTGTGTTGATACTGTGGCTGTCCTCCTACCCAGCAGGCCACGTGGTGGAGAGACTGAGCATTGACAAAATACGCTTCTTCCGTGTGGAGAGAACGTATGCGGTGCTGACAGGGAAGTGGTACTTTGAGTTTGAGGCGGTGACGGGAGGTGACATGCGTGTGGGTTGGGCCAGACCTGGATGTAAGCCGGATGTAGAGCTGGGTACTGATGAGCTGGCTTTCGTCTTTGATGGATACAAGGTGAACCCTCCCTTTTTCTTCCTACATCATTGAACATCATGTACTCATAGAGTGAACGTTTAACTTTGTGTTAATGCTAGCTGATGATAGGATACACTGTAGAATAGATTTTGTGTTGGTCCTATAATTTAAGATTGAGTAAGATTGCAAAGGTTAACCTGACTGTGTGTGTGTGTGTGTGTGTGTGTGTGTGTGTGTGTGTGTGTGTGTGTGTGTGTGTGTGTGTGTGTGTGTGTGTGTGTGTGTGTGTGTGTGTGTGTGTGTGTGTGTGTGCGTGTGTGTGTTTTTATCTTCAGGGTCACCGTCTGAACATGGGCAGCCGTTTCTTTGGGCGTTGTTGGCAGGCAGGGGATGTGGTGGGCTGCATGATCAACATGGAGGACAAGTCTATGATTTTCACCCTCAATGGAGAGATCCTCATCACCAACAAGGGCTCTGAGCTCTGCTTCGCCGACTTCGAGACGGAGGACGGTAAGTGTGTGAGACTGAAGATGGTGGGCATGTACAACAGCCAGCAGTGTGTGAGACTGAAGATGGTGAGTTCTGTATGTAAAACAGCCAGCAGTGTGTGAGACTGAAGATGGTGAGTACTGTATGTAAAACAGCCACCAGTGTGTGAGACTGAAGATGGTGAGTTCTGTATGTAAAACAGCCAGCAGTGTGTGAAACTGAAGATGGTGAGTACTGTATGTAAAACAGCCACCAGTGTGTGAGACTGAAGATGGTGAGTATGTAAAACAGCCAGCAGTGTGTGTGTGAGACAGAGGATGAAGAGTGTCTGTCACGGACCTCTCTAAGCTCTGCTCCCTCTCTTATGTCTCTGTGCCGCCGGATCACTGACAGACATGCTGACAAGTTAACCTAAAACCACCATGCTGAGAAAATGAGTGCAAAATCAGTCCCTCCCCATTATGAAATTAACTTTATATAAGGTGACACTTCTAAATTGACTTGGATAGATTTGACCCTCCCCCAGCTGTGTGTGTGACAGGTGCTCTCTCTCTCTCTCTCTCTCTCTCTCTCTCTCTCTCTCTCTCTCTCTCTCTCTCTCTCTCTCTCTCTCTCTCCCTCTCTTTCCCCTCTCTACCCTCTCTCTCTCCCTCGCCCCCCTTCTCTCTCTCTGTTTCTCTCCCTCCTCTCTCTCTGTCTCTGTCTCCCAGGTTTTATCCCAGTATGTAGTCTGGGCCTGTCCCAGGTGGGTCGTATGAACCTGGGGAAGGATGCCAGTACCTTTAAGTACTACACCATGTGTGGTCTCCAGGAGGGCTTTGAACCCTTCGCCGTCAACATGAACCGTGAGGTCACCATGTGGTTCAGCAAACGCCTCCCCACCTTTTTCAATGTGCCAAAGAACAACAACCACATAATGGTAAGACAGACGATAATATCTTTTAGAAAATCAAAATCAATCACAAAATCAATATTGTAATATACAGTTGAAGTCGGAAGTTTACATACACCTTAGCCAAATAGATTTAAACTGAGTTTTTCACAAATCCTGACATTTATTCAGAGTAAAAATTCCCTGTCTTAGGCCAGTTAGGATCCCCACTTTATTTTAAGAATATGAAATGTCAGAATAATAGTAGAGAGAATGATTTATTTCAGCTTTTATTTATTTCATCACATTCCCAGTGGGTCAGAAGTTTACATACACTCAATTAGTATTTGGTAGTATTGCCTTTAAATTGTTTAACTTGGGTCAAACGTGTTGGGTAGCCTTCCACAAGCTTCCCACAATAAGTTTGGTGAATTTGGGCCCAATCGTCCTGACAGAGCTGGTGTAACTGAGTCAGGTTTGTTAGGCCTCATTGCTCTCACACATTTTTTCAGTTCTGCCCACAAATTTTCCATAGGATTGAGGACAGGGCTTTGTGATGGCCACTCCAATACCTTGACTTTGTTGTCCTTAAGCTATTTTGTCACAACTTTGGAAGTATGCTTGGGGTCATTGCCCATTTAGAGGAAAAGGGGAGAGATGTCTGAGATGTTGCTTCAATATATCCACATAATTTTCCTTCCACGTGATGCCATCTATTTTGTGAAGTGCACCAGTCCCTCCTGCAGGAAAGCACCCCCACAACATGATGCTGCCACCCCCGTGCTTCACAGTTGGGATGGTGTTCTTTGGCTTGCAAGCCTCCCCCATTTTCCTCCAAACATAACGATGGTCATTATGGCCAAACAGTGCTATTTTTGTTTCATCTGACCAGAGGACATTTCTCCAAAAAGTATGATCTTTGTCCCCATGTGTAGTTGCAAACCGTAGTCTGGCTTTTTTATGGCGGTTTTGAAGCAGTGATGTCATGATGTTGGCCTGGGGGTATGTTTATGACAGTCATAAATACCTCTTCCCCCTTTTTTCCTCTCTCTACCCTACTGATGTTACATTTGAAAATCCCTTTGCTTAACAAAGAGATTCTGGGAACATCAGAAGGTGGGGGGGGAAATTAACTATATTCTGGTAATCCGACCAATTGAACATATGCGGTGGTACTTAATGAATATGATGTCAGTTCGGTTGTCATCTGAGACATTTTCATCAATGATAAGATGACATAAACTCTACAGTGGAAAGTCTACACATCAGAGTTATCGGATTCACATGGAATTGTTGTTCAATTTAAATGTTTGTATCTGAAATTATTTGTGATGGAATGAAATGTGATTGTAACTTCTAAAATGTGAGAGTTGGGTTTTCATAAGGTTAGAGCTCTGCTCAATCACTGCCCCCCCCTGTGAAGAGACACACAAAACTTTTCAGACACACATATCGCTCCACTATATAAAGCCTTGACGAAAATGTAACCTCCTGTTCCGAGGATGTGGGGACGACGGTCCAATGTCAGAATGGTTCAGATAATAACTACAGAACAAAGCCAACATCAGCGTGAGCTTTGGTTGCGAATGGTATGAACTTTGAACTCTTATTCACTACAGAAATTATACCGATTAGCCGTTGAGTTAGCAACAGCAGCTGCAAACGAGGGTTAGGAAGGAACACAGAGAATATCCCGTCTATAACACAACAACGTTACTACAACGTATCCAATTGACCACCAGAGACATTCTACAAAGGACTCGGTTTGGCAACACGGCCTTCCATCTACCACCAACCTACCGAAGCGCAGCTCAGAGTAAATATTTATTGCATTTTCCTTTTCCAAATGGGCGGTAATTTAGAATGCATAAAATACTGTATTTATAATAGCACACTTTCTTCCTTTGGTCCTCAGTCTTCCCGCTCTTTCACTCAAACCCAGCCCTTTTCTTTTGTGTAACCAGCCGTCAAATCTGTTCCGCCCGTTAGGGACGTTTTCCTTTATGACGTCATTTGTAATCCAGGTCTAATTCATTCTTTGTATATGTAATTCTGTGTGATTCGTTAGGTATTTAGTAAATAAATAATTAAACCCAATTTTGCATTGCTGATTCAACTTGTTAGCCAGGGTTCGTGAAGATAACCAAGAATTTACAACTTTCAGATGAGACTGAATTAAGGTGACGATTAATATTGACTGCTATTGATGTAAAATATTACTAGGTCTTTAAGAGTTTATTTGGAAGATAACAGCTCTATAAATATTATTTTGTGGTGCCCCGACTCTCTAGTTAATTATATTTACATGATTAGCTCAATCAGATAATATTAATTACGGAGAAATTATTTTATAGAATAGCATGTCATATTACTTAATCCGGTATAGCCAAAGACACGACAATGGCTTCTTCCTTGCTGAGCGGCCTTTCAGGTTATGTTGATATAGCACTCGTTTTACTGTGGATATAGATAATTTTGTACCTGTTTCCTCGAGCATCTTCACAATGTCCTTTGCTGTTGTTCTGGGACTGATTTGCACTTTTCGCACCAAAGTACGTTAATCTCTAGGAGACAGAACGCGTCTCCTTCCTGAGCGGTCCCATGGTGTTTATACTTGCGTACTATTGTTTGTACAGATGAACGTGGTACCTTCAGGTGTTTGGAAATTGCTCCCAAGGATGAAACAGACGTGTGGAAGTCTACAATTGTTTTTCTGAGGTCTTGGCTGATTTCTTTAGATTTCCCCATGATGTCAAGCAAAGAGGCACTGAGTTTGAAGGTAGGTCTTGAAGTATATCCACACCTCCAATTGACTCAAATGATGTCAATTAGCTTATCAGAAGCTTCTAAAGCCATGAAATAATTTTCTGGAATTTTCCAAGTTGTTTAAAGGCACAGTCATCTTAGTGTATGGAAACTTCTGACCCACTGGAATTGTGATACAGTGAATTATAAGTGAAATAATCTGTCAGTAAACAGTTGTTGGAAAAATGACTGTCATGCACAAAGTGGATATCCTAACCGACTTGCCAAAACTATAGTTTGTTAACAAGAAACCTGTGAAGTGGTTGAAAAACGAGTTTTATTGACTCCAACCTAAGTGTATGTAAACTTCTGACTTCAACTGTACATATATGTAGAGGTCCACAGAAGGTGAAGATAATAGGCTATTTCACTATATTGTTTAGAATGAGTAAATTAACTGGCAAAAAAATGTATCTATGCCAGGTGACCAGAATAGATGGCACCATCGACAGCCCTCCCTGTCTGAAGGTGAGTCACAGGACATTTGGGACCCAGAACAGTAATGGTGACATGGTATACTGTCGTCTGAGCATGCCCGTGGAGTTCCACACCTTCTTCAAGACCATCCCTGTCATGGACATGAACGGAGTGCACGAAGAGCACGAGTCCCTCAAACTCAAACACAGGTCAGACCTCTGAACACATTCACCGTGGTACAACACAAACACAATTTCTAAAAGCACGTTATCTTCTCACATTTGAAATGTTTCTTCAACGCTCATGTTTTCCTCGTAGACATCCACTGAAGTCCATGAGACACAGTCATGACGGAATAAGAGGAACAGATTACAGCAACATCACCACGGTATGAAGTGGATGATAAACAGCTACTGATGGTGCTTGGTATAATGTCACCATTATAGACTTCAGGTGTTGTAGATCAAGCTAACCTGCCACCATGTTGTCTTGCAGTACTACTACTCTGTCAGGGTATTCGCTGGTCAGGATCCATCCTGCGTGTGGGTGGGCTGGGTCACCCCAGACTACCATTACTATAGCAACCACTTCAACCTCAGTAAGAACCGGACGGTGACAGTTACCCTTGGAGACGAGCGTGGGCGGGTCCACGAGAGGTAAGCATGTTGTTAAGGAAACCCTCATCCTCATGTCGGTATCAACAGTAATGATCAGTGCTAATCAAATACCCATCTCTCTTCCTTTCTTCCCCTCTTCCTCCCTCACCATTCCCCAGTGTGAGGAGGAGTAACTGCTACATGGTGTGGGGAGGGGATGCCACCAGCTCAGGCCACTCGTCCAGTCGCAGTAATGTGGACCTGGAGATAGGCTGCCTCATTGACCTGGCCACTGGCCTGGTGACCTTCACTGTCAACGGCAAGGAGCTGGCCACCTCCTACCAGGTTCTGCATTGCCAACTACACAGAGTGTCTCTGTACAGTCTCTTTCCTCACACACTTTATCGCTTCAGACTCCTTTCTGCTGCTATCAACCCAACACTATCTGTCCCATCATGCAGTCTGCATCTTATCAGACCTGCATCATCTCTAGAAACATATCATTCTGTCCTGGTCTCTTCATTACTCATTGTAATAATCACTCAGTCCTCCTGCCTCGGGCTCAGAAGTAGGGTAGGCCTGTCTGTCCTGCCTGCCAGCTCTTAACCCAGCGTCTGGCTGTCTCTGTATGTACTTTCAAAACCGAGAAAAAAAATCTCCCCTTTGTAGGGCATGATCTTCTTCATTCCTCCCATGGCAGAAACACGGTGAGCTTTTAAACTGTTCTGAGTCATCCTGCCAGCCTCTTCCCTCGTCTCTTTCAGCAATGCCTGACCTGACACCAACGCACATAGGCACACACACACACACACACACACATACACACACACACACACACACACACACACACACACACACACACACACACACACACACACACACACACACACACACACACACACACACACACACACACACACACACACACACACACAAACACACACACACCAAGTCAGATAGCTACAGAACATCATGCACTTTCACTTCCAAGCTGCTCTCTAAGTCACCCTCTATTACTGCACCTTTTCTGTCTGCAAACGTCTTACATTAATGCTGTGCTCTTTCTTCTCCAGGTGGAACCCAACACAAAGCTGTTTCCTGCTGTGTTTGTGCGACCGACCAGCCCCAATCTCTTCCAGTTTGAGCTGGCCAAGATAAAGGTAGAGTAACTCAATTCCAATCGCTACTTTCCTGACCTAAAGTGTGTTCAATTCTTCTCCGGTTCTACTGGTATACAATCGACTGTGCGGACCACAACGTCGCTCTGTGTGACCTCTGACCTCTACAGAACACCATGCCTCTGTCGGCGGCCATCTTTAAGAGTGAGCATAAGAACCCAGTGCCTCAGTGCCCTCCGAGGCTGGACGTCCAGACCATCAACTCAGTGCTGTGGAGCCGCATGCCCAACACCTTCCTAAAGGTGGAGACATCCAGGGTCAGTGAGAGACACGGCTGGGTGGTGCAGTGTCTGGAGCCCCTCCAGATGCTGGCTGTGCACATACCTGAGGAGAACAGGTAGACATTTACATGTGCTTATACATACTGTACACACATACACAGAGGCAGCACACACGCCCTGCTTGAGGACATAAGCGCTCCTGTATACTGCCAAACACAACATGTTTGACCTCCCCCAGGTGTGTTGACATCATGGAGCTGTCTGAGCAGGAGGACCTGAGGACGTTCCACTACCACACCCTGAAGCTCTACTGTGCCCTGTGTGCACTGGGTAATACCCGTGTAGCACACGCCCTCTGCAGCCACCTAGACCAATCCCAGCTGCTCTATACCATCGACAACCAGTACCTGTCGGGCATGCTGCGTGAGGGCTTCTACAACGTCCTGATCAGTGTTCATCTGGAGACGGCCAAGGAGGCCCGCCTCATGATGAACAACGAGTTCATCATCCCTGTCACTGCCGAGACTCGCAGCATCCGCCTGTTCTCCGATGCCACCAAGCACCACTCTCCTCCCGGCGTGGGCCTCAGCACCTCCCTGAAGCCCCGGCTCAACTTCTACCCTCCCTGTTTCATCAGCACCAAAAGGGAGCAGCAGCTGTACAGCCCCCAAATCCCCCTGGATGCCCTGAAGGAGAAGGCAATCACCATGCTGACCGAGGCCGTACAGGGCGGTGGGCATTACATCAGAGACCCTGTAGGGGGCAGCGTGGAGTACCAGTTTGTGCCCATCCTGAGGCTGATTGGCACGCTGCTCACCATGGGCGTGCTGGGCAGTCAGGACGTTCATAAGATCCTGCTGCTTATCGACCCCAAAGTGTTCGCGGAGCATCACGAGGAGGCGGCCACCGCGGTGACGGAGGCCGCGGAGAAGGAGGGACTGACAGGTGCCGAGGAGAAGGCGGTGGAGGCCGGGGAGGAGGAGGCTGCCAAAGAGGCCAAGCAACCAATCAAAGGCCTGCTGGAGAAGAGGCTGCCTGAGCCAGTCAAACGACAGGTAACATGGTCACTGAGACAGAGTCCCTGCTTCAGCTAGTCTTTCAATCACATGCTCTGCAAAATGCACTGACATTTATAGTCCGTTCCAAAGTCACTTAACCATGTAATGTTTCTGTATCAGTGATTTCTCTACTCATGAGTCCACTCAGATACAGTATGTGTCATTAGATGCAGCGGTCTAAGGCACTGCATCTCAGTGCTAGAGGCGTCAATACAGACCCTGGTTCGATTTCAGGCTGTATCACAACATAGGGCGGCGCACAATTGGCCCAGCGTCGTCCCTGTTAGGGTTTGGCCGGGGTAGACTGTCATTGTAAATGAGAATTTGTTGTTAACTGACTTGCCTAGTTAAATAAAGGTTAAATAAAAAAATAAAAATGAATTTCTGTGTGTCCAAATCCCAGCTGATGTTAAATGTGGAGGCTGACAGATTGTCTCTATGTGTTTTTCTCTCTCGTAGATGTGTGAGCTGCTTCACTACTTTTGTGACTGTGAGCTGAAGCATCGCATCGAGGCCATCGTGTCCTTCTCAGACAGCTTTGTCTCCAAGCTGCAGTACAACCAGAAGTTCAGGTACAACGAGCTGATGCTGGCCCTCAACATGTCTGCTGCCATCACCGCCAAGAAGACCAAGGAGTTCCGCTCCCCTCCCCAAGAACAGGTACACACTGAAATAGAAATAACCTAGGATGGCCTCCTAGTTAAAGATGTAGGTAATGGTGAGTTTATCATCTCTCTCCTGTAGAGTCATAGTATGAGAAAGTCACAGGCAAGCAGTTTTATTCACAGACTTTCAGACGTGGCTGTAACTCTGTAATTGAGTTAGGCTTTTTGAAATGCTGCCCACTTCATGAGGACTGGGATGACTGCAGACATCTGTGCGTGTTAACCTTGTTACACGAGTATTAGATAGAAGTGTTTGCACATTAACACAGGACAGGCTGCTGCTCCTAAGCGAGTGTGCGCACACATACACACTGCAACAAGGGCACATTGTTCTCATAAACCTCAAAGTGATCCTCTGGCCGCCTCTCCACTCTAAACTAAAAAGAGAGTATTTTGGTGGGAGTTGTGGGAGTGTTCAGTCATTTTTCCACATTCATGGGTAATTGATTTCTTCCTTTTCCTTAAATTCCCTTTGGTTTTGTGTCATTGGGTTCTTTCATTTGTGGAGAGCACAGCTGGCCCGGAGTGACTGAGTGAGGCTTAGTGACCGGCTCTATAACAGTCTAACAGCTCCCCAAAGATCTTTCATTTGTGGAGAGCACAGCTGGCCCGGAGTGACTGAGTGAGGCTTAGTGACCGGCTCTATAACAGTCTAACAGCTCCCCAAAGATCTTTCATTTGTTGAGAGCACAGCTGGCCCGGAGTGACTGAGTCAGGCTTAGTGACCGGCTCTATAACAGTCTAACAGCTCCCCAAAGATCTTTCATTTGTGGAGAGCACAGCTGGCCCGGAGTGACTGAGTGAGGCTTAGTGACCGGCTCTATAACAGTCTAACAGCTCCCCAAAGATCTTTCATTTGTTGAGAGCACAGCTGGCCCGGAGTGACTGAGTGAGGCTTAGTGACCGGCTCTATAACAGTCTAACAGCTCCCCAAAGATCTTTCATTTGTGGAGAGCACAGCTGGCCCGGAGTGACTGAGTGAGGCTTAGTGACCGGCTCTATAACAGTCTAACAGCTCCCCAAAGATCTTTCATTTGTTGAGAGCACAGCTGGCCCGGAGTGACTGAGTCAGGCTTAGTGACCGGCTCTATAACAGTCTAACAGCTCCCCAAAGATCTTTCATTTGTTGAGAACACAGCTGGCCCGGAGTGACTGAGTGAGGCTTAGTGACCGGCTCTATAACAGTCTAACAGCTCCCCAAAGATCTTTAATTTGTGGAGAGCACAGCTGGCCCGGAGTGACTGAGTGAGGCTTAGTGACCGGCTCTATAACAGTCTAACAGCTCCCCAAAGATCTTTCATTTGTGGAGAGCACAGCTGGCCCGGAGTGACTGAGTGAGGCTAGGTGACCGGCTCTATAACAGTCTAACAGCTCCCCAAAGATCTTTCATTTGTGCATGTCCCTTCGCTGCCCAGCCTCAAGGCTGTGGGAATCCATCCCTGTCTGCTGTGTCATTGTCACTTCAGGTTTACCAGGGCTCTTTACGACCCGCCCCCCCCGGCCCTGCCAGACAGGAGGGAAGATCACCCTCATCTCATCCACAGTATGTCAGGGTCACAGCTCCCTGGTCACTTCAGCACTTTTCACAAACTATAATGACTTTTTACCTGGCTCCTTCAACTTCTCCTACTGCACACAAGCTTTGCTATTTTCTCTGAACTATTGATGTATAAAGTGTGTAGGGCCATTGTGTAGCACAGTCATGTGGTCTAAATGACAGTCTATGTGTGTTTCAGATTAACATGCTGTTGAACTTCAGTACGGGGGAGGACTGCCCGTGTCCAGAGGACATTCAGGAGGAGCTCTATGCCTTCCACAACGAGCTGCGGCTGCACTGTGGTAAAAAACACCATCAGGTTTTATATGACCAGTCTGGAGATGGAGATTATGACCTGCCGTCTGACTAGGATTCAAAATTAATGTCAGCATCAAATGGTCTGTGGCGGAAAATGATACCGTAGAGATGAGCTGTGGAATTCATCGAAAACAAAAATGCCAGCATTGGAGATGTACTTTACTTACAGCAAAGGGGACACAATGCTTGTCCAAATAGGACTGGATAAAACACACACAACAAGAGTCAACATAATAGCATTTTTACTTGACAAACGGTGTAATATAGCTTGCTCTCATCCTGTATCCTTGTAAATATCCGTGTATTGCCTGAGCTCCCCAGGTTGGTTTGAAGTACAGGGGATGTTGTATTAGAGCTTCCGGTGTGTTTCTCGGCAGAATGGAAGCCTTCTCTATCTCTGCAGATATCTTATAGTTCACTGCCTCTCCAGATTGCTCTGACGTCTGAATGTTTTGCTAAATAATTAAAGGCTTGGTCCTGGGGGGGCGGGGGGTACTATACCAATGTAATGTCTTCTACAGTCACACTGCACTACTCTGACATAATGCAGCACCGTAGAATGGAGACTGCAGGGAAATAAAAAGGAAGGACACAGAGGGGAGAAAATAACGCTAGCAAAAGAAAACCTGTAATACATCTAAAATATGGCGCTAGATTGACCGCTAGGAAGCAACATTTGTCCAGGAGTGGGATATTGGTTTCATCTCTGTGCCGTGTGCTTGTGTAGGAATCCCTATGGAGGAAGAGGAAGATGACCAGGACACGTCTATTAAAGGTCGTCTGCTGGCCCTGGTCTACAAGGTCAAAGGTCAACCTCTGAAGACTGAAGAGGAGCCCACAGAGCAGGAACAACAAGCCCCCTGTAAGACTATTACTTCTACAGCTATGTCAGAGCCAGCAATAACATGACCTGGTGACTGTGGAATCCACCTCATTCCCATAGTCCCTGAAGATAATACAGTCTCGCAGTAATAACACACGTTTCCTAATAGGCTCTTTGTTGGAGGTTATCCTATTTTTGTCCTGAACAAGCCACTGTTTACTCTCTCTGGCTAACATAGGTGGACGGGGAAATTGAAAGGAGCCGTGTAGCAGCTGAATAGTGATGCTGGCAAACAAGCCCTGTTCCATTTGTCTGGCATGTAGTAGCACAGACACCCAGTTGCATCCGTTTCCATTTCAATGTCTTTTTCAATGTTATTATGGTAATGTCGAGCCGGTAGAGGATTGGCTGCTCTGCCTGGCAGTGAGGGGCATCTTCACTCGGTCCTCCTTCTCTTCTGCAGAGAGAGAGGAGAAAAACACTGCGCTGAGATAACTCAGGCTTCTTCATCCTGATCTTACACACATACACACACACACACACAGGCACACACAAATATACACAAATGCAGAGCTCTGTACCAGTATGGAAATTGTTTGACATTCTTCATGTACAATGCAATATCAGAGGCTACTAATTAATTCACTGATTGCCATTAATCACTTCCCTCCCTTCCTGTCCTTCAGGACAGACCACTGTCACAACACTGTTTCACCATAGCAGAATCCTTCCCTCCCTGTCCTTCAGGACAGACCACTGTCACAACACTGTTTCACCATAGCAGAATCCTTCCCTCCCTGTCCTTCAGGACAGACCACTGTCACAACACTGTTTCACCATAGCAGAATCCTTCCCTCCCTGTCCTTCAGGACAGACCACTGTCACAACACTGTTTCACCATAGCAGAATCCTTCCCTCCCTGTCCTTCAGGACAGACCACTGTCACAACACTGTTTCACCATATCAGAATCCTTCATATTATCGGGACAGTTCTATTGAAACCTTTTATGGCGTTTAATTATAATTTTACTCCCCTGTAAGACAATAAAGCAATCAATAAAATTAAAGCCCTATCTTGAGTTTAGAAGCCTCTCTGTATCCAGCACAGGAGGTTGGTGTCACGTTAATTAGGGAGGATGGGCTCATGGTAATGGCTGGAATGGAATAAGTGGAATGGTATCAAATACATCAAACATGTGGTTGATACCATTCCATACGCTCCGTTCTCCTGTGGTATGTATCCAGGATGGGCTACACTTGTAGTTGAGATCAGTACATTTCATTCAAAGGAAAACATGTTTGCACTTTTCCTGACCCCAAACCAATATGGGTACACCTCACTGCCTATAATAATAGTGCTGCTGGCAAGGACAAGTGCCCAATTTGCGGCAGGTAAATTTGGTCTGGAATATGCAACAGTGAATGCAGACAGTGAAAGGCAATCTGTCCCCAGACCGTTAGACTGGCCCTGATGTGGACCATATGAGACCCTATTGATCCCACAAGAGAGAGGACATGAATATAGAGGTTGTGTGTTTCCACTTAAACACTTGTTTGGATATTTTTTTGCCCCTGTTTTCTGTTTTTTTTCCAGACATGATTTATTCTAACTGTGCTGGGTTCAGGGTTCCTACTGGGTTCAGACTGGGTTCAGGGTTCCTACTGGGTTCAGACTGGGTTCAGGGTTCCTACTGGGTTCAGACTGGGTTCAGGGTTCCTACTGGGTTCAGACTGGGTTCAGGGTTCCTACTGGGTTCAGACTGGGTTCAGGGTTCCTACTGGGTTCAGACTGGGTTCAGGGTTCCTACTGGGTTTAGACTGGGTTCAGGGTTCCTACTGGGTTCAGACTGGGTTCAGGGTTCCTACTGGGTTCAGACTGGGTTCAGGGTTCCTACTGGGTTCAGACTGGGTTCAGGGTTCCTACTGGGTTCAGACTGGGTTCAGGGTTCCTACTGGGTTCAGGGTTCCTACTGGGTTCAGACTGGGTTCAGGGTTCCTACTGGGTTCAGACTGGGTTCATTACCTCATCTTGTATGTCTTCCACTTCCTAATAATTGCTCCCACAGTTGATTTCTTCAAACCAAGCTGCTTACCTATTGCAGATTCAGTCTTCCCAGCCTGGTGCAGATCTACATTTTTTTTTCTGGTGTCCTTTGACAGCTCTTTGGTCTTGGCCATAGTGGACTTTGGAGTGTGACTGTGAGGTTGTGGACAGGTGTCTTTTATACTGATAACAAGTTCAAACAGGTGCCATTAATACAGGTAACGAGTGGAGGACAGAGGAGCCTCTTAAAGAAGAAGTTACAGGTCTGTGAGAGCCAGAAATCTTGCTTGTTTGTAGGTGACCAAAAACTTATTTTCCACCATAATTTGCAAATAAATTCATAACAAATCCTACAATGTGATTTTCTGGATTTTTTTCCCCTCATTTTGTCTGTCATAGTTGAAGTGTACCTATGATGAAAATTACAGGTCTCTCTCATATTTTTAAGTGGGAGAACTTGCACAATTGGTGGCTGACTAAATACTTTTTTGCCCCACTGTATAAACAGCAGCTCTTTAATGTATTCATTGACAGTCTCTCTCTAGTCATGGTTTTAAAAGTGTTGAAATCTCACAGCATCAACTTTGCTGTACTGAACTTTTGTACCTGCTACGTTACTGCAGACACAGCCATCCGATTGGCCAGCGGTTGGCCTCTTGTGCACTTCATTTGCTCTCTGTAATGTCTTCATTGTACCTTCATGAAATGGTTGAAAATGGCAACAATTGGCCTACCCGGCACACAGGGCAGCTGAATCAAGTGCACCTACAGCTTGAGACAAATAAAAAGAATAGGAACACAAGGCTTTATCATTGGGTTTTTACAGAAATGTTTGGCGATCGACTAGGAATGCATTAGAGATCAACCAGGCGATCGCGATGGACGTCTTGGTGAGCACTATTCTAAAAAGTTGAGTGAAGTTCAATCTCGTGCTCTGTGGGATGATATTTCTGCGCGGCAGTCCCGGGGAAGAGGTCTCGGGGAGGAGGTCTTGGGGAGGCAGTTTCGGGGAGGCAGTGTCGGGGAGGCAGTCCCAGGGAGGTCTCGGGGAGGCGGTCTCGGGGAGGCGGTCTCGGAGAGGCAGTCCCGGGGAGGCGGTCTCGGGGAGGCAGTCCCGGGGAGGCGGTCTCAGGGAGGCAGTCCCGGGGAGGCGGTCTCGGAGAGGCAGTCTCGGGGAGGCGGTCTCGGAGAGGCAGTCCCGGGGAGGCGGTCTCAGGGAGGCAGTCCCGGGGAGGCGGTCTCGGAGAGGCAGTCCCGGGGAGGCGGTCTCAGGGAGGCAGTCCCGGGGAGGCGGTCTCGGAGAGGCAGTCCCGGGGAGGCGGTCTCAGGGAGGCAGTCCCGGGGAGGCGGTCTCGGAGAGGCAGTCTCGGGGAGGCGGTCTCGGAGAGGCAGTCCCGGGGAGGCGGTCTCAGGGAGGCAGTCCCGGGGAGGCGGTCTCAGGGAGGCAGTCCCGGGGAGGCGGTCTCAGGGAGGCAGTCCCGGGGAGGCGGTCTCGGAGAGGCAGTCCCGGGGAGGCGGTCTCAGGGAGGCAGTCCCGGGGAGGCGGTCTCAGGGAGGCAGTCCCGGGGAGGCGGTCTCGGGGAGGCGGTCTCAGGGAGGCAGTCCCGGGGAGGCGGTCTCGGGGAGGTCTCGGGGAGGCAGTCTCGGGGAGGCGGTCCCGGGGAGGCGGTCTCGGGGAGGCGGTCCCGGGGAGGCGGTCCCGGGGAGGCGGTCCCGGGGAGGCGGTCTCAGGGAGGAGGTCTCGGGGAGGCTGTCTCGGGGAGGCAGTCCCGGGAGGCGGTCTCGTGGATGCAGTCTCGGGGAGGAGGTCTCGGGGAGGCGGTCTCGGGGAGGCGGTCTCAGGGAGGCAGTCTTGGGGAGGAGGTCTCGGGGAGGCAGTCTCGGGGAGGAGGTCTCGGGGAGGCAGTCTCGGGGAGGAGGTCTCGAGGAGGAAGTCTCGGGGAGGAGGTCTCGGGGAGGCAGTCCCGGGGAGGCAGTCCCGGGGAGGAGGTCTCGAGGAGGAGGTCTCGGGGAGGAGGTCTCGGGGAGGCAGTCTCGGGGAGGCAGTCTCGGGGAGGCAGTCTCGGGGAGGCAGTCGGGGCTTCTGCACTTAGAGGAAGCATTGCCTACAAACCTCTTTGAAAAGGCTCACTTCCCACACACTAGTTCCATCGACTGTACTTCCGTAAACTGCTCTTGTTTTTACCACTATAATGTTAGGACTTCTTACTATACCACTATATGACAAAGGTTACAAAAAATGTGGCGGTACAGTACATATCCTAAACATGTAAAGGAGATAACAAGGTTCTGCTGTCTGTTCTCTAGCCAACCTGAAGGAGTTGATCTCCCAGACCATGGTGAGCTGGGCTCAGGAGTGTCACGTCCAGGACCCCGAGCTTGTCAGAGTGATGTTCAGCCTGCTGAGGAGACAGTACGACAGCATTGGAGAGCTGCTCCGGGCCATGAGGAAGAGCTACACTATCAGTGCTGCCTCTATACAGGACACCATCAACCTGCTGGCCTCTCTGGGTCAGATCAGATCACTGCTATCCGTACGCATGGGCAAGGAGGAGGAGAAACTCATGATCGACGGTCTGGGGTAGGTTACATGTCAGTGACACAGTCTACTGCACGAACATATATAGTCTGATAACCAGGGAGCTTTAAAGTACCAATGCTTAATTTAAGATACAATAATGATCTCAATCACTGTTCCAAGTATTTGACCTGTTCTGAGTATTCTGTGTTTTATATTTCCATCCAGTGACATCATGAACAACAAGATATTCTACCAGCACCCCAACCTGATGCGTGTTCTAGGCATGCATGAGACGGTGATGGAGGTGATGGTCAACGTGCTGGGAGGAGGCAAGTCCCAGGTACAGTTCAGTACTGCTACGGATGATAGAGGAGACTCTGATGTATCACAGCATCCATGAGAGTTGTTGATGAGAGATTCAACTAGCACTGTGTGGCTACTGGGTAGGCGTCAGATGTAGCATAACACAACACAATGGCCAATTACGGGGAATTACTTTAATAAACACACTTGAGAATAAATATTGGTTGTATACAGTATTTGAAAAACAGGTTTTCCAGAGCTCCAATGTCTATGTGCTACAAACCAAGGCAAGGGAGGCTGTACTGCATGTAGAAGGGAGGCTGAGTGTGTGTATGGGAAAGGAGGGGAGGGCAGTAATAAATGCACCACAGCAGGTGGTTATTCTCCCAGGCAGACGGCTCTCTACCATGACACTGGGGTATAGAGCCCGGCCTGGGGATGGAGGAAGGCCTTTTTAGACATTCGTTAGTGAAGGGGATTTATAGCAACACGCCTTGAGGAAGCCAAATAGTCAGTAAACCCAACATAAGCCCAGAATAAAGTGATACTGTAACTGTACCCTCTCGTCTGTCTGCCTGCCTGTTTGTCTCTTGTTGATGATCACATGAGTTAAGCTTTTATTTATCCTTTAGGTCTTCTAGTTTCAACAGTTTAACTTCTAGTAGTTTCAAGTTTTTTCTACTAATAATATGCATAGCTGTCAGAATGTCAGCTGAGTCTCAGTTTTATAGTGAGAATTGGACAGGTTGTGCCTCATCAACCCTAGTCTCTGTGTTTTCCTCTCAGGAGATAGCGTTCCCCAAGATGGTGGCCAGCTGCTGTCGCTTCCTGTGTTACTTCTGCAGGATCAGTCGTCAGAACCAAAAGGCCATGTTTGACCACCTCAGCTACCTTCTGGAGAACAGCAGCGTAGGCCTTGGTAGGTACACTGCTCCTGGTAGAGCTAGGCCTGGGGGTACACTCCTCCTGGTAGAGCTAGGCCTGGGGGTAAACTGCTCCTGGTAGAGCTAGGCCTGGGGGTACACTCCTCCTGGTAGAACTGGGCCTGGGGGTAAACTGCTCCTGGTAGAGCTAGGCCTGGGGGTACACTCCTCCTGGTAGAACTGGGCCTGGGGGTAAACTGCTCCTGGTAGAGCTAGGCCTGGGGGTACACTCCTCCTGGTAGAACTGGGCCTGGGGGTACACTCCTCCTGGTAGAACTGGGCCTGGGGGTAAACTGCTCCTGGTAGAGCTAGGCCTGGGGGTAAACTGCTCCTGGTAGAGCTAGGCCTGGGGGTACACTCCTCCTGGTAGAACTGGGCCTGGGGGTAAACTGCTCCTGGTAGAGCTAGGCCTGGGGGTAAACTGCTCCTGGTAGAGCTAGGCCTGGGGGTACACTCCTCCTGGTAGAGCTAGACCTGGGGGTAAACTGCTCCTGGTAGAGCTAGGCCTGGGGGTACACTCCTCCTGGTAGAACTGGGCCTGGGGGTAAACTGCTCCTGGTAGAGCTAGGCCTGGGGGTACACTCCTCCTGGTAGAACTGGGCATGGGGGTAAACTGCTCCTGGTAGAGCTAGGCCTGGGGGTACACTCCTCCTGGTAGAACTGGGCCTGGGGGTAAACTGCTCCTGGTAGAGCTAGGCCTGGGGGTAAACTGCTCCTGGTAGAACTGGGCCTGGGGGTAAACTGCTCCTGGTAGAGCTAGGCCTGGGGGTAAACTGCTCCTGGTAGAGCTAGGCCTGGGGTAAACTCCTCCTGGTAGAACTGGGCCTGGGGGTAAACTCCTCCTGGTAGAGCTGGGCCTGGGGGTAAACTGCTCCTGGTAGAGCTAGGCCTGGGGGTAAACTGCTCCTGGTAGAACTGGGCCTGGGGGTAAACTGCTCCTGGTAGAGCTGGGCCTGGGGGTAAACTGCTCCTGGTAGAGCTAGGCCTGGGGGTAAACTGCTCCTGGTAGAACTGGGCCTGGGGGTAAACTGCTCCTGGTAGAGCTGGGCCTGGGGGTAAACTGCTCCTGGTAGAACTGGGCCTGGGGGTAAACTGCTCCTGGTAGAACTGGGCCTGGGGGTAAACTGCTCCTGGTAGAACTGGGCCTGGGGGTAAACTGCTCCTGGTAGAGCTGGGCCTGGGGGTAAACTGCTCCTGGTAGAGCTAGGCCTGGGGGTAAACTGCTCCTGGTAGAGCTAGGCCTGGGGGTAAACTGCTCCTGGTAGAACTGGACCTGGGGGTAAACTGCTCCTGGTAGAGCTAGGCCTGGGGGTAAACTGCTCCTGGTAGAACTGGGCCTGGGGGTAAACTGCTCCTGGTAGAACTGGGCCTGGGGGTAAACTGCTCCTGGTAGAGCTAGGCCTGGGGGTAAACTGCTCCTGGTAGAACTGGGCCTGGGGTAAACTGCTCCTGGTAGAACTGGGCCTGGGGGTAAACTGCTCCTGGTAGAACTGGGCCTGGGGGTAAACTGCTCCTGGTAGAACTGGGCCTGGGGGTAAACTGCTCCTGGTAGAACTGGGCCTGGGGGTAAACTGCTCCTGGTAGAACTGGGCCTGGGGGTAAACTGCTCCTGGTAGAACTGGGCCTGGGGGTAAACTGCTCCTGGTAGAACTGGGCCTGGGGGTACACTCCTCCTGGTAGAGCTGGGGCTGGGGTACACTGCTCCTGGTAGAACTGGGCCTGGGGGTACACTCCTCCTGGTAAAGCTGGGGCTGGGGTACACTGCTCCTGGTAGAGCTGGGCTGGGCAGTACACTGCTCCTGGTAGAACTGGGCCTGGGGGTACATTGCTCCTGGTAAAGCTGGGGCTGGGGTACACTCCTCCTGGTAAAGCTGGGGCTGGGGTACACTGCTCCTGGTAGAACTGGGGCTGGGGGATACACTTGCTGGGGGTTGATGTAAATCACATTCTCAGTACCCTACACCCCTGAGTTGATGGAGAGTCTCTGACATAGGAAAATCACATGCTATATCCAGCATCTCTTACTTCCTATTGGAACAACAGGCTTATACTGTAGTTACACTGGGGGTAAACTGCTCCTGGTAGAACTGGGCCTGGGGGTAAACTGCTCCTGGTAGAACTGGGCCTGGGGGTAAACTGCTCCTGGTAGAACTGGGCCTGGGGGTAAACTGCTCCTGGTAGAACTGGGCCTGGGGGTAAACTGCTCCTGGTAGAACTGGGCCTGGGGGTAAACTGCTCCTGGTAGAACTGGGCCTGGGGGTACACTCCTCCTGGTAGAGCTGGGCCTGGGGTAAACTGCTCCTGGTAGAACTGGGCCTGGGGGTAAACTCCTCCTGGTAGAACTGGGCCTGGGGGTAAACTGCTCCTGGTAGAGCTAGGCCTGGGGGTAAACTGCTCCTGGTAGAACTGGGCCTGGTAGAACTGGGCCTGGGGGTAAACTGCTCCTGGTAGAACTGGGCCTGGGGGTAAACTGCTCCTGGTAGAACTGGGCCTGGGGGTACACTCCTCCTGGTAGAGCTGGGGCTGGGGTACACTGCTCCTGGTAGAACTGGGCCTGGGGGTACACTCCTCCTGGTAAAGCTGGGGCTGGGGTACACTGCTCCTGGTAGAACTGGGGCTGGGGGATACACTTGCTGGGGGTTGATGTAAATCACATTCTCAGTACCCTACACCCCTGAGTTGATGGAGAGTCTCTGACATAGGAAAATCACATGCTATATCCAGCATCTCTTACTTCCTATTGGAACAACAGGCTTATACTGTAGTTACACTGGGTGTGACGGCATCTCTGACACTGTTCTCATTGTTATGGACAATAATCTCATTGGGGCCTCACGTTAGGTCCTTGAGCTGTGAGTCTGCATACATTAGACACACACCTGAGATTGTGTGTGTGTGTGTGTGTGTGTGTGTGTGTGTGTGTGTGTGTGTGTGTGTGTGTGTGTGTGTGTGTGTGTGTGTGTGTGTGTGTGTGTGTGTGTGTGTGTGTGTGTGTGTGTGTGTGTGTGTGTGTGTGTGCGTGTGTGGTTGGTTGGTCAGTTGGTTGTGAATTCATCAGGGGAGAGGGTGAGTCATCATACATTCTGTCAGGAGGGGTTCTTCACTCTTTGAACACCGTGCTGTGGCAGGGAGAAAGATAGAGCGGTTCTCTCCTGGGCTAACTCTCTCTCTCTCTCTCTCTCTCTCTCTCTCTCTCTCTCTCTCTCTCTCTCTCTCACTCACTCACTCACTCACTCACTCACTCACTCACTCACTCACTCACTCACTCACTCACTCACTCACTCACTCACTCACTCACTCACACTCACACACACACATAATTGTCCAAAGGCGAGGGACAACGTAGTCACTTACAGTATATTGGACAAAGTCTTTGAGTGTGATTTTAGCCTGAACAAATAATTTGCACATCTTTGAATGTTTCTGTTTATGAAAACAAAGATAGTGAAATATACTGCTGCTTTAATGAGCTTAAATAAACAATAGAAGGTATGAGTCATTACTGCCAATATGAGTTGGACATTTTGGTTTAGCTCAGTATCACTCAGCTGTTGACAGATGAACAGTCTGACAGTCCAATCAGAGTCTGGTCCTGATTCATCATGAGAGTGTAATGCTGCCACCTGCTGTTGGCTTTAGGTTACTCCCACAACTTCCCATCTCAATGAGAAGAACCTCTGACTTTGTGGACTGGAGAATCATTCTCTGAACACCAGAATTGTTGTAAATACCTGTGAGAAATGAATAACTTAACTTGGATCCCATGTATGGTTTCTCCACGTAGCATCCCCAGCCATGAGAGGCTCGACTCCTCTAGACGTGGCTGCCTCCTCTGTGATGGACAACAACGGCCTGGCCTTGGCCCTGGAAGAGCCCGACCTGGACAAGGTAGGGGATACTGTCTCTATTGGATGTGTGTGTGTTGGTGTGTGTGCATTAGAATTGGGTTTTTGTGTCTATGTGTTTCAGAGTATCCTCAGTCCATGTGACTGTTGCTAAGCTTGTCTTTGTTTTGTCCTGGTTGTGTGTCGCAGGTGGTGACGTACCTAGCAGGCTGTGGGCTCCAGAGCTGTCCCATGCTGCTGGACAAAGGTTACCCTGACATCGGCTGGAACCCCATTGAGGGTGAACGCTACCTCTCCTTCCTGCGCTTCGCTGTATTTGTCAATGGTAGGTGGGGCACTGTACTGTAATGACTGTCAGCAGCTCCTGTACTGAACCTTGGTCTCTGTAGGGTAAAGTGGAGGATGCTGCTTGGTAATGTACTGTACTGTGCCTTCCATACCAGGGGTGGGCAGTGTCGTGTCTTTACTATCATTAAATGAAGACTTTTAGTTTTTATCAAAGATTCTCTGTAATTAGTATTACGCGATTAAACTGATGAATCATGTAACTGTAATTAACGCGGAATTCGGGGCACCAAGGAAAATATTCAGATTACAAAGTTATCATTTCCTAATATTACTTTTCAGATATTTTATATCTGATCAATTAGTCTTCGAATTCATGAATTATTTACTTTACCTCACATTAGTCTCATTCCAAACGTTGTAAATTGTTGGTTATCTGCACGAACCCAGTCTTCACTATGAGTCATCCATACATCAATTGTCTTAAATCATTTATTTATTACTAACTAAGTAATTCACAAAAATGCATAAACAAACAAACAAGGTAAATATGGTTACATGAAATGATAGGGGAATGTGCCCTAGTGGGCTAAACCGGCATCGCGGCTTGGTGGACAAAGGGGGGAGTCACCACAGAGTGGTAATTATAACAATTGAAATGCTAATCCTTTGCACATGAACACTCACTCATTCAGGAACAATTGCAATCGATATATATATTTACTCTCAGTGTCGTCTTGATCGCTATTGAAAAGTTCATTTCTGTTGGAGAGTTTGTCCTCTCTCTCTCTTTCTGTCTTGGTTAGAGTGGATTGTTCAGAGTGACATTCATTCGTTTCGTCATAGAATTGTTTTGGCGGTTGTCGTTCTTCACGTTCAATGATACCGAATTCCTAGCTGCAGACTAGTAATTAATATCAAAGACTTGTTCTTATTCTGTCGGTATCAATAGTCTAAGAGGTTAACCACGTGGTATGGTTAAGAGATTCATCAATGGTCTACAACCTTTGTACTCCCGTGATTTAGAGAAACATGGTCTGGTGATAATTTCTCAAAGTTGTGGTTTTATTCGGAATTGCAGAAAAGGGCTGTCCCAGGATGCCTGACCATAACTAGGCTCAGGGGCGGTCCTCTGATTTAGTTCAACTCAAAAGGGAATTGGAGTTTTCTTCATTAAACAGCCCAAAATCACATCACACAATTTTACAAACAGTATCATACTCACTCATTCATCTTATACAACAATTAGATGTAAACCTCATATCTGAGGCTATTATATAAACAGCGTTATGGCAATGTGGCCACACGTCTCCCATGAGCTTCCCCAAAATGTAACAAACGGACCAGTTCGTAGCTGGATTCTTCACCGATCTTAAATACATTGTCCGGAACATGACACTTGTTCGGACCTCAAGTTCTGTGAGGTGAAAGAAATTCCTTTGTTCTCTATGAAAATTCCCCCCGGTCTCTTATACTGTGTGGCCATGAGGCAGGGTCTTCTCAGGAATTTACGACATCTCTCTGACCACAGCAGCCTAGTTGAAGGAGGCAGGGGGAGGCAGGGAGAGGGAGATGGGCTCGCTGTACCCAAAGAGGGCAACGTCATGACAGCAGTTTTAGAGATGGCCTGTCTGTGTGGATCCTGCTGGGCAGGCTAGACTGCCTGAGGGGGTTAGCTGATAGGAGCCACAGCCTCAAGGTCAGTAGAGCTCAGTGGAGGAACAGGATCTCACTAAAGAGAGTGAATATTGGAAACTGCTCCTGGATGAAAGAGCAGGGCAGCCATTAATTTGCTTCCTGACAGTGATGGACTAAAAACAGTGGCGATACATTGTCGAGCACTCACTAGATGAGCTTTATGTCTGGTGCTGTTCACCTCCGAGGTGTTTGGGAGCCCAAAGGAGTATTTTGTTCATATCAGTTGTTGATGTGAGTGTGTGTGTACTGTGTGCCTAATTTGTGTGTGTTTTTCCACTGCCAATGCATTTTATGTGCATCTTGTGTCGATATCTGCGTTGATGTCAATATGCTAATGCAGTGTATTACTGAAATATATGTTTTATTAACCTGGTGGGGTGTGTGTGTGTGTGTGTGTGTGTGTGTGTGTGTGTGTGTGTGTGTGTGTGTGTGTGTGTGTGTGTGTGTGTGTGTGTGTGTGTGTGTGTGTGTGTGTTCCAGGTGAAAGTGTGGAGGAGAACTCCAGTGTGGTGGTGAAGCTACTGATCAGGCGTCCAGAGTGTTTTGGCCCGGCTCTGAGAGGAGAGGGGGGTAACGGGCTGCTGGCAGCCATGAAGGAGGCCATCAAAATCTCAGATAACCCTGCTGTGGACTTGCCCTCATCCGCCCAGGGGGTCAGCTCTGACGCGTAAGCTACATACTGTACCTGCCATAGCTATAAAGCAAGAGCTAACGGCATAGAGCATCGCAAAGTAAACGTTGTAAGATCATCATGAGTTAGTTGAGATGGCAAGGTAAGGCCCAGAGGACCTTCTCATTGGTTTTGTTATGGGCAGGTCTGCTGAGGACGATGAGGAGGAAGAGGTGGTGCATATGGGCAATGCCATCATGTCCTTCTACTCTGCCCTCATCGACCTACTGGGACGCTGTGCCCCAGAGATGCACGTGAGTTTAGCTGATGGTCCCACTCCTATCACAGATCACCTGTACTCTAACCTACTCTGAGAGGTTAATTTGCATACGAGACATCTCAGCATCTGTTCTCTCTGACTCATCTGGATAAGTAAAGATTGAATGAATGTCTGTTTTCCACCAGTGAGATTTCAATAGGACTAATGACCTTCTCTCCTTCCTCCTCCTCCTTCAGTTGATCAACAAGGGTAAAGGGGAGGCCCTGCGAATCCGTGCCATCCTGCGCTCCCTTGTGCCCACTGAAGACCTGGTGGGCATCATCAGCATACCCCTCAAAATGCCTGTCGTCCACAAAGGTAGAGGACTGCCCAGTTCCCACTTCAGCACTTATAACGCTCAACAGCACACACAACAGCACACAATAGCAACACACAACACACAATAAAATCCCAAATCACTCAGCCGTCGTGGTGATCTAATGGCATGCACACTTTACTCTCTGAAGTCTAGAAACAACAGAAAGTGATCTAAATAATGAATTGGTTGAGGTAGAAATGATGAAGTATGAAACTTAATCGTTTAAATGGTGGTGCCGTGCTTTTGATCCCAGCTCACAATTCATGTGTTTTTAATCAAACCAAGGCTTTCTACCTCCCACGGCTCTCCTCGTCTCCCTCTCATTTTTGTTTCCGGGTGTTTTTCTCTATTGATTGCTCTGCACAAGCTTGGCATTACTCGGATCTTAAAACGCTGCTAGCTAGTGCTGCCACACAACGAGCACTGTCGGCAGGCCAATAACTGAATAACTCAGCCATGCCTCGCTCCCCAGAAACCCTCTCACAAGCTGCACTGCTGCTAATGAATACACATTAATTATCTGGACTCGCATGCCTTTCAGATGAGGCTTGCTATAATGTATGGGTAGGTCTCCCTGTTTGAATACTGCAAGAAAAACATATTTACACAAGTCCTATTTATACAGAGACCCACCTCTTCTTCTTCTTTTGTTGTCCTCTGTGTATCTCATTATTTTTTATATCCTCTTTCTTTGTCTATCTTTCCCTTTTATGTTATTTTCTCTCTCTCTCTCTCTCTCTCTCTCTCTCTCTCTCTCTCTCTCTCTCTCTCTCTCTCTCTCTCTCTCTCTCTCTCTCTGTCTCTGTCTCTCTCTCTCTCTCTCTCTCTGTCTGTCTCTCTCTCTGTCTGTCTCTCTCTCTCTCACTCTCTGTCCCTCTCTCTCTCTGTCTCTCTCTCGCTCTCTCTCTTCCTCTTCCTCTTAGACGGCACTGTGACAGAGCCTGATATGGCAGCCAGTTTCTGCCCGGACCACAAGGCCCCCATGGTGCTGTTCCTGGACCGGGTCTATGGTATTGAGGACCAAAGCTTCCTACTTCAGCTGCTGGACGTGGGCTTCCTGCCCGACCTGCAAGCCTCTGCTTCTCTGGACACGGTGAGTGGTGAGCTCACCCTCAGCTGAGAAGTGGGAGATGTGGAAGACCACAAATTAGGCTAAGGCATCAAGTTGTTTGTTTTGGCAACTAGTTCATTGTTTATCAGACAAGTGGGTTGAGGTATTCAAGGATGTGGGAGATGAGTGGAGTGGAGGCTGTGTATTGAAGGCTTGTGTGTGTGAGAGGGAGTTTAAAACATGTATTTAAAGCTGAGTGTCTACGTGGAGTCAGCTAAGAATATCTCAAAAATCTAATCAAATCAAATGTATTTGTCACATACACATGGTTAGCAGATGTTAATGTGAGTGTAGCGAAATGCTTGTGCTTCTAGTTCCGACAATGCAGTAATAACCAACGAGTAATCTAACCTAACAATTCCAAAACTACTACCTTATACACACAAGTGTAAAGGGATAAAGAATATGTACATAAAGATATATGAATGAGTGATGGTACAGAGCGGCATAGGCAAGATACAGTAGATGGTTTCGAGTACAGTATATACATATGAGATGAGTATGTAAACAAAGTGGCATAGTTTAAAGTGACTCGTGATACTTGTATTACATAAAGATACAGTAGATGATAGAGTACAGTATATAGAAATACATATGAGATGAATAATGTAGGGTATGTAAACATTATATTAAGTAGCATTGTTTAAAGTGGCTAGTGATATATTTTACATCAATTTCCATCAATTCCCATTACTAAAGTGGCTGGAGTTGAGTCAGTGTGTTGGCAGCAGCCACTCAATGTTAGTGGTGGCTGTTTTTCAGTCTCTCGGTCCCAGCTTTGATGCACTTGTACTGACCTCGCCTTCTGGATGATAGCGGGGTGAACAGGCAGTGGCTCGGGTGGTTGTTGTCCTTGATGATCTTTATGGCCTTCCTGTGACATCGGGTGGTGTAGGTGTCCTGGAGGGCAGATAGTTTGCCCCCGGTGATGCGTTGTGCAGACCTCACTACCCTCTGGAGAGCCTTACGGTTGTGGGCGGAGCAGTTGCCGTACCAGGCGGTGATACAGCCCGACAGGATGCTCTCGATTGTGCATCTGTAGAAGTTTGTGAGTGTTTTTGGTGACAAGCCAAATTTCTTCAGCCTCCTGAGGTTGAAGAGGCGCTGCTGCGCCTTCTTCACAATGCTGTCTGTGTGGGTGGACCAATTCAGTTTGTCTGTGATGTGTACGCTGAGGAACTTAAAACTTACTACCCTCTCCACTACTGTCCCATCGATGTGGATAGGGGGGTGCTCCCTCTGCTGTTTCCTGAAGTCCACAATCATCTCCTTAGTTTTGTTGACGTTGAGTGTGAGGTTATTTTCCTGACACCACACTCCGAGGACCCTCACCTCCTCCCTGTAGGCCGTCTCGTCGTTGTTGGTAATCAAGCCTACCACTGTAGTGTCGTCCGCAAACTTGATGATTGAGTTGGAGGCGTGCGTGGCCACGCAGTCGTGGGTGAACAGGGAGTACAGAACGCACCCTTGTGGGGCCCCAGTGTTGAGGATCAGCGGGGTAGAGATGTTGTTACCTACCCTCACCACCTGGGGGCGGCCCATCAGGAAGTCCAGTACCCAGTTGCACAGGGCGGGTCGAGACCCAGGGTCTCGAGCTTGATGACGAGTTTGGAGGGTACTATGGTGTTAAATGCTGAGCTGTAGTCGATGAACAGCATTCTCACATAGGTATTCCTCTTGTCCAGATGGGTTAGGGCAGTGTGCAGTGTGGTTGAGATTGCATCGTCTGTGGACCTATTTGGGCGGTAAAGCAAATTGGAGTGGGTCTAGGATGTCAGGTAGGGTGGAGGTGATATAGTCTATCTTTGACACACCTATTGATAGTGATTGTGGAACAGTTGAAGTTGTGCCTGGGTTGTGAGAACTGCTGTGTGACACTGTGTTGTGTTGACCTCTCCCCTTTGACCCCTCCCCTATAGGAGGTACTCAGCACCACAGAGACAGCTCTGGCCATGAACAGGTACATCGGCTCTGCCATGCTGCCCCTGCTCACCCGCTGTGCCCCCCACTTCGCTGGCACAGAGCACTATGCCGTGCTCATCGACTCCACGCTGCACACCATCTACAGGCTGTCCAAGGGCCGCTCGCTCACCAAGGCCCAGAGAGACGCTATCGAGGAGTGTCTGCTGGCCGTCTGCAAGTAAGGAGTTCCACTATGTACATTAGCACCCCTTAAGGAAGCGATATGCTCACTGTGTGGCCATTGAAACACTTAAGCCAAACAGATACAGTATTATCCTGGGTCATGATGTAGTCTCTCTCTGATTTCCTGTTCCCTCCCTGGTCTGGTCCTCTGTCTGCAGGTACCTCCGTCCCTCCATGCTGCAGCATCTCCTGCGACGCCTCGTCTTTGACGTGCCCTTGCTGACGGAGTACTGCAAGATGCCTCTCAGGGTATGTCTCCTTTCCTTCCCTCTCCCTCTCTCTTTCTCTTCCTCTGCCCTTCTGCTGCCCTCCCACAGTAGGCTGTGGTTTCAGGGGTGTGCTCTGCAGCCTGCTCTCTATCCTGTTGCGCGTTAAACACACTGTTTATCAAACATACCGTCTCTGTCTCTTTCTCTGCCTCTCTCTGACTCTCACTGCTATTAATGATGACGTTCTCAGCATTAAGCAGATGTTGCCAGTTGTTTCGTTTTTATAACAACACCCGAGCACCAGGGAGCAGAGAGCAGCCTGGAGGAATTTGATTGCCTGTGGAAGACGGAACACAGTTGATTCTGCCTCCACTTACACTGAGATAGGTCATGGGTTATTCATTCTCACTATCATCAGCTGTAGATCCTATTGGAGATATTTGGCTTGGTGCCAGTGTGTAGTTGTCTTTCAGTACACCAGTAAAGTGGTGACCTACGTGTCTGTTTTCTATTCCTACAGTGTAGCCCACAGCAGACTGTACATACATCCTCTCTCTCAGTCTGATGGACTGTCCTTTGACCCTTTGTGCCCTCCACAGCTCCTGACCAATCACTACGAGCAGAGCTGGAAGTACTACTGTCTGCCATCAGGCTGGGGCAGCTACGGCATGGCCTCAGACGAGGAGCTGCTCCTCACAAAGAAGATCTTCTGGGGCGTCTTGGATTCGCTCTCACAGAGGGTACGATGAGGTCTCCTTTAACACAGCACTTAGACCCAGGAGAATGGCAGGGCTCCAACAGGATCCTTGTTGAGGCTATAAAATAAAAAGGCTGCTAATGAGCCAATAAAAACAAAGCTGCACTGAGCTTTGATCAGGAAGTGCTGACCATGTGGATACATGTTCAGGCCAAAAGGTCATAACCTTTAGTAATCTGGTACTAGACACTCCTCTTTAAGTGTCCTATTGAATTATCTCTCTACAAATGCCTCATTGCCTTTCTGTGCTGTTGAATATGGCCATTGATTTTATGGTTCATCTTGTATGCTCTTTTTGAAGTATGGTAAATGTCTGGACCCAGCACATGAAAGTGAAGATGGTGACAGAAAGACCAGGCCGAGAACATCAATATTTGAACAGTCATCATCGATCTCAGCCTCTGCTCTCTGTAACTGGGACGACTAAGCATGTCTCTTAACCTCTCGCCATTCCTGCAGTCTCTAGTCGATAGTTTAGCCTTACTCAGACCTCAGTGGAGGTACCTCTGATAGTCCACCAATCAGAGTGTGTTTGACATTGCAGAAGTACGATGCAGATCTCTTCAAGATGGCCATGCCCTGTCTGAGTGCCATATCTGGGGCCTTACCGCCTGACTACATAGACGCCACCATCAGCACCACCCTGGAGAAGCCTGTGTCTGTGGACGCTCAGGGCAACTTCGACCCCAAACCCATCAGCACAGCCAAGTGAGTGGCCATTGGAGATTATGGCACATAAGGCGTGACTGTCTGATTCCACTCTGACATTATATGTAACAACTTGTTATAGGTGCCATGTAGAAGTTATGCACATAACTGATTTGATGTAAAGTGCAGTGCTTTTATATACTTTATGACTGCGTTTACATATGCTTTATCCCAGCATGCATCATACCTGCAGTGAGTAATGGTTACTCTCTCTTGACAGCATATCTCTTCCAGAGAAACTGGAACACGTTGCCAACAAATATGCTGAGCATTCCCATGACAAATGGTCAGCAGAGAAGGTAGGACAACGATGAGCTCCTCTGCCAAGGAAATGTGTATTAGATGCTGCAAAATTACACCTGGAACCAATTCATTATAACAGGCCATGAAGATTAAGAATCTACTGCGTTTGCACTGTGTTTTATAAAGCCTTACCACGACCCTCTTGGATGAAACAATAGGAGGCTGGTTTCAGGGTTGCTCTCTCTATCCTGTTTGTTTTTATTTGGGTTGAAAAACTAGCTGGTAATGTATCAGGTCTGTAGTAGGGTCATACAGTACTTGTCTGTTCTCTCCAGGTGATGTTGGGATGGAGGTATGGGGACTGTATAGATGAGAAGGCCAAGACTCACCCTCTACTCAGGACCTACAAAGGTCTGACAGAGAAGGTAGAGTGTAGTACAACATTACACAATATGGAATTGGTACACTAAAGTACGAGCTCAATAGGTAGACCTCATGATGTGGTGATTTGTTTTGAACTGATTGTATATCTTGCTAACTCTTGGTGTGTATCTGTGTCTGTGTGGTCCTCAGGAGAAGGATATCTACAGGTGGCCTGTGAGGGAGACTCTGAAGAGCATGCTGGCTATGGGCTGGAACATCGACAGGACCAAGGACGGAGAGACCATGTCCCTACGGGAGAGTGAGAAGATGCGCAAGATCTCCCAGTCCTCCTCTCATGTACTCAGTTTAATAACGTCCTCCTCCTCCTAGTACTTTACACTCTAAGAAAAAAGGTGCCATCTAGAACCTAAAAGGGTTCTTCGGAGGTCCCCATAGGAGATGCCTTTGAAGAACCCTTTTGGGTTCCTTTCCACAGTTGGTTCTACATGGAAACCAAAAGGGTTTTTACCAGGAACAAAAAACGGTTCTACCAGGAACTAAAAATAGTTATCCTATGGAGTACATCCAAAGAACTCTTTTGGAACCCTTTTTTTCTGAGAGTTTATACCAGGACTGCTGAGTTATCTGTTCAGTGTTTGTTTTTATTACTGAATGTTTTCTTGTTGGCATTTGGCAGGCTAACGGTTTCAACCCGAACCCAATAGACACCATCAATGTGGTTCTGTCTAGAGAGTTACAGGTGAGTGAACCACACAGCTGTTATTTTGTAACTGTAAATAACTGGTTTGTTTATGACTAGGCTGTTAATGTTATTTAATTAACATAGGTTCTCTTTGCTCTTTGGATCAAGGGCATGGTGGAGGTTGTGGCTGAGAATTATCACAACATCTGGGCTAAGAAGAAAAAGAATGACCTTGGAATTAGAGGTGATTCTATAATTATCTACCCTCCCTGTGAGATGGAGGAGCCAGATTAATGTAGTCAAGAGTAAATGTGAGATTTATTGGTTCTGATTGTTACAGTGTTGTCGTTTGTGGTTCCAGGTGGGGCAACTCACCCTCTGCTGGTGCCCTATGACACCCTGACCGCCAAAGAGAAGGCCCGGGACAAAGAGAAGGCCCGGGACCTGTTCCGCTTCCTGCAGATCAACGGCTACGCCATCACCAGGTCAGTGTGTGAACTTCAGTCTTTGTAAAAACATTGATTTGTATTGTTGTGACAGAATGACAATTTGTCTGTCCCTTCTCCCTGTGTTGTAGAGGTCTGAAGGACATGGAGCAGGACTCTTCCTCCATGGAGAAGAGGTTTGCCTACAAGTTCCTCAAGAAGCTGCTGAAGTATGTGAACTCAGCCCAGGAGTTCATTGCCCACCTTGGTAAGAGCCTGGTGACATTCATATCGTTGATCTTTGAATGCTCCTCCTCCTTTTCTCTGTTATGGACAATGCTGCCTTATTGACCTGCTCTTTATTGAACTTTGACCTTGTCGTTTCAGAGACCATGGCTACCAGTGGGAAGACCGACAAGTCGCCTCATGAGCAAGAAATCAAGTTTTTTGCCAAAGTGAGAATATTGTAAATCTGTGTGAAACACATGAACATTTTAAGTACAGTACATGAGATTACACAAAGATTGTCACACATCTCCTAAATGGTATTTATTCTTTAGGTCCTCCTCCCTCTGATAGACCAGTACTTCAAGAACCACTGTCTCTACTTCCTGTCTTCTCCCAGTAAGAACCTGAGCAGCAGCGGCTACGCCTCTAATAAGGAGAAGGAGATGGCCACCAGGTCGGTACAATAACATCTCACGACTCTGCAGTTCCACTTTCTCACTCTCTGTGAATGCTACTTACTTACTCTTCTCCGTAAACTCCTTTCATCTTTTCATCTTTTCCTACTCTTAGCCTTTGACCTCCCTGATTTCGTTCTTTCTTTCCTTCCTTATCTCTCCTTCACTTTTCCAGCCTGTTCTGTAAACTGGCAGCTCTTGTCAGACACAGGATTTCCCTATTTGGTAAGAAGCTGATTCTCATCGCTCTTTGTTGCTGTGAATATTAGGATGACGATTAGTGTGTGATATGCTAATGACTGTACTGTGTTCTCCTGTAGGGAGTGACTCCACCACCATGGTGAGCGTTCTCCACATCCTGGCCCACACACTGGACACCAGGTGGGTAGAACTCAGTCCTGCAGTCCTATGCCACAATATAACCCTTAGAGTTTGAAATTAAATCAAAGGTTTGAAAGAGGTCCGTCACGTAGCAATTTTACAGTACATGTCATTGGAAAAGAGGGCTAACCTAATGTCTAGCCAACGTTGCATTACTTAGGCCCACACATATGTTGTTCTCCACCATGTTCATAATCACCAGTTGTTGTTATTCGTGTCGTTTTGGAATCACTGACATTAAGAGAAACAACTCCCGCTGGTATTTAGATAAGTACACTCATCATGCATACACAGCAGGTACTGTAGCTAGCTCCGGGCTCCTAGTGTTCTTTAGAAACGATGTGTTGTTTGAGGCAACAGTTCTCACAAATGAGGTTAAAATAGCAATGCATTAAACATGATGTTTATGCTGAGGATGTAGCCACTGTACTGTACTGTACTTGCCCATAGGCCTTGTCTTTCAACTCCCTCCCTTTGGGAGATTCATCACGGCTTCAAAAAGCTTTAAGAGTCACAAAATGCATTACTAAAAATGGACTAATCTAATCTGCTTAATGTATCAAATAGTTTTTGGGGTGTAATATTTCTGCACGTCCTTACACTGATAGTCTCACCTTGAATCTAAATATTTACATAATTTACTGTATAAATCATACACTGTAAATATTCAAGGTCAGATAGAAGTTTTTATCTCAGTCACATGACATGACTAGAGTCCCTTGGGCGCTCTCTGTAGTATAGCTGGCTCTCCTCTATGGAAATGATGCTGTCCTTTGGGAACTCTTCTATCATATGGCAATTATTATTCTAATCAAATACGATCATTTTATTATCCCACATGGGGACATTGTTTGGTTATTGTGTGCACAAGCGGCAACTCCACCATTTAACCCCTTCCTCCCTCTCCTCCGACAGGACGGTGATGAAGTCTGGCTCAGAGCTGGTGAAGGCGGGGTTAAGGACGTTCTTCGAGAACGCAGCGGAGGACTTGGAGAAGACACTTGAGAACCTGAAGTTGGGGAAGTTCACCCACTCCCGCTCACAGATGAAAGGCGTGTCCCAGAACATCAACTACACCACGGTGGCACTGCTGCCCATCCTCACTGCCCTGTTTGAACACATCACCCAGCACCACTTTGGAGTGGACCTGCTCTGTGAGTGACCACAGCAAGACCTACACATCTAGGAGATATGAGGAGTGGCGAGAGTATGCTTTATATGTCAAATCACTGATGCTGTGCATATGAATGTAACCAACATACCTTTTCTGCTGTTTTTCAGTGGATGATGTCCAAGTGTCCTGCTATCGTATCCTGACCAGCCTCTATGCGCTCGGGACTGGGAAAAACATCTATGTGGAAAGGTAGTATTATTTAGATCTTGCTAGGAGACTGATATCACAGATACTATATGTCTGAGATCTGTGTGTCTGTCTCTCCCCCCTCCCTGTCCCCTCCAGGCAGCTGCCGGCCCTGGGGGAGTGTCTGGCCACCCTGGCAGGGGCCATGCCTGTGGCCTTCCTAGAGCCCCTGCTCAACAAACACAACCCCTGCTCTGTGTTCAACACCAAGACCGCCAGAGAACGCGCCAGTGAGTTACACACACTTATACGTGATAGTGTTGTACATGTTACACCATGATACACTATTTAATGGTTCTTTACCTGTGCATGTAAAATAGTGCTCATCTTATTCTGTGTAGTCCTGGGCATGCCAGACGCGGTGGAGGAGATGTGTCCGGAGATGCCTCGTCTAGAAGTCCTGATGAAGGACATCAACGACATGTCTGAGTCTGGGGCGCGCTACACAGAGATGCCCCACATCATCGAGGTGGTGCTACCCATGCTGTGTAACTACCTGTCCTACTGGTGGGAGAAGGGCCCAGAGAACCAGGCGTCTCCGCACAGCGGGGGAAGTGTTGGGGGCAGTGTCTTCTCCACCACCGTCACCTCAGAACACCTCAGCCTCGTCCTGGGAAACATCCTGAAGATCCTCAACAGCAACCTGGGCATCGACGAGGCCTCCTGGATGAAGAGGATCGCAGGTTAGCTGGGTTGCATTACTGTGTGGGAGTGTACAGCAGTCTGTCACAGTGGATGGGGGGATTTAGGAAACAAATTGGTTTTGAGGGCAAAACTGTCTTCGAATTTGTATACAGTGCTGATCAGATGAACCAGACTGAAAAGCGATTGTCTTTTGCATTCCTAGCAAGACAGCTTTTCTATTGTTTTGTTTTTAATTGATAATAAAACAACTAACTCTGTGTCTGTCACTACGACTGCTGTGTGTGCAGTGTACGCCCAGCCCATCATCACTAAGGCCAGGGCTGTTCTGTTGAAGAGTCACTTCCTGCCTACACTGGAGAAGCTGAAGAAGAAGACAGTGAAGGTGGTGTCGGAAGAGGAGCTACTGAAGGCTGACAGTAAGGGAGATACCCAGGAGGCTGAGCTCCTCATCCTGGATGAGTTCGCTGTGCTCTGCAGAGACCTCTACGCCTTCTACCCAATGCTCATCCGCTATGTAGACAACAACAGGTGAGCCCGCTGAACCCTGGGTAATGGAGTAGTTTACAGTGGCATGATGTGGGTGTGTTTTACTTTTACCATAGGACCTATTGTAATGAAGGAATGTACTAGTTTGGTAGCAAGGCTTTGGAGCAGAGGATATTATATTGATATAGTCTTTGGGTTCATCGCTCCTCTCCTCTTTGTCCTGCAGGTCCAGGTGGCTGAAAGAACCAGACGCTGACTCCAATGAACTCTTCAGAATGGTGGCTGAGATCTTCATCCTCTGGTGCAAATCACATGTACGATTTCTCCTTGAAAACCATGGACAAACTAACAGTTACAATGGAGAGGACGCTCAGAATGAGAAGTAAACAAAGCAGAAATGTCTTCTTCATACATTGTCATTACTCTTTCCTCAGAACTTCAAAAGGGAAGAGCAGAACTTTGTGGTTCAGAATGAAATCAACAACCTGTCATTCCTGACTGGTGATAGCAAGATCAAGATGTCAAAGGTAGCATTTATTATTATGTGCCTGCTTACTGAGACAGTCAAAACAGTTCTGCATCTTCCCCTTATTTTCAGTGGTGGAGAGTCTGCAGCCCGTGTGGTCATGTATGTTCACATCCTAACCCTGCTAACCTCAGTTCAACCTCCCACTGCTCTCTGTCAGCACGCTCTCCAGCTGAGCCTTGTTACTGGGCTTCATTCTGCAGAGGCAGCCCTTTCTCTCTCACTGCTCCAGTACTGCAGCAACCCTAACACTCATATCCCCCGTGGCCAACCAGCGGCCATGTCACCACCTCAGGGACAGAGAATAGATTTGTTGATTGTTTTTTTTTTTTTATCCTGTCTGCATTTACACTCCATTCACTGGCATAGGCAGCAGCCATTGGCGTGCCCTGCCTCGCTGTAAACACATCACATCAGCCAATCATTAACACCTATCGGCCCTCCATCATCAGACCCGCCTAACATCATAACTAGTGTTTCTCATTCCCTTATGGGCCGACCACGTCCCATCTCTGTTATTGAAAGTCAACATGCCCATGACAAATAACATGAGCACATGTCAATGGTGTTTCTGGGTTATGGGGACCCTGGTGTGTGTGGCTCCTGCCTTCTACTTGCTGTCTCTATTAGTCACTCAGCTCCTGCACTGGTGTGTGTGTGTGTGTGTGTGTGTGTGTGTGTGTGTGTGTGTGTGTGTGTGTGTGTGTGTGTGTGTGTGTGTGTGTGTGTGTGTGTGTGTGTGTGTGTGTGTGTGTGTGTGTGTGTGTGTGTGTGTGTGTGTGTGTGCGCCCATACATACAGTTAATTGTGTTTCTGTCTCTCTTGCTCAGTTGAATATGAGTGTCTCCTTTGTGCCAGCTTCTTCCATTAGCCTTTTTCAGTGTCGTCGTTCTTGAATAATACCTCACTGTATGGGTAGAGGCAAACTGTGGGCTAATGCTGCTTTCAGGCTATAGCTCAATTTGAAATGCTTCATTGGCACAGCCTCTGCAGATTTTGCTGGTGATTAAAAAATGCCTTGGTTCTCTCTGCTATCCACAGGCTTAATTTAGCGTGTGGTGTGCTGTGTGCTCTCCCACTGTTAAATAAGCTCCAGTGAAATACAGCACAGTCAGGTCAAGGTAGCAATTTGAAAGTAAAGGTAGACATAGAGAAAAGGCTAGACTTTGTCCCAAATTACTGCCTATTCCCTTTAGTGCACTACTATACATAGGGTGGTGTCTTGTGAACTTCCTGGTACCAGGTGAAGTTATTAACATTTCATTCCGTTCTGGTATCAGTCAGGGGGTCAGGACCAGGAGAGGAAGCATAAGAGGAAACGAGGAGAGTTCTACTCCATCCAGACCTCCCTGATCGTGGCTGCCCTGAAGAAGATGCTGCCCATTGGACTCAACATGTGCACCCCCGGGGACCAGGAGCTCATCTCCCTGGCCAAGACACGCTATATCCTGGTGAGACGGCCTGCCTAGCCCACACTGGTCTGGGGTCAGGTGTTACCGACTACACAATACTCAGCAGAGACCAGTTTTCCATTTTTTTTTTGGTCATCAAAGGTGGTCAACAACTGGGTACGATTAATGAATGGTATATCTAATTGTTTCCTCATATTACTCAACAGAAAGACACAGATGATGAAGTGAAGGAGCATTTGCGGCAGAATCTGCACCTTCAAGAGAAGGTGAGCTAGAGAAAATTATGAATTACTGTAATTCATTAAACTAGAACAGCACCTCTGTATCATACGGCAGTGATGTTTTCTAAGCCCTACACTGCGCTAACCCACCCCCAGTCAGAGGACCCTGCAGTGCGGTGGCAGCTGAACCTGTATAAGGATGTGATGGTGAAGAACGAGGGGCCTCCAGACCCTGAGAGAACAGTGTTCCGGGTCCAGAGCATCTCAGCTGCAGTCTTTCATCTGGAGCAGGTCAGTGGCTGGCTGCATCCTTACTGCCTACAGTACATCCAGTTTTCTCCGTCTTATATCTGTGCCCCATATCTCCATATACTGGCTGTGCCGCATATCTCCATATACTGGCTGTGCCCCATATCTCCATATACTGGCTGTGCCCCATATCTCCATATACTGGCTGTGCCCCATATCTCCATATACTGGCTGTTCCCCATATCTCCATATACTGGCTGTGCCTCATATCTCCCTATACTGGCTGTGCCCCATATCTCCGTATACTGGCTGTGCCCCATATCTCCATATACTGGCTGTGCCCCATATCTCCATATACTGGCTGTGCCCCATATCTCCATATACTGGCTGTGCCCCATATCTCCATATACTGGCTGTGCCCCATATCTCCATATACTGGCTGTGCCCCATATCTCCATATACTGGCTGTGCCCCATATCTCCATATACTGGCTGTGCCCCATATCTCCATATACTGGCTGTGCCCCATATCTCCATATACTGGCTGTGCCCCATATCTCCATATACTGGCTGTGCCCCATATCTCCATATACTGGCTGTGCCCCATATCTGCTATGGGGCACAGCCAGTAGATCTATGATCAGAGAAGCAGGACATAAAGGATCCAGGATATAGGATATAGGACACAGCCAGTATATGGAGATATGGGGCTCAGCCAATATATGAAGATATGGGGAACAGCCAGTATATAGAGATATGGGGAACAGCTTCTGCTCCAAACCATACTCCTTATATCATTTGATATATATAACACAGTACATATTTTGTCTTAATTTATTCAATGTAGGTTGAGCAGCCGTTGAGGTCTAAGAAGTGTGTGTGGCAGAAGCTGCTGTCCAAGCAGAGAAAGCGTGCGGTGGTGGCCTGCTTCCGCATGGCTCCTCTCTACAACCTGCCCAGGTACCACACCCGTATCCATTTTCTATAGTCACATTCCTTTACAAACAAATTCATTAGCTGACTGAATGTAGTGTAATGGCGCCTAACCAACTGTTCTATTCATTTATTTTTTAGCATTTTTTCGCACGAGTCTCACTCCTCTTTCCTAGGCTCCAGACCCTGTATTTAATGTGAAGCTCCCCTCCCCCAACCTGTACGACAAATGACTCGCCTCGGCCAGTTATCAAGGAATAGAAAAGGACACGAGCAATTTCATGCCCTGCTGCACTGTAACTCAATCACAGAGACCCAGGAGGAGAGACAGCAGGGAGAAAAACAATTAGGAGCCCAACCTGGGGTCGGCCATCTTTAATGTGTGCTTTGTTGCCGCTCCTCGACACCAGATGACTCATTTCACCTCGTTATTGGTGTTCTTTTAGGAATATGACATTGCCTCACATAGTTGAGTAATGAGTAAGCATTAGCCTTCTCAGTCAGAGTAATGTTTTTGAAAGAATGACATTGTTGAGGACATTTGATGAAATGTCTGTGTATTTTTCTCCTCCACCTGTTAGCTTAAATTTCCACCACCTCTAAAACTATTACATACCCTTGTTTCAGTGACTTACCACGCTTCTTACTGTGTCTCTACTACTCTGTCTCTACTACAGACGTACTTTCTTAATGTTATAACTCTGTTGTTACAGAGAACATTCTCTGTTCCTGCGCAGCATCAAATGCAAACTTGTATTGTATTCAAGTTTTAAAAAGGCTTCTGAAGTTTGTCATTTCCACTTTAAAATGTCAGACTTGATTAGCCCTAATGATAAATGTATCAAATCCTACAACAATGTCCATTATAATCCACATAATAATTTACATTTCCTGTTGCTGCAGGATTATTTTCCTGCTGTGAGAAACTGGTTAAATGAAGATAGTACATCTGTACTTTACGTTCTCTCCTGAATGACATTACTATACTGTACTTCACCTTCTCTCTGTTCTCTCCTGAATGACATTACTATACTGTACTTCACCTTCTCTCTGTTCTCTCCTGAAACACATTACTATACTGTACTTCACCTTCTCTCTGTTCTCTCCTGAATGACATTACTATACTGTACTTCACCTTCTCTCTGTTCTCTCCTGAATGACATTACTATACTGTACTTCACCTTCTCTCTGTTCTCTCCTGAATGACATTACTATACTGAACTTCACCTTCTCTCTGTTCTCTCCTGAATGACATTACTATACTGTACTTCACCTTCTCTCTGTTCTCTCCTGAATGACATTACTATACTGTACTTCACCTTCTCTCTGTTCTCTCCTGAATGGCATGACTATACTGTACTTCACCTTCTCTCTGTTCTCTCCTGAATGACATTACTATACTGTACTTCACCTTCTCTCTGTTCTCTCCTGAATGACATTACTATACTGTACTTCACCTTCTCTCTGTTCTCTCCTGAATGGCATGACTATACTGTACTTCACCTTCTCTCTGTTCTCTCCTGAATGACATTACTATACTGTACTTCACCTTCTCCCTGTTCTCTCCTGAATGACATTACAATTCTGTACTTCCCCTCAGGCACAAAAGTAATAATTACTTCCTGAACGCCTACCGACTCTATTGGCTTGAAAAAATGCATGAGATCACAGACTATGACAGTCTGCTCTCCATGCTAACGGTAATGTAATGTTCAGACAACGTTTGTGACCTCCACTTCCTTCCTCCTGTAACTCTCATACAGTGATCCAACTGGCATTCTGACTGGTCGGCCTGGGAGCTACACTCATTACAAAAATATTCACTCTGACCCAAAAGTATTTTTCTCCTAAATTCTAGGTTTCTGTACTGATGTCTCTGTCATTTATACCATATATTTATTTAGCTTTAATCATCATAGTACACTATAGATGTTTCTAAAAAATAAATATGTTCCGTGATAATTGTTTACTGGTGTATACATGACAGGGTTATGAATTTGGGGGTACAGTTCAGTCTGTGTTTTTTCAGTGTTTCTCCACAGTGACCAGTTGGATGTTCCAGTGCCATACTAAAAAGTATGAACCATTCTTAAAGTAATACCCCGCTCATCTCCTCTCCCCCTGGCCCACCCTGCTAACCCTCCTCATCTCCCTCTGCACCCCCAGGCATCGCTCTATTAACCTCTTCCTCCTGGGCTATCAGAGAATATGGATAGAGACAGAGACGTACTCTTTTGAAGAGAAGCTAGTGCAGGACCTGGCAGTAAGTACTGTACTTGTCCTCACAGTGCCCAGCCTTCTCTGTGTTATTTGTGGTACTAGCCTGTCCTGTCCATCCTCACCTGGCCGTGCCACAACCCAAGCTCTTCGCCAGCACAATGCCTGCCAAGCACTTCGGGTGTTCCGCCAGTCATCCATGTTTTGCCCCTGGTTCCATATTGATCTGTTCCTTGCTAACGAAATGCCTTCCCAGGCACGCATGATATCAGTCTGGATGTCAGTGCCATGCTGCCAGCTGTACTGTACTGTTATCCGGTTCTAGAGCTGTCCCCCATCCCACAGGGGTAAGAGAGCATCCAACCACGATGCTACGGCTTACTGGTGAAATTTATGGAAGGTGTGGCGTCTTTCGTACATTTTCTGTCGCAGCATGGACACATTATCGTGCCATATTCATGTCGTTTGAGGAATTTGTTGTAATAAAATAATGAAGGAAAACTGTCCCTGCAAGGGTTGCTTTCTTTACAACTTTGATTCTAGATTTCTCAGAATGTCTTCAAAAACACCATTCTGTCCTGTGTAAATATTAGAATTGGCTACATTTATCAAAACAGCAATTAATACAATGGATATAAACACTCTATAACACTTTATAAGATATTGTGGACTTAAAAGAGATGACCATGTGGAATAGCATCCCATCGACCACTTCTTTTTGCACCATCTTTTCCTGGTGCTCTCTCTTCTTCTCTGTCTGTGACTGTCATAGCGATACAGTGGTAGACTAGTATAGAGTATTATAGAGTATGGATCAGGCTCATGGAGAGTCATGCTTAACCTCCATCTTCCTCTCTTTATCTCTACTGAGCACACACCTTGACACCGCTGACCTTGACACTGCTAACCTGGACACTGATGTACCGTCTAAATGTGCTGTGCGTATGTCCCTGTGTGTGTGTGTGCCTGCATGGTCTGCTGATGTAGGAGTGGCGTGCCGTACCCATAATGCTATCCTGTTGAGATACACTCAGTCTGTGTTTTTCCATGGGCCATGCTTCAGTGAGACAGGGTTTGACTGCACATTAGGCATCTTTCATTTCAATGTGTTTCTGTTGATCAAGTACACCCTGTTGTCTCTGAGGTAAGTGATGCGCAGTAAGATAAGACTACTTATGACATGGCAGTGGTTACTGCATATGGATAATAAGCGTCCATATTTTTGTTTAGATACCTTGGCCTTCTAGCAATTGTTATTTTTAAAGTGTGTTGCAGTGTAATTTGAACAACTTTAACTTCCATTATTAAAATATCACTAATTCAAAATAGAGCACACTGATTTAGAAGTTAAATCTATAAGATTTGTATCAGCTCAGTGTACAGCAGGCACATTTAGTCACTCTCAGAGGGTCAAGGGAACTGCTACTGTATATATGACAGGTGATTGGGTGTCAGGCTGTACTCTGATGTACTCTGTGTGACTGGGTGTTTGTGCAGAAGACCCAACTGAAGGTGGAGGAGGAGGAAGAGGAGGAGGCAGAGATGCAGCCAGACCCTCTTCATCAGCTCATCCTGCATTTCAGTCACAATGCGCTCACTGAGCGGAGGTAAAACACACACACACACACACACACAACACACACACACACACACACACACACACACACCTGTGCACCTGGCATCATGCTGCTAGCTCCATCTGTGCTATGTAATATTGCTGGTGTATCCCTTGGCTAATAAACTGGCACATTAAACTAAATCACTGCAGCATTTCTCCCCACACAAGGAGAAGCACTCGGGCACAAGTAATTGTGTCCCATTTGTTCTTAGTCATGCACCTGAGATACTTGTTTATTATGGAGTTATGCAAGGTTTATTCACATACGTTTATCCTGCTTTTTCATTCAGTTCTTTGGAAGAGGATCCTTTGTATATTGCATATGCAGACATGATGGCAAAGGTACAAAGCCTATAAGGATTGTTTGCTGATTTGTTATTGGATTCATATCTTTAGTGTCATGTAGAGGTCAACAGAGACCTGGCTAACAAAGCTCTCGCTTGTCTTCTTTAGAGTTGTGCAGAAGATGAAGAAGAGGAAGATGAAGGAAAAGAGAAAACGTTTGAGGTGTTTTGGATCTCCCGTCAGGGTTTTAGATTTGACTAGTCTCAAATGGTTTTGTAAGGAGCTGTTTGTTTGTTGACCTGATAGGAAAAAGAGATGGAGAAACAGAAGACTCTGTACCAGCAGGCCAGACTGCATGACAGAGGAGCTGCTGAGATGGTGTTACAGATGATCAGTGCCAGCAAAGGTACAGGGTGTTCTGGTGTTCAGAGATAGATGGGAATGGTTGAGGGTAGCTGAAGGATGGGACTAAAAACATACAAAGATAACTATTGTAAAATGTATATAGTATGTGTCACGTTCGTTGTAACGATGAGACCAAGGTGCAGCGTGATTAGAATACATTCTTCTTTTATTAACGAAAAACACGAAGAACACTTCAACAAACTAACCAAAAACAACAAACGAACGTGAAGCTATAAACAACTAGTGCTGACATGCAACTACACATAGACAATAACCCACAAAATACCCAAGGAATATGGCTATCTAAATATGGTCCCCAATCAGAGACAATGATAAACAGCTGCCTCTGATTGAGAACCAATCTAGGCAACAATAGACATAAAAACACCTAGACTATATATAACCCCATAAACATACAAAAACCCTAGACAAGACAAAAACACATCACCCTCGTCACACCCTGACCTAACCAAAATAATAAAGAAAACAAAGAATACTAAAGTTCAGGGCGTGACAGTACCCCCCCCAAAGGTGCGGACTCCCGACCACAAACCTAAACATATAAGGGAGGGTCTGGGTGGGCATTTAACCTTGGTGGCGGCTTAGGTTCTGGACGCCGCCCCCCTTCTTTACACTGAGGGCTGAGGACCCTCGATGGGGACCCCGGGCTGGGGACCGTCGCTGGAGGTTCCGGTCTGTGGCCCGTCGCGGGAGGTTCCGGTCTGTGGCCCGTCGCGGGAGGTTCCGGTCTGTGGCACGTCGCGGGAGGTTCCGGTCTGTGGCCCGTCGCGGGAGGTTCCGGTCTGTGGCCATTCGTTGGAGGTTCCGGTCTGTGAACTGTCGCCGGATGCTCTGGACTGGGTACTGTCGCCCGGACTCTCTGGACTGGGTACTGTCGCCGGACACTCTGGACTGGGTACTGTCGCCGCTCGCTCTGGACTGGGTACTGTCGCCGGACGCTCTGGACTGGGTACTGTTGCCGCACGCTCTGGACTGGGTACTGTCGCCGGACGCTTTGGACTGGGTACTGTCGCCGGACGCTCTGGACTGGCGAGGCGCACTGTAGGCCTGGTGCGTGGTGCCGGCACTGGTGACTCCTGGGCTGGGGACACTTACCTCATGGCGAGTGCGGGGAGGAGGAATAGGATGTACTGGGCTCTGGAGGCGCACAGGAAGCCTGGCGCGTGGTGTTGGCACTGGTGGTACTGGGCTGGTGACACACACATCAGGGCGAGTGCGGGGAGCAGGCACAGGACGTACTGGACTGTGGAGGTGTACTGGAGGTCTGGAGTGTAGAGCTGACACAACCCGTCCTGGCTGGATGTTTATTTTCGCCCTGCAAATGCAGGGCGCTGCCACAGGACGCACTGGGCTGTGCAGAATCACCGGAGACACAGTACGCAGAGCCGGCGCAGGATATTGTGGTCCAAGGAGGTATACTGGAGACCAGGAGCGCTGAGCCGGCACCCTCCTTCCTGGCTGGATGCCCATTCTAGCCCGGCCAATGCGAGGAGCTGGATTAGAGCGCTCCGGGCTAGAATAGCGCACTGGAGACACCGTGCAAAACTCTGCATAACACAGTGTCTGACCAGTTACACGCTCCCCACGGTAAGCACGAGGAGTTGGCTCAGGTCTCCTACCTGACTCAGCCAATCTCCTCGTGTGCCCTCTCGGGCTTCCGTGCTAGTCGTGTACCCACATGTCTTCGCCGTTCCATCTCCACCTGCCTCCATGGTAGGCGATCCTCTCCTGCCAGTATCTCCTCCCACGTCCAGGATCCTTTACCGTCCAGTAATTCGTCCCATGTCCATGCTGTCTGCTCCATCATATGCTGCTCCTCCTTTTCACGCTGCTTGGTCCTTGTTTGGTGGGTTATTCTGTCACGTTCGTTGTAATGATGAGACCAAGGTGCAGCGTGATTTGAATACATTCTTCTTTTATTAACGAAAACCACGAAGAACACTTAAATAAATTAACCAAACATAATGAAGGTGACGCTATAAACAACGAGTTCTGACATGCAACTACCCATAGACAATAACCCACGAAATACCCAAGGAATATGGCTACCTAAATATGGTCCCCAATCAGAGACAACGATATACAGCTGCCTCTGATTGAGAACCAATCTAGGCAACCATAGACATAAAAAAAAACTAGAATTAGACGTAAAAACACCTATAAATAACCCCATAAACATACAAAAACCCTAGACAGGAAAAAAACACATATCACCCTCGTCACACCCGCCACACACTAACCAAAATATTAAAGAAAACAAAGAATACTAAGGTCAGGGCGTGACAGTATGTATTAGCTGGAAGTAGAAGCCTAAGTGTTGTTTTCCATTAGTTTACTCCAATTAGGGGAGGGATGGTAGGGTTAGGGTGAAAATAATAAATAATAATTACAAATAAATATATGGGGGACTGGAAATGATGCAGACACTTACATTGATGGGAATGTGCAATCTATCTGCAATATTAAAGCTGATCTACCACCTAAAAAAAAAAATATATATATATATATATATAAAGTACAGGGGAACACTATTACAAAGACAAACACACACACACACAAATCATGTGATTACTGATTGTCCTCTTCAGGTTCACTTGGGCCCATGGTGACCTTTACCTTGAAGCTGGGCATCTCTATACTCAACGGGGGCAACATACTGGTTCAGCAGGTATATTCGAATATTTATGGAATCCATATACATTTTTTCAGTATGTACAGTGCAGCTCAAATGTTATTGTGTATTTCCTTTTTGTAGAAAATGCTTGACTATCTGAAGGAAAAAAGAGATGCTGGCTTTTTCAAGAGTTTATCAGGACTCATGCAGTCTTGCAGGTAAAATGATCTCACAATACACAAACAAATCTTTGACGGTTTGACATTCAAGCAAAGCAAAACCGTACGTGTTGAAAATGATGTTGGGTCTCTTTCTTTGTACTTAATTAGTGTCCTGGATTTGAATGCATTCGAAAGGCAAAACAAAGCAGAAGGTCTTGGGATGGTGACTGAGGAAGGATCAAGTAAGTGAGGAGAGATAAACAAGGGGAAACAGTATACTACCTCAGACAGACATGTGCACTATAACCTCTCTCTCTCCTGTCAACACTACCTCAGACAGACATATGCACTGTAACTTCTCTCTCTCCTGTCAACACTACCTCAGACAGACATATGCACTGTAACCTCTCTCTCTCCTGTCAACACTACCTCAGACAGACATATGCACTATTTACCTCTCTCTCTCTCCTGTCAACACTACCTCAGACAGACATATGCACTATAACCTCTCTCTCTCCTGTCAACACTACCTCAGACAGACATATGCACTATAACCTCTCTCTCTCCTGTCAACACTACCTCAGACAGACATATGCACTGTAACCTCTCTCTCTCTTGTCAACACTACCTCAGACAGACATATGCACTATAATCTCTCTCTCTCCTGTCAACACTACCTCAGACAGCCATATGCACTATAACCTCCCTCCTGTCAACACTACCTCAGACAGACATGTGCACTATAACCTCTCTCTCTCTCCTGTCAACACTACCTCAGACAGCCATATGCACTATAACCTCTCTCTCTCTCCTGTCAACACTACCTCAGACAGACATGTGCACTGTAAACTCTCTCTCTCCTGTCAACACTACCTCAGACAGACATATGCACTATAACCTCTCTCTCTCCTGTCAACACTACCTCAGACAGCCATATGCACTATAACCTCTCTCTCTCTCCTGTCAACACTACCTCAGACAGCCATATGCACTGTAACCTCTCTCTCTCCTGTCAACACTACCTCAGACAGCCATATGCACTGTAACCTCTCTCTCTCCTGTCAACACTACCTCAGACAGCCATATGCACTATAACCTCTCTCTCTCTCCTGTCAACACTACCTCAGACAGCCATATGCACTGTAACCTCTCTCTCTCCTGTCAACACTACCTCAGACAGACATATGCACTATAACCTCTCTCTCTCCTGTCAACACTACCTCAGACAGCCATATGCACTATAACCTCTCTCTCTCCTGTCAACACTACCTCAGACAGACATATGCACTGTAACCTCTCTCTCTCCTGTCAACACTACCTCAGACAGCCATATGCACTGTAACCTAGAAATACATGCATATCTTCGAAATGTTTAGTGTTATAGGAAAGTAATTGTAGATTTGTTTGATTATAAGATGACAATTTATTTTCTTACTTTTGAGAGTCAAGTCTACTTGGTGCTCTTGCCAAATGCTGACCCATGATGCTCCATACACATTTCTTAAGTGTCTAAAACCCTACACAAGTATAACATATACATGTTAAGTAGGTAATGTTGATTTCCATGTTACTCCATGTTGATTTCATCTGACCCCGCCCCCTTCGTCCCACCCAGCCACAGGGTCACAAGTCACCTGTCTTCTGATCTCCAACCAATCAATGCTCACAGACCAAACCAGTCTAAAATTACATTATTCCACTAATGTGATTATTTGTGGTTTGCTCTTACTGCTTGTGCTACAGCCAGTGGTCAATGTGTTCCTATTAACACCTTGTTGTCCATTCTGAATCTGCCCGTAGAGAAACGGAATTCATTAATAAAGATTTACTGTACCCTACTCCATAGTGACAAAGGTAATGTTATGTCAGAACTGCATGTGGAGGCTAGTAATTCCTACAACCTTATGCACAAGCAATAACAGCAATCCATAAGGATACACCCCTTGCCATTATGATTGGTCAGCCAATGTCCAACCCACCCGCTAATGATTGGCCCAGGTCTTTTTGTTGTGTTTGAAGGCCTGTGATAGGGCTATTACAGCCACATGATACAGAATTAGTGTGCCACATTCACTCTTTTGTTTGTGATGGAAAAGCTCATCTCCATGTCACATATGTCACTGGACGAGTTCGTTTTGCATGGCCCGGTTCCCCGGGTAGGCAGAGATTGCACATTTTACACCATTCCATTGGTCCTTAAGTGAAATCTCCACCACCCGGGGCACCGGGCCATGCCAAATGAACTGGCCCATTGTGTCTGTGTTCATTGGGCAGGTAAACCTGTGCTACTGTATGTTCCTCAGTCACGTGATGTCTGAATACTGTCTGTCAACAAGATAAAAAACTCCAAAACAACGGATCTATACACAATGTAAATCACCCACCATAGAAGCTGTTGGATCTAATGGAGCGCATACAGTAAATGTCTATGTTCTCATACATACTCCAGCTCGTTCCCATCTCATGTAAACCAGGCATATGTGATGGTGACTGCAGTACTGTAGTGATTCTCACTCCCCGTCTAACACCTGTCCTGGCAAACTGTGCAGCAGAACCTGTAGACCTACCTACCCGAGACTCTTAACCGCATGTCTACTGTATGTCCAACGCCTAAAATGATGTCGATCTATCTCTTCTTCTTCTTCCTTACTTCTTATTGAAACTCAATGTTTTCTACTTTGCTTATGTCTGCTTTTTTTGTTTGTTTGTTTCTTCTTATCATTTTTGAACTCATCGGTCGCAGTCAACGTGAGTGAGCGGGGTAAATACACGGTTTAGATTCTACTCATTTCGCCATCCTGATTGCTCTTCGTCCAGTTCCCACCTCTTCCCCCTCCCCTCAGTCTGGAATGTGATAATAACCTACTGCTCTGATCTGAAGGAACACATGCATGCTCAATAAGCCATATAGCTTTAGATCCAACTGACTCTTACCTCTCTCTCCTATACAAAGTTACTGCTTGTCTGCTTGTTGTGTGTGGAAACTTTTATTTCATTTTTATATTGATATTACTAACCAATATGAATTGATAAAGTAAATTAGTAAATAGAATAAAATGTCCAAAGCTTTGCTTGTATCTGAAGGACCGAGCAACAAAGCTCACTTTTATTCCTATTATCCCTCACCTCTGTCCAGTATGTATATCAAGTCAAAGTGATATGAATGTCTCATAGAGAGCATAAGACGTCCATGACAAAGTATCCTAGTCTAGGAGCTAGAGGACTATACAGCAGCTTTGTAGGGAAGTGAAAGTTATGCTGCCCATGGTGTAAGCTTGTGTTAGATCAAGCTGGGGGGGGGGTCATCTGGTTTCTAGCCCCCTCCTAACCAAAGGGGACAGTCCTTAATCTCATCTGCTGTTTCCAGGTTCCAAGGTACTGCAGAACGATGAGTTCACTAAGGATCTGTTTAGGTTTCTGCAACTGCTCTGTGAGGGACACAACAACGGTATGTCCAAGACGTTACACAGAACACCGTACATCAATAACACTCCTTAGTTTACCTACTGTAGCCTACTTGTGACAATGTTCAATATATATCATTACCGTACACAGCTGAAAGGGATCCTCTTTTTTCCATTTGACCCCCTTTCCCTTTCTTCAGACTTCCAAAACTTCCTGCGGACTCAGACAGGGAACACAACCACAGTAAATATCATCATCAGCACTGTGGACTACCTGCTCCGTCTGCAGGTAAAATACTATCCCCGCCCTCACTCCCTATATGCTTTATGTGTAGCGTCTGTTTATATTGTCCTGTGTTACATGTTGATTTATCCAATATTAGGAATCCATCAGTGATTTCTACTGGTACTACTCTGGGAAAGACATCATGGATGAGGCTGGCCAGCGGAACTTCTCCAAAGCCCTGGCTGTGGCTAAGCAGATCTTCAACTCTCTCACTGAGTACATACAGGTAACACAAGCCTCTTGGGTTGGAAGAAACTAACCTTCACGGACAGGAATGCGTTGTATGGTTAATCATGGTTATCGTCCTGACTATAGTGATATCTTCTCTGTGTGTCCCCAGGGCCCGTGTATTGGGAACCAGCAGAGTTTGGCCCACAGCAGGCTATGGGATGCAGTGGTGGGCTTCTTGCATGTGTTTGCCAATATGCAGATGAAGCTCTCACAGGTAATACAACTAAGGACCATTTTCTAATCAACTCACTCCTTGTCAACCAGTGGCTCAATATTAGATCTATCAATTCAGATATGAAACTGAATAGCATCTGGTTAGTGTGATACAACATCAAACTGTATGTGGATGGAGAATTCACATCCTGACTTTCTTACCAATCAGCTGTTGCCACAAGAGGTCCCTCTTAGTTCAGGGATGTTCTCTGCAGCATGCCTTGGTGACAGGCTTTTCTCCCTGCCTTCATTTGAAATGTTATGAAGGCTATGTGATCCATCACTCCCACAGCAAGACACCTTGGATGTGCTTTGTAGCCAATAACCCAGGTGGGATCAGAATGAAACCTCTCGGACCGTTAGACCGCCTCGGCTTATCTCAGGGTTATCCGGAGGGGCAGGGCTGTTTGCAAGTGACCAGATTGACAGGGCTGCCGGGTGCATTTTGATTAAGATAATCAAAGTCCCTCCTCAGATTTATTGCATGCTGGGGAGGCCCAAAACGAGTCATCCCCTCCCAGCCATCTGCTCTGGCCCAGCAGAATGACATTAGGCCATGTGCTGATGGATGGTTGGGGCCTAGCGAATCCTACAGTAGCGGGTCCCAGTGCTCGCAGAGGACCTTGATCTATCCAAATGGCGCTCTGGGACATTAGCAATGGACTGGCCCCTGACAGAGCAGCACTAACCTTGATTGGGTGCAGAATGTGTCTCAAAGTTGCTTTTGTTTCCTGTCCCCCCCAGGACTCAAGTCAGATTGACTTATTGAAGGAGCTGCTGGACCTGCAGAAGGACATGATTGTGATGATGCTCTCCCTTCTGGAAGGTTCTATTACACCTTTTTATCTCAGTCGTGACTCATCATGGAACACAATGTGGCTATCAGATGACACTGATAGAACAGAGTTAGCTACTAACCATTTGATCCTTTATCCCTAAAACTGTAAACACATTTATTTGCTTGAACTGATTTTGCATGGTATCAAACATCTAGACGATCTACCTTGACAATAAAATAATCAGATTGTGTTATGGTTACTGTGTACTTTGTATTGTATGTCCTAAACTTTAGTAACCCTCGCTACCCTCCTACAGGTAATGTTGTCAACGGAACCATTGGCAAACAGATGGTGGACACCCTGGTGGAGTCCTCCAGCAATGTAGAGATGATCCTCAAGTTCTTCGACATGTTCCTCAAACTCAAAGACCTGACCTCCTCGGACAACTTCAAGGAGTACGACCCGGACAGCAAGGGAGTGATCTCCAAGAAGGAGTTCCAGAAGTCCATGGAGAACCAGAAGCAGTACTCCCAGTCAGAGATCGAGTTCCTGCTCTCCTGCGTCGAGGCTGACGAAAACGACATGTTCAACTACGAGGACTTTGTTGAACGTTTTCATGAACCGGCCAAGGACATTGGTTTTAACGTGGCGGTCCTGCTCACCAACCTATCAGAACACATGCCTCACGACGCCCGTCTAGCCACCTTCCTGGACCTGGCTGAGAGCGTAATCAACTACTTCGAGCCCTTCCTGGGCCGCATCGAGATCATGGGAGGGGCCAAGCGCATCGAGAGGGTCTACTTTGAGATCAGTGAGTCCAGTCGTACGCAGTGGGAGAAACCCCAGGTCAAAGAGTCCAAGAGACAGTTCATCTTTGACGTGGTCAACGAGGGCGGGGAAAGCGAGAAGATGGAGCTGTTTGTCAACTTCTGTGAGGACACCATCTTTGAGATGCAACTGGCCTCCCAGATCTCTGAGCCTGACTCAGTGGAGCGTCTCGAGGAGGATGAGGAAGACAGCCAGAGTGTGGAGGAGGAAGGGGAGGAGGAAGAGGAGGAGAGCATGATGGAGTCTCACTCAGCCTTCACAAACTCCTGTGTCTCCATGAGGAAGAACCTGTCCAGCTTCCGCCAGCTGCTCACCTTCAAGAGCATGCGGCGGCAGTACAGGAATTTCAGGAAGATGAGTGTGAGGGAGATGGTTCGAGGGTTATTCTCCTTCTTCTGGAAGATAATCACAGGCCTCTTCCGCTTCCTCTACAACCTGGTGTGGGGCTTCTTCCACATCTTGTGGTCCTCCATGTTTGGTGGGGGCCTGGTGGAAGGGGCAAAGAACATGAAGGTTACAGACATCCTGGGGAACATGCCTGACCCCACACAGTTTGGTATCCATGGCGACGTGCTGGAGGCAGAGAAGATGGAGGCGAGCGAGGCATCGTCGGTTGCAGAGATGGTCCAGATGGCCCAAGTGGACAAGGCAGAGGCCGACCTGATGGCTGAGCTGCTCAACATTCAAACCAAGAGCCAGGGGGGCAAGCACGCAGCCGAGCCAGGTCTGGGGGACATGGGGGAAGTGGTGGGGGTTGACGCCCCCTCTTTAGCCACTGCCGTCAAACAGAAGAAGGCCAAGGTCTGTACCTGGATCTCCTCAGAAATCACACATGTTCAGTCTTAGAAAAAGAGTAATGGTTATCTGTGTAAGGTCAGGCCTCTGTAATGTATATGTCACATAATGATTAGGTGCAAAAATTAGCTGTACCCTCTTAGAAAAAAGGGCGATTTAGAACCTTAAAGGGTTCTTTGGGCTGTCCCCATAGGATAACCTTTTGAATAACCTTTTTTGGTTCCAGGTAGAACCCTTTTGGTTGCAGGTAGAACCTTTTTAGGTTCCATATATAACCTTTTCTACATGGAACCAAAAAGGGTTCTACTTGGAACCAAAAAGGGTTTTCCTATGGGGACAGCAGAATGTTTTTGGAACCTTTTTTTGTAAGAGTGTAGTTTAACCACATTCCATGTGTTTCTTGAAGGAGGCTTCTACTATGGAGCCTGCCAATGGAGATCACAAAGCCAAGCCAGAGAAGGCAGAGTAAGTGACCTCGTAAAGTCCTTGATGTGATGTGATTGCACCTGATTTGATTCCCAGTGTGGACACAATATTCCCTACCAGGCTCAGCCCTATCATGATTTGTTTTGCTCCTGGTGGAAACTGAACTGATTTGTTGAGGGTGCTTGTCTGTCTGTCTGTCTGTCTGTCTGTCTGTCTGTCTGTCTGTCTGTCTGTCTGTCTGTCTGTCTGTCTGTCTGTCTGTCTGTCTGTCTGTCTGTCTGTCTGTCTGTCTGTCTGTCTGTCTGTCTGTCTGTCTGTCTGTCTGTCTGTCTGTCTGTCTGTCTGTCTGTCTGTCTGTCTGTCTGTCTGTCTGTCTGTCTGTCTGTCTGTCTGTCTGTCTGTCTGTCTGTCTGTCTGTCTGTCTGTCTGTCTGTCTGTCTGTCTGTCTGTCTGTCTGTCTGTCTGTCTGTCTGTCTGTCTGTCTGTCTGTCTGTCTGTCTGTCTGTCTGTCTGTCTGTCTGTCTGTCTGTCTGTCTGTCTGTCTGTCTGTCTGTCTGTCTGTCTGTCTGTCTGTCTGTCTGTCTGTCTGTCTGTCTGTCTGTCTGTCTGTCTGTCTGTCTGTCTGTCTGTCTGTCTGTCTGTCTGTCTGTCTGTCTGTCTGTCTGTCTGTCTGTCTGTCTGTCTGTCTGTCTGTCTGTCTGTCTGTCTGTCTGTCTGTCTGTCTGTCTGTCTGTCTGTCTGTCTGTGTAAACCCACGGGGTGTGTGTTTGTAACTGCAGCCCAGAAGATGAGGAGAAGAAAGACAAGGACGAAGCCAAAGAGGAGACTCCACCTGAGTCCCCACCAGAAGAGGAGAAGAAGGCCCCCAAGAAGAGACCGGGACTAAAGAAAGAGCCCCCAGAGGCCTTCATGGCCAGATTCTTCTCTGGCCTGGAGATCTACCAGACCAAGATGTTGGTGAGCACACTCACCCATTTTGTTGAGCCCTGTAAATCACAACAGTACATTCATGTTTGTCCTGTTGCATATGACACAAATGTATGAGTACTATACACTGAGTGTACAAAACATTAGGAACTCTTTCCATGACATAGACTGACCAGGTGAATCCTGCTGAAAGATATAATCCCTTAATAATTTAATCTGTTAAATCCACTTCAATCAGTGTATATGAAGGGTAGGAGACAGGTTAAATCATTATTTGTAAGCCTTGATACAATTGAGACATGGATAATGTATTTGTGCCATTCGGAGGGTGAATGCGCGAGACAAAATATTTATAAGTGCCTTTGAATGGGGTATGGTAGTAGATGCCAGGCGCACCAGTTTGAGTCAAGAACTGCAACGCTGCTTGGTTTTTCACACTCAACAGTTTCCTGTGTGTTTCAAGGATGGTCCACCACCCAAAGGATATCCAGCCAACTTGACACAACTGTGGGAAGCATTGGAGTTAACATGGGCCAGCATCCCTGTGCAACGCTTTCGACATCTTGTAGAGTTCATTCCCAACAAATTGAGGCTTTTCTGAGGGCAACTCAGTGTATACATGTGTGTTTTGCAGAACTATCTGGCCAGAAACTTCTACAACCTGCGTTTCTTAGCGTTGTTCGTTGCTTTCGCCATCAACTTTATTCTGCTCTTCTACAAAGTAAGTCAAACCCTATCTAATCAAATAGAGCACAGTGTTGCTGTTGAACTGCCATGGATATAAACTGGGTGTTTGTTGTGTCAGGTGACTGGCGATGATGGGGATGACGATGATCCAGACCCCTGGAACGGTGGTGGAGGTACTGATGAAGAGGAGGATGAAGGTGGGATGGAGTATTTTGTCCTGCAGGAGAGCACCGGCTACATGGCACCTACACTGCGCTTCCTGGCCATACTACACACAGTCATCTCTTTCCTGTGTGTGGTGGGATACTACTACCTGAAGGTACATTTTGTAAACACACACACACACACATACTAACTCATCGACACCGACATCTTTATAGTATCCCAAGAGGATGTATTAACCATCATTATAATGGACTAGTAATTCAAACTTAGATATCACACTTTTCGAAGTGGTCAAAATCCTTTATATTGTGATATGGGAACTAATTTACCACCAATACATATCAACCCTTTTTCTGAAGGTGTATTTGGTGAAGTAATCATCAGAGTGTAATGGTATTATATCCAGACAGTGCCCTGTGGAGCTGTGATCTAATGTTCCATCTCTCTGTCTGTGTCCTCAAGGTGCCTCTGACGGTGTTCAAGAGAGAGAAGGAGATCGCCAGGAAGCTGGAGTTTGACGGCCTCTACATCACAGAGCAGCCGTCAGACGATGACATCAAAGGACAGTGGGACCGCCTCGTCATCAACACCCCGTGAGTCAAACAGAACAAACTAGAATCATCACTTTGGTATTTGATTGTAGTATTCAGATTGTGGACTGATTGTCTACACCAGGTATTTTGTTTGTAATTTCCTCTCATGTAAATCCTTCATGTGATAATTCTATATTCTATCCTCTGTTGTATAGTTCCTTCCCTAATAACTACTGGGACAAGTTTGTGAAACGCAAGGTAAGTAGACAGTATTTAATTCATTCTTGTTGGGCTTGTAATTTATATTCACCAGATCAATACAACTTGCTCATGCACATACTATTACTACTATTTACTGTTAGTTTCTCCTTGTTATCCTGGCCTGCTGCTGTTAGGTGATCAATAAGTATGGAGATCTGTATGGAGCAGAGAGGATAGCAGAGCTGCTGGGGCTGGATAAGAGTGCTCTGGACTTCAACCCCACAGAGGAGACAGTGATGAAGGAGGCATCGCTGGTGTCCTGGTGAGACCCTGGGAGAGTGACCTATAATAGAGTTATCGGGTTAGCATACACAGAGTGAAGTCAAAAACAATACCATTCACATCATTCCACCTCTTTTGACAGGTTGAGCTCTGTCGACACCAAGTATCAATGCTGGAAAATGGGTGTGGTGTTTACAGACAATGTGAGTGTCCTACATTTACAATGAACATCATTTGGTATATGATAACAACACATTATTGACTTGATCTGTCTGATCTGTTTCTTTGTTGTGTGTCCCTACAGTCGTTCCTGTACCTGGTGTGGTACACCACCATGTCCATCCTGGGTCACTACAACAACTTCTTCTTCGCTGCCCATCTGCTAGACATCGCCATGGGCTTCAAGACCCTCCGGACCATCCTGTCCTCAGTCACCCACAATGGCAAACAGGTGGGTGGATGCCATTTGACCACCAGGCAGCAGGGGTCAGTGTTGAGTTAGAGCTCTAGTTCTACTCTGGTATTAACCAGAGCTAAAGTATATCATCGTGGTAGTAACCTGAAGTATTCTCTATGTGTCAGCTGGTTCTGACTGTAGGTCTACTGGCGGTGGTGGTGTATCTGTACACTGTGGTGGCCTTCAACTTCTTCCGCAAGTTTTACAACAAGAGTGAGGATGAGAACCAGCCGGATATGAAGTGTGACGACATGATGACTGTGAGTTCCTGGATTTTTTTGACTAAAATCATAATGTAGAGGCCACACTATTAAAAAACAAATTAATTAATTTATAAAACATCAGCCCAGTTCTCAACAATATTTTAACTAAGGCCTAACCATCCTGTTTGGGGCCTTTTGAGTGGTCCTATTATATTTCCAACCCTATTCCATTTCCAACTATCATGTGGCTGAAACATCTCTGTCCTTTTCTCTCTCTCTCTCTCTCTCTCTCTCTCTCTCTCTCTCTCCCCTCTCTCTCTTACCTTCTATCTGTTATTTCTGTCTCTCTCCCCTCCATCAGTGCTACCTGTTCCACATGTATGTTGGTGTGAGGGCAGGGGGTGGCATCGGAGACGAGATAGAAGACCCTGCGGGCGACCCCTACGAGCTATACCGCATCCTCTTCGACATCACCTTCTTCTTCTTCGTCATTGTCATCCTGCTGGCTATCATCCAGGGTACATACTGTACTGGTCTGGCTCACAGAGGGCAGTTTCAGAGACAACGCGGGGACCAGGATGAGACCAAGCAGGGTCAAAGTCACTCTGGCTCCCTGGTGTCAAAGTCACCCTGGTCCCTGTGGGCAGAAAGGGGCTGTGTAAAGGGCTGTGCAGCTATGTACGTCTGTCTGTCTCTACCGGGCCCTGATAGCAGACAGACTGACAAACTCCCTCCTACACAGTAATGTTTCTCTCACAGTCAGACAGTATCAAACTGTCCAATGGTTCTTCCACCTCAGACCGAGACAATCAGTCAGCCTCATGCCTCTCCCACAGACACACTGAAACTGTCAACTCGCCTCACAGTCATTCACCAGAACACACACAGATACAGATGTAACCTGTACCTTAATACAGAGTAATGCTGCTTCCTGTTGTCAAAAGCTGTTCAACCATGAAGTATTTTACACTGCAATGCAAAACCCGGGGGAAGTAGAATTGTATTAAATTGCCATGTCCATGAAGAAACATGTTCACTGTTGGTTGTTGTGGCTGCAGGTCTGATCATTGATGCTTTTGGAGAGCTGAGAGACCAACAGGAGCAAGTGAAAGAGGATATGGAGGTGAGAGACTAATTTGCATCTGTAGTACAGGTCAGCAGAGGACAATTTTGGAATATATTATCTTTTTTCTCCTCAGACCAAATGTTTCATCTGTGGCATCGGCAATGACTACTTTGACACGACGCCTCACGGCTTTGAAACACACACCTTACAAGAGCACAACTTGGCCAACTACCTGTGAGTATCCCTCTGTATCTAGACTGGATGTAACCCAGCACTTTAAAGCTAGACTTTTCCATCTAAAGTATCAATTAGCCCACATGTCTTTTGTCTTCCTGCATCTTTATACTTGTTTACTATTAAGTCACCTGATTGATGGCTTTTACACAACAATAGATGGTATCTGGTATCTGTGCCAAAGTTAAAAAATACCTGCAGTGCCTCATAGTGCCAGCACCCTTTCCCCCTCTAGGAGCTCAATGCTCATCTATTGTTTATCTGTGTGAGTTAGCTGGACAATAGGAAGCCATGTGGCCTTAATCTGCCTGCTCAGTCAGCTAGAGGATGCTGTGACGCTATCCTCATTAGCTCATGCTGTTTAAGTTGGTTGGAAAATAGTGTGATATTCTCTTATGCATCGCACATTTTGATTTGGTTAACAGTCGTGGACAGACTCAGTAATCTGATTGCTGCTCTATGCCTGATAGGACACGTGGATGATTGATAAGATCATCAAGAACTCTAACATTATGCTTGAATGAATCTTTTATTCCCTCCTGCTATATTTATGTGTAGTTCTGAAAAGGTCAGTTGCTCTTTGAATGTTGAATGATACTAGTGAACCATGACCGTGGATAAGTGGTCATTTTCATGTCTCGCCATTTTGCTTGGCAGGTTTTTCCTGATGTACCTCATCAACAAAGACGAGACAGAACACACTGGCCAGGTATGGAGCTTGTCACCCTTTTGTCCCCTTAGTCCTGAGAAAATGTTGCTTGTCATTTCAGGAACCAAAGGTATATATATTGACCCGTCTGTTTGTCTGCCTGCTTCCTCTAGGAGTCATACGTGTGGAAGATGTACCAGGAGAGGCAATGGGACTTTTTCCCCGCTGGAGACTGTTTCAGAAAGCAGTATGAGGATCAGCTTGGATAGTCCTGACAGACAGGATTGCAGTCCTACAGAGAGCTGCTCCAGATCCACTCCCACTTCCTCTTAACAGCTGAGGACGGTTGATAACCATTCACCGCCTATTGCCTCCTTGAAATCTGTGAGACTGACTAGAGGAGAGGGGAGATGCTATCTTTCATATGGCGGAATAACCATTTTCACATCAACATCAAATGTACTTCTACATGTTACCTTTGGTACAGAGAGTGATTTTACCACAACCTGCCCAGACATTTGATTTCAGTTTGGTACTATTTTTTCATTGTTTTTTGACAAGGTGTTGCCTTTTCCTCCACATAACCCCAAACCATTGCACAAATGTTTGTCTTTTTGAGAAACACTGGGTTGTGTGGGGTTATGGGACAACGTGTGAGTCTGGGCCCGTACGAATATGCACAAGAAGACTACTTCAATATTTCAAGAATGATGAAAATGACACTTATGCCAAAAGATAGGGGGAAAAACAGATTTATACAGAGAGCCAGTGTGATATAAGAACGTTTTTAAGATGTTGTTACAGTCTCGTGCTTGCAGAGATGAAGTATTGAATATAGAGGACTTGACAAGGTGAACGGTTTATTATATGATGAAATGCCTAAATCAAGTACTGATGAAGTGCCTTATCTACATTACGACACAGCTATGCAAAACCATATGTTTTTCTTTCTGAGATGGAAGTGCAGTAGTTTTCCTGGATAGCTGTTCAGAGTCATTTGTTTGTGGCTTATGTTTTTCATTTGAAAAAGTATGAACAGTATTGAGTTTTTTGCCAACTGCAGCGTCCTAACTGCAAACGTACATGGTACAAAGAGTATAAATGACACACGTCTAAGTATATCACGTCAGAATTGATTAAACACCTTGAAACAAAAACAACAACAAGATAAATTGCTATTGTATGGCCATTTGTATGTAGTAACTTTGCTGAACCGTGCATTTTCTCTGAAGGGAAAATAAAGAAATGAATGCAATAAATGAAGTCTCTTCACACAGTGTTTCTTTAAGGATTTTATTAAACTTTTTTTGCTATTGTTAAGGACAAAGTATGTCGCCTACAGTACAAACTACACTCTTAGAAGAAAAAGTGCTATCTAGAACCTAAAAGGGTTCTTTGGCTGTCCCCATTAGGGAACCATTTGAAGAACCCTTTTTGGTTCCATGTAGAACTATTTTGGTTCCAAGTAGAAACCTTTTGGGTTCCATGTAGAACCATTTCCAAAAAGGGCTCTACCTGGATCCAAAAAGGGTTCTCCTATGGGGACATCCAAAGAACCCCTTTGGAACCTTTTTTTCTAAGAGTGTACACAAGCTTGCGTGTCATATCTCACTGTCCAGTTGGTCCTCTACTGACCCCTACATCATTTTACATTACATTTAAGTCATTTAGCAGACGCTCTTATCCAGAGCGACTTACAAATTGGTGCATTCACCTTATGACATCCAGTGGAACAGCCACTTTACAATAGTGCATCTAAATCTTTTAAGGGGGGTGAGAAGGATTACTTTATCCTATCCTAGGTATTCCTTAAAGAGGTGGGGTTTCAGGTGTCTCCGGAAGGTGGTGATTGACTCTGCTGTCCTGGCGTCGTGAGGGAGTGTGTTCCACCATTGGGGAGCCAGAGCAGCGAACAGTTTTGACTGGGCTGAGCGGGAACTGTACTTCCTCAGTGGTAGGGAGGCGAGCAGGCCAGAGGTGGATGAACGCAGTGCCCTTGTTTGGGTGTAGGGCCTGATCAGAGCCTGGAGGTACTGAGGTGCCGTTCCCCTCACAGCTCCGTAGGCAAGCACCATGGTCTTGTAGCGGATGCGAGCTTCAACTGGAAGCCAGTGGAGAGAGCGGAGGAGCGGGGTGACGTGAGAGAACTTGGGAAGGTTGAACACCAGACGGGCTGCGGCGTTCTGGATGAGTTGTAGGGGTTTAATGGCACAGGCAGGGAGCCCAGCCAACAGCGAGTTGCAGTAATCCAGACGGGAGATGACAAGTGCCTGGATTAGGACCTGCGCCGCTTCCTGTGTGAGGCAGGGTCGTACTCTGCGGATGTTGTAGAGCATGAACCTACAGGAACGGGCCACCGCCTTGATGTTAGTTGAGAACGACAGGGTGTTGTCCAGGATCACGCCAAGGTTCTTAGCGCTCTGGGAGGAGGACACAATGGAGTTGTCAACCGTGATGGCGAGATCATGGAACGGGCAGTCCTTCCCCGGGAGGAAGAGCAGCTCCGTCTTGCCGAGGTTCAGCTTGAGGTGGTGATCCGTCATCCACACTGATATGTCTGCCAGACATGCAGAGATGCAATTCACCACCTGGTCATCAGAAGGAGGAAAGGAGAAGATTAATTGTGTGTCGTCTGCATAGCAATGATAGGAGAGACCATGTGAGGTTATGACAGAGCCAAGTGACTTGGTGTATAGCGAGAATAGGAGAGGGCCTAGAACAGAGCCCTGGGGGACACCAGTGGTGAGAGCGCGTGGTGAGGAGACAGATTCTCGCCACGCCACCTGGTAGGAGCGACCTGTCAGGTAGGACGCAATCCAAGCGTGGGCCGCGCCGGAGATGCCCAACTCGGAGAGGGTGGAGAGGAGGATCTGATGGTTCACAGTATCGAAGGCAGCCGATAGGTCTAGAAGGATGAGAGCAGAGGAGAGAGAGTTAGCTTTAGCGGTGCGGAGCGCCTCCGTGATACAGAGAAGAGCAGTCTCAGTTGAATGACTAGTCTTGAAACCTGACTGATTTGGATCAAGAAGGTCATTCTGAGAGAGATAGCGGGAGAGCTGGCCAAGGACGGCACGTTCAAGAGTTTTGGAGAGAAAAGAAAGAAGGGATACTGGTCTGTAGTTGTTGACATCGGAGGGATCGAGTGTAGGTTTTTTCAGAAGGGGTGCAACTCTCGCTCTCTTGAAGACGGAAGGGACGTAGCCAGCGGTCAGGGATGAGTTGATGAGCGAGGTGAGGTAAGGGAGAAGGTCTCCGGAAATGGTCTGGAGAAGAGAGGAGGGGATAGGGTCGAGCGGGCAGGTTGTTGGGCGGCCGGCCGTCACAAGACATCATGTCCCAACGTCACTCTAAGTTCATATCAGAGGATTTAGAGTTTTTTAAAGCATTGCATAATTTCCTCCCAAAAAATAATCTACATGTGAACCTGAGCCTCTGGCTCTCCTTTACCCATCAACATGGCCTAAAGTTTAGACCTGACTGTTACAGCTTAGATCTGACTGTTAGGTGTTAGCTAGGGTGGCCTTGAAGGTTTACCACATTCAGTCTCCACATTAGGTATTTTAAGCTTTGTTATTAATTAGTAAGCTAGTATAATCAGTCATAGCTTTAGATTTTAGCTAGTAGCTACAGAGTAGTGTTGATCAGTACCTGTCCAGTCGTAGCAGGGTGCAGGTGGCAAGCGGGACATAAGCAGGCTGGCTCCCTGCCTTGGCCGTTGGGAGTTTTATCTATATTACCCACGTTGCCACCTGTCAGTTCGTATTATGTCCCTCCCACCTCAGTATCACACTGGGCTGCAGCCTGGCATCCCTCTAACCTCACACAGCCATCCCTAACCAGCCTTACCACCTCTGACATGTTGATGTCTGATCATGTTTTTAAGTCATTTTAGGTGAATGGACTGAAGCTTACTAAAGAGCGAATTACCATTTCAAAATCCCTGAAATTATAATAATCTTCAATAATTAGACATAATGAGAGCAGCAGGAACCCACTCTGGCTAATTTAAAATAATGTTGAAGCTATTAAAGTACTGGAGACAAATTATACCCATTAAATGTTAATTTTCCATTTCTCTCCTTTTGTGTTTAATTGTCTCAGTCTGACGTCCCAACAGTGGTTGATGTTGTGTGTATGTGAAGTGATGGTTGTGAAAACAGGGCTGTGGTAGTGGGGATCATCTCCCTCTCTGTGGTGGAAGCATTAGTTCTGTAATTACACACCGCTACTAATCTGAAAACTCAATTAAACTGAGTCAACCTTAGAGAGCCATTTACTTAACTGATCGAATGTGGAGACCTTGGAGACATACAGTATGACTGGCTATGGCTATGCTGTCCACAGCAGAATGGATGTATTGTGTATAACAGACCGTTGTCCTCATAAAAACCTTCTCTCGCATGAAACATTGGCTGTTTCCCAGATAGCGCACGCCCACCATCACCACCACGACATGACACCGAGAACATGAAGATTAAAAGCACCTGCTACACGGCCCATTTCAGAGTACCTCCACTTGCAACTAAGAATAGCCTATGGATGCTACGGCTGGCATGGCTGGGAATCGATCCTGCAGCACTCCGTAACCTCGTTGATGGCCTGATCAATGAGCCAGCAGCAGAACACAACCCACAGGAGCTGAGCCCACAACTTTTTTACCCCATTCTCTGTGACCTCACGCACCCTTGACCAGCAAGAAATGACCATGCCGTAATCTCCCTGACTATGGGAACAGAGAGCAGAGGGTGACTGGCTGGTGAGGAGCTGGGATATTAACATGGTCATTCTAATGTTTCTAGTCACATCTCAGAGCACTCAGGGTCTGACCTTCTGCTCCGTCTGGTCATTCAGCAAGACACACGGCCGGAAGCCAGATGACCATGCTCAGGGGACATGTTCCACTTCATTTAACTGTACTCCTATTCAAGACCTGGAACCACTCCACTCAAATATTTCCAAGTCACTTTAGGAGTATTATTGTCAACGTGATAACTGAATAGTTTTAAGGAGCCGAAAGAGAACTACAGAAATGTATAAAAATCGTAATACCTGAATGTTGTTTATTTTTCCTAAAGCAGAAATAGATATGCCTTCAGTGGTGACAATGTTACCTTTTTTAAATGTTGTCTTTAGATGTAGATTCAGTCGAAAACAGAAAAGGTTGGGCAGTACACAACTAATAACCACATTTTGACAGCTATTTGTCTTCCAACAAGCATCCCCACAAATAGCCAATTGTCATGTGTGTAAAGCTGCTGCATGCTGTTCCAACTAGTATCTGGCCTGTCATCCAGTTCTCCTTCTGGTGGTCTCTGCTGTGCTGAGACAGAGACACAGACAGAGCAGAGGAGAAGAATGAGACACACTCTGCTCTGTCACCTGCAGCGGTTTGGTACCTGCAGAGCAACCTCGCCCAGCCTAGCGCCGCTGAGTACTGTCCCCTGCTACATCCTGCTGAGTCTCTCAGGGTTCTCAACCTACAGTATCATCCGTCAGATAAACACTATTAGTTCAGCTTCAATCAGGTTGTACTGTAGCAGCAGTGGAAAAGTGGAAGCAGAGCATTTTGTGTAATTAATCAAATCAAATCGTATTTGTCACATGCACCGAATACAGGTGTAGACCTTACAGTGAAATACTTACTTACAAGCCCTTAACCAACAATGCCGAAAAATAACTGTAAAGTAAAAAATAGATAAGCAAAAAAAAAATAATAATAATAATAATAACAGTAGCGAGGCTATATACAGGGGGTACAGGTGCAGAGTCAATGTGCAGGGGCACAGGTTAGTCGAGGTTATCAAGGTAATACAGTATGTACATGTAGGTAGAGTTGAAGTGAGTATGCACTGAGAGTAGCAGCAGTGTAAAAGAGGTGGAGGACAGCCTGGGTAGCCATTTGATTAGCCATTCAGGCGTCTTATGGCTTGGGGGTAGAAGCTGTTATGAAGCCTTTTGGACCTAGACTTGGCGCTCCGGTACTGCTTGCCGTGCAGCAGCAGAGAGAACAGTCTTTGACGAGGATGTCTGGAGTCTTTGACAATTTTTAGGGCCTTCCTCTGACACCGCCCGGTATAGAGGTCCTGGCGGATGTGTTGTTACCTACCCTTACCACCTGGGGGCGGCCCATCAGGAAGTCCAGGATCCAGTTGCAGAGGGAGGTGTTTAGTCCCAGGATCCTTAGCTTAGTGATGAGCTTTGAGGGCACTATGGTGTTGAACGATGAGCTGTAGTCAATGAATAGCATTCTCACATAGGTGTTCCTTTAGTCCAGGTGGGAAAAGGCAGTGTGGAGTGCAATAGAGATTGCATCATCTGCGGATCTGTTGGGGCGGTATGCAAATTGGAGTGGGTCTAGGGTTTCCTGGATGATGGTGTTATGTGAGCCATGACCAGCCTTTCAAAGCACTCCATGGCTGCAGACGTGAGTACTACGGGTCAGTAGTCTTTTAGGTAGGTTACCTTAGTGTTATCCCGACTAAGGGTACGACCCAGATGCAGACATGGGAGGCGGATAGCACAGTTTACAGATTTATTAGAAACATGGGGCAGGTGAAGGGCAGGTTGAGGGCAGGCAGGGGTTAGTGAACAGGAGTCAAGCAGGTACAAGCAGGTACAGGATGGCAGGCAAGCTTGGGGTCAGGGCAGACAGAGGTTTGTAATCAGGTCAGGGTCAGGCAGGTAAAGGACAGCAGGCAGGCTCGGTGTCAGAGCAGGCAGAAGGGTCAGAAACTGGAAAAACTGGGAAACACAACGAGAGAAACAGGAAGGCGAGAAAGAATGGTGGTAAGACCTAACAAGACAAGACGAACTGGCAACAGACAAACAGAGAACACAGGTATAAATACACAGGGGATAATGGGAAGATGGACGACACCTGGAATAGGGGTGTAGACAAGCACAAAGACATGTGAAACAGATCAGGGTGTGACAGCGTTCTTGGGCACAGGGACTATGGTGGTCTGCTTGAAACATGTTGGCATTACAGACTCAGTATAAGGGACAGGTTGAAAATGTCAGTGAAGACACTTTCCAGTTGGTCAGTGCATGCTCAGAGTACACATCCTAGTATTCCGTCTGGCTCTGAGACCTTGTGAATATTGACCTGTTTAAATGTCTTACTCACATCGACTATGGAGAGCGTGATCACACAGTCGTCCGGAACAGCTGATGCTTCATTGTTGCTTGCCTCGAAAAGAGCATAGCAGTCATTCAGCTTGTCTAACTCATGGCTGTGCTTCCCTTTGTAGTCTGTAATAGTTTGCAAGCCCTGCTACATCCGACAAGCTTCGGAGTTGGTGTAGTACGATTCAAACTTAGTCCTGTATTGACACTTTGCCTGTTTGATGGATCGTTGGAGGGCATAGCGGGATTAGAGTCCCGCTCCTTGAAAGCAGCAGTTCTACCCTTTAGCTCAGTGCGGATGTTGCCTGTAATCCAAGGATTCTGGTTGCGGTATGTACGTGCAGTCACTGTGGGGACGACGTCCTCGATGCACTTATTAATAAAGCCAGTGACTGATGTGATGTACTCCTCAATGCCGTCGGTAGAATCCCGGAACATATTCCAGTCTGGGCTAGCAAAACAGTCCTGTAGCTTAGCATCTGCGTCATCTGACAGAGTCACTGGTGATTTCTGCTTTAGTTTTTGCTTGTAAGCAGGAATCAGGAGGATATAATTACGATCAGATTTGCCAAATGGATGCGAGGGAGAGCTTTATACACGTCTCTGTGCGTGGAGTAAAGGTGGACTGGAGTTTTTTTCACTCTGGTTGCACATTTAACATGCTGGTAGAAATGAGGTAAAACGGATTTAAGTTTCCCTGCATTAAAGTCCCTGGCCATTAGGAGTGAGGCCTCTGGATAAGCATTTTCCTGTTTGCTTATGGCTCATTGAGTGCGGTCTTAGTGCCAGCATCGGTTTGTGGTGATAAATAGACCGCTACGAATAATATAGATACTCTATCTCAGGCGAGAAAAACCTTGAGACTTCCTTACTATTAGATTTCATGCACCAGCTGTTGTTTACAAATATACACATACCCCCACCCCTTGTCTAACCGGAGACGGCTGTTCTATCTTACCGATGCAGCGTAAAACCCGCCAGCTGTATGTTATTAATGTCGTGGTTCAGCCACGACTCTGTGAAACATAAGATATTACAGTTTTTAATGTCCCATTGGTAGGATATTTGTGATCGTAGTTTGTCTATTTTATTATCCAATGATTGTACGTTGGCTAACAGTACTGATGGTAGAGGCAGATTACCCATTAGTCGTCGGATCCTTACAAGGCACCCAGACCTACGCCCCTGATATCTCCATCTCTTTCTCATGCGAATCACAGGGATTTGGGCCTTTGCAGTTGTCTGAAGTTAATCCCTCACGTCCGACTCGTTAAGGAAAAATTAATTAGGACAGTAATAGGACATTAATCGAGAAGCTCTTTTCGGTCATAAGAGACGGTGGCAGAAACATTATATACAAAATAAGTTACAAAAAATTTGAAAAAACACACACAATAGCACAATTAGTTCAATGAATGAAATCCCTTTCACACACCACAAACAAAGAGCCCAATCTTTAATAGTGATGGTGACCTATTAAGCCATCATTACTGGCACGAAGAAGACTGAATTTATCTCACTCCTTGGTGGTACGATGTGTCTCTTCCTCTGGCTTTATTGAAATGTATTTTGTCAACCTGCTATTTGTGTGGGAATTTCCAGATTTGCGATTATGTTAACTTTTGCTAAAATGGACAGCTAATTGGTAGTTCAATTAAGGTTAAAATGCAACAAAAAAAAATTTGGTAAAGATGAGCTTAATTTAATGTCTTAATTACAGCTCAAAGCACATAGAGAAATGAACGAATGAAGAAGGAATGTTTTGTGAACAGAGATTATTAAAATGGTAGTAAGGATAGGAGATATACTCTACACGGTTTACCCTTGTGAAGGTGAATGACCTGAAACACAGGGGCTTAATATGGAGAGTGTGTTCTATTTGCAGATTGGCACTGCATGGACATTGTAATAAGAGATTAAGCACATCAATTGTTCATCAACTTGAACCCATGGGTCATTTTCATGGGACATGAAAGACAGTAGAAACAACAGCAAATCAGCTCTAAGTGTTTTTAATTTAGGAAATCTGTTTTCAAGTATTCCCATGCATAATAAACTCAGCAAAAAAAGAAACATCCACTCACTGTCAACTGTGTTTTTTTCAGCAAATATAACACATGTAAACATTTGTATGAATATAACAAGATTCAACAACTGAGACATAAACTGAACAAGTTCCACAGACATGTGATTAACAGAAATTGACTAATGTCTCGCTGAACAAAGGGGGGGTCAAAATCAAAAGTAACAGTCAGTATCTGGAGTGGCCACCAGCTGCATTAAGTACTGCAGTGCATCTCCTCAACATGGACTGTACCAGATTTGCCAGTTCATGCTGTGAGAAACAGTTCTTTCATGGGAAATGAATGAAGATATGTTAAATTATTTGGATTTTTGCGAATTATCTTCGAAAGACAAGGTCCTGAAAAAGGGACATTTATTTTTTTGCTGAATTTAGAAAGATACAGTTGAAGTCGGAAGTTTACATACACCTTAGCCAAATACATTTAAACTCAGTTTTTCACAATTCCTGACATTTAATCCTAGTAAAAATTCCCTGTTTTAGGTCAGTTAGGATCACCACTTTATTATAAGAATGTGAAATGTCAGAATAATAGTAGAGAGAATTAATTATTTCAGCTTTTATTTCTTTCATCAGATTCCCAGTGGGTCAGAAGTTTACATACACTCAATTAGTATTTGGTAGCATTGCCATTAAATTGTTTAACTTGGGTCAAACGTTTTGAGTATCCTTTCACAAGATCCCCACAATAAGTTGGGTGAATTTAGGCATTTTCCTCCTGACAGAGCTGGTGTAACTGAGTCAGGACTGTAAAGGCCTCATTGCTCGCACACGCTTTTTCTGTTCTGGACACAAATTCTCTATGGGACTGAGGTCAGGGCTTTGTGATGGCCACTCCAATACCTTGACTTTGTTGTCCTTAAGCCATTTTGTCACAATTTTGGAAGTATGCTTGGGGTCATTGTCCATTTGGAAGACCCATTTGCGACCAAGCATTAACTTCCTGACTGATGTCTTGAGATGTTGCTTCAATATATCCACATAATTTTCCTCGTCATGATGCCATCTATTTTGTGAAGTGTACCAGTCCCTCGTGCAGCAAAGCACCCCCACAACATGATGCTGCAACCCCCGTGCTTCACGGTTGGGATGGTGTTCTTTGGCTTGCAAGCTTCTCCCTTTTTCCTCCAAACATAACGATGGTCATTATGGCCAAACAGTTCTATTTTTGTTTCATCAGACCAAAGGACATTTCTCCAAAAAGTACGATCTTTGTGCCCATGTGCATTTGCAAACCATAGCCTCGATTTTTTATGGCGATTTTGGAGCAGTGGCTTCTTCCTTGCCGAGTGGCCTTTTAGGTTATGTCAATATAGGACTCGTTTTACTGTGGATATAGATACTTTTGTACCCGTTTCCTCCAGCATCTTCACATGGTCCTTTGCTGTTGTTCTGAGATTGATTTCGCACCAAAGTACGTTCAACTCTAGGAGACAGAACGCGTCTCCTTCCTGAGCAGCATGACAGCTGCGTGGTCCCATGGTCTTTATACTTGCGTAATATTGTTTGTAAAGATGAACGTGGTACCTTCAGGTGTTCAGGCGAGGTCTTGGCTGATTTCTTTTGATTTTCCCATGATGTCAAGCAGAGACACTGATCTTGAAGGTAGGCCTTGAAACACATCCACAGGTATACCTCCAATTGGCTCAAATGATGTCAATTAGCCTATCAGAAGCTTCTAAAGCCATGACATCATCTTCTGGAATTTTCCAAGCTGTTTAAAGGCATAGTCAACTTAGTGTATGTAAACTTCTGACCCCCTGGAATTGTGATACAGTGAATTATAAGTGAAATAATCTGTCTGTAAACAATTGTTGGAAACATGCCTTGTGTCATGCACAAAGTAGATCCTAAACGACTTGCCAAAACTATAGTTTGTTAACAATAAATGTATGAAGTGGTTGAAAAACGAGTTTTAATGACTCCAACCGAAGTGTATGTAAACTTCCGACTTCAACTATATGTGATTGTATACAAATGTAAGCCAGGTTTCAAATAATTATATTTTAGTCCTATATCTGTTTGGGCTTCTTGCGGTCAGTTTGCAGTCCACAAATTATTTGTAATTATGTTCCTGCCCCCCGACCATCCGCACACGAAAATATCAGCCCGTGGATGATTCTAGTTGATGATCCCTAGTTTTCAGTATTTTTGTGTCCGGATGCTGGTTCGTGTCCGTACGTGCATGGTGTGTGTGGCACTGTGCACCCTCTGAGACGACGGAGTCCCCTCTGTCCATTCGTAAAAATAGAGAGCTACAGTAGAATAGAGACACAGACAGAGAGTTGATGCTGCAGTTTGTGTTAGGAGCAAGACAGAAAGATGATTGAAGAGATCCCAGGATTACACTGTTTTAAATCCAAATGTACCTTCTCTGATCTCTTCTTTCAGAGTGCATATTTGCTGTGAATTCTCATATGGTCAGTGCGTTCTAAGACGTGATTTAACAGGATTGCGGGCTCATGGTGGGTTCGATCCCAGCATTGTCTTAGAAATTGAAGTAATTATGTAAGTGCTCTGCGCGACTGAGTAAATCCTCATATCCGCTCGGGTCGTGACACTGCTGCCTCAGGGACTAGGCCTTGAGTTGATGTACTGTACAGTATGCCTTATTACATCTGAGACACAGTTCCAGTGACACATTAAACAGTCGGAATGGTGTCTTCTCTTTCCTGTAGGATGTCAGATCTTTCTTCCTCATTTACAGAGGGCAGGGGGCAGTAAAGCTGACTAGTGGAGAATAATTCACCCTAACATCATTCTAAGTAGAAGTTAGTGTTATTATGCTTCAACACAGCTCAATGTATCAATGTTGTTTCAACGTAATTTGTCAATGTATTGTGATGTGGATTCTACAGTATATGGAAAATACACTGGATTTGAAAAAAGGAATCACCTGTTGTTTTGAGAGTGACACTTCAACCACAGGATTATGTCATCATGATAACCAAATTTCAACGGAGACCATGTATAAAAAAATACATGAATTTGAATATGTACCTTTAAAACAATGTTAGATCTTCGACGTTATATCCACTATCAGAAAAGAAAACTATAGGCTGGGGAGTACCTCCTACCCGAGAATTGATCTATCTACAGCTACCCTTTGGTCTCCCCCCGGGGTTTTCACCTAGCCCTGCTTAGCTATGCTATTTTACCAATTTGCTATTGTGAGAATAATTGTTGAGAGATCTCCACTTAAAACCTAAATAGACACACTGTTGCTATTGAAGTCATTCCAAAGGGTAGGTTGAACAGAGAATATTAAATGTGTATATACATTATTATTCATATATCACTAGGAAAGTCAGTTAAGAATAAATTCTTATTTATAATGACGGCCTACCATAACCCAGACAGCGCTGGGCCAATTGTGCGCCGCCCTATCGATCTTCCAATCACGGCTAGTTGTGATACAGCCTGGAATCAAACCGGGGTCTATAGTGATGCCTCTAACACTGAAATGCAGTGCCTTAGACCGCTGTGTCACTCAGGAGCCCCATATTGTTTCAATTCAACCCAGAATTTCAACAAAAAATTTAAAATACAATAGGCCTAGGATTTCAAGCTCTATTTGATTTCAAATGCAATGATATTTAGTGATGTTGAATTGTGTTGTTGTCAAAGCAACCAAATATCACATTTGAAGGAGATTCATCTTCTGCTTGGATAGTTCCATCTGTGCCAATCACTTAAATGATGACCAGACCAGACAAGTCACGTGCGCAAGCTTTACAAAATAAATGTAGAAATCCATGTTATTCAATTATTGTACCCACACTGCTCCCGCGCATCAACGAGCGCCTGCGTTGCCAAGAGCTAAAATAGAACTGGTTTCTATTTCTGATGCAGATCGCGCTGCAAGTCCTGCCTCTCCAAGAGCTAAAATAGAACTGGTTTCTATTTCTGATGCAGATCGCGCTGCAAGTCCTGTCTCTCCAAGAGCTAAAATAGAACTGGTTTCTATTTCTGACGCAGATCGCGCTGCAAGTCCTGCCTATCCAAGAGCTAAAATAGAACTGGTTTCTATTTCTGATGCAGATCGTGCTGCAAGTCCTGCCTCTCCAAGAGCTAAAATAGAACTGGTTTCTATTTCTGATGCAGATCGCGCTGCAAGTCCTGCCTATCCAAGAGCTAAAATAGAACTGGTTTCTATTTCTGACGCAGATCGCGCTGCAAGTCCTGCCTCTCCAAGAGCTAAAATACAACTGGTTTCTATTTCTGATGCAGATCGCGCTGCAAGTCCTGCCTCTCCCATCTCCTCATTGGTTTATAGAAGCAGGTACCCACGTGCCATCTCCTCATTGGTTATACCCACGTGGGTGATTGAAAGACAAACTGTTTTGCCGGTCGTCGTGGTAATACTATGAACGTTTAGATGCCAATCACCATATAAGTTCAAAAATGAAAAGCCTGGAAGTAGGAGAGATGACTAGAAACGATTTGGTTGACCGTTTTATATGTGGATTAATTGTCGGAGTAGAGGACCTTGTGCATTTCAGGTAAAATAACAACTCAATGTTTATATCTTAGGACAAATTAGCTAGCAACAGCTAGCTAGCTAAATAGGACAAATTAGCTAGCATGTGCAAGCTAGCTAACTAAATTGCCATACATGTTTAATGCTTTTCGACCTGTCCCCAAATGAATGTAATTGGTTCAGAGATTGTTTTGATATTTTAACCTGCGTGTCATGATCGCGTTTGGTGTGGGGGGACAAAATTTATGCACGATGGCGCGCGCGCGCAGTCGGTTTGGGTTCCGTGTTAGTCTGGCTTTAATTCTAGTTTGTCTACAAATTAGTAATTGATATGTTGGATTCATGTCTCCATCTCAACCAAAAATCTAAGTTAAAGAATAGGACTAAATCAAGTGCAAACTCTAATTAAAGTCCTACGCCTTAACTTAGATTTTTGGTTAAAATAGAGACAACAATCCAACATATCAACCAAACACAATTCAATATTACTTTGAAATACAGTAAATAGCCTAAAGTTAAGGCTATCTTACAAACTAATAGCATTCAACCTTAAAATTATTAATTGATATGTTTTATAAATCGTATTCCCGTTTGCTGTGCTTTAAATGATTGAAAGCCCACTGATAGAAATTTGATAGAAAATTGTTTTTGCATTGGAATTTGGTTGTGCTTTTAGGTGGTTGAAAGCATAGTAATAACTGATAACACATTAGAAATGTAACTAACTTTTGGATGTCTTTTTTGAGTGGATGACTATATGTTGGAATCTCATTGATAAACATCTCAATCAAATATTACCCAATTATCCACGTTGAAATGACATGGTGTGCCCAGTGGGAAGGCGTTCTATGCTGCTCTGCAGCTCCCTGCTGAGAGTTTAAGTGTTTGAGCATCAGGAGACAAAAATAATCTTCTGTTCAGTACAGGGGACATCTCCTTAGTGAGAGCAGCTTTCAACATCTCCAGCAAATACTCTCTTAGTGAGTTATTCAATAAGCTACATTCAAACAGACTTCAGAAAAAACACCATCATAAGATTCGATCATGGGTGCGCACTTCAAGTTGAGTGTGTGCTTTAAAAAGAAAACACTAATCAATACAACAACCACGTTTCCATCTAGAGTTTTTATGCGAGTAGGCCTACAGTCCTGCGATATAAAAAAATAATCAATAATAGCTGGAAATATGATGTTTCGATAAAATCTGATAAACGCTGGCAGATAATTTGCTCGTTCGACATGGTGGGATCTTTTTGCGTCTGTAAAACTATTTATGCAAGAAATGAACCGCTTTTATGCGCAAATATTCATAATCACCATAATATCGAAGTAAATTTGGAGTCATGTGGTCCTCCCACTATGACTTGGGAAACCATGCAGTTTATTATGCTACAAATTATGATATACTTCATCAGGTGGTGAAGTGTCCGGTGATGAGCTTGATGCTGCTTTCCAATAAATATCGAGGGTCTTACTCTGGTGACATGACGATCGATGCTTGACTGCCGTTTGACAAATAACAATATTTTTGCTCTCATCCATAATAATTTAACTGTGTCTGCAAGCTGTTAAGTAGAATGCAGGTGCCAAGACCAGAGTAGGGACATTAGCTATTTATTAATACAACAGTTTTTGTGACGCCAGGGGCACACGCACACACACACACACACACACACACACACATTCTGAAATTGCCTTTTTGTGCCCCCCAGTTTTACCTTTGCAATGCGATACCAAAAAACGCAACCATGTGCTTCAGGACAATGCAGACCATAGGCTTGTTGGAGTGTTCAGCTGGCTGGATTTAGAACCACATGGAAACCCCAGAGCTGGCTGAGGCTGTGAGAAGGCTGGCTAGACCAGCATGGTAGAGTTGAGCATAGTTCAATGTGTATGTGTTGCACTCTATCACAGAGTTTAGTTCACTGATGTAGCTGGCAAGGTAACTGCTGTTTAACTTGACAGAAAAAAACGAAACTAGTGTTTATTTGCAGTGCTAAGCTAGTATTGTAACTGACATGTAACGTTAGCTAATATTTCATCCCCTCTTACTGAGGTGAATGAATGAGCTACACTAGCTAGTAGCTAACACAGCCAAGTCAGCACGAGCCTCTAGCTATCTGTCAGATAGTAATAATAGCCACCTCATATCGCTATCTAACAGAAGTCGTTTGTATGGAAATGTTTTGTAGCCTTTAATTTGTCCCGTTTCAACAGAGTAAATTAAGTTGGCTAGCTTTCACCAGTTGATGTACCGTTAGAGAGAGCTGGCCAAATATTTTGCCACAGTCACAGTCCTAAGTCAAATTCAACCGCAGTCCGGCAATGTTATTTTAGGCAAATGAGATGCAGCTCACTTGCCAGCCATGGTCCCAGCAAGTTTGTGCCCTATAGGTAATATCAAATGTGCAAAAATGACTTAAGAAATATTTACAATTTCCAGATATTCTCACATGGCCCATATGTTGTATTACTGGGCTGTATCAGCCAATATGCTAGATGTAGTTTGAAGAGAGTAGAGTAGGAGAGACTTGCACTTTCTCTTGAGCTATTTTTATAGCCTACCTTTTAGGAGTGGGAAGATTTTCAGACAGAGAAATATGGGTGATCAATATCTAGGCCTATTTCTAGGCAATGTAGTAAACTATTTAGGAAGTACATTTCCTTGGAAAGATAACTGACCCATGCATCTCCGGCCATGCATAGGCTATAGCCTACTGTATTTAATTGAGACCACAGGCGCACCTGAAGAATGATAGCAAGAATGATTACAGCAACACTTGCTATGTTTGGCCTATAGCAGGGGTTCTTTTTCACCCTGGGACCCAATTTAGAAATGTGTTTTTCTGGGACACAAGCTTAGTAAAATATGCAACTATATGTAAATATCGGTACATTTCATTGCCCTTATGCCTAAAACAAATGCAATATAGACAATAACAAATAACAATGAAATTAAATATTAATATAAATATATATCCAGGTTTATTTCCCCCCATTAAAAGCACTCTTACATATCTGTCGAGGTTGGAACTGTTGCTGTTAAAATACAATAAATAATTTTCATTCTGAACTGGAATAAACTGATGGATCACATCACACAGATGAGTTACAGAACACACACACAGGCTTTTTGATAGTGCAACCCTAAGTAACAGTACAGATGAAAAATTATCAGGCCAACTGTACATCTTACTGTACAAATTATTGTTAAAAGAAAATCTAGTTTGGAACTGTTGCTGTTTAAAAAACAATACATTTTTTATTCTTAACTATAATAAACAGATTGATCATATCACACAGATGTAGACCAGAAAACACACACAGTCCTACACACTGTGGCAAAACACACATAGGTCCGAAGACCTATATCCATCCTGCCATGCCTATCTAAGGTCTTCGAAAGCCAAGCAACAAACAGGTCACTGACCATCTCGAATCCCACCTTACCTTCTCCGCTGTGCAATCTGGTTTCCGAGCCGGTCACGGGTGCACCTCAGCCACGCTCAAGGTACTAAACGATATCATAACCGCCATCGATAAAAGACAGTACTGTGCAGCCGTCTTCATCGACCTTGCCAAGGCTTTCGACTCTGTCAATCACCATATTCTTATCGGCAGACTCAGTAGCCTCGGTTTTTCGGATGACTGCCTTGCCTGGTTCACCAACTACTTTGCAGACAGAGTTCAGTGTGTCAAATGGGAGGGCATGCTGTCCGTTCCTCTGGCAGTCTCTATGGGGGTACCACAGGGTTCAATCCTCGGGCCGACTCTTTTCTCTGTATATATCAATGATGTTGCTCTTGCTGCGGGCGATTCCCTGATCCACCTCTACGCAGACGACACCATTCTATATACTTCCGGCCCGTCCTTGGACACTGTGCTATCTAACCTCCAAACGAGCTTCAATGCCATACAACACTCCTTCCGTGGCCTCCAACTGCTCTTAAACGCTAGTAAAACCAAATGCATGCTTTTCAACCATTCGCTGCCTGCACCCGCATGCCTGACCAGCATCACCACCCTGGATGGTTCCGAACTTGAATATGTGGACATCTATAAGTACCTAGGTGTCTGGCTAGACTGTAAACTCTCCTTCCAGACTCATATCAAACATCTCCAATCGAAAATCAAATCTAGAGTCGGCTTTCTATTCCGCAACAAAGCCTCCTTCACTCACGCCGCCAAACTTACCCTAGTAAAACTGACTATCCTACCGATCCTCGACTTCGGCGATGTCATCTACAAAATTGCTTCCAACACTCTACTCAGCAAACTGGATGCAGTTTATCACAGTGCCATCCGTTTTGTCACTAAAGCACCTTATACCATCCACCACTGCGACCTGTATGCTCTAGTCGGCTGGCCCTCGCTACATATTCGTCGCCAGACCCATTGGCTCCAGGTCATCGACAAGTCCATGCTAGGTAAAGCTCCGCCTTATCTCAGTTCACTGGTCACGATGGCAACACCCATCCGTAGCACGCGCTCCAGCAGGTGTATCTCACTGATCATCCCTAAAGCCAACACCTCATTTGGGCGCCTTTCGTTCCAGTTCTCTGCTGCCTGTGACTGGAACGAATTGCAAAAATCGCTGAAGTTGGAGACATTTATCTCCCTCACCAACTTCAAACATCTGCTATCTGAGCAGCTAACCCGATCGCTGCAGCTGTACATAGTCTATCGGTAAATAGTCCACCCATTTTTACCTACCTCATCCCCATACTGTTTTTATTTATTTACTTTTCTGCTCTTTTGCACACCAATATCTCTACCTGTACATGACCATCTGATAATTTATCACTCCAGTGTTAATCTGCAAAATTGTAATTATTCGCATACCTCCTCATGCCTTTTGCACACAATGTATATAGACTCCCCTTTTTTTCTACTGTGTTATTGACTTGTTAATTGTTTACTCCATGTGTAACTCTGTGTTGTCTGTTCACACTGCTATGCTTTATCTTGGCCAGGTCGCAGTTGCAAATGAGAACTTGTTCTCAACTAGCCTACCTGGTTAAATAAAGGTGAAATAAAAAAAATAAAAAATGAGAGGTGTGTGGCTGGTTGAAGTTTTCAACAAGCATGTCTATTCTGGGCTGTTTTTGAAAGTGCAACACTGAGGTCATACTCAGCAATGAGACCGTTTCTGTACTGACTTGCATAGGTATGTGGTGCCAGACTGGATCAGAACATTTACTGCTTTCTCAGTCAGGCAGGAGGCCGCTTCCTGTTGCAGATGAGCAACCCAGAACTGTGTGAGTGTTTGCCTCAAAAAGCATCTTGCTTCAATCAGTTTATTCCAGTTCAGAATATAAATTATTACTTGTATTTTAACAGCAACAGTTCCAACCTAGACTAGTTTTCAACAATAATTTCTACAGTAAGATGTACAGTAGGCCTGATCATTTTTCATCTTCATCTGTACTGCTACTAAGGGTTGCACCATTAGTAACTAGCTAGCTTGCTTTGGCTAATGTTAGCTATTAGCTGTGTAATTTACAAGGCCACGGGATTGTTTGAAAGCGAAACTCACATCTACTACTATGAGAGTTAGTACTCCCTTATTTCTACTTATCATCGCCTGTTATAAAATTACAACGCCTTACTAGTTGACTTACTTTTCCACTGTCGAAGCACTGTTTCTTGAAGCTTTTATGCCCTGCTCTGAAAGAACTCCCTGGGTTTACCATCATTCTGTATGTTTGGTCAGGACGTGTCGTTGTATTAATGTGTTCGTTTTGAGACTCGTTACTAACGTTAAGCACTTCCCCGCACAAAACACATTGTGGGCGCTCCTCGTTATTTCTCAAAGTGTGTATGAAAAAGAGAGAAACTCATCCCTGTATTTGCGTTTCATGACAATTGAGCTCAGTCAGAACTTGACAAGTCAGTGGCTGACAGGGCATCATCTGCTGCTGAACGACAGCGCTGCAGCGTGTGTCGCGGAGTGGTCTTCAAGAAAACCGTAGAAAAAAAGATCCGGTGAACCGCGAAGCACACGGGCATCTCCCGCTCGCGCAGCTGCCAAAATGAGCAGAGACTGCTGCTAAGCAGAGAGCGCACTGAACAGAGAGCACAGATGCACTTGGCCAAATCAATTCCAGTAATAAAATAAATAATTATACATGTACTTAGACAGGTCGCGACCCACCAAACCCTCCCCTAACCCGGACGCCGCTGGGCCAATTGTGCGCCGCCCTATGGGACGCCCGATCACTGCCGGTTGTGATACACCACGGGATCTAACCTGGGCATGTTGTGACGCCTCTAGTGGCGCAGCCTTAGACCGCCGCGCCACTATTAAACATATTTAACAATTATCTCTTACCTAGCTTGATGACTGTGGGCATTTTTGCTTACTTTTGTTTTAAATAGAGATGGCATATTGGCGTGTGTAAAAATGCAGGAAATGAGGTTGACATTCCCACCCAGTACATGAACACTTAAGCAAAAAATGTAATTCTATTACTGATTGTTTTATGCACAAAAAGTGAATTTGGAAAGGTGTTTCCGCTAACACATTGGTGCGGCTGGCTTCCGGGTTAAACTGGCGGGTGTTAAGAAGAGCGTGAGGTAGGTCATATTTCTGAGGACGCATGACTCGAACTTCGACTCTCCCGAACACGTTGGGGAGTTGAAGCGATGAGACAAATCTTAATTGGATATCATGAAATTGGGGAGAAAAAAATTAGTAAAAAAAAAATGTATGTCAGTTTGGTAGAAGCACACTACTGTTGGAAAAAGTTGCATATTTTCTTAATGCGGATTTTCCAATATTTGCATGAATGTCTGTCACCATTGGATGCAAACCGAGCTAATGTTTTACATTAGCAGTCCTCACTGTACTTTGAAGTACTACACTAATAGCAATTTACGCTCATATCTGACATAGTCCACTCAAATGGTATTGGCATATCAACACCAGTTATCAGCATAATCACAAAGTCCTTGCCCATGTCTTTTACTTAAGGAAGTGAAAGGTAGTCCTCATCAGGGGGATCAAGTTACAAGGTCAGAGTGAAAGGCCTGCCAGCAGAGTGAAAGGATGCTGCAGGGGGGAAAACACAGTCGCCTACTGTAGAGGTGTGCTAAGGTGAGCCCTGCTGAGCTGTGCTGAACTGAGCATGGCAGGGCGACCAGTACTCCACCGGTGTTCTATTGCGCTGATAAGGCAGGAGACGACCTCAAGAGAGCCTAAATTAGTCCTTGTCCTAAAGCCAAGCACACTGAGTCAGGAGAGGGACAGTGTACCGTTGAAACCGGGCAACATTTTGGAGGTGACTAAATAATATCTTGAGCCTTACTTTGGCCTGTCTGAGATGATGAGATGAGATTCAGCACCACATATTGTAGCAGCATGAGGCCTTCATCCCTGATACCTGGCAGATAAGATGGATAGAGAGGGCAGAGTTCATAACTCTTTGAAGCCAGTCTCAGCAGAGGCTCAGAAATGTAACTGGGTCGTTCGACGAATAGAGTACATTTTGTGTCCCTTTTGATATTTTAAGTTGAAATTGTGCACCGATATTGCAATTATTGCCTGTTATAATAAATTAAGTCCCCTTTAATATAGACCACATGGGAAATTCAATAAATCAGATTTTTTAATATGAATAAAGACTTGCTCAAGATTTGCATTTTGACATTCTCCCTCATCATGTTTTTCAGACCTCTAGGAAGATTTCAACCCACTTAACCCCATTATTTCTCTAAGTTTTCACCAGCCCTAGTTATGTTCCTGCTTTGACAAAGTAATTTCTTAAGATTATTATTTATTTCTTGTGATTTTTTATGTATTTATTTCACCTTTATTTAACCAGGTAGGCAAGTTGAGAACAAGTTCTCATTTACAATTGAAACCTGGCCAAGATAAAGCAAAGCAGTTCGACACGTACAACAACATAGAGTTACACATGGAGTAAAACAAACATACAGTCAATAATACAGGATAAACAAGTCTATATACAATGTGAGCAAATGAGGTGAGATACGGGAGGAAAAGGCATAAAAAGGCCATGGTGGCGAAGTAGATACAATATAGCAAGTAAAACACTGGGATGGTAGATTTGCAGTGGAAGAATGTGCAAAGTAGAAATTGAAATAATGGGGTGCAAAGGAGCAAAATAAATAAATACAGTCGGGGAAAAGGTAGTTGTTTGGGCTAAATTATAGATGGGCTATGTAAAGGTGCAGTAATCTGTGAGCTGCTCTGACAGCTGGTGCTTAAAGCTAGTGAGGGAGATATGAGTGTCCAGTTTCAGAGATTTTTGTAGTTCGTTCCAATCATTGGCAGCAGAGAACTGGAAGGAGAGGCGGCCAAAGGAGGAACTGGTTTTGGGGGTGACCAGAGAGATATACCTGCTGGAGCGCATGCTACAGGTGGGTGCTGCTGTGGTGACCAGCGAGCTAAGATAAGGGGGACTTTACCTAGCAGGGTATTGTAGATGACCTGGAGCCAGTGGGTTTGGCGATGAGTATGAAGCCAGGGCCAGCCAATGAGAGCGTACAGGTCGCAGTGGTGGGTAGTATATGGGGCTTTGGTGACAAAACGGATGGCACTGTGATCGACTGCATCCAATTTATTGAGTAGGGTATTGGAGGCTATTTTGTAAATGACATCGCCGAAGTCGAGGATCGGTAGGATGGTCAGTTTTACGAGGGTATGTTTGGCAGCATGAGTGACGGATGCTTTGTTGCGAAATAGGAAGCCAATTCTAGATTTAACTTTAGTTTGGAGATGTTTGATGTGAGTCTGAAAGGAGAGTTTACAGTCTAACCACACACCTGGGTATTTGTAGTTGTCCACATATTCTAAGTCAGAACCGTCCAGAGTAGTGATGCTGGACGGGTGGGCAGGTGCAGGCAGCGATCAGTTGAAAAGCATGCATTTAGTTTTACTTGTATTTAAGAGCAGTTGGAGAGTTGTATGGCATTGAAGCTCATCTGGAGGGTTGTTAACACAGTGTCCAAAGAAGGGCCAGAAGTATACAGAATGGTGTCATCTGCGTAGAGGTGGATCAGAGACTCACCAGCAGCAAGAGCGACATCATTGATGTATACAGAGAAGATAGTCGGCCAAAGAATTGAACCCTGTGGCACCCCCATGGAGACTGCCAGAGGCCCGGACAACAGGCCCTCCGATTTGACACACTGAACTCTGAACTCTCTCGAGTCTGCCGATGAGGATGTGGTGATTGACAGAGTCGAAAGACTTGGCCAGGCAATGAATACGGCTGCACAGTATTGTTTCTTATCGATGACTGTTAAGATATCGTTTAGGACCTTGAGCGTGGCTGAGGTGCACCCATGACCAGCTCTGAAACCAGATTGCATAGCGGAGAAGGTGTGGTGGGATTCAAAATGGTCGGTAATCTGTTTGGTGACTTGGCTTTTGAAGACCTTAGAAAGGCAGGGTAGGATAGATATTGGTCTGTGGCAGTTTGGGTCTAGAGTGTCCCCCCCTCTGAAGAGGGGGATGACCGCAGCTGCTTTCCAATCTTTGGGAATCTCAGACGACACGAAAGAGAGGTTGAAAAGGCTAGTAATAGGGGTTGCAACAATTTCGGCAGATAGTTTTCGAAAGAAAGCGTCCAGATTGTCTAGCCCGGCTGATTTGTAGGGGTCTAGATTTTGCAGCTCTTTCAGAACATCAGCTGACTGGAGATGGGAGAAGGAGAAATGGGGAAGGCTTGGGCAAGTTGCTTTGGGGGCTGCAGTGCTGTTGACCGGGGTAGGGGTTGCCAGGTGGAAACATGGCCAGCCGTAGAGAAATGCTTATTGAAATTCGCAATTATAGTGGATTTATCGGTGATGACCGAGTTTCCTACAGTGGGGAGAACAAGTATTTGAATCACTGCCGATTTCCAGAAAATCACATTGTATGATTAAGTAATTAATTAGCATTTTATTGCATGACATATGTATTTGATCACCTACCAACCTGTAAGAATTCCGGCTCTCACAGACCTGTTTAGTTTTTCTTTAAGAAGCCCTCCTGTTCTCCACTCATTACCTGTATTAACTGCACCTGTTTGAACTCGTTACCTGAATAAAAGACACCTGTCCACACACTCAATCAAACAGACTCCAACCTCTCCACAATGGCCAAGACCAGAGAGCTGTGTAAGGACATCAGGGGTAAAATTGTAGACCTGCACAAGGCTGGGATGGGCTACAAGACAATAGGCAAGCAGCTTGGTGAGAAGGCAACAACTGTTGGCGGAATTATTAGAAAATGGAAGAAGTGCAAGATGACGGTCATTGCCCCTCGGTCTGGGGCTCCATGCAAGATCTCACCTTGTGGCGCATCAATGATCATGAGGAAGGTGAGGGATCAGCCCCAAACTACATGGCAGGACCTGGTCAATGACCTGAAGAGAGCTGGGACCGCAGTCTCAAAGAAAAACATTAGTAACACACTACGCCGTCATGGATTAAAATCCTGCAGCGTACGCAAGGTCCCCCTGCTCAAGCCAGTGCATGTCCAGGCCCGTCTGAAGTTTGCAATGACCATCTGGATGATCCAGAGGAGGAATGGGAGAAGGTCATGTGGTCATGAGACAAAAATAGAGCTTTTTGGTCTAAACTCCACTTGCTGTGTTTGGAGGAAGAAGAAGGATGAGTACAACCCCAAGAACACCATCCCAACAGTGAAGCATGGAGGTGGAAACATCGTTCTTTGGGGATGCTTTTCTGCAAAGGGGACAGGACGACTGCACCGTATTGAGGGGAGGATAAATGGGGGCCATGTATCGCAAGATCTTAGCCAACAACCCCCTTCCCTCAGTAAGAGCATTGAAGATGGGTCGTGGCTGGTTCTTCCAGCATGACAACAACCCGAAACACACAGCCAGGGCAACTAAGGAGTGGCTCCGTAAGAAGCATATCAAGGTCCTGGAGTGGCCGAGCTGAAAGTCCGTATTGCCCAGCGACAGCCCCGAAACCTGAAGGATTTGGAGAAGGTCTGTATGGAGGAGTGGGCCAAAATCCCTGCTGCAGTGTGTGCAAACCTGGTCAAGAACTACAGGAAACGTATGATCTCTGTAATTGCAAACACAGGTTTCTGTACCAAATATTAGGTTCTGCTTTTCTGATGTATCAAAATACTTGTGTCATACAATAAAATGCAAATTAATTACTTAAAAAATATACAATGTGATTTTCTGGATTTTGTTTTAGATTTCATCTCTCACAGTTGAAGTGTACCTATGATAAAAATTACAGACATACTTTGTAAGTAGGAAAACCTGCAAAATCGGCAGTGTATCAAATACTTGTTCTCCCCACTGTATCCTCAGTGCAGTGGGCAGCTGGGAGGAGGTGTTCTTATTCTCCATGGACTTTACAGTGTCCCATTACTTTTTTGAGTTTGTGTTGCAGGAAGCAAATTTATGCTTGAAAAAGCTAGCCTTAGCTTTCCTAACTGCCTGTGTATATTGGTTTCTAATTTACCTGAAAAGTTGCATATCACGGGGGCTGTTCGATGCTAATACAGAACACCATAGTATGTTTTTGTGTTGGTTAAGGGCAGTCAGGTCTGGAGAGAACCAAGGACTATATCTGTTCCTGGTTCTAAATTTCTAGAATGGGGCATGCTTATTTAGATGGTGAGGAAGGCATTTATTAAAAAAAACAGTTATCCTCTACTGATGGGATGAGGTCAATATCCTTCCAGCATACCCAGGGCAGGTCGATTAGAAAGGCCTGCTCGCTGAAGTGTTTCAGGGAGCGTTTGACAGTGATGAGTGGAGGTTGTTTGACCGCTGACCCATTACGGATGCGGGCAATGAGGCAGTGATCGCTGAAAACAGCTGAGGTGTATTTAGAGGGCAAGTTGGTTAGGATGATATCTATGAGGGTGCCCGTGTTTACAGCTTTGGGGTGGTACCTGGTAGGTTCATTGATAATTTGTGTGAGATTGAAGGCATCAAGCTTAGATTGTAGGATGGCTGGGGTGTTAAGCTTGCCCCAGTTTAGGTCACCTAGCAACACGAGCTCTGAAGATAGATGGTGGGCAATCAGTTCACATATGGTGTCCAGAGCACAGCTGGGGGCAGAGGGGGGCCTATAGCAGGCGGCAACGGTGAGAGACTTGTTTTTAGAGAAGTGGATTTTTAAAAGTAGAAGTTCAAATTGTTTGGGTACAGACCTGGATAGTAGGGCAGAACTCTGCAGGCTATCTCTGCAGTAGATTGCAACACCGCCCCCTTTGGTCGTTCTATCTTGTCTGAAAATGTTGTAGGGATGGGGATTTCAGAGTTTTTGGTGCTCTTCCTAAGCCAGGATTCAGACATGGATAGGACATCCGGGTTGGCAGAGTGTGCTAAAGCAGTGAATAGAACAAACTTAGGGAGGATGCTTCTAATGTTAACATGCATGAAACCAAGGCTATTACGGTTACAGAAGTCATCAAAAAAGAGTGCCTAAGGAATAGGAGTGGAGCAAGGCACTGCAGGACCTGGATTCACATCTACATCACCAGAGGAACAGAGGAGGAGTAGGATAAGGGTACGGCTAAAAGATATGAGAATTGGTCGTCTAGGACGTCTGGAACAGAGAGTAAAAGGAGAAGGTTTCTGGGAGCGATAAAATAGCTTCAAGGTATAATGTACAGACAAAGGTATGGTAGGATGTGAATAAGGTGGAGGTAAACCTAGGCATTGAGTGATGATGAGAGAGATAATATCTCTAGAAACATCATTGAAACCAGGTGATGTCATCGCATGTGTGGGTGGTGGAACTGAAAGGTTGGATAAGGTATAATGAGCAGGGCTAGAGGCTCTACAGTGAAATAAGCCAATAAACACTAACCAGAACAGCAATGGATAAGGCATATTGACATTAAGGAGATGCATGCTTAGCCGAGTGATCATAAGGGTCCAGTGAGTAGTGAAGTTGGTTGGGGTCACGGTGATTCAGACAGCTAACCGGGCCATGGGTAGTAAGCTGGCAGAGGATGGAGGTCTGTTTTTAGCCACCTCGTTCGTTTCCATCGGTAAATTAGTGGGTTTCCGTGTGGTAGATTCATTTACGCGATTCATTTAGTGATTCATTTACGTCTGTCCCTCATTTTAAGGTCAACCCTGTTATGTGAACTGAACTCTCATTTTAATATGGTGAAGCTGTTCCTTTTCAAAATATATAAAAAACATTGAACATAATAACAGCCAAGTGTCATAGTTTGTCATAGTGTGGCAGCAGGTAAACTGGCTGTCCTCCTTTTGACCATTTTCTGGTGTTTTGTGGTGGACAGCTGAGTGCGTCTCGCATAACATGTAAACCCTGTTACCCATATATAGATAGGCTAGAAATGTTTTAACAATTAATACTAGACCCTCCCTGTTGCACACAACACACTTTCATTCCCTCTGTCACAATGGCTGATTAAAGATAAAAACCTCAACCCTGATATGGTCAACCCTGTTATTTTAATGGCACTTACTATAGTCATTTTTTTCCCAACCCCTTGAAATGGGACAACATGTACTTTATGAAGTTGAACATATGCTCTTTATGACAGCATGTTAAAATTAAATGAAATTCATTGTTTATTTTTATTATGTTACATTAACCAAAATGTACTCTATTTGTGGAACGACCCAACCAGCATTTTGAATATCACTGTATTCATCACATTTTTGCTGGTTCAAACATTTGCCTTAGTTTTGCATTGCTAAACCTGCTTACACCTCTGGCTTTATGGGAATCTCTTGGATTGCTTTAATCAGAATAATAGCAAGGGAGGTCAGGGATGAGCATGTAATGCAGTAATTAACCCCAATTATTAAAGCAAAATCCAGTCAGATGACTTGTCATGAAAACCTGCTCCATCTTACCAGTAATAAAATAACAGGATAACACACCGTAAAGTCCACAATAAATAACTAATGGTTCCATCATACTTTAAGAGACAGCTCCTCTCATAACTTAAAGATGAGTTCTAAAATAAAAACCGTTATCCATTTAGCATATGTGTCACGTCCTGCAAAAACAAACAAAAATAAATCAATCATTTTTTCCCCAACAATTCATATGATATGTTATGAATTCCAATTCGTACAATATGTTACGAATTTGCAAGTCCTTAAGATCCCATTCAATCTCTTTAAGACCATTTAAAAGCACATTAGTAAAAGTGCAATAACACTCCATAGATTCAGAAGCAGACATTTGTGTGATTAGATTTCAATAAAGCTTTTGTGCTGCACCCAGCTCTGAATAATTATTCTAGTAATCAACAGAGAATATAGATGGTTTGACACCACAGACATCTCATTAAAGCAAACAGAAAGGGAGCTACTGTAGATAAATATCTGTGAGACAATGGAAGAGCTGCTCCTCCTCTCTTTTACAGGCTTCTATTTCATTATTACATTTTCTGTCCTCCCCTGGACGACGGCCAACAGCCTACTGGCCAGGACATGTCCTGAATGATGGTGCCTGTGGTGTGTATTAAATGGGAGCAATCTATATAGCTGTACCCCAGTGGACCCTGTCATTCAGACTACATGGCTTTGGATAGGAGCACCTGCGATGTGACTACATGTGTGAACATATAGCTATGGTGACAGAGGTCACATTGAGAGTGAAGCAACAGTGAAGATCCCAGAACCTGAAACACACACACACACGTATGTACGTCAGAACACCATACAACACACGTTATTTAGTTACATTTAATTTGTCCTTTCATGCATTTCTCATTATGCTACATCTGATTTATCCATACACTATCTCCATTCCGGACTGGATCCTGGTCAGGGGGTGCCGTTAAACCATAAGATTCCCATGGCTTTGGCACCAAGGTTGTTAATCGCTGACTGATGATGTAACAGCTCTGAGCAGCACACTATGCAGTGCAGAGAGATGCAGAAAGGATGAGATCCAACACCAAAACCTTTCAGTAAAATGCAGCATGTTTGATTGCAGGAGACTGCAGCATGATGTGAACTAATAAACAGATTTGATGCACTGTCTTTGTCTCTGTTTCTGTCCCTGTCTCTGTTTCTGTCTGTATCTCTGTTTCTGTCCCTGTCTCTGTTTCTGTCTGTATCTCTGTCTCTGTTTCTGTTTCTGTCTGTATCTCTGTTTCTGTCCCCGTCTCTGTTTCTGTCTTTATCTCTGTCTCTGTTTCTGTTTCTGTCTGTATCTCTGTTTCTGTCCCTGTCTCTGTTTCTGTCTTTATCTCTGTCTCTGTTTCTGTCTGTATCTCTGTTTCTGTTTCTGTCTGTATCTCTGTTTCTGTCCCTGTCGCTGTTTCTGTCTTTATCTCTGTCTCTGTTTCTGTCTTTGTCTCTGTTTCTGTCTTTGTCTCTGTTTCTGTCCCTGTCTCTGTTTGTGTCTTTATCTCTGTCTCTGTTTCTGTCTGTATCTCTGTCTCTGTTTCTGTCTGTATCTCTGTTTCTGTCCCTGTCTCTGTTTCTGTCTTTATCTCTGTCTCTGTTTCTGTCCCTGTCTCTGTTTCTGTCTTTATCTCTGTCTCTGTTTCTGTCCCTGTCTCTGTTTCTGTCTGTATCTCTGTCTCTTTCTCTGTTTCTGTCCCTGTCTCTGTTTCTGTCTGTATCTCTGTTTCTGTCTTTATCTCTATCTCTGTTTCTGTCTTTGTCTCTGTTTCTGTCTTTGTGTCTGTTTCTGTCTGTATCTCTGTCTCTGTTTCTGTTTCTGTCTGTATCTCTGTCACTGTCTTTGTCTCTGTTTCTGTCTGTATCTCTGTCACTGTCTTTGTCTCTGTTTCTGTCTGTATCTCTGTCACTGTCTTTGTCTCTGTTTCTGTCTGTATCTCTGTCACTGTCTTTGTCTCTGTTTCTGTCTGTCTCTGTTTCTGTCTCTGTCTCTGTTTCTGTCTTTATCTCTGTTTCTGTCTTTATCTCTGTCACTGTCTTTGTCTCTGTTTCTGTCACTGTCTTTGTCTCTGTTTCTGTCCCTGTCTCTGTTTCTGTCTTTGTCTCTGTTTCTGTCTTTATCTCTGTTTCTGTCCCTGTTTCTGTCTTTATCTCTGTTTCTGTCTTTGTCTCTGTTCCTGTTCCTGTCTTTGTCTCTGTTTCTGTCCCTGTCTCTGTTTCTGTCTTTATCTCTGTTTCTGTCTTTGTCTCTGTTCCTGTTCCTGTCTTTGTCTCTGTTTCTGTCTCTGTCTCTGGTTCTGTCTTTATCTCTGTCACTGTCTTTGTCTCTGTTTCTGTCTTTATCTCTGTCACTGTCTTTGTCTCTGTTTCTGTCTGTATCTCTGTCTTTGTTTCTGTCTTTATCTCTGTTTCTGTTTCTGTCTTTATCTCTGTCTCTGTTCCTGTCTTTGTCTCTGTTCCTGTTCCTGTCTTTGTCTCTGTTTCTGTCCCTGTCTCTGTTTCTGTCTTTATCTCTGTTTCTGTCTTTGTCTCTGTTCCTGTTCATGTCTTTGTCTCTGTTTCTGTCCCTGTCTCTGTTTCTGTCTTTATCTCTGTCACTGTCTTTGTCTCTGTTTCTGTCTTTATATCTGTCACTGTCTTTGTCTCTGTTTCTGTCTGTATCTCTGTCTTTGTTTCTGTCTTTATCTCTGTCTCTGTTTCTGTTTCTGTCTTTATCTCTGTCTCTGTTTCTGTTCCTGTCTTTGTCTCTGTTTCTGTTCCTGTCTTTGTCTCTGTTTCTGTCTTGATCTCTGTCACTGTTTCTGTCCCTGTTTCTGTTTCTGTCCCTGTCTTTGTTTCTGTTTATGTCCCTGTCACTGTTTCTGTCTCTGTCTCTGTTTCTGTCCCTGTCACTGTCTCTGTTTAGGTCCCTGTCTCTGTTTCTGTGTCTTTATCTCTGTCTCTGTTTCTGTCTTTCTCTGTCACTGTCTCTGTCTCTGTTTCTGTCTTTATCTCTGTCTCTGTTTCTGTCTTTCTCTGTCACTGTCTCTGTCTCTGTTTCTGTCTTTATCTCTGTCACTGTCTCTGTTTCTGTCTTTCTCTGTTTCTGTCTCTGTTTCTGTCTTTATCTTTGTCACTGTCTCTGTTTCTGTCTCTGTTTCTATTTCTGTCTCTGTCTCTGTCTTTCTCTGTCACTGTTTCTGTCTCTGTTTCTGTCTTTATCTCTGTCTCTGTTTCTGTCTGTCTCTGTCACTGTCTCTGTCTCTGTTTCTGTCTTTATCTCTGTCACTGTCTCTGTTTCTGTCTTTCTCTGTTTCTGTCTCTGTTTCTGTCTTTATATCTGTCACTGTCTCTGTTTCTGTCTCTGTTTCTGTCTGTTTCTATCTCTGTCTGTTTCTGTCTCTGTTTCTGTCTCTGTTTCTGTCTCTGTCACTGTCTCTGTTTCTGTCTCTGTCTCTGTTTCTATTTCTGTCACTGTCTCTGTTTCTGTCTGTTTCTGTCTCTGTCTCTGTCTCTGTCTCTGTTTCTATTTCTGTCACTGTCTCTGTTTCTGTCTGTTTCTGTCTCTGTTTCTATTTCTGTCTTTGTCTCTCTTTCTGTCTTTGTTTCTGTCTTTGTCTCTGTTTCTGTCTTTGTCTCTGTTTCTGTCTCTGTTTATGTCTCTGTCTCTGTTTCTGTCTCTGTTTCTGTCTCTGTCTCTATTTATGTCTCTGTTTCTGTCTTTGTCTCTTTTTCTGTCTCTGTTTCTGTCTTTGTCTCTGTTTCTGTCTCTGTTTATGTCTCTGTTTCTGTTTCTGTCTCTGTTTCTGTCTCTGTTTCTCTCTCTGTCTCTGTCTCTGTTTCTGTCTGTTTCTGTTTCTGTCTCTTTCTCTGTTTCTGTCTCTGTCTCTGTCTCTGTTTCTGTCTCTGTCTCTGTCTCTGTTTCTGTCTCTGTTTCTGTTTCTGTCTCTATTTATGTCTCTGTTTCTGTCTTTATCTCTGTCACTGTCTTCATCTTTGTTACTGTCTCTGTTTCTGTCTGTTTCTGTTTCTGTCTCTGTCTCTGTTTCTCTCTCTGTCTCTGTTTCTGTCTCTGTCTCTGTCTCTGTTTCTGTCTCTGTTTCTGTCTCTGTTTCTTACTCTGTCAAGACTAAATCAAATGCTGTGAGCCAGAGCTTGATGATACACTTAGTGTTTGGCTTTCAGAGGGGAGACATACACATACGTCACTGTATGTCATAAAGAAAGAAGATGGCTTTACTATGGTCATTGGCTTATTATTATGGTAAATGGCTATATCAACTTGCTGTAAAAACAATCATTTTTAGAAATTATATGACCAACATTTTGTATAGCCCACATGAAAAGGCCAATACAATAGTTGAGTGCAACAATAAGGTTCTTTGTCTTTTTGGAGAGATGACCAGCCAACTCCCCACACAGATTAGTATTTGATAAAAGGACACTGTGTGTGATTGGGCCTGTTTGGGTTTTCAGTAATAACTACTAGTACATCACCGGGGCTGAGCTTTCTGCCATCCAGGACCTCTATATCAGGCAGTGTCAGAGGAAGGCCTGAAAAATTGCCAAAAGTTGCCACACTCAATATACTATATAATACAAACCATACACAATGTCTCACACACACTACATTGACAATCCAAACCCACACACATTCGCTACATACACCCACACAAACACGACCTCCACTTGTCCCCCTGGGTTTGACCTCTCTGTTGTCCCTCTGGTCCTCCTGGGTTCTGACTTCCACTCTCTCCCTCTTGTCCCCCTGGGTTTGAATTCCACTCTCTCCCTCTGGTCCTCCTGGGTTTGAATTCCACTCTCTCCCTCTGGTCCTCCTGGGTTTGAAATACACATACTCCCTCTGGTCCTCCTGGGTTTGGCTTCCACTCTGGTCCTCTGGTCCTCCTGGGTTTGATTCCACTTCTCTCCCTCTGGTCCTCCTGGGTTTGACCAACATTTTGTCTCCTTCTGGTCCTCCTGGGTTTGACAATAAGGTTCTTTGTGGTCCTGGAGAGATGACCAGACAACTCTCCCCTGTGGTCCTAGTATTTGATTCCACTGTGTGTGATCTGGTCCTCCTGGGTTTGTAATAACTACTAGTACATCACTCCTGGATTTCTGCCATCCAGGACCTCTGGTCCTCCTGGGTGAAAAAATTGCCAAAACTCTCTCTCCTGTGGTCCTGCCACTCAATCTCTCCTGTGGTCCTCCTGGGTTTGACTTCCACACACTCCATCTGGTCCTCCAAACCTCCACACATTTCCTGTGGTCCTCCTGGGTTTGACCTCCACTCTCTCTCCTGTGGTCCTCCTGGGTTTGACTTCCACTCTCTCCTTCTGGTCCTCCTGGGTTTGACCACTCTCTCCCTCTGGTCCTCCTGGGTTTGACCTCCACTCTCTCCTTCTAGTCCTCCTTGGTTTGACTTCCACTCTCTCCTTCTGGTCCTCCTGGGTTTGACCTCCACTCTCTCTCCTGTGGTCCTCCTGCGTTTGACTTCCACTCTCTCCCTCTGGTCCTCCTGGGTTTGACTTCCACTCTCTCCCTCTGGTCCTCCTGGGTTTGACTTCCACTCTCTCCCTCTGGTCCTCCTGGGTTTGACCACTCTCTCCCTCTGGTCCTCCTGGGTTTGACCACTCTCTCCCTCTGGTCCTCCTGGGTTTGACCTCCACTCTCTCCTTCTGGTCCTCCTGGGTTTGACCTCCACTCTCTCTCCTGTGGTCCTCCTGGGTTTGACTTCCACTCTCTCCCTCTGGTCCTCCTGGGTTTGACTTCCACTCTCTCCTCTGGTCCTCCTGGGTTTGACCTCCACTCTCTCTCCTGTGGTCCTCCTGGGTTTGACTTCCACTCTCTCCCTCTGGTCCTCCTGGGTTTGACCACTCTCTCCTTCTGGTCCTCCTGGGTTTGACCTCCACTCTCTCCTTCTGGTCCTCCTGGGTTTGACCTCCACTCTCTCTCCTGTGGTCTGGGACGGGAGCTGCCTCTGGTTTGTGTTCTTTGTACTTCTCATCCTCCGTGTCAGCTTGGGACACACCTTATTAATGGCACACGGGGGCTACAGAACTGATTTATTGACTGGAGGCTTCATTAGCAGGCTCTACTCCTGAGGTGGTCAATTTTAGGCAGAAGTGTTAACGTCAGCTGCCCTCTGAGATGGCACCTCTCCACTGTCTGTCCCACACCCAGTCTAAATCAACCTACATCTCTAGATGTATCTAAATCCATCACAGAAAAATCTGTTTGAGTGTAAATAATGCCAGAACCATTCTGTTTCTATAGACTCAGTGGTGACGTCCATGTTGACTGTGGCCAAGCCTTTCCACCAGGCCTTTGTTCAGACAGTTGATTAGGAGCTCTTTGGTAAACAGCTGATGACGAGAGGCTATTATAAATGTGGGCACACAGACAGACGGCTGGGTCCTCTCAGCGACGCCCACCTGTGTGAGTTATGCAAGGTTGTTTAATTCTCTAATCACTCATTCATATATCTTTATGTACATATTCTTTATCCCCTTACACTGTGTATAAGACAGTAGTTTTGGAATTGTTAATTAGATTACTTGTTGGTTATTAGTGCATTGTCGGAACTAGAAGCACAAGCATTTCGCTACACTCGCATTAACATCTGCTAACCATGTGTATGTGACAAATAAAATTTGATTTGATTTTTGACACACCTTCTAAGCACAGTTCAGCCTTGGCCAATTAGCATGTGGCACCCTGGGATACAGACTCTCATCAGTTATTCATTACTAAATTATAATCAAAGTTAAACATCCATGTCACAGACTCAAAAACAGGGCAAGCTACCACCTCAATACATCCACCATATGCTGCGATGGGAGAATCAAATTTCAGTTCAAACATTTGGGCAGAGGGGGCTGGTGGGTTGAGCTACCGGAGGAGGGGCTAATTGTAATGGCTGGAATGGAGTAAATGGAAGGGTATCAAACCGATATAAACACACAGAAACCACAGGTTTGACTCGTTCCATGAATTCCATTCCAGCCATTACAATGAGCCCGTATATCTCCTCACACCAGCCTCCTCTGAATTTGGGTCTACCTTAATTTCAATATTTAGTAAATAGCCAGGCTAAGTAATGCAGTAATCATGACAGCCATTGCGTTAGGAAGTCTCAGCAGCCTGCGTGTGTATTTACTTTGCATTCATTCTGCAACTCTCTTGCTGCTCAGCCTAGCATCCAGTCATTGTGGCCAATACATCATAAAAGCAGGGAGACTGAAAAGTGCTGACGGCGATGAAGGAGACACACTCCACACCACGGTTGTACAGTTTCAAGTCTGGAACCCTCAAAAGGAGCATCCATACAGTAATTACACACAGAGATAGAGACAAGCCAGATAGCCGGTGAGCCATTCATGTGCAAAGCACCATCCTACTTAGTATGCCTGTCACTGGAACCAGAGCAATATGGCAAGCCTTGTTTGAGGCGAAACGCAACATGTTGTGCACAAATACGTATGTGAGTAAGCACAGAGTTAGAGAAGGGAACAGGTGATACCTGGTCAGTTGTACAACTGAATGCATTCAACTGAAATGTGTCTTCTGCATTTAACCATTCATTTAATCGGCTGTGTGTGTGTGTGTGTGTGTGTGTGTGTGTGTGTGTGTGTGTGTGTGTGTGTGTGTGTGTGTGTGTGTGTGTGTGTGTGTGTGTGTGTGTGTGTGTGTGTGTGTGGGTGTGGCAGAGGTAATTTCCTAGAGTTCACAGGAACGTTGTTGCTCGTCTCTAGATAGAGCATGCATGACAGACTCTTCAATGAGCACCAGGCTCCTAAAATAAACGTCCCCATCATACGGCCCAAGAGACAGCTCTGGTGGTGCTGAGAAGAAGCCCTGCAGCCAGCGAGCCACCGAGGACTCCTTCTGACAGACATCCCACTCAATTAACATTCAGCATGCATCCCAATGCTACAGGCAGCCAATACGTTCAAATAAACATGACTTCAACAACAAGGAGAGGTAGTCCAATTTGTAGTGGCACAGCCACCATGCATGTCCGGGCATGTTGGAATCCACAGCTTGGAAACTGGTTTAGAAACTTGAGGTCGAGAATGCAATCAAAAAATGTGGGACAAATTTAGCGTATTACTGCTCAAACAAAATGTGTAATTTCTTTTATTTTGTAAATGCATTTTGACAACAGTACATTTGACAAATTTGATAAATGGTGTGAAGAAACAACTAAGTTACAATGGGTTGAGGGTTAAGAACAAACATAGCCTGCGCCAACATGCACCATGCAGGGGGAGAGAAGCACATGCACTCTGTCCCTGAACTCATCTGGGCCCTGAGTGGCAGTGCCTAGGATGAGTCTATGCCAGGCTCATAGAAACAGCCCTCTGACAGGCAGCTGCCTGACTTGGCACCACTCCTGGCTCCTCATAACTTCACATCCCATAATGACTGTGAAAAATGCCCTGTCACCTTTCACGCGCCACATATGGTGTCACAGCTTAGAGGATGTCACTCCCAGGCATCAATGCATCACATGGATTAGGGAATCTAGTGAAAAAAAAGCAGGAAGGAAGGGCAAACAGCAGAAATGTTTGTTCTATCTGTTGTGTCTGCAAGTTGAAACCGGTCCTTGTCTGCACCCAGGATTTACTGTTGAACATAAAACTATTCTGAGGTATAGAGATTGGGAATTTGGTTTGATATAGTTGATAAAAAATGTGTCTGGTATTTTTTGATAGCACTATTGATGATAAACAGTATCGCAGTTCTATAGTTAGATCCATATCTTTCTCATATTTTCTTCTTTCTTAAGTTGCAGGGCTGTTTGGTATTTTGGGGTATTTTATTAGGATCCCCATTAGCTGTTGCAAAAGCAGCAGCTACTCTTCCTGGGGTCCACTGTTGTAGTCTAATGGAGAGAGAGGTGGAAGGCTGTGTTTTTAGTTGTCAACTGCCTCCACTGTCAGATATTCATTAGTGAAGGTATTTTTGAAGATCTAAACTGTTTCTGACATTTTAGCAGCAAACAAACCTAATGGCTTTTTTTACGAGCTTATTTGCTCAACATCCTGCCATTTTGTGCTCATTAATGCATGGCCTTTTAAAGGGCATTTACTAAGATATGGGGATGGAGCTGTAACAAAGCCAGCATATCATTATTCACACTTCACAAAGCCCATCGCAGGTGCTTTCATGTGTACAGAATGTCCTTGTTTTGTAGATATCCAGCTCCTGTATTTGATCACATAGTCAAATGTAATGGAGGTGAACATCAGGTACAATGTGACCTTAACAGGAATGAAAGTAGAATAATTAAAGGGAGGCCTTCAACTGTTTCCCATTGTGCCAATTAATGTGGATCTTTTCTATAATGGCCTTGGCACTGTTCTCTTTCTCAACTCTCTCCCTCCCTCCCTCCCTATTCCTCCTATCTCACGTACACACACACACACACACACACACACACACACACACACACACACACACACACACACACACACACACACACACACACACACACACACACACACACACACACACACACACACACACACACACGCACACACACACACTCACACAAACACGCTCACACACACACACACATGCAAACATGCTGACAGTTACACACACACAAACACACACAATTTGAGGAGAGTAGAGTTTTAACATGATTCATTGCAGGGTTAAACAAATAATAGATGGTATAATGAATGCCATCAGCTCAGACACTACTGCAAAATAGAACAAACAAAAACTCTGATATTTACATATCATATATATATATATATGTTCACCCAAATGTTCAAAAAGTCCATTCAAATGTCTGAATAGAACCCTCGGAGCAGGTAATGAATCTCTTTTGAATTCAAAAGGGGAGAAATATAACATTTCAATGATAATGACATTTTGAGTGGCTCCACGCTGTCATTTTCTGTGACTGGTGAGTCACTGAATGAAATTAATATTATGTCACCGTCTGAGCATGAGTGGAAAGACCTTTAATTGTTATCCACGTCGGCACCAACGATGTTAGGATGAAACAGTCAGAGATCACCAAGCGCAACATAGCTTCTGCGTGCATATCAGCTAGAAAGATGTGTCGGCATCGAGTAATTGTCTCTGGCCCCCTCCCAGTTAGGGGGAGTGATGAGCTCTACAGCAGAGTCTCACAACTCAATCGCTGGTTGAAAACTGTTTTCTGCCCCTCCCAAAAGATAGAATTTGTAGATAATTGGCCCTCTTTCTGGGACTCACCCACAAACAGGACCAAGCCTGACCTGCTGAGGAGTGACGGACTCCATCCTAGCTGGAGGGGTGCTCTCATCTTATCTGCCAACATAGACAGGGCTCTAACTCCTCTAGCTCCACAATGAAATAGGGTGCAGGCCAGGCAGCAGGCTATTAGCCAGCCTGCCAGCATAGTGGAGTCTGCCACTAGCATAGTCAGTGTAGTCAGCTCAGCTATCACCATTGAGACCGTGTCTGTGCCTCGACCTAGGTTGGGCAAAACTAAACATGGCGGTGTTCGCCTTAGCAATCTCACTAGGATAAAGACCACCTCCATTCCTGTCATTACTGAAAGAGATCATGATACCTCACATCTCAAAATAGGGCTACTTAATGTTAGATCCCTTACTTCAAAGGCAATTATAGTCAATGAACTAATCACTGATCATAATCTTGATGTGATTGGCCTGACTGAAACATGGCTTAAGCCTGATGAATTTACTGTGTTAAATGAGGCCTCACCTCCTGGCTACACTAGTGACCATATCCCCGTGCATCCCGCAAAGGCGGAGGTGTTGCTAACATTTACGATACCAAATTTCAATTTACAAAAAAAAAAAAAAAATGACGTTTTCGTCTTTTGAGCTTCTAGTCATGAAATCTATGCAGCCTACTCAATCACTTTTTATAGCTACTGTTTACAGGCCTCCTGGGCCATATACAGCGTTTCTCACTGAGTTCCCTGAATTCCTATCAGACCTTGTAGTCATTGCAGATAATATTCTAATCTTTGGTGACTTTAATATTCACATGGAAAAGTCCACAGACCCACTCCAAAAGGCTTTTGGAGCCATCATCGACTCAGTGGGTTTTGTCCAACATGTCTCTGGACCCACTCACTGTCACAGTCATACGCTGGACCTAGTTTTGTCCCATGGAATAAATGTTGTGGATCTTAATGTTTTTCCTCATAATCCTGGACTATCGGACCACCATTTTATTACGTTTGCAATTGCAACAAATAATCTGCTCAGACCCCAACCAAGGAACATCAAAAGTCGTGCTATAAATTCACAGACAACACAAAGATTCCTTGATGCCCTTCCAGACTCCCTCTGCCTACCCAAGGACGCCAGAGGACAAAAATCCGTTAACCACCTTACTGAGGATCTCAATTTAACCTTGCGCAATACCCTAGATGCAGTTGCACCCCTAAAAACTAAAAAAATGTCTCATAAGAAACTAGCTCCCTGGTACACAGAAAATACCCGAGCTCTGAAGCAAGCTTCCAGAAAATTGGAACGGAAATGGCGCCACACCAAACTGGAAGTCTTCCGACTAGCTTGGAAGGACGGTACCGTGCAGTACCGAAGAGCCCTTACTGCTGCTCGATCGTCCTATTTTTCTAACTTAATTGAGGAAAATAAGAACAATCCGAAATTCCTTTTTGATACTGTGGCAAAGCTAACTAAAAAGCAGCATTCCCCAAGAGAGGATGACTTTCACTTTAGCAGTGATAAATTCATGAACTTCTTTGAGGAAAAGATTATGATTATTAGAAAGCAAATTACGGACTCCTCTTTAAACCTGCGTATTCCTCCAAACCTCAGTTGTCCTGAGTCTGCACAACTCTGCCAGGACCTAGGATCAAGAGAGACGCTCAAGTGTTTTAGTACTATATCTCTTGACACAATGATGAAAATAATCATGGCCTCTAAACCTTCAAGCTGTATACTGGACCCTATCCCAACTAAACTACTGAAAGAGCTGCTTCCTGTGCTTGGCCCTCCTATGTTGAACATAATAAACGGCTCTCTATCCACTGGATGTGTACCAAACTCACTAAAAGTGGCAGTAATAAAGCCTCTCTTGAAAAAGCCAAACCTTGACCCAGAAAATATAAAAACTATCGGCCTATATCGAATCTTCCATTCCTCTCAAAGATTTTAGAGAAGGCTGTTGCGCAGCAACTAACTGCCTTCCTGAAGACAAACAATGTATACGAAATGCTTCAGTCTGGTTTTAGACCCCATCATAGCACTGAGACGGCACTTGTGAAGGTGGTAAATGACATTTTAATGGCATCGGACCGAGGCTCTGCATCTGTCCTCGTGCTCCTAGACCTTAGTGCTGCTTTTGATACCATCGATCACCACATTCTTTTGGAGAGATTGGAAACCCAAATTGGTCTACACGGACATGTTCTGGCCTGGTTTAGGTCTTATCTGTCGGAAAGATATCAGTTTGTCTCTGTGAATGGTTTGTCCTCTGACAAATCAACTGTACATTTCGGTGTTCCTCAAGGTTCTGTTTTAGGACCACTATTGTTTTCACTATATATTTTACCTCTTGGGGATGTTATTCGAAAACATAATGTAAACTTTCACTGCTATGCGGATGACACACAGCTGTACATTTCAATGAAACATGGTGAAGCCCCAAAATTGCCCTCGCTAGAAGCATGTGTTTCAGACATAAGGAAGTGGATGGCTGCAAACTTTCTACTATTAAACTCGGACAAAACAGAGATGCTTGTTCTAGGTCCCAAGAAACAAAGAGATCTTCTGTTGAATCTGACAATTAATCTTAGTGGTTGTACAGTCGTCTCAAATAAAACTGTGAAGGACCTCGGCGTTACTCTGGACCCTGATCTCTCTTTTGAAGAACATATCAAGACCATTTCGAGGACAGCTTTTTTCCATCTACGTAACATTGCAAAAATCAGAAACTTTCTGTCCAAAAATGATGCAGAAAAATTAATCCATGCTTTTGTCACTTCTAGGTTAGACTACTGCAATGCTCTATTTTCCGGCTACCCGGATAAAGCACTAAATAAACTTCAGTTAGTGCTAAATACGGCTGCTAGAATCCTGACTAGAACCAAAAAATTTGATCATATTACTCCAGTGCTAGCCTCTCTACACTGGCTTCCTGTCAAAGCAAGGGCTGATTTCAAGGTTTTACTGCTAACCTACAAAGCATTACATGGGCTTGCTCCTACCTACCTCTCTGATTTGGTCCTGCCGTACATACCTACACGTACGCTACGGTCACAAGACGCAGGCCTCCTAATTGTCCCTAGAATTTCTAAGCAAACAGCTGGAGGCAGGGCTTTCTCCTATAGAGCTCCATTTTTATGGAACGGTCTGCCTACCCATGTCAGAGACGCAAACTCGGTCTCAACCTTTAAGTCTTTACTGAAGACTCATCTCTTCAGTGGGTCATATGATTGAGTGTAGTCTGGCCCAGGAGTGGGAAGGTGAACGGAAAGGCTCTGGAGCAACGAACCGCCCTTGCTGTCTCTGCCTGGCCGGTTCCCCTCTTTCCACTGGGATTCTCTGCCTCTAACCCTGTTACGGGGGCTGAGTCACTGGCTTGCTGGGGCTCTCTCGTGCCGTCCCTGGGGGTGCGTCACCTGGGTGGGTTGATTCACTGTTGTGGTCGGCCTGTCTGGGTTGCCCCCCTTGGGTTGTACCGTGGCGGAGATCTTTGTGGGCTATACTCGGCCTTGTCTCAGGATGGTAAGTTGGTGGTTGAAGATATCCTCTAGTGGTGTGGGGGATGTGCTTTGGCAAAGTGGGTGGGGTTATATCCTTCCTGTTTGGCCCTGTCCGGGGTGTCCTCGGATGGGGCCACAGTGTCTCCTGACCCCTCCTGTCTCAGCCTCCAGTATTTATGCTGCAGTAGTTTATGTGTCGGGGGCTAGGGTCAGTTTGTTATATCTGGAGTACTTCTCCTGTCCTATTCGGTGTCCTGTGTGAATCTAAGTGTGCGTTCTCTAATTCTCTCCTTCTCTCTTTCTTTCTCTCTCTCGGAGGACCTGAGCCCTAGGACCATGTCCCAGGACTACCTGACATGAGGACTCCTTGCTGTCCCCAGTCCACCTGGCCATGCTCCTGCTCCAGTTTCAACTGACCTGAGCCCTAGGACCGTGCCCCAGGACTACCTGACATGAAGGCTCCTTGCTGTCCCCAGTCCACCTGACTGTGCTGCTGCTCCAGTTTCAACTGTTCTGCCTTATTATTATTCGACCATGCTGGTCATTTATGAACATTTGAACATCTTGGTCATGTTCTGTTATAATCTCTACCCGGCACAGCCAGAAGAGGACTGGCCACCCCACATAGCCCGGTTCCTCTCTAGGTTTCTTCCTAGGTTTTGGCCTTTCTAGGGAGTTTTTCCTAGCCACTGTGCTTTTACACCTGCATTGTTTGCTGTTTTGGGTTTTAGGCTGGGTTTCTGTACAGCACTTTGAGATATCAGCTGATGTACGAAGGGCTATATAAATAAATTTGATTTGATTTGATTTGATACTTCAACCGTATAGTTTCAGCAAAATCAAGCCAAGCTTATTGACAGCTCAGGTAAAAAAACAAACCATGGAACTGCATGGGCCACTGACTCCTGAAGAGAGCACAAGAATATGTTCATAATCAATCAATTATTTTCAACCAAACTTTTACTTTAATACGATTTAATCACAATATATAAGAGCATTGCTGATTACATGAAGGGGCAAAGCCCTACATTAACATGGGATACTTGTGGTATTGGATGAGGTATGTGTAGTTAGGTACAGGTCTATTTTTCCCTTGGGAGCCATTAAAGAGGGTGACTTGCAGGCCGCCTGTTTCTCAGTGTGGGACTAAGCTGGAGTAATTTGTGAGTTGTGTGGAGTGAGGAGAGCTGGGCCCACCGTGTGGCCGTGGCAGCGTCAGGTTCAGAGTCTGGATAATGAGTCAGGTTGGATCATTAGGGCACTGAGACGTGCACACAAAGAACCGGACTTCAAAAGCCTCAATGGAGCAATGGCTCCACACATTTCCTTCGACCACAATGTGAAAGTCACACGTACAAAAGACCCCTGACGATCTGTAGCCAGGCGGGTCTGAGGTTGAAGAAATAAATAAAACACTGTTTTTCTTCCTCAGTTGTAATGTGGAGCTGTCTCGGAAGTCTAATTCAGTCTTTACCTCTGGAAATCATTTAGCAGCCTCTCATCTTTTTCATAAGAAAGAAAAAGTACACATTTGTTTGAAGGAGAGAAAAAAAAGCAGCAAAGAAAGCCAGCCACGGAGCCTCCTGGGTGGCGCAGTGCCACCAGAGGTTCTGGGTTCGAGTCCAGGCTCTGTCGCAGCCGGCCGTGACCGGGAGGCCATGGGGCGGCGTGCACTTGCATCAGCGTGCACTTGCATCAGCGTCGTCCGGGTTAGGGATGGTTTGGCCTTCAGGGATATCCTTGTCTCATCGTGCACTAATGACTCCTGTGGCGGGCCGGGCGCAGTGCACGCTGACCAGGTCGCCAGATGTACGGTGTTTCCTCCGACACATTGGTGCGGCTGGCTTCTAGGTTTGATGGGCATTGTGTCAAGAAGCAGTTGGGTTGGGTTTCGGATTCGGTTGTTTAGGTTGTGTTTCGGAGGACGCATGGCTCTCGACCTTCGCCTCTCCCGAGTCCGTATGGTTGCATCGATTAAACAAGACTGTAACTACTACCAATTGTGTCAGGTTTTAGCCAGGGTTGTTCCGGTTTTGGTCACTAGATGCCCCCATTGTGCTTTTTGACCCTTTTGTTTTCCCTTGTTTCCAGTTATTATTTGCACCTGTGCCTCGTTTCCCTTGATTGTATTTAAACTCTTAGTTTTCCTCAATTCTTTGCTCTGTGTTTGAATGTTGGCACCCAGCCCCGGTGATGCTGTAAACATTTGTTGTTCCAGTTGGACTCTCTTGTGGTACTCTGTTTTTGGTCTTGTTTATTTATTTTTGATTATCTTTTGAGGCTTTTTTTCTGCTGTACCTACCACCTTGTGGATTTACCTTTTTGACTTGGAGGATTACCTTTGTTCTCTTGGAATTACTTTTGACGTTGTGGATTTTTATTTTTGCCTGAAGAACTTTCCTTTTACTTTATTAAAACACCGTCTCAAGTACTGCTGTGTCTGCCTTATCTTCTGGGTTCTGCCGACTATTAGTGGCTCAGTTTGCTAAGGGACTGTTTCTCACACCGGAGACCCAGGTTCGTAACCGGGTCCTGACAAATTGGGGAGAAAAAGGGGTAAAAATAAATGTAAAATGAATGCAGGCCACGTCAGAATCAGAGTGATACAGCACTCACACATTCTACAGCACTCCTACAAGCCCTAAGAGAAAGTTAACATAGGGTATGTTTCAGCCATACATTACTCTGGGGACATAGGGTATGTTTCAGCCATACATTACTCTGGGGACATAGGGCATGTTTCAGCCATACATTACTCTGGGGACATAGGGCATGTTTCAGCCATACATTACTCTGGGGACATAGGGCATGTTTCAGACATTTATTACTCTAGGGACATAGGGCATGTTTCAGCCATACATTACTCTGGGGACATAGGGCATGTTTCAGACATTTATTACTCTGGGGACATAGGGCATGTTTCAGCCATACATTACTCTGGGGACATAGGGTATGTTTCAGCCATACATTACTCTGGGGACATAGGGTATGTTTCAGCCATACATTACTCTGGGGACATAGGGCATGTTTCAGCCATACATTACTCTGGGGACATAGGGCATGTTGCAGACATACATTACTCTCGGGACATAGGGCATGTTTTAGCCATACATTACTCTGGGGACATATGTTTCAGCCATACATTACTCTGGGGACATAGGGCATGTTTCAGACATTTATTTCTCTGGGGACATAGGGCATGTTTCAGCCATACATTACTCTGGGGACATAGGGCATGTTTCAGCCATACATTACTCTGGGGACATAGGGCATGTTTCAGACATTTATTTCTCTGGGGACATAGGGCATGTTTCAGCCATACATTACTCTGGGGACATAGGGCATGTTTCAGCCATACATTACTCTGGGGACATAGGGTATGTTTCAGCCATACATTACTCTGGGGACATATAGTATGTTTCAGCCATACATTACTCTGGGGACATAGGGTATGTTTCAGCCATACATTACTCTGGGGACATAGGGTATGTTTCAGCCATACATTACTCTGGGGACATAGGGTATGTTTCAGCCATACATTACTCTGGGGACATAGGGTATGTTTCAGCCATACATTACTCTGGGGACATAGGGTATGTTTCAGCCATACATTACTCTGGGGACATGGGGTATGTTTTAGCCATACATTACTCTGGGGACATAGGGCATGTTTCAGACATACATTACTCTGGGGACATAGGGTATGTTTCAGCCATACATTACTCTGGGGACATGGGGTATGTTTTAGCCATACATTACTCTGGGGACATAGGGCATGTTTCAGACATACATTACTCTGGGGACATAGGGCATGTTTCAGCCATACATTACTCTGGGGACATGGGGTATGTTTTAGCCATACATTACTCTGGGGACATAGGGCATGTTTCAGACATACATTACTCTGGGGACATAGGGCATGTTTCAGCCATACATTACTCTGGGGACATGGGGTATGTTTTAGCCATACATTACTCTGGGGACATAGGGCATGTTTCAGACATACATTACTCTGGGGACATAGGGCATGTTTCAGCCATACATTACTCTGGGGACATGGGGTATGTTTTAGCCATACATTACTCTGGGGACATAGGGCATGTTTCAGACATACATTACTCTGGGGACATAGGGCATGTTTCAGCCATACATTACTCTGGGGACATAGGGTATGTTTCAGCCATACATTACTCTGGGGACATAGGGCATGTTGCAGACATACATTACTCTCGGAACATAGGGCATGTTTCAGCCATACATTACTCTGGGGACATATGTTTCAGCCATACATTACACTGGGGACATAGGTTGTAGTGCATGTCTGACATCAATAATGACATCAGGAGTAGCTATACTGTAGCTTTTCTTCAACACTTCAATTGACACACAGACTTCACCTTGATTCAAACCAATTGTAGGAAAGTTTGACATCCTCATTTGTTCAATTTAGACATTGTGGAATCCTTTATAGCCTCCCCTACAGTCCTTTAGCTTGCCATTGTTGGGTAGAGCTCCAGAGTTTGATGATATGTGAGTGGAGCCGCTGCAGACAAGATGGACTCTGACAGCTCTGCTCCAGCACTGCGGGACCACTGCAAATGTCAGGAGCCAGACTACTGCATGTGGGGAGAGGTACAGGGGAGAAAGAGAGAGGGAGAGGTGTGGTGTCGGCTGTGTGTTTAGTTTAGAATATGTGTGTTGGGGGTTTTCTGAGAGAATATTCCAGGCCTCAGGGTTAAAATAAAGGCAATGCACGTGGAATGTACAGTTCATAGTACCTTGTCTAACACCTCCCCTAGCCCAACACTTTGAGCTGAGGGAACTATCTTACTGAGGATGGTTTAAGTCAACACAGCCATCAACACGTCATTCCCCGGGGCTCCACTAGGTGAATCGGCAGGCAGAATATGGAATTCTACGTGGACTTGCTCCAACAAATGTTCAAAGCTCTAGAGTCCCAGCCTGTGATGAGAACTGAGAGGTCAGACAGACTCACATTGAGGATGAGCCTGCCTTTCACATCAACGCTCACAGAGCTCAGGCTTTAAAAGCTCTGTGAGGACCCAGACTGGTAGAAAAAAGCAGAGCGATAGAGAGTGAGTCACTACACAAGGCTCTGCTATTCTCTGCTCCTAATGATGACTCATGCCTAACCTTTACCAAAATACTACATCATTGTCTTTAGATTATTTGCAAACTCTTTCATTTCCTCCACACAAAGGTAAGAAATTATACTTTATGTTGTCAATACTGAATTGATGATACTTCCTCTCACGATCTTGATAACATAATGAGAGGAACATACAGCGGAATATTGCTCCTCCCCAGCGCTATATGGAATAAAATACTAGGGGGTTGCGTAGTGCCTAAGAACAGCCTTTAGCCGTGGTATATTGGCCATATACCACACCACCTCGGGCCTTATTGCTTAAAAATTCTGGGGCGAAGCAACATTCTGTGTGGGCCTCTCATTATTTTATCATAGTATGTTATTAGACCAGGACTGGTATGGAATGTGAATATCTCTCTTTTTCTTCCTTTCAAGGTCTTATTCAAAAGACTACGAAAATAAAAAGCAGTGTGGTCCAGTGTGCACCGTGCGTAGGCCTACAGATATAGCCAAGTGGCCCCTGGTTCAGTGTAACGTGGCTAACATGCTGACCACACCGGCCAAGTGCTTGCGATCAGACACGATCGTGTTATGCAGGTTAAAATATTAAAACCAACTATATTAATTTTGCCGGCATGTTAAAACACATGAAATATGAATGGAAATCTAGCTAGTTGCTATTGCTAGCTAGTTGCTATTGCTAGCTAGTTTGTCCCAGATGAACATTGGGTTGTTATTTCACCTGACACACATTTGGTCTTATTTTAACTTAACTGCTTCATTGTAGAATTTTGGAGTCATTCAAAATTGTGTGTTTCTCTACTCCGATAATTAATCCACAGATAAAAAGGGAAACCTAGTTAGTTTTTAGTTTGTTATCTTTGATTAATCTCTCCTTGTTTGTCGTTCAAGCGTCCACGTGGGTTTGTATCTTCCTGGTATCCAATAAGGAGGGGACTTGCAGTGCACAGAGCATCTCAAAGAAAACCATGTTCTATTTTAGCGCTTGGCAACGCAGATGCTCATTCACGCGTGCAAGCTGTGTGAGTGAAATTATTGAAAAATATGCATGTGTAAATACATTTTTCAACACTGGCAGGCACAATGTGGCCGGTGTAGTTTGGCTGTAATGGGGCCCAAGGTTGACTGACAGGCCTCCATATGGCTTGGCCTGTGTGCTGCAGACTTCAGTGACAAGTGTATGCCACAGAGGTCAGGTCACCTTCTTTGTGTCCCGCAGCGCTACAGCAGAGCCATATCAGAGCATCATGACTAATGTTGCCAATGGTACGGCTGCTCCTGTCTTCTCCCTCATGTAAAGAAGCACTTAGAGTTATACTGAGATGAGAAAATACATTATTAATAGCAGGAAGGTTTATGGGGTAAAGGGCACTTGGAGTTTACAGTCTTTAAAATTATGTGCATGTAAATTGCTATATGTGTGTGTGTATGTGCGCGTGTGTGTGTTTGTGTGTGTGCATGTCTGTGTGTGTCATCATACTTCTGGAGGATTCCTTACTAAACTAGAACATAAAAAGAGCAAGATATTGAGGGATTTTCATAAAATGTAATCCATAGAAAAGTCCAGTGAAGGAAGGATTGTTGAGAAATATTTGATATTTGTATCTTAAAGCATAATTGAGAAATAATTAATTGAAGTTGGAACATTTGTGCCATTTTGGCCTTACCCAGGCCTCCTTTAAGACTCAGTGTTTCTTCTGTAGGTACTACAAAGCTAAATAAATGGTAATATAAAGCTCTATTGCTTGCACTGTAATATGATTACTATTTTGATTCCAATATCAATTGTTATTTAGGAATATTTTAAAATCGAAAGATAATATTTTTCAATATAGAGGAATCCCCCTTCTATTAAACCTATTTCATTGACGTCAGTTGGACACCAAAAAGGGGCTCACTTTATTGCCAAATGGGGTTTTTCCCAACAATCAATCCAGCTTTAATAAAGTAAAGCAAGAGAAGTGTATACTGTACTGGGATAGTAGCAGGTGCTGTATACATAATCATATTTCATCCCTCACGCACTCCCCATCTGGCTTGCTAGTACTCATGTGTAGACAGAGCACATTGCTACTCACCTGCTACTAACATGGAGAGAAGGTCTTTCATTTGAATTCAAACACTTCAAAGTGAGATTTTCTCTGACAGACTGATCTTAATAGATCAGAATCACCTAAATGCTGCTTTGGAAATCCAAGTCTAATATGTTTCCCAGAGATCTACTATATAATCTGCTAGATTCTATTAATTCTGTTTGAAATTGACTTTATTACTTCATGGTACACTTTCAGCCTCTCTTTTCATCTTTATGGGCGTGTGGTGTACCCTGGTCAGAAATGATGTTCTTGTTAGTGCTGAAAGAAATACAACAGAGTCAATGTGTGCAGAATGCGCAGCACTATGAATGTAGCAACGATTGTACCAGAGATTGATTTGAGCTGGTCTGAAGGAGGCTTAGGTGGACATTGATCTCTATGGGTGCATTCCAGAGGAGGCTGGTGGGAGCAGCTATAGGAGGAGGGGCTCATTATAATGGCTGGAATGGAATTAATGGAACGGAATACTTTTGAAATGTATTGCTACCTCCCCACTCCTACAGGATAGTGTTGACTGAGACATCTGTCTGTTATGTAACTCCTAATGCCCAGCACCTGAACCTGACACGTTTGCCTGACTGGAGCCATCACAATAACCTTTCCCCCATCGCCCTGTGCAGGAGAAAGAGCCTTTGACCCCCAGCTTCACTCCTTTATACGTGAGCAGTGATGTTGAAAAAAGACTAAGTGAGAAACTCCAGTCATCCGTGAAGATCAGCCATACAAGTCTCACCTTCCTACAGAGAAGCAGGTTTCTTTCTCAAAGGCAGCTATCACAAGCATTGCCTAGTCACACAATGGCCGGAGCACACCCTGTGTAGTAATACGCAAACAACATGTAGTTCTCCCATTCCTTGGAAATATTCATCACTTTGTGTGGAGGCCTCAATGTGGTTCTCCTGTGATTCTTCATGTGGAAATGTGGGTCAGGAAAAGTGTTCGTGGGCATAATGTGAAGATTGGGTCTCGCTGAAATAAAAAGTCAAATGGGTCAGGATGCTTTGGTACGAGAATTGAATGTAGTCTGTTGGAGAGCATTCAAAATGTCACCAGGAAATATTTTGCAATTAATTATTTTGTTTCATTAAATAGCGACCACTTTATGAAAATATTTTATGAATGACAAAACATGTTGTAAAAAGAACCCAAGCAGTATGCATACAGGCTATTTAAAATCCAATATTAAACAATTAAATAAATACGCTATTATTAACTAGCTTTTCCACAACCTGTCTGTGAACTACTCCTAAGTTCCAAATGCAAAACAACTCTAACCCACACAACAGAAAACCAGTTCTTCAGAATACCTAATAGTAGGGTAGAGGCATAGTAGAGATGTTAGATATTCTCTAAGTACTAGACATTGAATTATTTAAGATTTTCTCCATGTGATCTTGACCGTCACAGACTGTAAAAGAAAGGGGGATAGACAGGATGACAGGTTGAACAGTCAGCCTCGACTACTAGAGAGAAGCAGAGAGCTTTTCTGGCTGGCTGGTTTTTAACCAGAGAAAAATGTTTACTGGTCTGAGGGATTTGGACAAGCACATACAGTGCCTTCAGAAAGTATTCGCACCCCTTGACCTTTTCCACATTTTGTTGTGTTAGAGCCTGAATTTAAAATGTGTCACTGGCCTAAACACTATACCGCATAATGTCAAAGTAAAATTGTGTTTTTAGAATTGTTTTACAAATTAATAAACAATGAAAAGCTGAAATGTCTTGAGTTAATAAATATTCAACCCCTTTGTTATGGCAAGCCTAAATAAGTTAATCTGCTTAACAAGACACATAACACGTTTCATGTACTCACTCTGTGTGCAATAATAGTGTTTAATTTTTAATGACTACCCCACACATACATTTATCTGTAATTCAGTCAAGCAGAGAATTTCGAACACAGATTCAACCACAAATACCAGGGAGGTTTTCCAATGCCTCACAAAGAAGGGAACCTATTGGTAGATGGTAGTAAAAATACTTGAAAGTACTACTTAAGTAGTTGTTTTGGGTATCTGTACTTTACTATTTATATTTTTGACAACTTTCACATTTACAACATTCTTAAAGAAAATGATGTACTTTTTACTCCATACTTTTTCCCTGACACCCAAAAGTACCTGCTTAGCAGGACAGGAAAATGGTCTAATTCACACTTATCAAGAGAACATCCTGGTCATTCCTACGTCCTCTGATCTGGTGGACTCACTAAACACATGCTTAGTTTGGTAATGATGTCTGAGTGTTGGAGAGTGCCCCTGGCTATCCGTAAATTAAACAAACAAGAAAACGGTGTCGTCTGGTTTGCTTAATATAAGGAATTTGAAATTATTTATACTTTTACTTTTGATACTTAAGTATATATTTTAAATTACATTTACTTTGATACTTAAGTATATTTAAAAGCAAATACTTTCATACTTGTACTCAATTAGGATTTTACTGGGGGACTTTCACTTTTACTCATTTTCTATTAAGGTATGTTTACTTTTACTCAAGTATGACAATTGGGTACTTTTTCCACCACTGGTAGATGGGTAAAAAAAAAAGAAAACACTGAATATCCCTTTTAGCATGTTATTAATTTGATTTTGGATGGCGTACCAATACGTCTAGTCACTTCCTAACTCAACTGCCGGAGAGGAGTATGAGGTCAATTGTGACTTTAAAACAGAGTTTAATGGCTGTGATAAGAGAAAACTGAGGATGGATCAAACGATTGCAGTTACTCCACAATACTAACCTAAATAACAGAGCGAAAAGAAGGAATCTTGTACAAAACAAAAATAGTCCAAAACATGCATCCTGTTTGCAATAAGGAACTAAAGTAAAACTGAAAAAAATGTGGCAGAATTTCCTGAATGCAAAGCGTTATGTTTAGGGCAAATCCAACACAAAGCGTCACTGAGTACCACTCTTCATACTTTCAAGAATGGTGGTGGCTGCATCATGTTATGGGTATGCTTGTCATTGGCAAGGACTAGAGAGTTTTTTTAGGACACAAAGAAATGAATAGAGATACATGTAAGCACAGGAAAAATCCTGTCTGCTTTCCTGCTTTCCTAAAGTCTGCTTTCCTACAGACACTGAGAGACACATTCATCTTTCAGCAAGACAATAACCTAAAACACAAGGCCAAATATATACTTGTGTTGCTTACCAAGATGACATTGAATGTTCCTGAGTGGCCGTTACAAGTTTGACTTAAATCATTTTGAAAATCAATGGCAAGACTTGAAAATGGTTGTCTAGCAATGATCAACAACGAATTTGACAGAGCTTTAAAAACACTTTTAAGAATAATGTGCAAATATTGTACAATCCAGGTGTGCAAAGCTCTTAGAGACTTACCCAGAAAGACTCACAACCATAATTGCTGCCAAAGGGGATTCTAACATGTATTGACTCAGGGGTGTGAATACTTATGTCAATGAGATATTTCTGTAATTCATTTTAAATACATTTGCAAAAATGTCTAAAAACATGTTGTTTTTTTTTTTTTACATTTAATCCATTTTTATTTTAGGCTGTAACACAACAACATGTGGAATATGTCAAGGGGTAAATATACTTTCTGAAGGCACTGGATCACAGCCTCTTGGGATGAGGCACTAAATCAGAAGAGCACACTGATATCCAGGCAATACAAGCTTTACTGACTAGTCAGGCTCACCAGGGTTTTTTTCTACGAAGATATTTCTTACTGACAAATCAGTATAGGTATATCTTTTTTTAACAAAGTTAATACAAAAGGGGATAGTTATTTGTGAAACAGAGATTCAGCTGCAGACTGTGGATATGGATATGGATATGCTCACCAAGCGAGAGACAACATGGGTGATAGGGGGGACATCTTCCCTCTTTCTTTCTACGTGTCCTTGTTTTGTATGTCGTGTTTTCTATTATTTGTTCTGCACCCAGAACTCTGTTGTTCCTGAATGCACTTTTATGTTTAGATAAGAATTGTATACCTGTCTTGTATACCTATACACCATTCTTGTGTGTGTTTACTAAAAAATATTTAAAACAGAACAATCTCTCCCTCAATGTGATCAAGACAAAGGAGATGATTGTGGACTACAGGAAAAGGAGGACTGAACACACCCCCATTCTCATCGACGGGATTGTAGTGGAGCAGGTTGAGAGCTTCAAGTTCCTTGGCGTTCACATCACCACTCAGACTAACATGGTCCAAGCACACCAAGACAATCGTGAAGTGGGCACAACAGAGCGACTATTCCCCCTCAGGAGACTGAAAAGATTTGGCATGGGTCCTCAGATCCTCAAAAAAGTTCTACACCTGCACCATCGAGAGCATGGTTGCATCACTGCATGGTATGGCAACTACTCCCCCTCTGACTGCCAGGCACTACAGAGGGTAGTGCGTACGGCCATGTACATCACCGGGGCCAAGCTTCTTGACATGCAGGACCTCTTGACCAAACGGTGTCAGATGTAGGCCCTAAAAATTGTCAAAGACTCTAGCCACCCTAGTCTTAGACTGTTCTCTCTGCTACCGCACAGCAAGCGGTACCGGAGCGCCCTGTCTAGGTCCAAGAGGCTCTAAACAGCTTCTACCCCCAAGCCATAAGACTCCTAAACAGCTAATCAAATGGCTACCCAGACTATTTTCATTGCCCCCCATACTGCTGCTACACATTGACTCTGTACCAGTACCCCTGCATATAGCCCCGCTATTGTTATTTACTGCTGCTCTTTAACTGGGGGGTATTTTCTTAAAACTGCATTGTTGGTTAAGGGCTTGTAAGTAAGCATTACACTATAAGGTTGTATTCGGCACATGTTGTATTCGGCACATGTGACGGATAACATTTGATTTGATTTGAGAGTTTCCATGAAATACAGAAACATAATGTTGATAAAGATGACCAATAAGGGAGTAGATGTTACCAAAGAGCATATTTGCATCTTTGACATATTCTATATTTACAGTCTTTTAGCAGGGTCATATTAGACTTTAAAGTGGAATTTATCATAGTGATATTTATTCTCATCAAGAGTGACTGAAAACAGTATTATTTCCCCAGAATGATTTGCCTGCACCGGAGGAGAAAAACATCAGCTCAAGTAAGCGGCTTCAGTAAAGACAGAGGCTAGTGGCTTATACCCTGGGTCGGAGTTAAATAATAATTCTCCTTTGCGTGATTCTGTGAAAGTTACCTGACATTTGGCATGTGAGTAGAGGTTCTGACGCGGTCAAACATAGCATGCAGATACAGTACAGCAGATTAGGATGATGTCCTCAGGATCTCCCTGCAGGGCATAGCATGTTTAGTAAAAGCCCACAAGCTGATAGTAGACTAATAGGCTAAACAGCTGATACAGCTCATAATAAGAAGAATAGTGGAATCTGGATAATGCATGTCTGGAATCCACCGTTTAGCCAATCAGAATGCGTGGCTGAACAGAACTTACCATGTCAAGGGAAAACACAAAAATACTTAACATCACATCTCAGCATAGTGTTCAATTCCTTTCAAATGTTTAGTGTGTTCTCAAAAACAGCAATAGATAGCATTTTGGTTACTTCTGTTAGGAATTGTTGCTGTTTGTTTTTACCTCTCAGTAGGTGCGGAGCTTGGCTCTATCTCCTGAGGACTATCTATTAATCCCACCTCAGAGAAACAGATGGAGGAGTGTAGCGGGTGGTCCCTGTATAAGACCAATTACCCAGACACAGACACAGACAGTCCTGGCACACCAGCACTACACATTGGCAGGATAGCGCCATACCGGGAGGGCAAAGCATGAGCAGCCATGATCAATTATTTGCAGTATTCTCACTCTTCTCTCTGTCTCTCTCTCTCTCTCTCTCTCTCTATTCATATATCCATTCATATTTCTCTCTCGCCATCTTTCTCTACATCTCTCTCTCTACATCTCTCTCTTTCTCTACTCATCTCTCTCTCTATCTAGGTTCAGACTGAGGTGGTTGTTATAGCGTCACAGGGAATGGGTTAGATGTTTTATTTTTGGGTTGGCTGATAAGGCTCTCTTCATGTCATTGGCCCCCCAGAGCCTTAACACCGTGGCTGCAGATAATAAATCACTCAGACAGTGGGTGGCCAGATAGATACATATTGTTTGTCCAGTCATACCTCAGTGTCTGCTGCAGTAAGAACTCTAACCCCAACACACCTGCATGGAGATGTCTGCATCTGATAGGCTAATGTCTGCACTGCATTCCCTGACTCACCAGCGCTAACGGTCTGAAATTACAATCCTGGTGTCAAAGAGGCCGAATTGGTACCCATTATAATGATCATTACAAGATATTAGCTGTGCTTGTCGTTGTGGCAACCCATTTCCCAAACTCTCATTCATGACCAAACCAAGCAAAATTGATGGAGGGCCATTTAAGGGTAAGTATTTTGTCTTCCTGTTCATCATTAAAAACCTATCAAAATGATTTTTACAATTAAACTTCTCCCACTGCATATTATTTTTTACCTTTATTTAACTAGGCAAGTGAGTTAAGAACAAATTCTTATTTTCAATGACGGCCTAGGAACAGTGGGTTAACTGCCTGTTCAGGGGCAGACTGACAGATTTGTACCTTGTCAGCACGGGGATTTGAACTTGCAACCTTCCGGTTACTAGTCCAACACTACCCTGCCGCCCCATATGCTGCTAGATAGAAGGTATCAGTCAGGAACTGTAAAAATGCAAGTGTACAGTTGAAGTCGGAAGTTTACATACACCTAGGTTGGCGTCATTAAAACTTGTTTTTCAACCACTCCACAAATTTCTTGTTAACAAACTATAGTTTTGGCAAGTCGGTTAGGACATCAACTTTGTCATGACACAAGTAATTCTTCCAAAAATTGTTTACAGACAGATTATTTCACTTATAATTCACTGTATCACAATTCAAGTGGGTCAGAAGTTTACATACACTAAGTTGACTGTGCCTTTAACCAGCTTGGAAAATTCCAGAAAATGATGTCATGGCTTTAGAAGCTTCTGATAGGCTAATTGACATCATTTGAGTCAATTGGAGGTGTACCTGTGTGTCAGGACCCGGTTACAAACCCGGGTCTCAGGAGTGAGAAATAGTCACTTAACCAACTGAGCCACGAATAGTCGGCAGAACCCAGAAGATGAGGCAGACACAGCAGTACTTGAGACGGTGTATTTAATGAAGTAAAAAGTGAAGTTCTTCAGGAAAACATGTAACTCCACAACCTCAAAAGGAATCCTACAAGAACAAAGGTAATCCTCCAAAACAAAAAAGGTAAACCCACAAGGTGGAAGGTAAAGCACAAAAAGCCTCAAAAGATACTCAAAAAACAAACAAACAAGAACAAAAAACAGAATTCCACAAGAGAGTCCACCGGGATCAACAAGAGTTCTCAGAGTACTAGGGCTGGGTGCTAACATACAAACACAGAGCAAAGAACAGAGGAAAACAAAGGGTTTAAATACAATCAGGGGAAATGAGGCACAGGTGCAAATAATAATGGGGATCAAGGGAAAACAAAAGGTCAAAAGGCACAATGGGGGCATCTAGTGACCAAAAACTGGAACAACCCTGGCCAAATCCTGACACCCGTGGATGTATTTTAAGGCATACCTTCAAACTCAGTGCCTCTTTGCTTGACATCATGGGAAAATCTAAAGAAATCGCCAAGACCTCCGCCCCAAAAAAGAGTAGACCTCCACAAGTCTGGTTCATCCTTGGGAGCAATTTCCAAACGCCTATAGGTACCACGTTCACCTGTACATACAATAGTACGCAAATATTAACACCATGGGACCACGCAGCCATCATATCGCTCAGGAAGGAGTTTCGTTCCTAGAGATGAACATACTTTGGTGTGAAAAATGCAAATCAATCCCAGAACAACAGCAAAGGACCTTGTGAAGATGCTGGAGGAAACAGGTACAAAAGTATCTATATCCACAGTAAAAGGATTCCTATATTGACATAACCTGAAAGGCCGCTCAGCAAGGAAGAAGCCACTGTTCCAAAACAGCAATAAAAAAAGCCAGACTACGGTTTGCAACTGCACATGGGGACAAAGATCGTAATTTTTGGAGAAATGTCCTCTGGTCTGATGAAACAAAAATAGAACTGTTTGGCCATAATGACCATCAATATGTTTGGAGGAAAAAGGGGGAGGCTTGCAAGCCGAAGAACACCATCCCAGCCGGGAAGCACAGGGGTTGCAGCATCATGTTGTGGAGGTGCTTTGCTGTAGGCTGGTGCACTTCACAAAGGATAACAAAGTCAAAGTATGGAAGTGGCCATCACAAAGCCCTGACCTCAATCCTATAGAACATTTGTGGGCAGAACAGAAAAAGTGTGTGCGAGCAATGAGGCCTGCAAACCTGACTCAGTTACACCAGCTCTGTCAGGGTTAATGGGCCCAAATTCACCCAACTTATTGTGGAAGCTTGTGGAAGGCTACCTGAAACGTTTGACCCAAGTTAGACAATTTAAAGGCAATGCTACCAAATACTAATTGAGTGTATGTAAACTTCTGACCCACTGGGAATGTGATGAAAGAAATAAAAGCTGAAATAAATAATTCTCTCTACTATTATTCAGACATTTCACATTCTTAAAATGAAGTGGTGATCCGTACTGACCTAAAACAGGGAATTTTTACTCGGATTAAATGTCACAAATGGTGAGAAACTGAGTTTAAATGTATTTGGCTAAAGTGTATGTAAACTTCTGACTTCAACTGTATCTCTGACTCCACACACATGTCAACCTGGGTCTGGTCCAGACAAGGTCACTGACGTATGGCCTGGTGGGGAAGAATGGTATCAGGTGTACTTTAAAGGAGTGCAAACCACAACCTCACAATAACAGCTCAATCAGAGTTACCGCTAAACTAATCTCTTCTATCAAGGATTCTTCAAAGTTTCATCGGAAGGAGGAGGACTCACGTGTCACGGTGAAACCTGGTTGGCAAGGTTTGCGTGCAGCCAGTAGTCATTCATGAACAATTCCAATGGTTTAATGAGTCATATGTTGTTTTTTTGGTTTTCAATTCTAGTTGAGATGATTTAAATATGAATGAAACTATAGGATGCTTTCTTAATCAGCCTTGTTCAAATGGTCAAAGAAGAGATATAAATCTTTAGCTGTTTTTCAGCCGTTCAATAAAAATATTATCATAAAAATGCTATAAAATGATTACATCAGTCCATTAAATAAATATTGAATTCAGTAAGAGCAAATAAAAAGTGCGCTGAAGGTTTGGTAGGTTGTTTACAACTCAGAACAGCCTAGTCTCTTAGAATGTTAAAAGATAAAAGCTAGCTGCTCAGAGGGGAATTTGTAAATCCACAGAAACAAGGAGAGTTATTGATTAATCAATATGTCAGTCGAGGAGCTGTTGCTGAGTGGCACAGAGAGGAGGTAGGAAGACAGAGACAAACAGAGAGATGCTCATCTCTCTTCAATGTCCTGATGTATACTGCCCCAGGCACCCATGAATAGGAGATGTCACTATAGAAGTCAATGTCATCATGGATAAACAAGTGCATCTTTGATCATTTCATCAAAAAGATCCCTCCCTTTTTCATTGGATGTGGGGAGATCATCTTTTTTGACTACCTGTCACCATTAATATGGTTGTGGAATGTCCCATTCAATCATTTCTTAAGCATATTTTTCCTAAATAGGTATAGTATCTGTGTTTCAGCAACCTGAATCTAATCCCTAGATAGAGATAAGGGCTGAACGCTCTGAGGCAGACAAATGTGTTTTGTTACAGTGCCACAAAAAAACAACAATACAGAGCCTGATCTTTTGTCAGCATTTGGGTGCAACATTGGGTCAGGAGATAAGCAATTCCCTGTGGACTGTGGACAGATGTGATCCGTCTCTGGCTGTATTTCCGTTCTTTGCTCACTGCCAGGCAGATCAGATGGTGACCTGTGGAGAAACAGCTCTGCCCTGGGGGTCTGAAAGGCAGCAGGAGCTTTTGACACATCAGCCGTCATCATCAGACGTGATGAGAGATAGCACAGAGATAAAGAGAATTTTGGTCTGTCATCAGAGGCAATGGGAGAGAGCACAGAGATAAAGAGAATTTAGGTATGTCATCAGAGGCAATGGGAGAGAGCACAGAGATAAAGAGAATTTAGGTCTGTCATCAGATGTGATGTGAGAGAGCACAGAGATACAGAGAACATGGGCCAGTCATGATCATACTACAACTAATTAATCCAGAACTGAAGTGTTGAGTAATTGGTCAGCGGCTCGATTAAGTTCTGGGTCCATACATCTTAAGAGAAGGGATTATTAAGAGATGCTAGAATGAGGAGCTCCACCCTCTCTATGCCAGTGATGTGTCCAAATAACCAGTGACGAAAAACCCAAACACCGGAAATACCGCTGCTCATTAGCCCACACATCCCATTCCTTCCTGACAGATTCTACGGTAGGCTACCAGTTATGTTGACGTAGATCTGTCCACGAGAGATTATACTACAACTCATCCCCACTAGGTCTAAGGAAAAACACTGGGGTTTTGGCATAATTTATCTGGTGCCATGAAACAGATGTTTTACTGCTCTACTCACAGTAAAAGGTCAGATGTTCTATTTGACTTCCTCCAGCACATGTTTTGGCCATTGAAATCACTGATTTATTGATGTGTTATCCAATGTATTATTGGCAAAGTCATTAATAATGCAGGTCATGTAGATTTGAATAGATTTTTGTGGAAAATACAAACCATTCAGCATTAATAATTTAAAAAAGGCTGAAAATATGCATGTGTGTGAAGGGTGAGGGTAGACTCATGACGATCAAGCCATAAATCAAGAACAAGTCAGTGGTACATGTCAGATAAGCCCAGTCCAGGTGTGCCTCTCTCTTGACCTGGCACCTGACAGAGGCATTATTGAGGGAGATTTGGGGGACAGATGTGGTGATAGGGTTTAATGAAAAACACCCAGCATGTCATTCCTATATAACTGTTCCATGGCCTCCTTCCCATCTCAGACAGAGACATTATGTTTTTGGAGTGATGTGGGGGGTTCCCGGACTGTCATCTATCTCTCTGGGCCAGTGGTAAGCTCATTCTTCCCTCAGGGAGCTGAAACCAGTTAGAGCACATCTCCATCCACGGAGTTGTGTGTAACGACCGTCGTCTTGGCTGACCAATATATGTATAATAGGTACAATTCCAGAATAAGCATTTTCTGACCAGGTAACTATACAATATTATTCCAGATGGAACTAGTAAAACATACAAAGAAAGAATAGTGCTCTATTTGAAAGCCTTTATACAGCACTGACCTTCTGAAGAAACCGTTGTTATAATGATGATTATTATGTTTCTATGTGATGTACTGATATCTTTGTTTCCATCTCTGAATGTGCTTGTCAATATCTCTTTGTGTCATTCCCCTGGTGATTTAATGGGGCCACATGGGACAGATCAGCACCTATCGTCAGGATTATAAGACATAAGGGGTTTATTCTGATAAAGCCCTGCCACAGCCACAGCCCTAGCCTTTCACTACTAATAATGCCCAACAAATGCTTCTCCACACGGCAGCCGGGTCATGGCTAGATGGAATACAGTTCATGTCATATTGACGTCTAAAATAGTTTCTATTTTATTTCTGAGATAAGCTGTATCCCATCTAGTTAAAAAGCCAGCCATGCGGGCGAACAAAGACACAGACAAAGGTCCCATGGAGAAACGCTGTAGCCTCAGCAACATCCTTATCTAGCCAGTCCAGGTCAACGCTGCTTGTAAAAAGGGGAAAAGCAGTGGGATTTATGGAGCGGCACAGAAATCTACAGTTGGAGTCAGTGATAGGCGCTGCTCACCCAAAGCTGTTTCAATACACAGACACCAATCATGGCTGATAACCTGGGCTGTGTCTCCCTGTTGCTCTTTGGGGAGGAGACAATAGCTGTGCCCTTAGGCTAATTAACGGGCTCACTCTGTGTGAGACGGTTCTGCTCTGCTCGTTAGTGCTGTGCGTACTCACAGAAATGCAGATAAACCATCACCCCCCCACCACCACCCCCCACCTCCCCTCCTGCCCAGTCACACCCCTCCTCTCCCTTCTGCTCTCACCTTCCAAACCTCCCCTCAGATCCACCCCTCTCTCCTCCCTCTCTTCTTGGCTCCGTGGCTGGGCTGCATGCTCACTGTCCCGAAACATGATGAACCAATCAGCCCTATGGGAATTTCTCCTCCCAGCTCGCGTCAGCTACATCTGTGTCTGTCAGGGAGGACAGTAGTATTAGCAGGGATCAAGCATCATCTCTTTTCCTTTCTGCCACAGACACTGACTGAGATCCAACTTCACTGAAAAGGAGTGAGCGTCACCAGCCAGTCTACAGCAGTTCAGGGGAAAGTTCATCCCTCCTCTTTCTCTCTCTCTCTCCTCATCAGAAACCTTCCTCTACTCCTCTAGAGCATTGGTTAATTCACAAATAACAAAGTAAGGATGCCATGCAACTTGTGGATCATTTTCTTCATTGGACTGCTAAGTTGACTGATTTCTCGGCATTTTTTCTCTCTGAAGAGATGTCCTCTCCTCTGTTGTCAACGGTGACAACTAAAGCCTTTTACTTGCCGACATACAATATTACTCTACACTCTGGGATCTATATATCTGGACTTCTATATATCTGACCTCATCCTCTTTCCCAGGGTTGTGATTACACTTTTCAGCCCTGAGATTAACCTTGAGAGTTCAGAGCAAAACAAAGGGATTAAATATTAACTGGGAGAATCTATCTTCACACATCAAGAAGATCCTGCTGTCACACTGAAGGCAACGGGGCTTGAATAGTGAAAGTCAACTGTGAGTATGTGTCTGTGGCTTGCTCTGCTTTTTCTAGAGGAACACAAGTGATTCTTCTGGGGGTTTTATATGCACAGAAGTTTGACCTCTATAAAGGCGAGCGGAAACTGCTGCGAGCACGTCTGAGAGGTCTTAGCATGTATATTTAATGCATCCTTTTACCTTCATGAAAGGAACAGTTAGGTGGTGCTCAAACAGAGAGAAAGAGTTACAGTGGAAGAGGAACAGGCAGTCACGTAGGGTAACTGTATCACATAGCAGCACACACATTTAGGTTTCTACAGTGAATCACTGATGAATTACATACAGACAGCTTTCCTGTGGAGGTAGCAGCTCATGGAAAAGTCCTACCTCTATCTCAGGTCACGTTTATGCACATGCACGGTATGTCTCTATACCTTGCTCTCACATCACATTTCTGTACATTTACTTCATTTTCCTCCCCATTCATCACTTTTAATCTTCCTCTTCCTCCATCACTATATTCTCCTCTGACAGCAGACTGTGCACTCCACCCCCTGTACATCCCATATATATATATATATCCCTGACACCTCTCCCACTATGTATCCTTCTGTATATTTTCTCAAAATCTTATTCTCCCTTTCCTTATTATCATATTTTCTTCATCTTCCTCCCTCCTCCAGTCTTGCATCCTTTCACATCCATCTGGCTCTTTGTAGCTTTCTTATTCTCCTCTAATTAACCAACTCTCCTCCCCCTATCTCTCCTTTCCATGTGTCTCTTCTCTTTATCTCTCGTTTTCCCCCGGAGGCAGGGGACAGGTGCAGAAAAAAGGCAAATAAAGAGAATAACACTAAAGCCCTAGAACTTGTTATCTTGTAACTCAACAGAACAATGATAGCATTTCATTTGAATTTAGTACACAGTGGACTTGTCTCCAAATGGTCCCAAGAAATCTAGCTACTGTACAACTAACTGACTGTCGGCTGTCTCTCGTCCTAAGGTTACACTCCTCCACCACTCAAACTCCACCACTCAAACCCAATAAATCTTTATTTTACCCATTGAAGGGGCTATGTGACCCTTCCAGCCCTCGATCCCCTGCTCTGCTCTTTGACTGAATGAAAATGACAAAAAAGGATTAAGCAGTGGAGCGTGATTTTAACGAGTCCTTGCAGAGCCCTCAAACTTGGTGGAGTGTTAAAGAAATGTGTTGAGGCACAAGGCTATCAAATATTCAGGGATAGGTTGCCACAAACAGGAAGGATCTGCCAAGCTTGGAGACATGACAAATGCGACAGTGGTAGTGTTAAAGACGTTGGAGCCTCACATATGGGAACAAAAAGAACCTCAATGTTATTATGAGGCCATTAGGAATCGTGTCTGGGGAGAAGTCAAGGCTTTATATATATATATATATATATATATATAGACTGTATATCACCAGAACCAGAGTTCACTAGAGTTGCTATAGGGGAGAATGGGTTAAAATTGAGCCAAAGGAGAAAGTTAATCCACCCATGTTTCTAGGAAACCACACACAAAATGGATAATTTCACCAAATATTTAGGAAGAGGTCATCATTTCATTGAGTCTGTGAAGGAAGAAACCACATGGAAAAAGTGGTAAGCCACTGGGAAGAAACTGGTTGAATCAATGATGTTTCCACATTTCAACAAATAAATGCAATGCTATGACATTGAATCAACGTGGAAAACTGATTGGATTTGCTAAAAGTAATCAACGTAGTGGAATTTCGTATCTTTTTCATCCAACTTTTAACCTAAATCCAATGTCATGGTGAAATGTTTAGCTGATTTCATGTTGAATTCACATTAGTTGACAACTCAACCAAATGTAAATCAAAAATAAACATTGATCTGACGTCTGTGCCCAGTGCGAAGCAACATAGGTCAAATTCATTTATTGTGTTAGAGGATTCATGATGCTTATATCTAAACCAAAGCAGATTATTTTAAAATTGTTCTATATATCAGTTGGGGTCTCTATAAGCTTAAATATGAGGGTAAGTTGAGCCAATGGTAAGTGCTTTCTTCCCATTTGCAATGCAAGGCATTTTGGCTGGGATATGAGTTAACGACTAGGCCGGGCCTCTGTTAAAAGTCTAAAACAAAAACATACAAAGTGTTTGTTAAGCGTTAAGCCTGTTTTAAAATATGCTTAACCCTTGGCCTACTATTTCTGCAGCCCCTAGGTTATCTAATTAACGTAATAAAACGGTCTGTTTAAGCCAGAGATATGTGTTTTTGCTGGGCTACATCTCAATCCACCTCATCCACCGATATCGCCTTTCCGCATTTGCAGTTAAAGGTGGCAGAGCGAGAGTTATGTTTGTCAGACCATGAGACATCCAGAAAATCGGTCTTCTCATGAAAACGTCTCTAGCGTCAGAAAGGTTTGACCTATAAACTATTATGGCCACTCCATTGAGAGATGGGACTCTCACAAATAAGATAGTGTTCTTCATTTTGCTCCAGGATGTCCCACAAGACTCATCTGAAGTCTGTACAGCCTCATCTGACAACTTCTGTCTGTAGTGTCTGAACGGTTTGGGCTACACACTAATATGACCCCTCTGTGGAAATTAAGGTGATGAATACAGTACATATAAAAACAATATATATATATTTTCCTGAAATTTCATACATCTCTCAGATGTAGAGGACAGAAACTTCAGAACAGACTTCTTTTAGATTTTTGGGGAACTATCTGTTGTTGCATGTAGTGAATCTGTAGTGAATTCAATGCATTTCTATTGGCTAATAGCAATAATGCCAAATTCAATGTTTCATTCCCCCCCAAAAATATAAAAAATGTTGATACCTTTGGAGGTCTTAAAATTCAAAATCGAATAGCTAAATGATCCTTGGTATGACCATTTTAAAACAATTCTACATGTTAGCTTAGAACTTTTTTTGCACAAGCTATGTTTTCGGTCACACTTTATTTTGATAGTCCAGATAGTCCATCTGTAGATGCTTTACAGACGGTCATACTATCAATAAACTACCCGTTGATAAGCAACTGCTTACTAAGGTTAAGGTTAGGGTTAGGTTTAGAATAACGGGTTAGGGTTAAAGTTAGGGTTGGTGGTAGGGTTAGGGTTAGGGTTAGGGGTTAGGGTTAGGTTTAGGATATGGGTTAAGGTTAAGGTTAGGGCTAGAACTAGTAGATAGTTGAAATGTTACTGATAGTCTGTAAATAGTCCATCTGTAGATGCTCTACAGACTATCTAAATAAAGTGTTACCGTGTTTTCAAAATGGTAATGTTTACATGAATTTGGATTATTTCCAGGGATACATAGCATCCTGAAATATATTTAGATATATCTGTTAGAAAGAATACTATACTTCGCTTGATGGATTGATGCCGAATGTAAAAAGAAGGCCTATCCCACTTTAGATACACACCCTTGAAGGTCTACTGCCCCCTTCTGGTTTTGATTTGACATGAACGGAAATGGCTGGCTCTTTCTACCTCCAATGCCAGTGAACAGCGATGGGAGCGTCAAATTATGCTCCTTTATTTATAGGTTTATGGGAAGAAAAATTCACTAATAATGCTGTATCTAACCCATTCTTTTCTAATATTGTCATGTGGCACATATTAGTATTCGGCCCCCTTGAACTTTGCGACCTTTTGCCACATTTCAGGCTTCAAACATAAAGATATAAAACTGTATTTTTTGGTGAAGAATCAACAACAAGTGGGACACAATCATGAAGTGGAACGACATTTATTGGATATTTCAAACTCTGCCTCTGCCTTGAAATTCTGGGGAATAAGGGTGCAATAATTTTGCGAGGAAATTGTTACAGAGAGGAACTATGGATCGACTGCTTAGATTGCATAGAGCCAAATGGCCTGAATGAACAGCTATCTTTTTTGTAAATACGTTCTTCTTTGTTTATTTCTATGTCTTTTGTAATTCAAGTGGAATGTATGTGTAGGAATCTTGAATGATGATCATACTCTTGTTTGAATGACCGGTATAGTTGCTACTACTACTGACAGTATTGACATGTTTGAGTGATATGAAGAGCGGGACACTCCCCTGTAAGGGTATATAGGTGCCTCCCAACCTTTTCCTATTGAAGTCTCTGATGAAGGTAATTCATGCCGAAACATAAACCTATTGTTTGTTTGTCCAGGGTTATGCAGCAACAGAGCACTCCTTTTCTTCATTCTCCTGGATAGTCACCAGTAGAAGTATCCTGGGGTAATGGATGATAGTCACCAGTAGAATTATCCTGGGGTAATGGATGATAGTCAACAGTAGAAGTATCCTGGGGTAATGGATGATAGTCACCAGTAGAATTATCCTGGGGTAATGGATGATAGTCACCAGTAGAAGTATCCTGGGTTAATGGATGATAGTCACCAGTAGAAGTATCCTGGGGTAATGGATGATAGTCACCAGTAGAAGTATCCTGGGGTAATGGATGATAGTCACCAGTAGAAGTATCCTGGGTTAATGGATGATAGTCACCAGTAGAAGTATCCTGGGGTAATGGATGATAGTCACCAGTAGAAGTATCCTGGGGTAATGGATGATAGTCACCAGTAGAAGTATCCTGGGGTAAGGAATGTCTTCTGGGATTTTCAAGTCCCTCAGCCGAGCACCTGATTGCCCCTTTTTCGTTTAAGCTGGACTGTAGCGTGTTTGGGCATACCTACCTACCCATGTTTCATACATCAACAATAAGGTCAGTAGATGCAAACTGTGAGTATGTTGTCCACCTGAATGTATTGACAAAGTCTCTAAGTCCTTTCCATGCAGGCCTTGGAAGAGATAGTGCTGTGTGTGAGAGAGTCATGACACATTGAGGATAATTTATAATAGCCAGGTTCCATCAAATAAGCCCAACAGTCAGACAACAATAAGAATGCAACGTAGAGACGTAGCAGTAACACAATGTTCCAGTGGTGATAGAAAATATGGATCCTCAGAGGCAGATAGTTATGGGCATGAGTATCATCAGCAGACAGTCAGTATGGTCATGAGTATCACCAGCAGACAGTCAGTATGGTCATGAGTATCATCAGCAGACAGTCAGTATGGTCATGAGTATCATCAGCAGACAGTCAGTATGGTCATGAGTATCATCAGCAGACAGTCAGTATGGTCATGAGTATCATCAGCAGACAGTCAGTATGGTCATGAGTATCATCAGCAGACAGTCAGTATGGTCATGAGTATCATCAGCAGACAGTCAGTATGGTCATGAGTATCATCAGCAGACAGTCATGGTATGGTCATCAGCAGAGTATCATCCAGCAGACAGTCAGTACAGTATCATCAGCAGACAGTATGGTCATGAGTATCATCAGCAGACAGTCAGTATGGTCATGAGTATCATCAACAGACAGTCAGTATGGTCATCAGCAGAGTATCATCAGCAGACAGTCAGTATGGTCATGAGTATCATCAGCAGACAGTCAGTATGGTCATGAGTATCATCAACAGACAGTCAGTATGGTCATGAGTATCATCAGCAGACAGTCAGTATGGTCAGTATGAGTATCATCAGCAGACAGTCAGTATGGTCATGAGTATCATCAGCAGACAGTCAGTATGGTCATGAGTATCATCAGCAGACAGTCAGTATGGTCATGAGTATCATCAGCAGACAGTCAGTATGGTCATGAGTATCATCAGCAGACAGTCAGTATGGTCATGAGTATCATCAGCAGACAGTCAGTATGGTCATGAGTATCATCAGCAGACAGTCAGTATGGTCATGAGTATCATCAGCAGACAGTCAGTATGGTCATGAGTATCATCAGCAGACAGTCAGTATGGTCATGAGTATCATCAGCAGACAGTCAGTATGGTCATGAGTATCATCAGCAGACTGTCAGTATGGTCATGAGTATCATCAGCAGACAGTCAGTATGGTCATGAGTATCATCAGCAGACAGTCAGTATGGTCATGAGTATCATCAGCAGACAGTCAGTATGGTCATGAGTATCATCAGCAGACAGTCAGTATGGTCATGAGTATCATCAGCAGACAGTCAGTATGGTCATGAGTATATTCAGCAGACAGTCAGTATGGTCATGAGTATCATCAGCAGACAGTCAGTATGGTCATGAGTATCTTCAACAGACAGTCAGTATGGTCATGAGTATCATCAGCAGACAGTCAGTATGGTCATGAGTATCATCAGCAGACAGTCAGTATGGTCATGAGTATATTCAGCAGACAGTCAGTATGGTCATGAGTATCATCAGCAGACAGTCAGTATGGTCATGAGTATCATCAGCAGACAGTCAGTATGGTCATGAGTATCATCAGCAGACAGTCAGTATGGTCATGAGTATATTCAGCAGACATCAGCAGACGGTAGTCAGTATGGTCATGAGTATATCAGTCAGTATGGTCATGAGTATCATCAGCAGACAGTCAGTATGGTCATGAGTATCATCAGCAGACAGTCAGTATGGTCATGAGTATCTTCAACAGACAGTCAGTATGGTCATGAGTATCATCAGCAGACAGTCAGTATGGTCATGAGTATCATCAGCAGACAGTCAGTATGGTCATGAGTATATTCAGCAGACAGTCAGTATGGTCATGAGTATCATCAGCAGACAGTCAGTATGGTCATGAGTATATTCAGCAGACAGTCAGTATGGTCATGAGTATCATCAGCAGACAGTCAGTATGGTCATGAGTATCATCAGCAGACAGTCAGTATGGTCATGAGTATCATCAGCAGACAGTCAGTATGGTCATGAGTATCATCAGCAGACAGTCAGTATGGTCATGAGTATCATCAGCAGACAGTCAGTATGGTCATGAGTATCACCAGCAGACAGTCAGTATGGTCATGAGTATCATCAGTCAGACAGTCAGTATGGTCATGAGTATCATCAGCAGACAGTCAGTATGGTCATGAGTATCAGTATGGTCATGAGTATATTCAGCAGACATCAGCAGACAGTCAGTATGGTCATGAGTATCATCAGCAGACAGTCAGTATGGTCATGAGTATCATCAGCAGACAGTCAGTATGGTCATGAGTATCATCAGCAGACAGTCAGTATGGTCATGAGTATCATCAGCAGACAGTCAGTATGGTCATGAGTATCATCAGCAGACAGTCAGTATGGTCATGAGTATCATCAGCAGACAGTCAGTATGGTCATGAGTATCATCAGCAGACAGTCAGTATGGTCATGAGTATCACCAGCAGACAGTCAGTATGGTCATGAGTATCATCAGCAGACAGTCAGTATGGTCATGAGTATCATCAGCAGACAGTCAGTATGGTCATGAGTATCATCAGCAGACAGTCAGTATGGTCATGAGTATCATCAGCAGACAGTCAGTATGGTCATGAGTATCATCAGCAGACAGTCAGTATGGTCATGAGTATCATCAGCAGACAGTCAGTATGGTCATGAGTATCATCAGCAGACAGTCAGTATGGTCATGAGTATCATCAGCAGACAGTCAGTATGGTCATTAGTATCTTCAACAGACAGTCAGTATGGTCATTAGTATCTTCAACAGACAGTCAGTATGGTCATGAGTATCATCAGCAGACAGTCAGTATGGTCATGAGTATCATCAGCAGACAGTCAGTATGGTCATGAGTATCATCAGCAGACAGCTATTGTCATATCCATCAAACTGATTATAAAATGAATGAAATAATAATACTACATCTCTCGTCTGAATGGAAATGCCATTACAAAGTTTGTCATCACAGTTGTAAAAAGACACTTAGTGTGCTGAAGGAGAAAATTAGCACCCACTGAAGGTAATTCAATGGTACATTAGGAGATAGATAATGCATAAAAGCTATAAATGATTGGTATGAAACAAATGTGAAAAGATTGATGAAAACCATGTTAACCAGCTCCAGTTGTATGTACCATCACAGAGTGTAGATGGCTTTAGAGGACTGATTTATCTTAAGCATGAGGTTAATAATCCAGAAAACTGTACCTGATATTTGTCTCTTTGCGCATATAATCCCCCTCTACCCACTACACTACCGCTCTCCAGAGCACTCACACAGAACAACATACACGTGCACTCTCTCTCCCCCTGTCTCTCCCTCTGTCTCTCTCTCTCACACACACAAACACACCCTCACCCTCATCCCCATTCACTTTTAGCTTTACCCAAGCACACAAACATAAGCAGAGCTGCAGTGCAGGGAAACGTGACTCTGAGGAGTGGTCAGTGCCAGTGCGTGTGGAGACTGGTGGACAGAGAAGCCATGGCAGTGGAAGGCTGATGGCTGACTGCCAATGGACTTGGGTAATGAGCATGAGATCTACTCTGAGCGCTGCCATAGATACCGTTCATTGATAAACACCTGACCGCACACCTGACCAATGTAATGAGGTGCAGATAGGAAAATACCTCAAATAAAAAGAGAAGATCCGCACTACAGCAGGATTGAAATTTAAGGCAATGTTCTTGCATTGGCGACGATTCATGATTCATGATAATTGCTGTATAAATCGGCTCAATCTAAAATGACCATTTCATTTCAATTTACGCTTCGGATTGAATCTAGCCCTTAGAATCCATCTCACTTTCTGGTTTTTATTGTGATTGTAGTTGAGCTAAAATGCATACACACTAATGCAAAGATAAAGAAGGCAGCCAAATCCATAAAAAATACACAAATACTGTATACAGTAGAAATATATGTAGTCAGGCCTCCCAAGTTGTGCAGCGGTCTAAGGCACTGCATCACAGTGCTAGCTGTGCCGCTAGAGATCCTGGTTCGAGTCCAGGCTCTGTCGCAGCCGTCCGTGACCTGGGAGACCCATGGGGTGGCGCACAATTGGCCCAGCGTTGTCCGGGTTAGGGGAGGGTTTGGCCGGTAGGGATGTTCTTGTCCAATCTGGTACTAGCGACTCCTGTGGCGGGCCGGACGCAATGCACGCTGACACGGCATGGGTTTGAATCTGGCCCTTTGACTCATGGAGGAAGAGGGTTAATTTTAACAGGGTTAAAACAGAATCAACTCAAAGGTTAACAGTTTAGACATTTCATTGCTTTTTTAAAACTTCATATTCATCACCCCAACATATGTTAAAATGGCTCGTTTCTATATTTTGCAGTAAGAAATATAGAAGAAGATGTTTCCAATAATATCCTAAACCAATTAGTAGGCAATTAGTAGGCAATTAGTAGACAATTAGTAGACAATTAGTAGACAAATAGTAGGCAATTAGTAGTCAATTAGTAGTCAATTAGTAGTCAATTAGTAGGCAATTAGTAGGCAATTAGTAGACAAATAGTATGCAATTAGTAGGCAATTAGTAGACAATTAGTAGACAATTGGTAGGCAATTAGTAGACAATTGGTAGGCAATTAGTAGGCAATTAGTAGACAATTAGTAGACAATTATTAGACAATTAGTAGACAATTAGTATGCAATTAGTAGGCAATTAGTAGACAATTGGTAGACAATTGGTAGACAATTAGTAGACAATTATTAGGCAATTAGTAGGCAATTAGTAGACAATTATTAGGCAATTAGTAGACAATTAGTAGACAATTAGTAGACAATTAGACACCGCCTATTCATAATTGGTAAAATCATATGATGTATGCCGATGATGTCAATGGAAACACATCTCCCTCTGTTTTTTTTTTCCTATAAAACACAGAAAAGTGCAATTTTCACATACTGTATGTTGATGTTACGGTGGCGCTGGAGATGATTAATATGAAATTGAAAACATTTAAAATTCCCCTTTAAGGTTAAGGCTATGGTTTTGGGAAGGCTTAGAACAAAATAAATGACAACAACGCGCATATGTATCATCAGTATTCATAGTATTCTTAGTGTTTGCTAGAGCATTGTGAACTGTCCCCAAGCTTTGAACTGCTGGTGTTAGTCTGACCATAATAACTCATGTTTTGTGCCATTTTGGGTGAAAATGAATCTTGGTTAACCCAGAACTAAAGTCTCACGTAATTGTTCAGATGCTCGATTAAGTGCTGGGTTCATCGTGTAAAGAGAAGAGATAGAATGAGGATCAGAACCGGAACAGAGAGCCCCACCCTCTCTCTTTGCAAGTTACGGACAAGTCTATGGGCCAAATGTCACCTCCTGTTCCGAAATTCGAAAGATGCTAACACCTGCGAAATCCTGATTTGTCTAAAGCACTGGAAGTAATGGTCCTCGTTATTTCACGCATCCTGTTGTATCATGACAGATCTACAGTACCATTTATGTTTGCGTAGTCTGTCCACGAGAGACTAGGGGGAAATGGAAGTTGTGTGCTTGCCTTGTTCAATCCCCTCAAGCTGCTCTTCCTCCTCGATTGCTTACACAATATTTGTGGAATGGAACAATGCTTTTCTTTGGCCCTAATACGTTGAGTCTCGTGTGCCGTGTGCTTATGTGTACCTGGATATAGTACGTGCATGCATTTTTGCCTGAGTGCATGTGTGTATATTTAGGCACGAGAGACAGTCATTGGTGAGTCAGAGACTGAACTCGAGAACGCCTTGTCGCTCAAGTGTCCATGCAAAGTAGTCATAATGAATTACTCCACTTCCTGGCATGGAACTCGCTGACTGAGAGAGTGGCCTGGCCTATGTCTCCAGCCCTTAGAGGAGAACAAGCTTTTTCTGGAGACCCTCAGTCTACTAGACAAGGGCTTACACCTCAAGCACACATATTCCCTTTCGTCAGGTGTGGGAAATGGAGACAGGTGCCAACCAGAAGCAATATTTTTGAGTGAGGCCAGTTAGGCTACTTTGAACTTGATCATTTCTGCAATTTTGCCTTATGATCAAATAAAAGTGTGTTTCTTCCAGAGCAAGCAGTTCATGGCGAATGAGAGGGTTGGAGAGAGAGAGAGACTGATAGATTGAAGGAGAAATAAAGAGAGGGAGAGAGAGAGAGACTGATAGATTGAAGGAGAAATAAAGAGAGGGAGAGAGAAGACTGATAGATTGAAGGAGAAATAAAGAGAGGGAGAGACTGATAGATTGAAGGAGAAATAAAGAGAGGGAAAGAGAGACTGATAGATTGAAGGAGAAATAAAGAGAGGGAAAGAGAGACTGATAGATTGAAGGAGAAATAAAGAGAGGGAGAGAGAGACTGATAGATTGAAGGAGAAATAAAGAGAGGGAAAGAGAGACTGATAGATTGAAGGAGAAATAAAGAGAGGGAGAGAGAGACTGATAGATTGAAGGAGAAATAAAGAGAGGGAGAGAGAGACTGATAGATTGAAGGAGAAATAAAGAGAGAGGAGAGAGAGAGACTGATAGATTGAAGGAGAAATAAAGAGAGGGAGAGAGAGAGACTGATAGATTGAAGGAGAAATAAAGAGAGGAGAAATAAAGGAGGGAGAGAGAGAGACTGATAGATTGAAGGAGAAATAAAGAGAGGGAGAGAGAGAGAGACTGATAGATTGAAGGAGAAATAAAGAGAGGGGAGAGAGAGAGAGACTGATAGATTGAAGGAGAAATAAAGAGAGGGGGAGAGAGAGAGACTGATAGATTGAAGGAGAAATAAAGAGAGGAGAGAGAGAGAGAGACTGATAGATTGAAGGAGAAATAAAGAGAGGAGAGAGAGAGAGACTGATAGATTGAAGGAGAAATAAAGAGAGAGGAGAGAGAGAGACTGATAGATTGAAGGAGAAATAAAGAGAGGGAGAGAGAGAGACTGATAGATTGAAGGAGAAATAAAGAGAGGGAGAGAGAGACTGATAGATTGAAGGAGAAATAAAGAGAGGGAAAGAGAGAGACTGATAGATTGAAGGAGAAATAAAGAGAGGGAAAGAGAGAGACTGATAGTTTGAAGGAGAAATAGTTTGAAGGAGAAATAAAGAGAGAGAGAGAGACTGATAGATTGAAGGAGAAATAAAGAGAAATAAAGAGAGAGAGAGAGACTGATAGATTGAAGGAGAAATAAAAAGAGAGGGAGAGAGAGACTGATAGATTGAAGGAGAAATAAAGAGAGAGGAAAGAGAGAGACTGATAGATTGAAGGAGAAATAAAGAGAGGGAAAGAGAGAGACTGATAGATTGAAGGAGAAATAAAGAGAGGGAAAGAGAGACTGATAGATTGAAGGAGAAATAAAGAGAGAGAGAGAAGGAGAATAAAGAGAGAGAGAGAGAGAGACTGATAGATTGAAGGAGAAATAAAGAGAGGGAAAGAGAGACTGATAGATTGAAGGAGAAATCAAGAGAGAGAGAGACTGATAGATTGAAGGATAAATAAAGAGAGGGAGAGAGAGACTGACAGATTGAAGGAGAAAGAGAGAGAGAGAGAGAGAGAGAGAGAGAGAGAGAGAGAGAGAGAGAGAGAGAGAGAGAGAGAGAGACTGATAGATTGAAGGAGAAATAAAGAGAGGGAGAGAGAGAGAGACTGATAGATTGAAGGAGAAATCAAGAGAGGGAAAGAGAGACTGATAGATTGAAGGAGAAATAAAGAGAGGGAAAGAGAGACTGATAGATTGAAGGAGAAATAAAGAGAGGGAAAGAGAGACTGATAGATTGAAGGAGAAATAAAGAGAGGGAGATAGAGAGACTGATAGATTGAAGGAGAAATAAAGAGAGGGAGAGAGAGAGAGACTGATAGATTGAAGGAGAAATAAAGAGAGAGAGAGACTGATAGATTGAAGGAGAAATAAAGAGAGAGAGAGAGAGAGACTGATAGATTGAAGGAGAAATAAAGAGAGGGACAGAGAGAGACTGATAGATTGAAGGAGAAATAAGAAGATTGAAGGAGAAATAAAGGAGACAGAGAGACTGATAGATTGAAGGAGAAATAAAGAGAGGGAGAGAGAGACTGATAGATTGAAGGAGAAATAAAGAGAGGGAGAGAGAGAGAGACTGATAGATTGAAGGAGAAATAAAAGAGAGAGAGAGAGAGAGACTGATAGATTGAAGGAGAAATAATAAGAGGAGAGAGAGAGAGACTGATAGATTGAAGGAGAAATAAAGAGAGGGAAGAGAGAGAGACTGATAGATTGAAGGAGAAATAAAGAGAGGGAAAGAGAGACTGAAGAGAAGGAGAAATAAAGAGAGAGAGAGACTGATAGATTGAAGGAGAAATAAAGAGAGGGGGAGAGAGAGAGACTGATAGATTGAAGGAGAAATAAAGAGAGAGAGACTGATAGATTTGAAGAGACTGATAGATTGAAGGAGAAATAAAGAGAGGGAGAGAGAGAGACTGATAGATTGAAGGAGAAATAAAGAGAGAGAGAGAGAGACTGATAGATTGAAGGAGAAATAAAGAGAGGGAGAGAGAGAGACTGATAGATTGAAGGAGAAATAAAGAGAGGGAGAGAGAGAGACTGATAGATTGAAGGAGAAATAAAGAGAGGGAGAGAGAGAGACTGATAGATTGAAGGAGAAATAAAGAGAGGGAGAGAGAGAGACTGATAGATTGAAGGAGAAATAAAAGAGAGGAGAGAGAGAGAGACTGATAGATTGAAGGAGAAATTGAAGAGAGAAGACTGATAGATTGAAGGAGGAGGAGAGAGAGAGAGACTGATAGATTGAAGGAGAAATAATAAGAGGGAGACAGAGAAACTGATAGATTGAAGGAGAAATAAAGAGAGGGAGAGAGAGAGACTGATAGATTGAAGGAGAAATAATAAGAGGGAGAGAGAGAGAGACTGATAGATTGAAGGAGAAATACAGAGGGAAAGAGAGAGACTGATAGATTCAAGGAGAAATAAAGAGAGGGAAAGAGAGAGAGTGATAGATTGAAGGAGAAATAATAAGAGGGAGAGAGAGAGAGTGATAGATTGAAGGAGAAATACAGAGAGGGAAAGAGAGAGACTGATAGATTCAAGGAGAAATAAAGAGAGGGAAAGAGAGAGAGTGATAGATTGAAGGAGAAATAATAAGAGGGAGAGAGAGAGAGAGATAGATTGAAGGAGAAATACAGAGAGGGAGACAGATTAGTTCATCATCTAAAGGGACAGTACAGAAGAAGAAAAACAGCTGTCAAGTGATACCTGGGCTCTCCAGTGCTGTGATGTTGATTATGTGAGTGATATAAAATGTCACAGTAATAAGCTGAAGGGCGATCCAAGGGCTCGCTGAGCCTCCCTGTGGTGAGTGGAATGTCATTTGTGTGGACCTCAGGCTGCCACTGTGTGGAAACAGAATACCAATGAGTGGAGAAGTTAACCCGAAGTATAGGTCCCGATAGGGTCAAAATAATACTGGTAGATGAACTGACAAAGTATAGATTCATCTTCCAAGGCTGAGAGGATAACATATGAGTTTTTCAGGTGTCCAGGACCAGAAATGGAGGATGTGATAGTCTATCATAATAGTTATACTGAGACAGCAAAGCTAAAATTGAGACAGCAAGTTAAGCAAGATATTGCACACCATACTGCGTCTTATGTAATGAACTGTCAATGTTTCCATTGTTACAACTTACGGCAGGACTCAAAATGTATTTGAAGACCTTCTGGTGTATGACACAAAGATCTCTCACTAGACTGATGATGCAGATGTTTTGAGGAAGGGAACGACTAAGCAAGTGTCGACTTTATGGATGATAAAGGGAATCCTTCCATTACTGAGTGATCCCATTGATCCTAAGTATCATGGACAAGGTGTACAGTGCATATCCATTTAACAAGGCCCTAAACTCAGCATCTGTGATGCCACCTTCAACCCCTCTCAACAAAATGGACATTACCCATGTCGGAAGTTCTCCAGAAACACTGGGTTAGCAGATGACCTGGGACATTGCATACTTAGGCTCATGGTAACACATAGACACAGGTTTCAAACATAGGAACAGGTTGGCAATGGCACATGCTAAAAACGCTACCATCCTCATCTCCTATTAGATGTATGGTAGTAGACACAGTCAACCCTATACACTGAGTATACAAACACTAAGAACACCTGCTCTTTTCATTACATAGACTGACCAGGTGAATCCAGGTGAAAGCTATGATCCTTCTTGATGTAACTTCAAACAGATGGAGGGGAGGAGACAGGTTAAACAATGATTTTTAAGCCTGGAAACAATTGAGACATGGATTGTGTATGTGTGCCATTCAGAGGGTGAATGGGCGAGACAAAAGATTGAAGTGCCTTTGAACGGGGTATGGTAGTAGGTGCCAGGCACACCGGTTTGTGTCAAGAACTGCAACGTTGGTGTGTTTTTCACACTCAACTGGAAGGTGTTCCTAATGTTTGGTATACTCAGTTTAGATCAAGTATGACTCACTAAATGTTGCTCACATCTCTCTTAACAACACCATTTCTTCATCTCAATATTATTAGAGATGTGGTTTTCTTTTCCTCCCTACAGTATTGTCAAGAACAAAATGAAATGAAAGGAGAAACGATTGCTGTCAGATGTGACAGAGAAACACAGGAAGAATAAATGATACCAATCACTCCAATCATTATTTCATTCCGCAGTCTCTAAGGGTGCTGCTGTTCCATTGACATAATGCCTGAGTTCATGATCATTACACTGAATAACCTGCCGGGAAGAAATGGGCAACGCTGAAATGAGCACTTGAAGTTCCTGTCTCCAGGGCTAGATGTATATAGGCCTCTGTTTTAACCCAATTGGTTAGAATCGAATCCAAGGTTGCATGTTCAATTACCATGGAGGCCATTTGACATATGACACTTCAGAATCTGTAGGTCACTTTGGAGAAAAAGTGTTAAGTGTAAAGGACAATTCCAGTAGCCTGGTAGCCTGTATTTTGTTGCTAATCTACAATCTACTTAATCACAAACCATAACAGTCTTGACATTGAAATAAAACATCCCAGTCAGCCCATTCAGAAGAGGAGCGGAGAGGCTGAAGCCAGGAAAACAGATAGAAAAATAGAGACCAAGACCTTGGGATTTAGCACTGCCATAGTGATCGGAGGTGGATTCATCTCATAAAGGTGTGTGGAGAAACTGCAAAGGCCCAGGTTTAATTGTGTTTTATCAATCCCGGTCAGTACACATGGCGCACTACGTGTCCCAAGAACTGGGATCCTGCTCTTCTTCAGCTGGGTAAACTCAGCCAGGAGGCAGAGAAAACCCCTGATAAAACCACCGCCTCGCCAGACAATTCAAACAACCTCTGGGACAGAAATGTCATGGTCATCTTTTGTCTGTTTGTTGATTGTTCTATCAGTACAAAGCTTAAGCACATTTTATTTAGCTCCACTGATATCAGTGTTTGTCATTCAGAATCAGAAGCAATCACTTCATCGTCACCCTGGTTACAGAGAGCCACTGAGATAATACTGTGACATCTATATCCATCTAATACAGACAAGAAACATGCTTGCTGGTATTGATGAGCAACGGACTAGTTATTTTAATGACCTGGATTTAAAAAGTGTCATTTGGCTAGACTGCCTATAATGACCCATGTGTCAATCTGCTAAGCCTCTTTGTCTGCTAATGTACCTCTGTAGTGTAACAAACTGTCTGTGAGAGACCTCAATACAGACACACATATCTTTACATACTAGATGACCACACAAGAACTATAGCAAAAGACACCTGAGTGCTTATATGACCTAATGGCCCTAAAATGTTCATACAGACATTCATGTGTGACACAGCTCTACCTGAGTTTTTTTGCAGCAAAAATAGAATAGACTTTAATATGACACAGCACAAACATGCATACTTTTTAGGTGCTGTTATCACTTTATTTACATTGAGGTCTTAAACTGTCTTGACAATATGTTTTGCAAGGTGAATGGACCCCATATTTGGCCAGTGTGAGCATTGCTGCCCTACTTACTACTAGACTCACATGGGGATGATTGTTGATTATTACTGCCATCTAGTGACTATTTATGGCACTACCCTTTATTTTATATACTGTACATGGAGTTTGCCTTTGCATGAAAAGACCACTTGTAAACTGCATTTGTTATTTTATTAACTCACTTTATTTGTTCTTCTTTCTAGGATAGCCTACTCAAGATGTCATCATACCCAACAGATTACTCTCTCATAGCCATTCCACTCATACCACAATAAGGACAACGTTAGAGAAACAACATGGAAGGTGGGGGAATACAGAACTTATCCATAAATGGCAATGCATCAGACATCCACCCTGTCACACACAGTCTATGGGAGGTCATAACCATAGCAACTGTGTCGGCCATCGTGAGCCTGATTACGATAGTGGGGAACGTCCTGGTGATGCTGTCGTTTAAGGTAAACAGCCAGCTGAAGACAGTCAACAACTACTACCTGCTGAGTTTGGCTGTAGCTGACCTCATTATAGGTGTGTTCTCTATGAACCTCTACACCTCCTACATACTGATGGGATACTGGGCACTGGGGAGTGTGGCTTGTGACCTCTGGTTGGCTTTGGACTACGTGGCCAGTAATGCGTCAGTGATGAACCTGCTGGTCATCAGTTTTGACCGGTACTTCTCCATCACCAGACCCCTGACCTACAGAGCCAAGCGCACCCCCAAACGGGCTGGGGTCATGATAGGCATGGCCTGGCTGGTGTCCCTCATCCTGTGGGCCCCTCCCATACTGTGTTGGCAGTATTTTGTGGGGAAAAGGACAGTCCCTGAAAGGCAGTGTCAGATCCAGTTCTTCTCGGAGCCAGTGATAACATTTGGGACAGCCATTGCTGCGTTTTACATCCCAGTGTCAATCATGACCATCCTGTACTGTCGGATCTACAAGGAGACGGAACGTCGCACCAAGGACCTCGCTGAGCTCCAGGGCATCAACAGTTCCACAGACACTGGTGTCACCAAGCCCCAGAAAACCATCATTAGATCCTGCTTCAACTGCAAGCAGCTCAGCTCTGCCTCCCGGGACAGAACCCAGGCCTCCTGGTCCTCCTCCAACAGGAGCAATGCAGCCAAATCAGCAGCAGCCACCAACGACGAGTGGTCCAAGACTGACCAGCTGACCACCTTCAATAGCTATGCCTCCTCGGAGGACGAGGAGCGGCCCGTGTCCCCGGGGGCCTTTCAGCCCACCTGCCAGGAGTGTAGGCAGAGCACGGGTGCAGAGGGCTGTGATAAAGAACAGCTCAGCAGTTATGAGGAGAACAACTTCTTCCACACGCCACCAAAGACCAACTCCCAGAAGAGCAAGAAGTGTGTGTCCTACAAGTTTAAACCAGTTCCCAAAGACACTAGCAGCGGTGCCCAGCAAAGCAAGAATGGGGACACTAACATGGCCCCATCATCTTTCTCTTCAGCTGACTCTATGAGTGCCCCACCCTCCACCTCCTCCTCCAAGCCAATAGACACCACTCTGAAGATCCAGCTGACCAAGAGGAAGAGGATGGTGCTGATTAAGGAGAGGAAGGCTGCCCAGACTCTCAGTGCTATCCTGCTGGCCTTTATCCTGACGTGGACACCATACAACATCATGGTGCTCATCTCCACCTTCTGCTCTGACTGCATCCCTGTGTCTCTCTGGCACCTGGGCTACTGGCTGTGCTATGTCAACAGTACAGTCAACCCAATGTGCTACGCCCTCTGTAACAAGACCTTCCAGAAGACCTTCCGCATGCTGCTGCTCTGTCAGTGGAAGAAGAAGAGAGTGGAAGAGAAACTTTACTGGTACGGTCAAAACCCTGTAGTGAGCAGCAAGCTAACATGAGCCATTCACACCTTCCTTTCAGAGGAACGAGTATGAAGACTATATGACTCGATAGATGTGGAAATATTTCTGTCAGTATTTGAGTTATGTCTACACGTAGGGTGTGTCAAAAGTGCAAAGGTTAGAGACAAGACTCTAGTTTGTCAATGGTATTGTTCTTTAATCAATACCTTGATCACTGCTCACAAGGAATTCAGAAGTGTTTGATAATCTTGCCAACATAATAACCCAACATGCACAAAAAAGTTAGAGATATTTAATCGAAAAACATGTTCTGAATGTTTTCTAGGCATTATGTTAGACTACATTGTGTTTATTTTAAGGGCTATCACAGTTCTTGACTTGATTTCAGAGTGAGCTGGATAACAAATGATTGTACACTCTGATCATCAAAGCCTTGTTCACATGTACCATTGACTTTTGTCAGATACTAATAATCAAACATTCAACAGCCAATCTTTCCACCAATACACAAGCACAAACACATATACAGTACAAATGTATTCATCCCTCAATCCAAATGAATCCAGACACCACAGAAACAGAGGGGAAGAGATTTGATTAAAGTAAATGCTGAGTTTGCGATATCAAATTCTATTTAACCATTAGTCTTACTCTCAACTCAGCAGCTTTAATCTGCACATAAACTGTGTAAAACACGTAATTTCATGCAATAGTTTATGGGACACTTCCGCATAAAGTATACACCTGACAAATGACTTGTCAGATAAGGATTAGCCTTTAATCAATCATAGTGGGTTCAGTTCAGGCCTAAGCATGGGATCATATCAGGGAGTGATTTAATCTGTCCAGGGTCACTATAAGTCACTCAGTACAGTGACAGCTCTCAACATTTACATCCATACTGAGTGGGAGACCGTAGGCTTTGATTCATGCACTGTTCTGTGTCATGTATTCATTAGAATGTGTTTAACATCTGTCTGTACTCAGGAGACAGGCTTTTGTTTTGGTCATTCTGTGCTGTATAATTCTCATGTCCCCATTGCTAGACATTACATTTACAGAATTTCAATTGACCAGAACAATCAAAAAACGTTAAAATCGAGTTATTTAATCAAATGTGTCATCAAAAAATCTAGTGTAAACTTACTGGATTGAATCTTATTTTGATCCAGTATATCTTGTTTTTTGTGCCAACAACCAACACATTCATTCAGTGATATTAGGTGAGTAAATAAATACAGCAAAAGTGGTTTTACATGTGTAATAAGCTATGATATATTGACCACAAAATGTGGTCTGTGATCATTTAGACATACAGTTCTGGGGGAAAGGTAGAGGGGGAGATTTAAGTGTATGAAGACCCCAAAATAACTATAGCTTTTTTTTATTACTTAAAAAAAATGCGTGACAAATCAGTTGATACTGAACTGTTTCCTTTACAGCATTTAGTGATCATATGTCTCTATGTATTTCTGAATTAAATGTGTTGAACTATTGTCTCTATTACGTAAACAATGTTTTGAGAAGCACTGCGTTAGAATAACCACAGATGGCATGGATCAACCTAATCTCCAGACAACAGACTCACAGTTCATCCTTCTTACAGTCCCCAGTGTGGACCACCTTTACTGTGTCTGAGGGCTTTACCATCATCCAGGCGTATTTACACAGGTGCTCTTTGTTGCAGTCCTTCTGCCAGTAGATCACGTTCCTGCGGTTGAGGTTGGCCCCAGCACAGGCGTCGTACCACCAGCCCCCTCCCGCCACACCCTGGAACTCCAGCTTAGCACAGTTTTGGAAGTAGTTGTCATTGTCTCGGTCCTTGGTGGTAAACCTCTGGTTGTCATGCAGGTAGTTCTCTGTGTCCTGGGTGAGAGCGTCTAAGGCAGAGCCCTGGAACAGACCAAGACGCAGCCTGAACCCAGACCGCTCGTCCTCCACCATGAAAGGGTCATACTCGCCAATCTTGGCGACGGCATCTTTGTCCACCAGCTTGACCCCCAGCTTGTAGCGTCCTGGCCCTCGGGTGAGATGGTGGAGGTGTTCGTTCCCCAGCCAGTGGTCACCATTCAGCAACCCAAAACCCTGCTTGTATTCGACCCAGGTGCGGTCGAAGTCCACGCTGCTGTTAACCGTGATGTGCTGTACTACGGTCCAACCACCATCTTGCATGGCACAGTAGGCCAGGATGGGGTAGTCAGCTGGCTGAATCAAGTACACTCCATCTCTGGCCTGACCCCCTGAACCCATCAACATCTCATAGCAGTCCCTGGGGTACTCTGAAGGGTGAAAGAGCAACAAACTGAATTAACACCCACAATACGCAAATTGCACAAAGAGTTGACGAGTAACGTGAGATCAAGTTGATTAAATCAAAGCAGATAATCTGGATTTATTTTTCTAATCATTGTGTACACCTATTCAAGGTATTGTATGATGACGGACCACGATGATTAACCTGCCACTCCCTGTCTTATCATCAATGGGCTAATCTTCATGACTGTTGGCAGTTTCATAATCCAATGGGATTTCACCGTGTCCATGACAAGCATAGTCAAACCTTGATGCTCTAACGTAGCATCTCTGCTGTTTAGTCTGACAAAAGTGTGTCACTACAATACACTACTGTTCTCAGCAGCAGGTAAGAAATGTGAAAGAAGTTTATAAGGAACACAGTTGTCAAGTATGAAGTATAGAAGGGTCAGTAAGTAATTTGGTCTAGGCTTTTGCATTTGAACTACCTCCAGAATTACAGAGACTCAAAACAAACGGGTTTGTCTATCAGCAAAGATAGCCGAAATTAAATCCCACTGAAACGACACATGACAACTACAGAAACAGCCATAGGTCCTACTGTAGAATCCATTTCTACATTATGTTGGTAATCCCTACCTTTCATTCCCTGGTTGAGGACCATCTCGTGCTCTTCAGAGGTCAGGAGATGGGTGTTCTCAGCTACCAGGTGTTTAGTGTGTACTCCCATCAGACTGATCACCAGTGCTGCTGCTACTGTCCATGTCCCAAAACTCTGCATCTTCTAACGGGAACTTCCTTCAGGGTAAACAGACATGTGGATTCAATTGACCATACATACAGAGTGGTAATGCAACTTCTCTAACAATTGTGTTACGCCCATTCAAGAGATACATGTATTTGACAAATTCATACTTGGACAAAAATCTGTCATTTTTGAATACTATGTATAGAACATGTACTTTAAGAACCTTACTCAAATGTTGTAAAGAATGAACACTTACCTTCACTGCTACTGTTCCACTGTGTGTGTTTGTGTGCTGCGCTCTGTGACCATAAACCGTTATACACACATTGTACTTTGATAGCACTATATGGGGGGGGGGGGAGAGAGAACAAACAAGGCCACCCAGACTGCCAACCAGTCCACTGAGGTGCAGTCCCTTCCAAACAGCCTCTACAGGCCAGTCATGACTGGACTTCAGCCTCAGCTTCACGTCACAATAGGAAACACCATGGGTTAAAGCAACCTTCAACGTATCTGTGTCAAGTGGGATGGTTGCCTAATATCTCACCTTCTGAACACTTCCTCCACTGCTGGGAAGAAGCGATTGTAACCTTTGTCTTGGTGTTGCAATGTCAGTTTGTTTTAGCTGATCAAGTAGAACAACAAACAAGACAACTTTTAAAACTGGCATCCCCTAAATGTGTTCCCCCAATCCTCACAAATACTGTATCACCATGTCCCTGTTATGCAAAGAGGTATTTTACAGCTATTTGTTTTCATATACAAAGAGAGTCATAAACAAAGCACCATAAATGATAAGGCCGAAACAACTTATCTTCATGATGATTCAAACAGTGAATTTAAACTATGTCTGGAGGACCTGTGCACTAACACAACACATATTGTAGATGTACCTTATGAATAGGGCCAGGAATATTTTCTAACATGTGACCTGACCAAGAAAAACTCCAGGCATTATTTATACGCTGGGTCCTTGTTATGGGCTCTAACTAGGGCTTGGAATATTTCAATAGCTTGACTAAACAAAAATGAAACCTTCAGCAGTGGCGGTTGCTATTAACCGGAGCGCCAAGTATAGGTCCAAGAGGCTTCTAAAACAGCTTCTACCCCCAAGCCATAAGACTCCTGAACATCTAGTCAAATGGCTACCCAGACTATTCGCCATTTATTTGTTTACAATAAAAACAAGTTTAAGTACCATTTTAATGAACTAAATACAACTTCAAATGGTTCACTACTGTAACCAGACAGTTCTATGCGCTTTCATCCTTTGGATCAATGTTGTGCCGTTGAGATGAAATCATGATAGCATTGTGGTCATATCAAATTCTAATTCAATGAAAAGGCTTTAAAGATCCAATGCAGCCATTTTTAGCTCAATATCAAATCACTTATGGGTAACAACTAAGTACTTTTACTGTGATTGTTTTCAATTAAAATGGTCAAAAAGAAACAAAAATAGCTTCTTAGCAAAGAGCAATTACTTCCATCAAGAACTTTGCTCGGACTTTCTGGGAGTGGTTGGAGTGGAAATTAGCTGTCATTGGCAGAGATGTTTGGAATTCTCTTTCTCATTGGTCTATTAACTAATGTACCGCATGGTGATAGTACCATGGAAGACCAAAACCCCATCCCACTGAAAGTCAGAAATGTCAGTCTTTTCAAACAGCTCTTACACTGAAAGGGAATTATTATAATTTCCACAATTTCACATTATTATTCCAACCTCATAGCGTGGAAATATACAGTAGATAAAACACAGGGAAATCCTGTTTGACTGCACTGTGCCATTAACAAGAATTAGGCACAATCATTGTCTGGAGTGTCTCTCTGAGTCAGATAGACACTCTTTAGCAGCCCTCAAATGAACTAGGTTATGTTTTTCCAAGCATAACACTTCAAGTAGTGCAGTTCATTGAGTCACAAGTCCATTTGGTTCTTGTGAGTTGTTTCACAATGGGAATTTGGAAACAAAGTCATCAGGACTTGAGCTTGACATGGGCCACCATTGCAAGCATGGCAACTGAAACAGGTAAGAGTCTATAGCCTGAAAAACAGGAACAAATGTCACATACATCACAAACACTATTTGTACTTATGTTCAAATGATCATGTATTTTAAATAGTGTTGCAAAGGGAGGGTATATAACTAGGAACTGTTTTGGCATCAAACTGGTGGCAGTTTGGAAAAAAGTAAATGTTGGAAGAGTTGCAGAGTTGATTGAAAATAATGTAATTGTTTGATTAGATGCTTTTTTCATTAATTAGGCTATTTTCTCTTGAACTATGTATGGTCTATCTACTAAACTCATGGAAAATATGGACACAGACATAATAAATTAATACTGTATATGAATACATTTTTTAAAAGTTATTCAAGGGTAAATTACCAAATTTACGATAGATTGCCATATATTTTCTGTTAAAACCTACCATCCATAGATTGAGCGTTAGTACCTCGACTTGTTGAGAGCTCTGGCCACCAATGTTTCAACACTGATTGTACCCATCGTTAATCAACTACCAGGTAGCTGCAAGACAACATGGGATCAGTTTGGTTGGATTATCAAGAATTTGTAATGGATAGTGTGTCATTAACAGTGGTACTCACTCTTCATATGGACTAGTGAGGACCTTTTTCACTAGAGGGAAAAGGTCAACACAACAGCCAATGGAAACACTGGATGACTCTGACTCATCGTCAAGACTATCAGGGAAAGATTAGATAAATAATACATAAATGGCATTAAACGTCAATTATAATCATTGTTTTTTTTACCAGGAAAAAAAACATTAGAAATGTAACTTTTTGTTATTACTTACAAGTGTCTTTGATCCTGTAGGACAAAAGAGCTATGCTATTATAGAATCAAAACTTTGGACCAATAAAACCTCCGATATTTCAATCATGACAAGTTCTACTGTACCTTAAAAAATATGTAAGCAGTTCTCCAACATTTCTTCGTCACAGGGTCAAGGCTAGATTTAGTCAGATTTCTTCCAAAGAGCAGCTTTGAAATGTGGAAAGCAGAACACCGGAGGTGGAATACATTCAAATATTTGTGACACCAAGCATATCACGATGACGAGACAATCAACCCTTCAGGCAAACAGACTACTGATATTTCACACCTCTGTGAAGTAGTCATTGTCTTTTGAACCAGCCTCGTCAGTCTTGTTAGTATGATGGGCAGTGGGTGGAAACTCCCATGGGTCCATGTAGACGATCTCTTACATGCTCTGCACACAGGCCATTTCGTTCTCCTTGTTGGCCACATCATAAGTCCTCCCTGTGGATCGCTGCTTCCTCCGAATGATAGTGAGATGGTGGGTCTTCTTACACGACACGACTCCCTTCAGTCTTCCAGGGTTGTTCCTTGAACGACCTGCCAGACGTCTATGAAACAAAGACATGGTTGAATACTCAGACATAATATATTCAATCATCAGTTATATGAAGCAATGACAAAAGGTATGAGGGTTGTTCCAGTTCAAGATTTCATTAAAGTGGCAATCAGCAGTTAACAATAACAAAGCCAGCTCCCAGCCTCTGTATCAGTAGAAAAGCTGAAGGATGGGGCTGGAGAAATGTAATCACTCTCAAATTCATAGGCAGAGCTGTGGATCCATCTATGATATCAGTTTTAACCATGTGTTGAGGCTATATAGTATTTGTTTACATTTACTTTGTTTACAAACACGGGAGTAATACAATGGTTGGTTGGTTGGTTCTGTTGGTGTACAACAGTTGAACTATGCTCATGAGGCAAAAAAGTACACATTCTTTTCAATCAATGTACATCAAAACTCCTCACACACACACAAAGCACTGTAAATGGCTCTGGGAATACCCACAGTGAGAGAGAAAGTACAGCTGTCTGTACAATAACGGATTGAAGGGCTGACGGTCGAGTGGGAACCTGAATCACACCACATTGAACATACACATACATTTAAAGCTAAATTATTCCTAGGTTTGTCTGTGGCCCTACATACACTATATAGGGAAAGCAGCAGTGTAATCATTACTCCAAACTGTTATCTATTAGACAGGTTCAGCAAACAGGGAGGGAACTACCTGAATCTGTCCAACATAAACGCACATTTTCGTTGCAAAACGCAACATTTTGCAACTATTTGAAGTAATGATCTCACACAAGCTGGGTAAACTGTTTTTTTACCCACAATTCTTCGCGGGCACATTGTTGTTATTTTGAATAATGACGTAGCCAGAAAAGGTGAGGGCAACTTTGTCTGTCTAGCTAATGTATTTTTGCCACGTTTGGTTATTTTGCGCATTTCAATTTATAGGAAGCTACTTTACACTTGCAATTATCACGATACATATCTGTTTTACAGTTATCATCCAGTGAACCCAGCATTGCAGTTAGCATTGGCTGCTGTCCGCTAGTTGCGTTAGCTGTTAACAGCAGCAGCACAGCAAAGAGCTCGAGGCAGCAGTATAATGTTGAAGGATAGCTACAGACGATGAGCACATATAACGTGGCTTGTACTAACACTTCCTCGATTTAACCTACTCTACTAGTTAGCTACCTTGCTAATGCTGCAATCACCTAACGTTACCTGTCAGTGTTGATGTACTTTCTAAGAAGTCATATATTCCGATCTAATGAGCTTGGTTTCTGAACCCAAACGAAGCCCCGGTTCCTTTCCTGAACTGTGACCAGAGACTTTGTTGGGGATTCATTAACCTCGTCCCCAGGCTCAGATTGGCTGGTGGACGTTATTGGGATTCATAAATGCGGTAAATGTACAATAGGCATACTGGATTATTGTTGTCGACCCCCTAGTGTTCAATGTGCTCAGTGCATTCGATTTCAAAATATAAATCTTAATTGCTTTAAATACAGAATGAATCATCTATTTTCGATAACTTTTAGGTTTATCTTGTTCTCATAGTAGATTGGATCTTTCACTGCTTCTCTCTAACATGCTGTTTTGAAAGAGAATCATAGTTGACGTTTTTAATAACATGTTAAGGCTTGTATAATTTTATGGGGGAGGCAATCATAAAGTGATTCAGTTCTCATCAGTTAGAAAGCCAATACAAGAATAGATTAACTCAAAGCGAATGACTTGTCCTTTAAATGAGCACACATCAACAATCGCAAACAACATCAACTGCTTTTATTGACTCATCATGCCTTGCCACACTGCATTTGCTGACTTCACAGGTTTGGCTGCTGTTTCATCAGTTTGGTCAACTGATTCTGATTTCCTCATCAGAGACACACTGACTGACTGGCTGACTGACTGGCTGACTGTGCAGTACACTAGCACAACTGTAGAAGAACATGTATCTGGCACAGTTTTCTGTAGCCTAATTGAGACTATTTGTATCCTGAAAGGCTGGGGTTTCATTTAAGGGAAGCAGAGTCTATTGAGTTTAACTAGCCTACATGTTTTTTATGACATCATGTGACATTGTATGAGAGGGCAACAAAAGTCATGGGACTGCAGACACAGCAGTATATTAGTATATTACCGGTATCCACTTCCTACTGTGTGAATTGCACCTCTCCTTTCCCCTCAGGACTGTGCAGAAGTAGACCAGACAGAGCAAAGATGGTGTCTGTTGTTGGTGCTGTGTTCGTTGCGTTGAGCTTGGCACCCCTGCTAGTGCTTAGTGTTCCTCCCATTGGGACCCAGCCTGAGCAGGTGCACATTTCCTATGCAGGTAGGTCTTTGATCTGTTTCCATTCATCTTTAATATAAAAATCTATATATATGTCCAGGCTTTAACCTGGGGGGCGGTGTATGAATGTGGTACCTGGGGGGCGGTGTATGAATGTGGTACCTGGGGGCGGTGTATGAATGTGGTACCTGGGGGCGGTGTATGAATGTGGTACCTGGGGGGTGGTGTATGAATGTGGTATCTGGGGGGCGGTGTATGAATGTGGTACCTGGGGGGCGGTGTATGAATGTGGTAAATGTGGTACCTGGGGGCGGTGTATGAATGTGGTACCTGGGGGCGGTGTATGAATGTGGTACCTGGGGGCGGTGTATGAATGTGGTACCTGGGGGCGGTGTATGAATGTGGTACCTGGGGGCGGTGTATGAATGTGGTACCTGGGGGCGGTGTATGAATGTGGTACCTGGGGGCGGTGTATGAATGTGGTATCTGGGGGGCGGTGTATGAATGTGGTACCTGGGGGCGGTGTATGAATGTGGTATCTGGGGGCGGTGTATGAATGTGGTACCTGGGGGTGGTGTATGAATGTGGTACCTGGGGGCGGTGTATGAATGTGGTATCTGGGGGCGGTGTATGAATGTGGTACCTGGGGGGGGTATGAATGTGGTGGGGGCGGTGTATGAATGTGGTACCTGGGGGGGCGGTGTATGAATGTGGTACCTGGGGGCGGTGTATGAATGTGGTACCTGGGGGCGGTGTATGAATGTGGTACCTGGGGGCGGTGTATGAATGTGGTACCTGGGGGGCGGTGTATGAATGTGGTACCTGGGGGGGCGGTGTATGAATGTGGTACCTGGGGGGGGGGTGTATGAATGTGGTATCTGGGGGGGTGTATGAATGTGGTACCTGGGGGGTGTATGAATGTGGTACCTGGGGGGGGGGGGGCGGTGTATGAATGTGGTACCTGGGGGGCGGTGTATGAATGTGGTACCTGGGGGCGGTGTATGAATGTGGTACCTGGGGGCGGTGTATGAATGTGGTACCTGGGGGCGGTGTATGAATGTGGTACCTGGGGGTGGTGTATGAATGTGGTACCTGGGGGGGGCGGTGTATGAGTGTGGTATCTGGGGGGCGGTGTATGAATGTGGTACCTGGGGGGCGGTGTATGAATGTGGTACCTGGGGGGGTGGTGTATGAATGTGGTACCTGGGGGCGGTGTATGAATGTGGTACCTGGGGGGCGGTGTATGAATTCAGATTTTTTTGTGTCCCACACACAAAGTTGCTAATTCCCGGTCTAAAGGCTTGATTCTGTCGACATACTCGAGTCATGGTTCATTCAGATCAAATTATCAAGAGAGCGGAGAGTGAAGGGCAGACAGAGCCTGTTGCGTACCGCACATCACCCACCTTGAATCTGAGCAGAAGCTATTTAACCATAAACGTAATTGTTAAAATCTGGACGTTTTATGCCATTTTATGGTTGTCTTACCTTGTTTCAAAGTAGCCCAACCAAAATATGACCATAGAAATGTTGAGAAAATTATTTTATAAACACTTAATATGACATTGAAACCAGCATTTTTCTCAAGTTCTGTTGGTTTTCAAATCAACTTTATTTTATTGTCCAGCAGCCAAAGGCATAATCCTAGTGATGTTAGTAACCCTGCCTGGTTGATGCATCTTTAGATCTCCCCTCTCTCTTCATTTTGTACTGATATTTTAATCTATATCACATGAAAGCGCTCATGCGCGTGTTACACTTCTGAGAACAGTGTTTTCCCACGAACTGCATTTTGGTACATTGGCATGTAACTTAAAGCCATGTGAGCAGTGTTGAGCTTATAATATGAAGTAATAAAACTTTATCAACGGTCTAATCTGTTTCATCAGCCTCATTACTTAAAAATAAATAAAACATGTAATCTGCTGTGGTTGTATGAATTTTGCATCTGTCGTCCCAGAACTGTCCCAGAGTCTGTTTTGAACTGCAGACATATATTTGATCATCCCAGGGACAACGGAACACCCTTCATTTCGAGCACTGGAGATCATTATTTTATAAAAATATTAAAAACTATTTGGTTGTAATTGTAATATTGCAATATTTTATAGGCTACCAAGGGTGGCCAACCATCCTCCATATGAGAGCCTTAAAGGAGCAGTGTTGTATTTTGAGGTTTGAATATGCAAAGAAGCCAATAGGTAGAGTGTAGCCTTCATTTTTGTCTATGGTAAAAAAAGATAGTAATTCATTTTATTTTGTAAAGTGGTTCCTTGCATCATACAATGATATAAAAATGGTGTTAGACTTTTTTTTTTTTTTTGGGGGGACAAGTGACGTGAGCTTTTGAACAAGTGGTAAAAAAAATATATAATGTCAAGCTCTGTGAGCTATTGAACAATCAGCCTTTTGAGCTAGTTTCTCCCAGCTTACGTAAGTGGATCAGTAAGTATCCAGGGCTGTAACTCTCTCCAGGTGGGCAAGGTGAGTAGCCTGATCTGGCTGGATAACTATGGGGCTTTTCTCCCTAGGGTTCCCTGGCTCTATGGAGATCACCTGGACCACATTCAATGAGACGGAGGAGAGCACCGTGGAGTACGGCCTGTGGGGCGGACGGCTGTTTGAGCTTACAGCCAAGGGCAAAGCTACTCTGTTTGTGGATGGAGGATCAGAGGGGAGGAAGATGTACATCCACAGGGTCACTCTGACTGATCTGAGACCTGCCTCTGCTTATGGTAGGTTTCCATGTTAATAGAACTAGCATGATGTATTTAGGATATGTCTGTTGCCTGTCACATTCAGTCTGTGGCCTGTCATCATCATAGTATTTATAGGGGAGTGATTTCTTCCCTGTGTTGACTGCAGTGTACCACTGTGGCAGTGAGGCTGGCTGGAGTGATGTATTCTCCTTTACTGCTCTGAATGAGAACACTAGCTGGAGTCCCAGGTTTGCCGTCTATGGGGACATGGGCAATGAGAACCCTCAGTCTCTGGCCAGACTGCAAAAGGAGACCCAGGTCGGGATGTATGATGTCATCCTACACGTTGGTAAGTGGTTAAACTCCCAACTGATTGTCTTAAGTGAATAACCTTATCAATGTTGACAATTGTTGATCCTAACTACATAATAACTTGAATCACAGTGGTATAACATTGTGTTTTACTTTGGGTGTAACATGGAGCACATTTTGGAGAGGTAATGCATGACCAATATGTGGTTTTGTGTTTTCTAGGGGACTTTGCATATGACATGCATGAGGTAAAATATCTACATATTTTTGTTTCCTGCACACACACACACGTTACAACATCCATCACTGGTCAGCTGGTAGAATGATACACATACCATTTATGTTAAGGACTTTTTCATGATATTTTCATGAAGTTAAACTATGGGCATAAGGGGGCACACTCAAAGTTTATGGTGCCCTCAGGGTAAGATATGAAAGTGGATTATGTCAGCATGAGGCTAGACCTCTTAAGCCCATCTGGGTGTCTGGCTAGATCCATGATGACAGATGAGATAGAGCTACTCTAACCCTGCTCAGTCTTATCCCATTACTATTCATCAGCAGATCATGCCTGGGCCATGGTTAAGACACACTGCTGTAATGAGCTGCATAGCTGTGAAATGCCTTAATCCTGTGCTGAAAGACTGGAATTAGGGGCATAACACTCAAGTAACCCATGAAGTACAACAGCAGGGCTCTTTTCAGCCGAGACAACTAGCTAATGTAGACAAGAGGCCATGTTTCCCCAAACCTAACTGGCCAGTCTCACAGTGCCCTTCATAAATACTATGACATCTATTAATCACCAATGGCATACATCAGCTGCTGCTGTTTCCCAAAAATGATATAGCAATGTTGGTTATGTTGTTCCTTTCATACTTTTCTCAAATATGGAGAAAAATGCTGGACATTATGAGCAGACAACCATAAAAATGAATCTCCGTAATTCATGCTGAGTTTGAGCTGGAATGTCGAACTCTGTTCAGCGGCTTCCTTGATATTATAAATAGAAATTCTTTCTGAAAGCTCATTAAGGGCAATGGCAACTGAAAATCAGAAGATTACCATGCCATCCACCACAGTGTGTTCATAAGCTCAATTGCCACCATTAGAATAGTTGTGAAATCAATGGTTCTAGTTTCATTGGGGTTTTGTTTGGTATGCAAATGGAACATTCCTGAAGCTGTCTGGAAAATTGATTTACAATACTTTGGCTTTAGATCGTTTAATGTGCTTTTTACTTGTATCCTGTCAGCCTTATTATATCAGGTTTAATTACCACTGAAACGGTTTGTTATGCTGTGGTAAATGACTAAATCTAATTGTTTCAGGACAACGGCAGGATTGGAGATGAGTTCATGCGTCAGATCCAGTCCATAGCTGCCTACGTGCCCTATATGACCTGTCCTGGGAACCACGAGGCTGAATAGTGAGTAGGACCTTATCATGACCCCCTTTACTTATTTACTTACTCCTCTCTCTCTCTCTCTCTCTCTCTCTCGCTCTCTGCTTGTCTGTCATGAGTAGAACCTTATGACCCCCTTTAATTATTTACTTCTCTCTGTTTCTCTCTCTCTTTCACACCCACGCACATGCACACACACACACACACACATGCACCAGTCATTTAGTGTTAAACTGATGATTAAAACTGACAGTGTTATGAACAGTTTATAATCTTCATAAACAGTGAGTCAACATGGTAGCAGTCGGCTTATTTTCTGCTCACCATTAGCCAATGTTTTCTGCTCACCATTAGCCAATGTTTTCTGCTCACCATTAGCCAATGTTTTCTGCTCCTGGTACATATTTTGGTGCATTCTGTACAGGTCACATCTAATCAATGCTATTATTAAATGGTTTGGGAAAAAAACTCGGTACATGCTGTATTTCATATTGGTGAGACAGACTGCCAGACCTCCCCAGACTTGATATCCATAATGTACTGTACTGTGAGGCAAGGGTAGAAGCTCCGAAAAACAACTTTTTGGTCAGAGTGGAGCAACCATAGCTTTTCCACTATAGAAAACACTTTGGTCAACTCCGCTGTGCCATTGGAACAGATGGGAACTATTTCTTCTTCTAAGGTCTGGAGGTGTTTCAAGAACCACCGATAACTAAACAAGTAAACCTTGTCCAAAATAAACACTGACTGAGACATCAGTTTCCTATCTTGCATCTAGGCCAACAGAAACTACTGACAGAAACTCACTGAAATGTTGTTTTTGTTTATTTACGACACAATGACTCTCAGACAAAGTCTACTGGTCTGTAATGTTATTTCTGTGCAGCTCAGAAAAAACAGGCTACTGTATATTATTGACCAAGTTTAGTTTAAATACTCCACTCTCATCATGCTCAGTACAACCCTGTCCTTGATGGACAACCTTGTTGCCCCCTGGTTATTGGGGTGAATACCAGAGCTTTAGTCCTGGGGATCTTGGTCTAGGCTATCAGCTCAGTGAGAGGGCTGCACTAAAAGGTCAGCGATTTACAGTCTCAGCCATTTAGTGTCATATCCTGTACCGTGTGTGCGTGTCTGTTTCAAATACAATTGTAGTTGTCACGTGCTTCGTAAACAACAGGTGTAGACTAACAGTGAAATGCTTACTTACAGGCCCTTCCCAACAATGCAGAGATAAAGATAATACAGTACCAACATTTGGACACACCTACTCATTACAGGGTTTTTCTTCATTGTAGAATAATAGTGAAGACATCAAAACTATGAATTAACACATGGAATCATGTCGTGACCAAAAGTGTTAAACAAATCTAAATATATTTTATATTTCAGATTCTTCAATGTAGCCACCCTTTGCCTTAATGAGAGCTTTGCACACTCTTGGCATTCTCTCAACCAGCTTCATGAGGTAGTCACCTGGAATGCATTTCAATTAACAGGTGTGCCAAGTTAAAAGTTAAATAGTGGAATTTCTTTCCTTAAAGAATTTGAGTCAATCAGTTGTGTTGTGACAAGATAGGGGTGGTATACAGAAGATAGCCCTATTTGGTAAAATAGCAAGTTCATATTAGTGCAAGAACAGCTAAGCAAAGATAAATTACTGTCCATCATTACTTGAAGATATGAAGGTCAGTCAATTTGGAAAGTTTAAAGTTTCTTCAAGTGCAGTCGCAAGAATCATCAAGCGCTATGATAAAACTGGCTCTCATGAGGACCGCCACAGGAAAGGAAGACCCAGAGTTACCTCTGCTGCAGAGGATAAGTTCATTAGAGTTACCAGTGCAAATAAATGCTTCACAGAGTTCATGTAACAGACACATCTCAACATCAATTGTTCAGAGGAGACTGCGTGAATCAGGCCTTCATGGTCGAATTGCTGCAAAGAAACCACTACTAAAGGACAACAATAAGAAGAAGAGACTTGCTTAGGCCAAGAAGCATGAGTAATGGACATTAGACCAGTGGATATCTGTCCTTTGGTCTGATGAGTTCAAATTTTAGGTTTTTGGTTCCAACCGCTGTGTTTTTGTGAGACGCTGAGTAGGTGAACGGATGATCTCCGCATGTGTGCTTCAAACCGTGAAGCATGGAGGAGGAGATGTGATGGTATGGGGGTGCTTTTCTGGTGACACTGTAATTTATTTAGAATTATAGGCACAATTAACCAGCATGGCTACCACAGCATTCTGCAGCAATACGCCATCCCATCTGGTTTGCGCTCAGTGGGACTATCATTTGTTTTCAACAGGACAATGACCCAACACACCTCCAGGCTTTGTAAGGGCTATTTGGCCAAGAATAAGAGTGATGGAGTGCTGCATCAGATGACCTGGCCTCCACAATCACCTGACCTCAACCCAATTGAGATGGTTTGGGATAAGTTGGACCACAGAGTGAAAGAAAAGCAGCCAACAAATGCTCAGCATATATGGGAACTCCTTCAAGACTGTTGGAAAAGCATTCCAGGTGAAGCTGGTTGAGAGAATGCCAAGACTGTGTGAAGCTGTCATCAAAGCAAAGGGTGGCTACTTTGAAGAATCTCAAATATAAAATATACTTTGATTTGTTTAACACTTTTTTGGTTACTACATCATTCCGTATGTGTTATGTCATAGTTATGAAGTCTTTACTATTATTCTACAATGTAGAAAATAGAAAACTAAAGAAAAACCCTTGAATGAGAAGGTGTGTCCAAACTTTTGACTGGTACTGTATATATGTATGTACTGTGTCTGTGTGACATGATGAATAAATACACAGTGAATAGCGAATAACAATGACGAGTAAAAATAACATGGCTATATACAGGAAGTACCCGTACAGAGTCGATGTGCAGACAATGTGCTTTCAGGTGTGAGTGTGTTAGCATGAGGAAGTGATTGAATGTTAAACATCTACGTTAATCATGCATCATAATGATTATGCTTCATGTATCCCCAGGCCAGGCCTGGTCTCCTCTTCCCTGGTGGAATGTGCCTAGTCTGCCTACTGCCTGGCCTAATTTAAGGAGCTGCTAACAGTAGCCTGTTTTTCTTGGCCTTGTCACCTGACATCAGAACCTGATATCAAAAAGCAGTACCCTCGAACATAGCCTAAAGCCTACCGTCCCCCTCAATCAGATACACTGTTTTATTCAGTGGTGCTTGTCAGAACCAATCAAATGATTTATTATTTAGATATTGAAAGTGCGTGGGCTACGGAGAGAAACAAAATGGTGCAGTTTCAGGCCATGTTGAGGAAAGTGATGCTGGCGATGGGGGTGTGTGCTAGTGGGTTTGGACGGTGTGTGATGTAGATGATGTTTGTATGATGTTGTCGTTTGTATGTGTATGTTTTATTGTTTAGATAAAAAAGTATATAATATTTAAGAACCAAGATTTTCAGCAGTTGCTTCTGCTTTTTATTTCTATTTTCTAAACCCAGTAAAAGCAGGGGTGAAAGTAGATTTTTATTCCCTGTACGGGATCTACTAAGCACGTGCACACATTTGTTTTTATGGGCCTAATCATAGAATTTCATATAGAATCTCTGTGGGCCTCGTAGTAAAGATTTGTCATTTAACTTAACAAAAATGTATTGCCTTTTTAATGTGGCATAAACACAACCATTCAGGGTGTTTTCATCTGATTGTCAAATAATCAAAGGCTCATGTAGGGTACCTTTGCACGTTCTCACACTCACAAATTAATTCCAGCTATTTGCACCTGCCATTTGATGAATGTAAAGTAAGTTTCAATGATTGTCATTATGCCTACATTTTTTTACTGAATTGATGAGTCTACTGCTGTCTGTGTGCGTCAGTCTCGGGCCATTCATCTCTGCCTTGGAAAAATGTCAGTGTTCTCCTCGAACCACACAGCGTTGGAGTGTTCACTGTATACCACACGTTTTCAAGGGATTTTGATCATTTTTCATGCAGCTGACATCAAGATAACTGTAGGCTTTTAAAACATTTTTCTTTACATTTTAATTATTGTTATAGGCTCAGATTTTATCGGTACACCGTACCCCCAATATTTATTTTGCCAAGACTCCGTATGGGACCGTACTGGTTTACTTTCACCCCTGATAAAAGCAATTGAGCCGGGCTGACCACGAGTCCTCAGCATTCCAGCTGCATGAGGCCAGCATGTCCACATTAGATGCTAAGGCCCCAGTCAAGAGCGCCTTTGTTCCCCCGCACAATCTATAGTTCAATGACCCATCTGAGGCAATAGGAAGTGACTGTTGCCATTTCAAACAATGAGCCATGACGTGAATTGATGTTCAGACAGCAATTGTTCCTTTTAAGGTTTCAAAAAGCCAGGATTAGGTTGGCATCTTGTAGCTCAGACTCATCAGTGAAATGACAGGGCTGATCTGATTTGTTAGTATGTGTGGTTTCTAAACAGTTTACTTGCAGGGGAAAGTCCTGTTGATTAGGATTATGAATCAGTCCATCCACGTTGCATTTGACAAGGTTTAAGCTGGATCATTTCCCTTCAAATGTGTATCATATTATTTTAGGGGAAAATAAATCACACAAGGGAAACAGCCTTTCTAGTTACAAACTATAACTGATTGTATTTGTCACATGCGCCGAATACAACAGGTGTAGTAGACCTTACAGTGAAATGCTAACTTACAAGCCCTTAACCAACGATTCGGTTAAGAAAATCCCTAAAAAAGTAAGAGATAATAATAACAAATAATTAAAGAGCAGCAGTAAATAACGATAGCGGGGCGATATACAGGGGGTACCGGTACAGGGTCAATGTGCGGGGGGGCACCGGTGTCGAGGTAATTATGTACATGTAGGTAGAGCTATTAAAGTGACTGCATAGATAATAACAGAGTAGAAACAGCGTAGAAGAGGGTGGGGGCAATGCGGGGACACAATGTAAATGAATGACACAAATAAGCATTTTCAATTGAGCTGATCAGTTTTTCCACTGTAGAGGAGAAAAAAACTTCTGAGCGGCTGTTTTAGGAAGTTGTAATGATTCCCCTTTAGACATGCACATATATCATTCAGTATACCAAAACAAGGTCATATATTATTGGACCAAATAGAAGTGCTTTTATTACCCCTGTTCTATTTTCATTGTCCAGGGTCTCTTAAAATGTATATTGTTTTATGTATGAGGTAAGAGGTGTCCGCCCATAAGGAGACCTTGCGTCTCGTGTCCATCCAACAAACAGTCAGCTGCTTCCCTGCCTAGCCACCACAAGATGGGGGAATGAACCCATGACTGCTCCAGACTAAGTAGCTTTGACTCAGACATGCTGCTGCTCACAGCGTCTCCCAGTTCTGCATACGGCAGGACAACACTGTGGCTTCCTTTCTCAACCACCCAGAATGGTTTGGGATAAAGTATGTTACAGCATGAAAAGGATTATGTCAGAATCTCTGTTGCAAATGGTGGACTGGTCAATTGTTACAGACCGTTCAATTATTGAGTTATTATTACCTTTGAATTTGACCATGTAATCTTGACCCCAATGTCGACTTATCCCGTTAACTAGAGATTCTCTATGATCCTGATCTTTCCTTTAAATCTCTGATCAGAACTGTCTCTGGTTACCTAACTTTGCATTAACCCTGTCATCTGACCTCCAGCATCCATACTCACTCAGGTGGGCCGCTCTGTCCCTGTCTGCCTCTTACATAAGCCAGGAGAGCTATCAGACTCCCCCATCACTTCACCACATACCTTACTGGGTCGTTCCACCAATTCGGTGCCTTTTGAGAAGTGTAAGTTGGTTTAAAAAAAACTTTGGATTTCACCTAATTTTAACGTCCTGTCATAAAGAGCATATATTCAACTTAATAAAAAACATGTTTTCCCATCTCAAGAGGTTAAATAAAAAAAGGACTATAGTAAGTGCCTATTAAATGACAAATAAAGTAGCATGGTTGACCGTAACAGGGTTGACGATTTCATCTTAAATCAGTCATAAATCCCCATGTGTGCAACCAGGGATGGGCATTTTAATGCAAGTTTCACACAAAAAAATGAAATTGTTAAAACATTTCTAGCCTGTTAATGTGTTATGCTTGACACACTCAGTTTTCCATCACAAAACACCAGTAAAATGCCCAAAAAAGTCATATGCTTTTACACTGTGATTTGACTACATATTCAATGTTTATTTTTATTCAAACGAGAGTTCAGTTCACGTGAAAGGGTTGACCATAAAATGAGGGACAGATGTAAATGAATCACTAATCACAATAAATAAATATTCATCTTCAGAAATGACTTTGTCAAAGCATCAAAGTAGCAAGGGCTTTTACAATGGTGAAAATAGGGAGAAATGCTGGGGTTAAGTGGGTTAAAATCTTCCTAGAAGATAGTGTTGACGGAGGGAAATAAAAAACTTGAGCAAGTCTTTATTCATTATAAAAATAAAAAATCTAATTTTATTCTCCATGCTGTCTATATTAAAGGGCACTTTATTTAATATACTTTAACAGGCTTTTAAAATGAAATATTGGTGCACAATTTCTACTTAAAGTATCAAAGGGATGCAAAAGACAGTCATTTTGTGGAATGTCTCTTCTGCTTTAACTGGAAGGAAGATTGGCTCCCAGTTTTATATGTGAAATTCAAATCTGTAAACCCCTAAAGACAGCTAGCTCTTGGCTTGGCCTGCCGTCGTTAGTGAACGTCTTCCTAGAAAGGCTTTTCCTTTCTGCATGCCGCTTGTTAACACAGGTTTGGCCCATTGAAATATTTAGGAAATGGCACGTGTTTGGGTGGGTGGATAGCACGCCTGCGACTGGTGCTCTCCAAGGCACAAGTCTCGGTTTGGGTGTCATTAGGGGAACCGGTTCGGTCTGTGTGTGTCCGGATCTGGTGGTTTTGGCACTATAATATTGATAAATGACCAGTGGTAGAGGGGGTGGCGTTGTAGGAAATACCGTCTGGTCGTATCCTGTCCTGTCTCTAGAGGTGACCACTTACAGACCTTGGCTGTAGCAGTGGACTAGTGTAATAAATGGCTGTATTCCATGCAGGTTTAAAGCAGATGCTTTACTTCTGTAGTCAAAGCTGGCTAGATAGGTCATCTCCATGAGGAATGTGACTCAAAGCTATTGTGAGTGTGGGAGAGGTAACGACCACGATTGGCTAGCAACTACAAAAAATGGCAGTGTCATTGTGTAATGAATCTTTCTGTAGTATGTATTCTGAATAGCTGTCTAAGATTAGCCTTGTTTATGTCACAAAGTGCAAAGTAACAGGTTCTAAGATCTGGGTTGAGCAGGTGGTGTGAAAGACCAGACAATGGGGTTGTTTGATTCCAGTTTAACTTTGTCAATGCATAGTTTTACAAAAAATACACTTTAGATTTCCAATATACATCAAGTTCAATTTATTTAAGTTTCTGATTCAAGTAATTTAGCCAAATAAATTATCTACTTTTTGTTCAAACCAATGCAAAGTAATAATTTCAGTCAATTAGGTGTCAGGTGTCCTGTGGGCGGACAAGGGAACCACATGATGATAGAACTAAGGTTTCTGGCACTAAATATCTCACCTGAGGTATTTAAGGCACCTAGATGGAACACTAAAGTCCATGCATCTCATTAGCCGAACCCGTTCTGTTTTCACAGCAACTTTTCCAACTACAGGAACCGCTTCAGCATGCCAGGACAGACTGAGAGTCTATGGTACAGGTAAGGGAGCATCTACCACACACACACTTACCCTCTACTGTATAGAAGTGGTCATTGATGAAAGTAAACTCACCCCCCAAATGATTTGGCCAAAGAGAGGGGAGCTCTAGCTAGCATCCCCTTTGGAACACTTTGGTTCAGTCTGAGTGAAGGGGCTGACGGCACAAAGGAGCCATACATCCGATCTGTGGCAGGCTCATAACACACATGGCATTCTCTGAGGCAGTAAGATAATACCTCCTAGACCACAGACCTGCCCCTCACTCCCCTGGCTCAGGCTAAAGAATGGATGAGGCCCCTTCTTTCCAGCACCTGCACAGCATGCAGGACTGGGGTGATGACTGAGGAGACAGACATGTACATGAGGGACACAAATGTTGCTAAGGATCCGCAAAAGACTTTGGCCACGCCAACCCGCAAGCCACTGCGACCCCCCTTGATGAGCTCAGATTCTTTGCCCCCCACCCCGATTAAAGTTGCCCATCCCCGCACTAAATCTTGTCCAATTTAGCAGTGAGCTAGCCACATACAGAATGGCTCTCTCCTGTTCCCCCACTCTGCCAAGCACCGTGCAATCATAGGGCTCTCACGGTCACTACCAACATCCCTTCCATTGGAAAACAAGATAGCTAGTAATGTTTGAGAGATTGTACTGTAAAATAGCAGTGATGACACAGCACTATTTTCTTTGTGCAATGTATCAAAAGGTAAAATGCATGCCATGTAGCCTATTACATAATGCAAGTTAGTTAAATTGTAATCTTTCACACGCTCCTTTGCAAATGTTCCTTTGGGGAAAGTATTTCACTATAGACTAAGTATGTGTCCCTATCAGTAGTTTGTTTACTTTGGATGGTCAAGGCTTTTGATCGTTTGTATGCTCTGTCCACAGCTGGAATGTAGGATCAGCCCATATCATTTCTCTCTCCACTGAGATCTACTTCTTTCTTGATTATGGTGTGGACCTCATCTTCAAGCAGTACGAGTGGCTTAAAAAGGACCTTGAGGTAAAGTACTTCATTTACAGTCCCAGTATTAGTGAAGCCATTTGTCGCATCTCTGGAAAACTGAACCTGGCAGTGACAGTAATGCCCTTTTTAGTAGTATTTCTTGAGTAATAAACTTTGCTGTCCTAAACAGTACAAACACACACATGTGCGTGCACACACACAGCGATGTGACTCCTTCTCTTGTCTGATCCTCTCTCAGGAGGCCAACAAGCCAGAGAACCGAGCAGAGCGCCCCTGGATCATCACTATGGGACACAGACCCATGTACTGCTCTAACAACGACAAAGACGACTGCACCCAGTTTGAGAGTTATGTATGTATGGCACAAAACACCTCACTGATTAGAGAGAGAGGGGTGGATGATTATACACTCTGTATTAGTTGTGATATTTAATAGTGTTCTTGGATGTAAGAATTAATTAATGTACAATTTGCTTTCAGCAAGTGAACTTCCACAGCAACTAGTGTTAATATGCACAGGGGTTTTAGTCTCTGACCAAATCTGAGCAACTAGCTGACTGGCCAAACATCACCTGTACTGATCATAAGTGAACTTCCACAGCAACTAGTGTTAATATGCACAGGGGTTTTAGTCTCTGACCAAATCTGAGCAACTAGCTGACTGGCCAAACATCACCTGTACTGATCATAAGTGAACTTCCACAGCAACTAGTGTTAATATGCACAGGGGTTTTAGTCTCTGACCAAATCTGAGCAACTAGCTGACTGGCCAAACATCTGTACTGATCTGAACTTCCACAGCAACTAGTGTTAATATGCACAGGGTTTTAGTCTCTGACCAAATCTGAGCAACTAGCTGACTGCCAAACATCCCCTGTACTGATCATTTTCCACAGCAACTAGTGTTAATATGCACAGGGGTTTTAGTCTCTGACCAAATCTGAGCAACTAGCTGACTGGCCAAACATCACCTGTACTGATCATAAGTGAACTTCCACAGCAACTAGTGTTAATATGCACAGGGGTTTTAGTCTCTGACCAAATCTGAGCAACTAGCTGACTGGCCAAACATCCCCTGTACTGATCATAAGTGAACTTCCACAGCAACTAGTGTTAATATGCACAGGGGTTTTAGTCTCTGACCAAATCTGAGCAACTAGCTGACTGGCCAAACATCCCCTGTACTGATCATAAGTGAACTTCCACATCATGACCAAATCTGAGCAACTGACTGGCCAAACATCCCCTGAACTAGCAACTAGTGTTAATATGCACAGGGGTTTTAGTCTCTGACCAAATCTGAGCAACTAGTACTGATTGAACTTCCACAGCAACTAGTGTTAATATGCACAGGGGTTTTAGTCTCTGACCTGTAGCTGACTGGCCAAACATCACCTGTACTGAAGTGAACTTCCACAGCAACTAGTGTTAATATGCACAGGGGTTTTAGTCTCTGACCAAATCTGAGCAACTAGCTGACTGGCCAAACATCCCCTGTACTGATCATAAGTGAACTTCCACAGCAACTAGTGTTAATATGCACAGGGGTTTTAGTCTCTGACCAAATCTGAGCAACTAGCTGACTGGCCAAACATCCCCTGTACTGATCATAAGTGAACTTCCACAGCAACTAGTGTTAATATGCACAGGGGTTTTAGTCTCTGACCAAATCTGAGCAACTAGCTGACTGGCCAAACATCCCCTGTACTGATCATACGTGAACTTCCACAGCAACTAGTGTTAATATGCACAGGGGTTTTAGTCTCTGACCAAATCTGAGCAACTAGCTGACTGGCCAAACATCACCTGTACTGATCATAAGTGAAGTTTTACAGCAACTAGTGTTAATATGCACAGGGGTTTTAGTCTCTGACCAAATCTGAGCAACTAGCTGACTGGCCAAACATCCCCTGTACTGATCATAAGTGAAGTTTTACAAGCAGAAGTAACTCCCTGCTCCCCATCAGTGCAACTATTTACTCATGACATGTTGATTGCTGTTATTTTCTGACCAAGTAGGCTCTATCACTCTGTTAATATGCTTTATAACACTTGGCCCTGATTTACTTGACATGGCATTGGCAGATATATAAAGAACAGGTAGGCTGTATCCCAGAGAACTATTCTATGTTAAATACAAACATTTACAGGATTTGTTTTCTGCGCTGTTGTTGGAGACATTAGTTGCCGTGTCTGACTAAAACTGTCAACGTCTGGCTACATTAATCCCTGAAGCACAGTTTCCATTCAGACCTGTTGCATTCAGCACTTGGCATGGGTAAGGAGTGACAGCCTGGCATGGACATGAGGGTGATATCTGATGACATTTCTGATCCTAATCCCAGCATGCTCTGTCTGTCTCTGCTCTGTTTCAGGTCCGCCTCGGACGGAATGACACAAAACCGCCAGCGCCAGGTCTGGAGGATCTATTATATCTATACGGTATGGTCTCCATCTTACACAACAGAACTGTGCTCTAAAGTTGTTACCGTCACAAATCTGTCCTCTCAGACAGACAAACGTCCCAGCACTCGGCTTGAACAGAGTAATCCAGAAACTTTTCCTTTATTACAAAAGCTGACCATTATCCAAATGTTTTTCAATGTTACATTTCTCTCGCTTGTTGGTTGTGTTTCTTGAGTGGAACCCTTATATTTAGTGCTCTTTGAATAGCAAACGTGAGTAAATAGATAAAACATATGTTCTATGGGGTTCATTAATTAAAATGGTCATAATGCACCTTTTCATGGCTATATTGTATAATGCAATGAAAAAGCCTGAGGATCCCGCAGTTGCTCATAGTCCTTTGTGTTGCTGTCAATAGTCTTTGTAGATAGGCTTGGGTGGTATCCAGATTTTCAGACCGTTTCTGTACCATGCTGAAGTATATGGTATTACTGAATGTGCACACAAGGGGTGCTATTTAAAAATGTATACAGTACCAGTCAAAAGTTTGGACACCTAAGGGTTTTTATTTATTTATCCTATTTTCTACATTGTAGCATAATAGTGAAGACATCAAAACTATGAAATAACACATATGGAATCATGTAGTAACCAAAAAATGTATTTGAGATTCTTGAAAGTAGCCACCCTTTGCCTTGATGACAGCTTTCCACACTCTTGCTATTCTCTCAACTAGCTTCATGAGGTAGTCACCTGGAATGCATTTCAATTAACAGGTGTGCCTTGTTAAAAGTTAATTTGTGGAATTTCTTTGAGCCAATCAGTTGTTTTGTGACAAGGTAGGTTTGGTATACAGAAGATAGCCCTATTTGGTAAAAAACCAAGAACAGCTCAAATAAGCAAAGACAAATGACAGTCCATCATTACTTTAAAACATGGTCAGTCAATCCGGACAATTTCAAGAACTTTGAAAGTTTCTTCAAGTGCAGTCGTAAAAACCATCAATCTATAATCTATCTAACTAAAACTGGCTCTCATGACGACAGCCACAGGAGAGGATGACCCAGAGTAACCTCTACTGCAGAGATAAGTTCATTAGTTAGCTGCACCTCAACTTGCAGCCCAAATAAATGCTTCACAGAGATCAAGTAAGAAACATCTCGACATCAACTGTTCAGTGACTCAGGCCTTCATGTTTGAATTGCTGCAAAGAAACCACTACTAAAGGACACCAATAAGAAGAGACTTGCTTGGGCAAAGAAACACAAGCAATGGAGATTAGACTGGTGGAAATCTGTCCTTTGGAGGTGTATTGGTGTGGGGTTGCTTTGCTGGTGACATTGTTTGTGATTTTAAATAGTATTCAAGGCACACTTAACCAGCATGGCTAGCACAGCAATACGCCATCCCAACTGGTTTGCGCTTAATGGGACTATCATTTGTTTTTAAACCGGACAGTGACCCAACACGCCTCCAGGCTGTGTAATGGCTATTTGACCAAGGAGAGATGGAGTGTTCATCAGATGACCTGGCCTCCACAATCACCCAACCTCAACCCAATTTAGATGGTTTGGGATGAGTTGGACCGCAGAGTGAAGGAAAAGTAGCCAACAAGTGCTCAGCATGTGTGGGAACTCCTTCAAGACTGTTGGAAAAGCATTCCAGGTGAATCTGGTTTAGAGAATCTGTCATCAGGGCAAAGGGTGGCTACTTTGAAGAATCTCAAATATAAAATATATTTTTATTTAACATTTTAGTTACTACATGATTCCATATGTGTTATTTCATAGTAGAACAATAGTAAAACTAAAGAAACCCATGAATGAGTAGGTGTGTCCAAACGTTTGGCTGGTACTGTGTGTATTATTAGATAAGTATTCAACCCTGTGAGTCAATGCATGTTAGAATCACCGTTGGCAGTGATTGCTGCTGTGGATTTTTCTGGGCAAGTACCTAAGAGTTTTCCATACCTGGATTGTTCAACATTTGCTTTTTTTATGCTTCATGCTCTGTCAAATTGGTTGTTGAAAAAATGGCGCCGGAAGAAATGGCAGCAGTTTTACGGGCGGTAACCAATTGTGCTATGATGTGGGTTTTTTTCTCATTATTTGTAACTTATTTTGTACACAATGTTTCTGCCACCATATTTTACGGTAAAAAAAGAGCTTCTGGATATCAGGACAGCGATCACTCACCTCGGATTAGACAAAGATTTTGTCTTCAACAAGCAGGACGCACAGGACATGCTCCGAACACCCGACAATGCCAACATCCCAGTTATTGGCAAGAGGAAGAGACACAGGTACAGAGGACACAGAGCGGGGTACCTCGTAAGGATCCGCAGAAGGCGAGTGGGAAAGCTGACGTTACCGTCAATATTACTCGCCAATGTACAATCATTGGACAGTAAATTAGACGAGGTACGATCACGAATATCCTACCAACGGGTCATCAAAAACTGTAACATCTTCTGTTTCACAGAATCGTGGCTGAATGATGACATGGCTATTCATCTAGCGGGATATATACTGCACCGGCTTGATAGAACAGCACACTCCGGTAACACGATGGGAGGGGGGGGTCTTTGCATATTTATAAACGACAGCTGGTGCACAAAATCTAAGAAAGTCTCAGGATTTTGCTCGCCTCAAGTATCTTATGATCAACTGAAGACCAGACTATTTGCCAAGAGAGTTCTCATCTATACTTTTAGTGGCTGTTTATTTACCACCACAGATGGATGCTGGCACTAAGACCGCACTCAGTCAGCTGTTTTAAGGAAATCAGGAAACCACTCACCCAGGGGCTGAGCTCCTAGTGGCCGGAGACATTAATGCAGCAAAACTTAAATCAGTTCTACCTCATTTCTATCAGCATGTTAAATATGCAACAAGAGGGGAAAACATTCTAGATCATCTGTACTCCACACACAGAGACGCGTACAAAGCTCTCCCTCGCCCTCCATTTTGGCAATCTGACCACAATTCTATCCTCCTGATTCCTGCTTACAAGCTCAAATTAATGCAGGAAGCACCAGTGACTCGGTCTATAAAAAAGTGGTCAGATGAAGCAGATGCTAAACTGCACAGACTGGAACATGTTCCGGGATTCTTCCGATGGCATTGAGGAGTACACCACATCAGTCACTGGCTTTTTCAATAAGCGCATCGAGGACGTCGTCCCCACAGTGACTGTACGCACATAATCCAACCAGAAGCCATGGATTACAGGCAACATTCGCACTGAGCTAAAGGGTAGAGCTGTCGCTTTCAAGGTGTGGGACTCTAACACGGAAGCTTATAAGAAATCTCACTATGCCCTCCAACGAACCATCAATCAGGCAAAGCGTCAATACAGGACTAATATTGAATCGTACTACACTGGCTCCGACGCTCGTTTTATGTGGCAGGGCTTGCAAACCATTACAGATGACAAAGGGAAGCACATCCGCGAGCTGCCCAGTGACACAAGTCTACCAGATGAGCTAAATTGCTTCTGTGCTCGCTTCGAGTCAAGCAACACTGAGGCATACATGAGAGCATCAGCTGTTCCGGACGACTGTGTTATCACGCTCTCCGTCGCCAACGTGAGTAGACCTTTAAATAGGTCAACATTCACAAGGCTGCAGAACCAGATGGATTACCAGGATTTGTGCTCCGGGCATTTGCTGACAAACTGGCAGGTGTCACTGACATTTTCAACATGTCCCTGATTGAGTTTGTAATACCAAAATGTTTCAAGCAGACCACCATAGTCCCTGTGCCCAAGAACACTAAGGCAACCTACCTAAATGGCTACAGACTTGTGGCAATCACGTCCGTAGCCATGAAGTGCTTTGAAAGGCTGGTAATTGCTCACATCTACACCATTATCCCAGAAACCATAGACCCACTCCAATTTGCATACCTCCCCAACAGATCCACAGATGATGCAATCTCTATTGCACTCCACACTGCCCTTTCCCACCTGGACAAAAGGAACACCTACGTGAGAATGCTATTCATTGACTACAGCTCAGCGTTCAACACCAAAGTACCCTCAAAACTCATCACTAAGCTAAGGATCCTGGGACTGAACACCTCCCTCTGCAACTGGATCCTGGACTTCCTGACGGGCAGCCCCCAGGTGGTGAGGGTAGGTAGCAACACATCTGCCACGCTGATCCTCAACACTGGAGCCCCTCAGGGGTGCGTGCTCAGTCCCCTCCTGTACTCCCTGTTCACCCACGATTGCGTGGCCAGGCACGACTCCAACACCATCATTAAGTTTGCAGACGACACAACAGTGCTAGGCCTGGTCAACGACAACGAGACAACCTATCCCTCAACTTAACCAAGACTAAGGAGATGATTGTGGACTACAGGAAAAGGAGGACCGAGCACGCCCCCATTATAATCGACGGAGTTGTAGTGGAGTAAGTTGAAAGCTTCAAGTTCCTTGGTGTCCACATCACCAACTAACTAGAACGGTCCAAACACACCAAGACTGTTGTGAAGAGGGCACGTCAAAGCCTATTCCCCCTCAGGAAACTAAAAAGATTTGGCATGGGTTCTCAGATCCTCAAAATGTTCTACAGCTGCACCATCGAGAGCATCCTGACTGGTTTTATCACTGCCTGGTATGGCAACTGCTCGGCCTCTGACAGCAAGGCACTACAGAGTGTAGTGCGTACGTCCCAGTACATCACTGGGGCTAAGCTGCCTGCCATCCAGGACCTCTACCCCAGGCAGTGTCAGAGGAAGGTCCTAAAAATTGTCAAAGACCCCAGTCATAGACTGTTCGCTCTACTACCGCATGGCAAGCAGTACCAGAGTGCCAAGTCTAGGACCAAAATGTTTCTCAACAGCTTCCCAAGCCATATGACTCCTGAACAGGTAATAAAATGGCTACCTGGACAATTTGCATTGTGTGCCTCCCCCCAACCCCTCTTTTACGCTGCTGCTTCTCTCTGTTTATCATATATGCATGGTCACTTTAACTATACATTCATGTACATACTCCCTCAATTGGCCCGACTAACCGGTGCCCCTGCACATTGGCTACCCGGACTATCTGCATTGTGTCCTGCCACCCACCTCCCGCCAACCCCTCTTTTACGCTACTGCTACTCTTTGTTTATCATATATGTGTAGTCACTTTAACCGTGCCTACATGTACATACTACCTCAATCAGCCTGACTAACTGGTGCCTGTATATTGCCACGCTACTGTTATTTTTCACTGTCTTTACTGTTGTTTTTATTTCTTTACTTATCTATTGTTCACCTAATACCTTTTTTTTTTTTTACTTAAAAATTATCTTCACTCTTGGTGAGCAACTCCAGTTTAGATTTGGCCTTGTTTTAGGTTATTTTCCTGCTGAAAGGTGAATTCATCTCCCCGTGTCTGGTGGAAACCTGGTTTAGTCTACTTTTCTTGTAGGATTTTTGCCTGGAACAACTCCCCAGTCCTTAACAATTACAAGCATACCCATAACATGATGCAGCCACCACTATGCTTGAACATATAGAGTGGTACTCGGTAATGTATTGGATTTGCCCCAAACATAACAGTTTGTATTCAGGACAAAAAGGGAATTGCTTTGCCACATTTTCTTTGCGGTACTACTTTAGTGCATTGTTGTGACAAGGATGCATGTTTTAATGAAATAATTGATTCTATACAGGTTTCCTTTCACTCTGTCAATTAGGTTAGTTTTGTAGAGTAACTACAATGTTGATCCATCCTCAGTTTTCTCCTATCACAGCCATTAAAATCTAACTGTTTTAAAGTCACCCTTGACCTCAAGGTGAAATCCCTAAGTGGTTTCCTTCCTCTCCGGCAACTGAATTAGGGAGGACTCCTGTGGTATTTGTATTTTTTCAGTATTGAAAATCATGCCATATGTATATTGCCCAGGCTTATACTAGGTAAGTACTGCATCAAATTTGTCATATCAACTAATGCGATGTCTTTTTCCAGGAGTGGACCTGGAGCTGTGGGCCCATGAACACACATATGAGAGGTTGTGGCCTGTCTATGGCTACAAGGTCAGTTCCCATGTGAATAATCACTACATCACACACTCTCCATGTCATCAGTGTTTTGTCTGAAGAGCCTTTAATGTTCCTCTTCCAGGTCTTCAATGGGAGCATCGAACAGCCTTATGTAAACCCCAAAGCCCCAGTACATATCATCACAGGCTCTGCTGTAAGTAGACCACTGCTTTGACCACTCCTTTTTCAGTCAATGGGGGGTGTGCTGTGGTGTATAAATACACATGAATAAATGCACACATGAGTTGGTCATCCCCATATAAGAGTGGTGTCAGGACCGCACCAGAGCCTCAGTCCTGTTCCAAATGTCAGATGCCTGAGGATGAGCTTTAGGGAGGCATGTGGCTCTCCAGAAACAACATGAACCTTTGACTGAAAATGGGACACTATAGACTATCAAAGGACTGTGAAGTAGCATACAGTGCTTAGTGAAAGTCTACACAGCCTTGCAGTTTTAATATTTTGCTATCTAAAATTTCTATCTGGATTTCTTCACTGATCTGCACAACCTCCACATTTTCCAAGTAAAATACTTCTTCAGAAATAACAAGTCTTAATTGCAAAGGTCTTCACACCCCTTGCTGAGGTACATCTAAATAAGTTTAGGAGAAAATATTTTCATACAAAATCATATTTGTTGAATGAGGTCTATCTGTTTGCAAAAGTAGTGGTTCTCATGATTTTAGTTCTTGTGTCTAAGTTCCCTTGGTTGAATGTCTAACAATTCAACCGCAAAGCCACCAATGAGATTTAAAAGCATGTCTGGGATACATTTTTAAACAGGAATAGATCAGGGGAGGATAAGAAATGATTCCAATAACTTTTTGGCCTTAATTTAAAACCTTCAGGTTTGGATTAAAAGGATCGGGCCCTTTTTTTTCATTTTTCACCTAAAATGACATACGCAAATCTAACTGCCTGTATGTAGCTCAGGACCTGAAGCAAGGATATGCATATTCTTGATACCATTTGAAAATAAATACTTTGAAGTTTGTGGAAATGTGAAATTAATGTAGGAGAATAACACATTAAATCTGGTAAAAGATAGTACAAAGAGGGAAAAAAAACAAGCATTTTTTGTGTACCATCTTTGGAATGCAAGAGGCCATAATGTATTATTCCAGCCCCGGTGCCATTTAGATTTTGGCCACTAGATGGCAGCAGTGTATGTGCAAAGTTTTAGACTTATCCAATGAACCATTACATATCTGTTCATAATGTTGTATCAAGACTGCCCAAATGTGCCTAATTGGTTTATTAATACATTTTCAAATTCAGAACTGTGCACTCTTCTCAAACAATAGCATAGTATTCTTTCACTAATAGCTACTGTTAATTGGAAAGTGCAGTTAGATTAACAAGAATTTAAGCTTTCTGCCCATATGAGATATGTCTGTCCTGGGATTTTTTTGTTACTTACTACCTCATGCTAATCATATTAGCCTACGTTAGCTCAAACCGATCCCGTAGAGGCCAAATCCAATATAACATATCAGAGTGAAACCCTCTGTATTTTCAACTATTGTGGTGGCAGCATCATGTTATGGGTATGCTTGTCACCAGGAGGGACTGAGTTTGTCATGATCAAAATAAATATGAAAGTAGCAAAGCCCGGGTAAAAAGTTAGAGGAGAACCTTATAAATATCTAACCCTGCTGGACAATGTGGTTTTACTGTAGAAAATGTTCTTTAGGGGGAAGAAAATGATATGTAATCCCTTTTTTTATTTTATTTTTATTTTTAACTTCAAGTCAGCCAAATCTATGCTGTGCAAGGGGTGTTTAGACTTTCACTAGGCACTGTAGGATGGCCTGTAGATATCTATGGTCTTTTCAGGGCTGCCGTGAGAATCATGATCCGTTCGTCCCTAATCCGAGGGACTGGAGTGCCTTCCGCAGTACAGATTATGGATACACCCGCATGCAGGTGCACAACACCACCCATCTGTACCTGGAGCAGGTCTCCGATGACCAGGTGAGCAGAGAGGGAAGTCCTCAGTTCTATAACTATGAAGTGAATGATCTTCTCCAATCTCTTACTGATATGTAATACACTTCATGGGGAAAAAAACAAGTCATTGCCCTGTTCATTCAGTTTTGTTGGCTCAGTGATAAAGGAGAATGCCTCTTTGTCGTTCAGTATGGTAAGGTGATCGACAGCATCTGGGTGGTGAAGGAAAAACACGGATTCTCAGCCTGGTTCTGAAGACCCCAAGAAACCCAGCCAATCAAATCAACATCTCTTCTCAGGAAATGCACTTTGAAACCTAATCATGGTGAACTGCACTGTTGACTGCTATCAAACCAATCATAGGAAAATTATTATTTTCCAAATAATGGATATCTTTGCACACAGGCCCATCCGTGGAGGACCATTAGGGATTAGACACATGTTTCAGAATGGGAGGAAAAGCGAATCTTCAGATTTCAAACTGTCTGCTCATATTTATGCTGTCTTCTGTTGGTTATTCAAGAATCAAGATGAAATCAGTGAATTAGCTGAGCACATTGAGAGAGGCCCAAACCTGAGGTGACAGTTATTTTATACAGTAGATCACAATCATATCTCTGTACATCTTAGTTTCATTCAAATGGGCACAATGTGGTTAGTTTCCCATGATAAATGGTTGTAAGGGGCCTACATTTTATAACAGTCTACTCATATTGCTACCTAGATTTGTATGTATCTGTTAAATGTTTAACATAAAAAAATGTATATTGTTAGTGAGAAAGGAACAAACAAACGGTTGTTTAAAGCACCAATAGAAAAATGCTATGATTCAATGTAAATCGTCTCATTTTACTGTCTTGTTAAGAATGGTACTGTAAAACAAGGCATCAGACTTAACTATATCAATAAATCCTGTCTTTTCAAGTGTATGTCAGTTTCTCCAGAAGTAGCAGGCACCTGGCAGGCGACCTCAAACAAATTGGCTTCTTTAACTCAACCTGCCCTGAGTCCTCACAGGCACACTAAGGGATAGTACCACCAGGCCATATCCTATCTGCTGCACCAAGCACGTTTTCCACTGGCCAAGAACTGGAAATATGTTTAAAAGATCAAGTCTCTCATCATTCCATCAAGATGACTGATCCTTACTTGGCGAATCTAAAACGCTGCAGCCTCCGTTGACTTGTCCAACACAACAACAGTCAGGAGCTGCATGCTGACTAGGATGGTTACTGGCAGCCCACTAGCCCAACTCAATGTGTGTTTGAGCTAACAGACTCCAGCTGTTAAAATGCAGTATACGACAAAATAGGTACTGTATCATATCCCGTACATAACCATTCTGCCAAGTGAATAAATAAAGTCCCTGTAAATTAAAAAGGTTTTACAACTCGTCACCTGGATCAATATCCAAATGTTAAAAAAAGGAAGCCGCTAACATCACAGTATGGGGCTTTAAAAGGTAGCTACACAGGAAGTTGAAGTTACCCATTACACACATGCAGTGGCTGCTGCGTTACTGGTGGTATTCAGTCACTAATGAAGTCAGTACACGTAGGAGGTTGTTAATTTACTGAGCCTAACAGTAGCTCAGAGAGTTAGAGGTCGTCTGAGGCCTGGGTCATTTAACAGTACGTGCCCATTTCCTAGCCTAGCGCGCATGCCTCCTGTTAATTGCCTTACATTATCTGTCTTTGGTTGCAACAGTCACTACCGAGTTCCATACGGCCTCTGGAAGCACTGTTTGTCGGGAGCTTCATGAAATGGGCTGATAGGGCCAAGCAGCACACAAGCCTAAGATCGCCCAGCGTCGGCTGGAGTGGTGTAAAGCTCGCCGCCATTGGACTCGTGCAGTGGAAACGTGTTCTCTGGATTATATTTTTTTTAACCTTTATTTAACTAGGCAAGTCAGTTAAGAACAAATTCTTATTTTCAATGACTGCCTAGGAACAGTGGGTTAACTGCTTGTTCAAGGGCAGAATGACAGATTTGTACAATTTTGAACTTGCAACCTTCCGGTTACTAGTCCAACGCTCTAACCACTAGGCTACCCTGCCGGATTGATGAATCACGCTTCACTATCTAGCAGTTCAATGGACGAATCTGGATTTGGTGGATGCCAGGAGAATGCCTCCTGCCCCAATGCATAAAGTTTGGTGGAGGAGGAATAATGGTCTGGGAATATTTTTCATGGTTCGGGCTAGGCCCCTTAGTTCCAGTGAAGGGAAATCTTAACATTACAGCATACAATGACATTCTAGATGATTCTGTGCTTCCAACTTTGTGCCAAAAGTTTGTGGAAGGGCCTTTCCTGTTTCAACATGACAATGCCCCCTTGCACAAAGCAAAGTTCATACAGAAATGGTTTGTCAAGATCGCTGTGGAATAATTTGACTGGCCTGCACAGAACCCTGACCTCAACCCCATCGAACACCTTTGGGATGAATTGGAACACCGACTGCGAGCCAGACCTAATCGCCCAACATCAGTGCCTGACCTCACTAATGCTCGTGGCTGAATGGAAGCAAGTCCCCGCAGCAATGTGGAAATCCTTATCAGAAGAGTGGAGGCTGTTATAACAATAGGGGGTAAAAACTCCATATTAATGAATGTTTGAAGAGCAGGTGTCCACATACTTTTGGTAATGTAGCGTATTTCAGTCATAGTAAGTACATTTTACCTCAATAAAGTAGCTATTAGTTTAAGTCAGTGCTAGTAAGAAAAGAAAATAAGTGTGCATGTTAGTTAACAAAAGGTAAAGGTGTTAAAACATATATATATTGAGGGGGTGCTGTGGGATTATTTAAGATACTCTGAAGATAAAAGACCCCTATGCCACTGTGTTCCTGTCCTTTGACCCTTTATCCAGTATATTGCAGAGACCCTGTTGTGTGTGCTGAGGTGCACAGGGTACAATTTGTCGGGTGGAGGGGGACTGGTTGACTTGCTGTAAATGTATATCTTGAGACATTGTGTTTGTTTACTATGATTGATGACCACCATTTATAATCCTAGAAAGCTCTGCTGTTTTCCCTCTCAATCATCTAACCGTAATGTATATTACATGAGAGGACAATACATAGATCTCATTTCAGCAGAGGGGGCTGCTTTGTAAGCACAAAGTTCATGCTGTTAATGAGTGTATCACATGGTATTCACGTTTGTCTGTTGTTGACTTCATGTGTTTTTGTGAAAAATGTATCCCTTTCTAGGAAAAAACTAGCAAGGAGAAAATAACATGTCACTTCAGATCGCATGCCTATTTGTGAAATACGATGTGCTTATTAATGTCTATGGCAGAGATAGCAGGTTTGCGGTTAAAAGTCCTTTGTTGACCGAAGTAATTATTTCTGTATCTTGAACAGAGATGTTATTTTCTTGTGTGTCTGGCCATAATTTTAAATTGGTGGAATGTGCACTTTTACTTGGCAAAATAAAAGCAAGCTGGTTTGGCATAACAGAATCTTTGATCAGACACTAAAGACACTTTTAAATCCACCACTCCTAGTCCATGTTAGTATAGTGTGTTAGTAAAGTTGCTGTTTCCTTTGCCCTGCAGTGTAAGAAGTCAAGGAGACCTAGTGCCTTTCCTAGATAGGCTGACGGTTCCACGTAGCCTATAGGAAGTAGAGGTTGACCCTGCTCTTTGGCTTGTCTCAAATGAACACAATGGAATTCACCTTGTTCGTCCTAATCAGATTGCATGGCCCTGGGAACTATTAACAGGCCTTGCTCTGGGTTATGATGATATAGCACAGGATGTAGTACCTCCATTGTACCATCCAGGTCATGACCTTCCTGGAGTCTTCAAGGTAACATATCTACTTCCATCATCACTCATTTTACCACTACAAGGTCATTAGTAATGACACATCTATACCCAAATAGTTGTCCTCTGGAGGCTGATGGGTTTAATAGTCTCCAGAGTGATGACCACGTAGAGACTCACGTGAGAATGGAAAGAAAACATCTTCTATTCAAAACAGCCGTCAAGAATCCCTGGTAGAACACTCTAAACTCTCCTCAGAATGGCACTGCGGTTAGTCCTCACTGTTTATCTATTTCCAAAAGAGTAAAGTAGTCCCTTCAACATCAAATTCCCCCTCCAGAGTCAACGTCTGTGTGGTATTTTTGCTCCACAGGAGATCAAGAGGAGAGCTGCTTGATCCAAGGATAGCCTGCTGCCATCCTCTCTGTGGACTTGGACTTGAACATTTTTAATGAATTCAAGCTCTCAGATGTTCCGTGAAGAAATGTAATCAAATCAGAACACTCAGTGTGCTTCCACAACCACAATGCAAGAGATACAGATGTAGGATCTTAATTTGATCACTCTTTTGTTGCTGAGAATTTTACTCCACAGCAGGAAATGCAAACTTGTAGTATATTCAATGTTTAAAAAGGTTTCTAAAGTTTGTAATTTTGACTTTAAAATGTAAGACTTGATTTGCCCTACAAAGAAGTTATTGTATCAACCCCAACAAAGAATCCACATCATAATTCACATTTCCTGTTGCTGCAGGATTATTTTCTGTTTCTGTAGCAAACTGGCTCAAATTAAGATCCTATATCTGTATGATATTTTCCCTCTGCCCCTTATAAAGAGCCCAGGCTGGTATGCAGCGCTGCACATCTCCCCACATTCCTGCTGTAGATCTTCTCTTAATAACAATACCACTGATTTACAGGACCCAAGAATGTGGTGTCAACAGGAGGAGTGCAGCACGAAAAGCGAACCTCCATAGTAAATCTGAAACAAACACAACACAGGGCTCAGAGCTGGAAAAACGCTATGGCAGTCCTGTGTTTTTTCGTCTCCCACAACATGTGTAAGCAAAGTGTCACATTGTCATATTCCAGCACATGGGCTCAGATTGTCTGGTTGCAACTCACATCATCAGAATGGGGTGTCAGATGGACAATTTCAAAAGGTGACCTCCTTTGATCGATTGCTGTATACACATGTACTATAAGTAGTTACCACCACCAGAATTCATTGTAGAGGTCCCTGTTTACACTGAAAGATACCTTGAGTGTGTGTACAATTAAGATGGAATCAATGTCAATACACTAATACACCTCATTTTAACTGAAAAGGGACTACCATAGCTTACTGCTGAGCTATTTCATACCAAATGAGACCATGCATATATTAGAATTGACCTTTGTTGTAAACACACATGTTGGCAAGACCGGAACACATAATACACATGTACTGTGTATGATCCCTTGCAGATTGCTAACTGCTAACCGCTAGCTTGCATGCCCCGGTCTGCTAACTGCTAGCTTGTTTAGCCCCGGCCTACTAACTGTTAGCGTGTTAGCATCGGCCTGCTAACTGTCTGAATCGCCGTGTACCCAGTCAGCCCAACCACTCACTGGACCCATATGTTCACTTGGCTACGCATGCCTCTCTAATATCAATATGCCTTGTCCATTACTGTCCTGGTTAGTGATTACTGTCTTATTTCACGGTAGAGCCTCTGGCCCTGCTCAATATGCCTTAACCAACCATGTTGTCCCACCTCCTACATATGCGATGACATCACCTGGTTTAAGCGTCTCTAGAGACTATATATCTCTCATCATTACTCAATGCCTAGGTTTACCTCCAATGTATTCACATCCTACCTTACCTTTGTCTGTACACTATGGCTTGAATCTATACTATCGTGCCCAGAAACCTGCTCCTTTAACTCTCTGTTCCGAACGTGCTAGACGGCCAGTTTGTATAGCATTTAGCCGTACCCTTATCCTATTCCTCCTCTGTTCCTCTGGTGATGTAGAGGTTAATCCAGGTCCTGCAGTGCCTAGCTCCACTCCCACTCCCTAGGTGCTCTCATTTGTTGACTTCTGTAACCGTAAAAACCTTGGTTTCATGCATGTTAACATTAGAAACCTACTCTCTGAGTTTGCTTTATTCACTGCTTTAGCACACTCTGCCAACCTGGATTTCTTAGCCATGTCTGAATCCTGGCTTAGGAAAACCACCAACAACCCTGAAATCTCCATCGCTAACTATACAATTTTCCGCCAAGATAGAACTGCCAAAGGGGGCGGTGTTGCAATCTACTGCAAAGATAGTAATACAGAACTCTGCAGGCTATCCAAGTCTGTACCCAAACAATTCGAGCTTCAACTTCTAAAAATTCTCCTTTCCAGAAACAAGTCTCTCACTGTTGCCGCTTGCTATAGACCTCCCTCTGCCCCTAGCTGTGCCCTCGATACCATATGTGAATTGATTGCCCCCCATCTATCTTCTGAGCTCGTGCTACTAGGTGACCTAAACTGGGACATGCTTAACACCCCGGCCATCCTACAATCCAAGCTTGATGCGCTCAATCTCACACAAATTATCAATGAACCTACCAGGTACAACTCCAAATCCGTAAACACGGGCACCCTCATAGATGTCATCCGAACTAACTCGCCCTCCAAATACACCTCTGCTGTTTTCAATCAAGATCTCAGTGATCACTGCCTCATTGCCTGCATCCGTAATGGGCCTGCGACCAAACGACTACCCCTCATCACTGTCAAACGCTCCTTTAAAAACTTCTGTGAGCAGGCCTTTCTAATCGACCTCGCCGGGGTATCCTGGAATGACATTGACCTCATCCCGTCAGTAGATGATGCCTGGCTATTCTTTAAAAATGCCTTCCTCGCCATCTTAAATAAGCATGCCCCATTCAAAACATTTAGAACTAGGAATAGATATAGTCCTTGGTTCACTCCAAACCTGTCTGCCCTTGACCAGCACAAAAACATCCTGTGGCGTTCTGCATTAGCATCGAATAGCCCCCGTGATATGCAACTTTTCAGGGAAGTTAGGAACAAATATAAACAGGCTAAGGCTAGCTTTTTCAAACAGAAAAGTGCACCTCAGCCACGCTCAAGGTCCTAAACGACATCATAACCGCCATCGATAAGAAACATTACTGTGCAGCCGCCTTCATCGACCTGGCCAAGGCTTTCGACTCTGTCAATCACCACATTCTTATTTGTAGACTCTGCAGCCTTGTTTTCTCAAATTATTGCCTCGCCTGGTTTACCAACTACTTCTCTGATAGAGTTCAGTGTGTCAAATCAGAGGGCCTGTTGTCCGGACATCTGGCAGTCTCTATGGGTGTGCCAAAGCATCCTTCATTCATGCTGCCAAACATACCCTCGTAAAACTGACCATCCTACCGATCCTTGACTTCGGTGATGTCATCTATAAAATAGCCTCTGACACTCTACTCAACAAACTGGATGCAGTCTATCACAGAGCCATCCGTTTTGTCACCAAAGCCCCATACACTAGCCACCATTGTGACCTGTACGCTCTCGTTTGTTGGCCCTCGCTTCATACTCGTTGCCAAACCCACTGGCTACAGGTCATCTTCAAGTCTCTGCTAGGTAAAGCCCCGCCTTGTCTCAGTTCACTGGTCACCATAGCAGCACCCACCCGTAGTACGTTCTCCAGCAGGTATATCTCACTGGTCACCCCCAAAGCCAATTCCACCTTTCCTTCCAGTTCTCTGCTGCCAATGACTAGAACGAACTGCAAAAATCAGCTGTCAGAGCAGCTCACAGATCACTGCACCTGTACATAGCCCATCTGTAAACAGCCCATCTATCTACCTACATCATCCCCATACTGTATTTATTTATTTATCTTGCACCCCAGTATCTCTACTTGGTCATTCATCTTCTGCACATCTACCATTCCAGTGTTTAATTGCTATATTCTAATTACTTCGCCACCATGGCCTATTTATTGCCTTAACTCCCTTATCTTGCCTCATTTGCACTCACTGTATATAGACGTTTTGTTTTCTTTTGTTCTACTGTATTATTGACTATATTTTGTTTATTCCATGTGTAACTCTATGTTGTTGTATGTGTCGAATTGCTATGCTTTATCTTGGCCAGGTCGCAGTTGCAAATGAGAACTTGTTCTTAACTAGCCTGCCTGGTTAAATAAAGGTGAAATAAAAATAGACATTTCATGGAGTTTAGACAACGGCAAGAGCCGGCTTCTCTGAGCTTTGACAATGAAATCTGCAACAATCTGAGAGGCAGTACTGGTGTAATTATTTCCCCTGTTCAGTGATGGATCAGTGAGACATTAGTTTAATTGTTGGACAATAAGATTCAACCCATGCGTCAAGAACAATTAGTACAGCCAAATTATAATTTGCTTACAGGCAATTTAACACAGTAAGGGGATGGCCCTCTCATTTTGAAGTCTCTGACTCCTATTCCCCTTGTTCTCCTCTGATATAGAGACCACAAAGGGCCCAATATTGGCCACAAAGGTCAAACTTTATACTGTTCGAGACCTTAAGTTCTGGGCCCTAGGTCTGAACCCGCCCTGTGCAGCTGGGTCCTGGATTTCCTGACGGGCTGCACCCAGGTGGTGAAGGTAGGAAACAACACATCCACTACGCTGATCCTCAACACAGGGGCCCCACAAGGGTGTGTGCTCAGCCCCCTCCTATACTCCCAGTTCACCCATGATTGCATGGCCATGCACACCTCAAACTCAACAGTAGTAGGCCTGATTACCAACAATGACGAGACAGCCTAGCATGACGAGACAACCAGCATTGTATTTGGAACAAAACACTCACTAAACCCCAAACCTCAACTAAATCTTGTAATAAATCATGTGGAAATTGTGCAAGTTGAGATGACTAAACTGCTTGGAGTAACCCTATATTGTAAACTGTCATGGTCAAAACAGAAGTCTTGTCTATAATAAAGCGATACTCTGCCTTAACAACACTATCAACAAGGCAGGTCCTACAGGCCCTAGTTTCGTCGCATCTTGACTACTGTTCAGTTGTGTGGTCAGATGCCACAAAAAAACAGAACAGGGCAGCACGGCTGGCACTTGAATGTACACAGAGTGGTAATATTAGTAATATGCATGTCAATCTCTCCTGGCTGAAAGTGGAGGAGAGATTGATACAAAACTACTTTTATTTATGAGAGGTATTGACATGTTGAATGCACGGGAGCTGTCTGTCTAAACTACTGGCACAGTATTATTAGAATTTTGCCCCCCCCCACTTCTAAAACCAAAGTTGCACCCCTGGCTCATCCTAATATTTATATATTTCTTATTTCAATTATTTTACTTTTAGACTTGTGTGTATTGTTGTGAATTGTTAGATACTACTGCAGTGTTGGAGCTAGGAACACAAGCATTTCGCTACACCTGTAACAACATATGCTAAATCTGTGTATGTGACCAATACAATTTAATTTGGAACTAAAATCACAGATTAATGAGGTGCAGGTCTGAGAATACACCAAGAGCCGACAGGAAGAGAGTGCTTGTGCCAAGGAGCATGGATTCAATTTATTAACTTTGAGCCTCGACACTAAAAGGCATAGGGGGCTGTGTGACAACAGGGTATACTAGAAAACTGGCTGTTGTTGGCAGACAGTACTGGGGCATGCCTTTTGGCATAAGAGGTCTCCATTTGGGTCCATTTAACTCCAAACGATTCTTGTTTAACAGCCTTCTCATTTCCAGTAAGAGTAGTCTGTGCCTGATGTTCTTCTCCAACCCAGCGAAATGTACAATCGATGCTGGAGACAGCTCGCCTATTCATTCTACTGCTACTCTTTTCAGTGCTGTGTCAGACACTGTAATATGAACATCAGTAAGAGAAACAGCATGGCATGGCTGGCACAACTCTAGGTTTGGCACAGCTGACCAGTGCGTTCACAGAAAACTGCCACGGAGAACAATGCCCAGCTTCTTATGCCTTCTCCCTGTCCCGGTTTCTCCATGCCAGGCAGTCACTCCGTCTCCCGTACCATTGGTTGAGGTAATGTTCCCACATAGGGCTTAAGGCATCAGCGATAACTTTTAATGGGGAAAACCCTTACAAACAGGACAATAAGGCTGTTGATACTTGTCACAGTCAGATTGGGCATTACTGTCGTAGAGTACAGGGCTATGTGGAGGTGAACGGTCCACTGCTGAGGTGTCAGGTATAAAACCTCACTTTAACTCCATTTCATATCTGAACATTCCCCATCTAAAGGCCCCTGTGAGGTTTACACAGTGATACAGGGTAACATGAGGAGCCTTGTAAGTCTCCCATTTTAAAACTATCTAGATAGGATGGACTCTATAAACAGTCTTAATTGACACTATACTGTAAAAGAGTTATACATAGAGAACCCTTGTGGGGCATTTAGTGGTTAAAAGAAACCACAGGCCCTGTGCTGTTTGGGATTTAGTAGTGAAGCTCTGCTTCCTGCCTGCCTGCATCTGACAGTGTACTCATCTTTTGCTAAATGGGCTAGAAACCGCTTAGTACCATGGGAATGTTATGACAAGAAACAACATGACACCAGCCTGTTAAGCAGACATTAAAGAGTGTTTCAACACCTTATTCCTCATGGGGGGAATATGACTGGGCCCATTCTCTGGCAGCTTCAGACTCTCAGAGGGATCACTCTTGGCGCACAGCGGCACTGCCATGTCAAACAGGAGAGCTATTAGCTGCTCTAAGCCCCCACCGTTCCCCCTGAGGTCACATTACACTGTCTGTCATCTCAAACCCATTGACAACTGACCATGTCTACAGGGCTGCTCTCTGCTGGTTGGAGATTATGGTGATGAGCACTCAGAGTGACACTTACATAGAGAGGGCTGTGTTGGCTCTGTAGGCCTGGCAGCTTCTCACAGTTCACAGGGGAGTCTGAGGCCTATAGGCTGGATTGAATTGCCTTCTAAACTTCCATGCCACAGTTGGGGCTTCTAAGGTAATATTCTACTGGAAAAGGATATTTAGTTGTGGTTTTGTGTTTCCCACTGTCTCCCTCTGAGGGACCTCAAATAGCCCTCACCAGCCCGCTCTAACTGCAAAAACACAGATGTGCCACGACTGAATAAGTATTTGAAAAATATGTTGAGCAACAGCAGGCGTTTTTGTCATTACAGTACCTGATGTCCTTGGCCTTGTGACATAGTAAGGACCAGACACAGACAGGTCTGGTGGTATGCTGCTGTCCGCTCGCTCTCTGTCTGTCTAGACCTGTACTGCTGACATTGGATCTGTCTACTGAAACGTCTCAAAACCTTAAAAAATGTATTAATGACAGCTGACAAAAATACCAAATGTTTAGTTATTTCTATTAGTTATTATTTGTCCCAAATAATGTGTGAGTCTTCAGGCTCTATTCAATCCACATTGTGGAAATTCAGCTTTACAGCGTGATTGAAATTTAAAGGCAATGTTCCTGCTTTACAGGAGACTGCATTCACGGTAACACTGCTTATGCCGGCTCAATTGGAAGTTACCTTTAAATTTCTAGCGCGGAATCTGCAATTCTTCAGCTTTAAAGTTTGAAGAGAGCCCTTACTATTAGTTATCTCCAATGAATAAACTATGTAACCATAAATTGTTACACCAATAAACATTCATTATGTAACCATATTCTAATCTTACAGAATTCATGAAACCCCAGAAAAACGGCTCACCTATTAGGCCCTTCTCATGATAAGAGGAACAGGTGTTTGTAGTTTCTCACCTGTTTCACCATGAGAGGGAGAGAACCCTACATAATCATATCTCGGGGTGTTTTTGCACTTCACAATAAGCACATTTATCCAACGATTAGACGGGTCCTGCTGGGCAGAGTGGAGGGGGAATTTTGTGGCTGCCCGTTGCTTATTGAAGCTCAGGACTAGCAGAAAGGGGGTCTGTAAGATGGCTCTAAAGGACAGTACCAAACTTCACTACTTGTTCTACCAGTAAACCAAAACCAACAGGTATGCACGTAGAAGTGTTTTCTCTGTCACCTCAACCTGTGCTTGTTTTCTCTCATATCATCTCAATTCTGTGTGGGAGAGCAGATACCGTACAATCAAGAGCTGGGCCTGAAATTACTAGAATTATTTTGGGGGAATTCATTTGCAAGTTTGACGTATTTGCCCCTCCAAGAGTAACAAGCGTTATTGTACATGTGCTGACCACCTGAGTTGGAAGACTACCTGAGCTTCATACAAATGGACAGGAGGAACTCCAGAGCAGTTATTATGAATACACCAATACTGGCTTGATAGACTTCTTTGGCTACGGTAAAGGACAATGGATTGGCTGCTGCTGACCAGGGTAAAAAGAAACAGAACTGAAATACCTTCCGGACCTAACAATATGCAATATCACGCCTCTAATGAATCCAACCAAATACCTTTCTTATCAAATCAATATATTTGTACAGCTTATCAGATATTGATGGCATCCTGATGGCATGCCATGGGAGGGATAGATTGGGATTGTCCTGGCCAGGCCGGATGTGGCCTGAGCTAGAGAGGTTCCACTGGCCTGCCCAGGAGCCCTCTGGGTAAATCTTATTATCAGTCCAACGCAGCTCTCCCCATGCAGGCGTTTCCATGCAGCTCTTTCTCTAAAGAGCCCACGTGTTGATCATTAAGGGAACAGCACCTCTGGAATGTTCTCCAGCTGGCCCGGGATACTTTATCTGATAGAGACTGGATCTGGTCTGGTGCTGTGTTTTGATCGCACACAACAGGACCAGGCCGAAGCAGTGCAGAGGGTCAGGGGGACTGCTAGTCAGTTACTGTAACTCCCTCCCTCATGACCTCACATCTGTTGTTCATGCTTTAACCAAACACATTTTCTTATTTCTATGGAGCATTAAAACTATTCGTCACCTAGACTTTTCTTGACAACAGGTTGTTAATGTTATGAATCAAAGCGTAAAAGGAATGAAATATTTCCATGCATGACACATCCTCATAAAACAATTATGATCCCAGTTCAAACATAAATAGGTGTAGTTGATGGTATTATTTCAGATATTATTGTAATAAATAATGGAGATTATTTCATTTGTTTGTGTGCATAAACTTTGTGTCAAAGTTATTTTGGATTTGACTCCAGCACAAGAAAACAGAACGTTAAACTGCATTAATAAACCCTTCAAATCTGAAGACACAAATCACCTTTCCACTTTACAAAAACAAGTGATTTTTTTTCAGGTCTTGCACATAATTGTTTCGCCACCCATTCATTATATGTTATGCTGGGGTACGGGATGTTCCCATTTCTTGATTAAAATAGGGAAAGCGAATCCAAAGTTTGGACTGAGGAGTCCTGTGTTGAAGCCTTCATCAATTTCTCTGGCTGAGGTTTATTCAGTCTAGTGAAAAGCATGAGCTGCTATTGAAATAGAGAGAATTGCACACTCTACATATAAGCTTCCAGTAATTTACTGAGTAAACCACAAACATTTCGGCATCACAGTGCCTTCCATTCGATGTCCCTCATTTGGATATATCCACTGGGTGTATATATGCATGCATGAATAAATTAATATAAAGGGGTGAAACAAAAAATGGATCAAATCAAATGTTATTCGTCACATACATGTGTTTAGCAGATGTTATTGCGGGTGTCGCGAAATGCTTGTGTTTCTAGCTCCGACAGTGCAGTAATATCTACCAAGTAATATCTAACAATTTCACAACATATACCCAATTACACAAAAATCAGAGTAAAGGAATGTAATTAAGAATATATAAATGTATGGACGAGCAATGTCAGAGCGGCATAGACTAAGATACAGTAGAATAGTATAGAATACAGTATATACAGTGGGTCAAAAAAGTATTTAGTCAGGCACCAATTGTGTAACTTCTCCCACTTAAAAAGATGAGAGAGGCCTGTCATTTTCATCATAGGTACACTTCAACTATGATGGACAAAATGAGAAAAAAAATCCAGAAAATCACATTTTTAATGAATTTATTTGTAAATTATGGTTGTATTACAGACTCGGACAGGGAGAGGTTGAAAATGTCATTGAAGACACTTGCCAGTTGGTCACCCCATGCTCGCAGTACACGTCCTGGTAATCCGTCTGGCCCTGTGGCCTTGTGAATGTTGACCTGTTTAAAGGTCTTACTCACATCGGCTGCGGAGAGCATGATCACACAGTCTTTCGGGAACAGCTGTTTCAGTGAACATGCATGTTTCTGTGTTATTTGCCTCGAAGCGAGCATATAAGTTATTTCGCTCGTCTGGTAAGCTTGTGTCACTGGGCAGCTCTTGGGTGTGCTTCCCTTTGTAGTCTGTAATGGTTTGCAAGCCTTGCCACATCTGACGAGCATCAGAGCCGGTTTGATACGATTTGATCTTAGTCCTGTATTGACGCTTTGCCTGTTTGATGGTTCGTCAGAGGGCATAGCGGGATTTCTTATAACCTTCCGGGTTAGAGTCCTGCACCTTGAAAGTGGCAGCTTGTAACCTTTAGCTCAGTGTGGATGTTGCCTGTGATGCATGGCTTCTGGTTGGGGTATGTACGTACAGTCACTGTGGGGAAGATGTCATCGATGCACTTATTGATGAAGCCAGTGACTAATGTGGTGTACTCCTCAATTCCATTGGAGGAATCCCGGAACATATTCCAGTCTGTGCTAGCAAAACAGTCCTGGAGCTTAGCATCTGCTTTATCTGACCACTTTTTTATTAATCAAATCACTGGTTTTACTGCTTAGTTTTTGCTTGTTAGTAGGAATCAGGAGGATAGAATTATGGTTAGATTTGCCAAATGGAGTGCGAAAGAGAGCTTTGTACACGTATCTGTGTGGAGTAACGGTGGCCCAGAGGTTTTTTCCCCTCTGGTTGCATATTTAACATGCTGATAGAAATTTGGTTAAACGGATTTAAGTTTCCCTGCATTAATGTCCCTGGCTACTAGGAGCGCCGCCTCTGTGTGAGCGTTTCCTTGTTTGCTTATGACGGAATACAGCTCATTCAATGTGATCTTTGTGCCAGCCTCAGTCTGTGGTGGTATGTAAACAGCTACGAACAGATGAATACAGATGAACACTCTCTAGGTAGATATTGTAGTCTTTTGCTTATCCTGAGATACTCTACCTCAGGCGAGCAATAGATGCCACTGTTTTATCCTGCCAGTACAGCGTATAACCAGACAGCTGTATGTTGATAGTGTCGTCGTTCAGCCACGACTCCGGGAAGCATAAGATATTACAGTTTTACAGATAGTACATATTACAGATAATTACAGATAATGCAGCCTTGTTGATTAAATTTGACCCTGGAAGTAACCAAAGATGTTCACTTGCTCCCTCGAGCTAATTTGAGGGCCGAGGAGGCAACAATAGTGAATTGGATCTTCACTTAAGCTGGCAATCAAGCTGCATCCCCGAGGGAAAGAGGCTAGCTCAATGGCTGAGGGGATAGAAATAACATGTTTGGACTGCAAGATTTCTGGCACTCACAGACTTGTAACTTCTTTAAGAGGCTCCTCTATCTTCCACTCGTTACCTGTATTAATGGCACCTGTTTGAACTTGTTATCAGTATAAAAGACCCCTGTCCACAACCTCAAACAGTCACACTCTAAACTGTTGCACTACTTTACTGTACAGACAATAACTCTCCCTTAATTGGAAACTGACAGCTCTATTACACTACTGTTTTTTTCACACAGTTTGTGGCTGGGTTTACTATGTTTTTTCTGTTGCACTACTAGGCTACATACAGTAACTATGCTAGTTTCCATTGGCTATCCTAGTTTTCCTTTGGAAAGTCACTTTGCACAGTGTGTAGCCGAGGTCACTATTTTTCTGTTGTACTTACAGTTAAGACAGTGACTATCCTAGTTTCTCCTGGAAACTCACATTACAGCTCTATTACACTGCTGTTTTCACACAGTGTGTAGCTGGGTTTACTATTGTTTTCTGCTGAACTACTTTACAGGAAAACAGTAACTATCTTAGTTTCCCTTGGAAACTCACGTCTCAGCTCTAAAACACTGAGGGTTTCCGTATGTAGTTGTGTTTACTATAGTTCTGTTGCACTACTTTACAGTACAGACAGTAACTATACTAGTTTCCTTTGGAAACTCACATTACAGCTCTATTTCACTGCTGTTTTTCACAGTGTGTTGCTGGGTTAGTGCTCGATAGATTTTCTGTTACACTACTTTACAGTACAAAGAGTAACTATCATAGCTAGTTTCCTTTGGAAACTCACAACTCAACTCTATTACACTGAAGGGTTCAGGGTATAGCTGGGTTTACTATAATCATGTTATACTACTTTACAGTACAGATAGTATCTATCCTAGCTTCCCTTAGAAACTCACATAACAGCTAGATTACACTGCTTGTCTTATGCAGTGTGTAGCTGGGGATGTTACACTGCAGGGTATACACTACCCTTCTCTTCTTCCCACAGAGATAAACTACCATTTCCAGTATGGTGTTTCACCTTGGGAAATGCAAGGTGTCCCTGCCCACAGTCAGCGAACCTCTAAGAAGGGTGGCACTCCGCAGTCAGGTGCCGCCGGCATTAGCAGCTTCTCACAGGCCCAAACGCCAAACTGAGCGAGGCGGTAGAGTCCCCATGGGTACCTCATGGGTACTGAATACAGTGATGGAAGGCTACGTCTTTTAGTGTTGACATCCTGGTTGACTGAATGTTTCAGAAAGAGATGAAAGGACTGCCGACTTACATCCTAACCCCTCATTCTGGCCAAGGGTTCTGTCTGACAGACACATTGACCGGCCATTATAGTTGTCCACATACGCCCCTCTCCATGTAGCAGGTGAACTAGGGGCTTACCCCTGTGTGTTGTGCCCTGCTGGTGCGACGGACACGTACTTTTCACAGACACAGGCAATACAAAATCTTTACCAGTTTTCGTTTACTATGGGGAGGGAGTTCTCAGACACCGTCAATTGTTGGTGATTAGTTCATGTTTGAGGACCCTATCGAAGTGGCTATCTCGCTCCTTCCTGGGGGTGAGCCTGATTAGAGTCCACCGCAGAGCGCTGGTGTGCGTTTATGCCTCTCTGACGGCTTGGGGTGCCACGTTCAGAGGCATGGTGGCCAGCAGCTAGTGGAGCCCCTCATGGAGTGCGGGGACCAACTCTATATTAATACCCATGATTTTGGAATGAGATGTTCGATGAGCAGGTGTCCACATACTATTGGTCATGTAGCGTACTAGCTGTTTCACCTTCTTAGGTTTGGAATCCCACTTGAAAAATGACAGTTGACTCTAGATAGTAAACATATGCAATTTGGAGCGTTTATCTATGAAATATTACATTATTTTCACTGAAATATATTAGGTCTCAATTTAATTTACAAATAGTTTGATTTAAATAGTAATTGATCATTTTACCATGACTTTGTCTTTTACTTTTAGCTTGCTCAGACAGTTTCACCACTACCACCACCATGTGAGTTTTCTTGTTTTCCCTTACAGCTTAGACTATAGGAAGCACAGGAAACAAACACACACACACACACACACACACACACACACACACACACACACACACACACACACACACACACACACACACACACACACACACACACACACACACACACACACACACACACACAGTATTTCACTGTAATTCTTTACCTTATATTTCTAACAGTTTAGCAGAATACCAACACACCACATTAGAGTTGGTAAGTGCATGAGAAAACAATACATGTACTAATTCATCTTTTTCAGATGTTTTGTCTCATTTGGAGCTACGGTAAAAGGTGAGTAGGTTGTCTTTTACTACTACAATATATAATTTGAACTAATTTGTCGCTGTTTTTCATGTAACACACAAATATTTTGCAGTTATATTCAGAACTTTTTCCCTCTCATCTCTCTCCTGTTCTCCTCAGTTAAGACAGAGCCTGTAAACAAAACTGAGAATAACTACCACAGAAGGCAGCACTAGACAGCCATGCAGGCAAAGGTAACACCACACACAGTTTCAGTCTCTCATTTCTCCCTTTAAAACAAAGCCTAACGCACATGCATACTCACAAATGTTGTTGGTGTACCAGCCATATTAAAAACCAACTGTCACCAAGTTTACAATTGCAGACAGACGTTTCCCTTCTCACCAACACTAAGCTGTTCATGTGATGTCACCATTACTCTCTGTTACTAAATACAGTGCCTTCGGAAAGTATTCAGACCGCCTTATTCAAAAATGTATTAAATCGTTTTTTTCCCTCAATCTACACACAATACCCCATAATGACAAATCAAAAACAGGTTCATAGAATTGTTTGCTCATTTAAAAAAATAAAAAAATATCACATTTACATAAGTATTCAGACCCATTACTCAGTACTTTGTTGAAGCACCTTTGGCAGCGATTATAGCATCGAGTCTTCTTGGGTATGATGCTACAAGCTGGAACATTACAAGCTTGGAACACCTGTATTTGGGGAGTTTGTCCAATTCTTCTCTGCAGATTCTCTCAAGATCTGTCAGGTTGGATGGGGAGCGTTGCTGCACAGCTATTTTCAGGCCTCTCCAGAGATGTTTGATCGGGTTCAAGTCCGGGCTCTGGCTCAGACACTCAAGGACGTTCAGAGACTTGTCCTGAAGCCACTCCTATGTTGTCTTGGCTGTTTGCCTAGGGTTGTTGTCCTTTTGGAAGGTGAACCTTCACCCCAGTCTGAGGTCCTGAGCGCTCTGGAGCAGGTTTTCATCAAGGATCTCCCTGTACTTTTCATCTTTGCCTCGATCCTGACTAGTCTCCCAGTCCCTGCCATCGAAAAACATCCCCCCAGCATAATACTGCCACCACCATGCTTCACCTAATGAATGATGCCAGGTTTCCTCCTTGGCATTCAGACCAAAGAGTTCAATGTTGATTTCATCAGACCAGAGAATCTTGATTCTCATGGTCTGAGAGTCTTTAGGTGCCTTTTGGCAAACTCCAAGCGGGCTGTCATCTGCCTTTTACTGAGGAGTGACTTTCGTCTGGCCACTCTACCATAAATGCCTGATTGGTGTAGTGCTGCAGAGATGGTTGTCCTTCTGAAAGGTTCTCGCATCTCCACAGAGGAGCTCTGGAGGTCTGTCAGATGGACCATCGGGTTCTTGCTCACCTTCCTGACCAAGGCCCTTCACACCAGATTGCTCAGTTTGGCCGGGCGGCCAGCTCTAGGAAGAGTCTTGGTGGCTCCAAACTTCTTCCATTTAAGATTGATGATGGACTTCCTATTCCTGCAGGACATATATTCTGTATGATTCCTGCAGGATTGTTTTCTCAGAAAGACAACCTGCACGATTCACTCAACCAAATACTTGCTTATTATTTAACCCTCTGTTCCCCATGTTGTGTTCGTGAGTGATTGTTTATGGTAATTCGGTCCGTGTTTGTGGGCTATCATTGTTGCCTTTTGTATTTTTTGAGTAAAGTACTTGAATTACTCATATCTACTGTCCTGTGCCTGACTCCCTACACCAGCTACACATAGAACCGTTACACAGTGAAAAGAAGGAAGCCTGTACGGAATAAAAATATTCAGAAAAATGTATCCTGATTGCAATAAGGCACTAAAGTAAAACTGCTACAAATTTGACACAAGTAGTTATTAACAGTTGACATTATGGCAACAGGATGGACAGTCATTTATAACACCCATTATAACTAGTTTTATAACATCTTATGTTGTTACTCATAACTATTTAAAACTAAATATGACAGTTTATGACAAATGTTATCATGTGGTCTATAGGTGTTATAAAGGCTTTATTAATTCATACATTAGGAAACCTACAGTAAAGTGTTACAGAGGTTTCTCCAGCAGCAACATATGGAGGGTGCTGCACAGAAGTCCACTGCACTACACTTGTGTAAGTGTATTTGATTTACAGAGCGTAGTGACACTGACACTGACCTAACCCTAGCACTAATCCTAATCCCAGGCCCAAATTGCAGATCTGTCATCATTGAAGTCCAAAATCTGTCTTCATTGTAAAAAAAATCCCGACCTACGGTTTGCAACATTCAGAGTCTGCAAGAAGAGCCCTGTGGCTTCATACTATTGGGTGTGGGAGAGTGGGAGGTGTCCAAGTAGGCTACACATAGCTATGTGTGTGAAAAACAGGATTATTTGGGAAATCGTTCTTCTTGCAAAGCATGTAAACGTTTGAATCAAACTATTATATAAATCTGACTATCCACAATAATCACATTATTGTCTGCATGTAACTGTACTCAATTATGAAACGCAGGTTGCTGTGATCTGTGCCTGTGTTTGAGTGAGTGCACATGTGGGGGAGGGGGACATTTTCAGAGAGCGAGGGAAAGTGAGTGGGAGATGAGTGGAGTAAAGTTTTGAGTTTCAACTTCATTCATTGGAGTTTAAATTATTATTTTTTTAATCAAACTTGGTTCGTGATTGGGCTACGAGATGTGGTCATGTCTAGATTGGATACATATTTTTTCAAACTTTCAACTTCCCCTTTCGATTTCTGCGTTCACAAAACACAGGAGATTTTCTGTTTGCACATTCCACTTTTAGACTTTCATGGCAGGTAAACTAAGCTTTACACTTTAAATACATAATTCATGTCATATGTTGCTGAGAACAACTGGGAATCATTGTCTTTCGTTTGTGTATAATGTATCAGAGCAATGTAAAGGGAAAGAACGCACTCAACTCTCATGAGTGCTTTTTTACATTTTTGTTGTATCGTAGCAAGTAGCATGTTCCACTTGTTTGTGTGAATGTGATAGAGATGTGTGCGCCACTCATATAATATTGGCACTGAAATGAAAGAGCTTAAAAGTTTAAGACTTGTTGTAAAGTATGAGTAAAGTACTAGTAGTAAATATATTCGGTCACACTTTATTTGGATAGTCCCATATCTACAGATGGTCATACTATCAACAAACTATATGTTGATAAGCAACTGCTTACTAAAATTACGGTTAAGGTTAGAATTAGGGATGGGTTAGGGTTAAGTTTAGGGTTAGGGTTAGGGTAAGGATTAAGGTTAGGGTTAGTGGATAGTTAGTTGAAATGTTGTTGACAGTTATTGAACATCTGAAAATCTAACCGTCTACTAATCAAACCGTCTACTTGGGACTATTCAAATAAATTGTTCAAATTCCTCTAATATGTTTGTTCTACACAATGATTGAGTTCCTGCCCAACTACATTGCAGACAACTCCGATATTACAATGCCTGGATAGGTATTTAACATATCAGCTAACCACATTATTTTCATTTAGCAATCTGTTGCCGGACTGCACAGTTGATGACGTGGCACACAACCATTGGTTTATGGAATGCAATGTAGTTGGGCAGGGAATCAACCACTATATAGTATCTCAATCTGAACGTGCTGCTGAATGCAGCCCTGATTTTATATTCGTCCAAACTCCTTTACTGTATAATAACCATTCGTTCTTTTTTTCTCTCTCTCTCTTTCTGGGCAGCCCAACAACTAAAATTGGCAAGGTGGCATATAGTGAATGATTTGAATGAGCCTAATATCAAGGCTATATGTGACAATTTACTACAAAAAAATGTGATCAATAAATTTGAGAGAGACTCCATGACACATAGGATGCTAGACAGGGCAGATATGGCACGACAACTTGTGGACACTGTTATCAGCAAAGGTAACAACGCCTCCACATTAATGATAGAAGCACTGCAGCAAGTTGACCAACACCTCTGCAATGAGATCGAGAGAAACCTTGCGCTGGCCAATCACACTGTAGTCCAGGCTGGTGCTCAGGGTGCTCCGGATGCACCACCAAGTAAGGCCAAAGGAATTTGGAAAAACTGTGAAACTATCCAAAATGGTGTCCTTGTCATCCACAGTAGTGGTTAGCTATACCTATTTCTTTACCCTCATAAGTATCTCTGTAGACATTAACGTGGGCACCACCTTCATTTTATCCAGCCCACTACTTTATTAAGGCCACACCCAAGAGCCAATGTGTCATTTCTAACACTATTATGACTGGAATTTGAATGCGTTCTACATTTTTCTTCCTACAGATTACGATGATTTGATATGAGAATGACTGCAGAGAAAGACAACAGAAGTCACAATTTTGTGCCTGGACTCCAGACAACCAGATGACAATGGTGTTGTTTCAGAAACTAACCGTATCTTGATAATGTGCTACCGTTGGACTGAAATGTTGGTGGTTTACGCAATAAATTACTGGGAGCTTATATATACATGAAGTGTGAGACTCTTTTATATTGATTTTATATCCTGAGGTTTATTCAGTGACAATAAAATTAGGGCTCGGTAAGACTTTACTGTAGGTGTCCTTATGTATGCATTCATAAAACCTTTATAACATCGATATAATACATTATAACACTTGTCATAAGTTGTCATAAGTAGTTTTAAATAGTTATGTGTAACAACATAAGATGTTAAAAAACTAGTTGTAATGGGTGTTATAGATCAGTGGTTCCCAAACTGTGGGGTGGGACCCACTTGTTGGTCGCTGCATGGGTGCAGGTGGGCCACGAGATCACAGTTTGGTGCATTGCAACAACAACAACAACAACAACAACAACAAAATCATTTTTATAATAGGCTATGATTTTTGAGAACTAACAATCACATAAATAAAAGCTACAGTAGATCAAAGGTAAAAGTAAGCCAGTATAGTGGGAGTACGCCGTACCGGTAAAACATGAGCCGATCACAATAATTAACACAAAATGCCAAGAAAACTAAAGGCTATTACACTATTATATATTCTTCCCGCATGTAAGCAACATCAAACATTTGCAAATTGACTTGAAACCAGGTGAAATTGCATTGTGGTTTTACGAGAACACTTACATTTTGCCAAGGCGGAGATGAATGGCCAAGACCTAGACGCACAGCCAAGGCCGAGAAGCGTGCGGGCAGCAGTGGACGTATCAATTCAAGCTACAAGTGTAGGCCTAATGACAATCGCAGTATGTCATTATAATACACATTTTGGTGTTTTGTAACAAATGTTTCTTTCCATTCATCAAATTGCTTGGATAATGTCAAAGTGGAATTACGTTTTTAGAAAGGTTTACAAATGAAAATCTGAAATGTCTTGAGTTAATAAGTATTCAACCCCTTTCTCAAGGCAAGCCTAAATAAGTTCAGTCGTAAAAATTTGCTTGCCAAGTCACAATACGTTGCATGGACACATTGTGTGCAATAATAGTGTCAAATATTTTTTTGAATGACATCCTAAGCGATGTACCCCTCACATACAATGAATGATCTGTAAGGTCCCTCAGTCGAGCAGTGCATTTCAAAAATAGATTCAACCACAAAGACCAGGGAGGTTTTCCAATGCCTCGCGAAAAAGGAAACCTATTGGTAGATGGATCAAAATTAAAAGCAGACGTTGAATATCCCTTTGAGCATGGTTAAGTTATAAATTACACTTTGGATAGTGTATTAATACACCCAGTCACTACAAAGGTACAGGCGTCCTTCCTAACTCAGTTGCCGGAGAGGAAGGAAACCGCTCAAAACTTATGAACGGGAAGCATAGAATAAAGCACATAAAACCTAAATGACAGAGTGAAAAGGAAGCCTGTATAGAGCAAGAATATTCCAAAACATGCATTCTGTTTGCAATAAGGCACTAAAGTAAAACTGCTACAAATAAGTAGTTATTAAAGATCAAATCTAATTTGATTAGTCACATGCACTGAATACAACAGGACCTTACAGTGAAATGCTTACTTACTAGCCCCTAACCAACAATGCAGTTAAAAAAATATGGATAAGAATTAGAAATAAAAGTAACAGGTAATTAGAGCAGCAGTAAAACAACAGTAGCGAGACTATATACAGGGGGTACCGGTACCGAGTCAATATGCGGGGGCACCGGTTAATTGAGGTAATATGTAGATGTAGGTACAGTTATTAAAGTGAACCTCCGTAACATTGCGGTCGGAAGCCGAGCAGTTTCCATACCAGGCAGTGATGCAACCAGTCAGGATGCTCTCGATGGTGCAGCTGTAGAACCTTTTGAGGATCTGAGGACCCATGCCAAATCTTTTCAGTCTCCTTAGGGGGAATAGGTTTTGTCATGCCCTCTTCATGACTGTCTTGGTGTGCTTGGACCATGTTAGTTTGTTGGTGATGTGGACAACAAGGAACTTGAAGCTCTCAACCTGCTCCTGTCACGGTCGTCCTCCTCTTCATCTGAAGAGGAGAGGCGAGAAGGATCGGAGGACCAAACTGCGGTGTGATATGTGTCCATCATGAATTTAAATAAAGAAAACACTGAACACTGAAACACTATACAAAAACATGCGAGCTGCGCTGAAACAAGCCATCAACATAGACAATCACCCACAAAAAAACAGTGCAACCCAGGCTATCAAAGTATGATTCTCAATCAGAGACAACTAATGACACCTGCCTCTGATTGAGAACCATACTAGGCCGAAACATAGAAATACCCAAATCATAGAAAAACAAACAGACTGCCCACCCCAACTCACGCCCTGACCATACTAAATAATGACAAAACAAAGGAAATAAAGGTCAGAACGTGACAGCTCCACTGCAGCCCCGTCAATGCGAATGGGGGGCGTGCTTAGTCCTCTTTTTTCTGTAGTCCACAATCATCACCTTTGTCTTGATCACGTTGACATATAGCACTAATCTTAACCCCAGGCCTGAGTCCAAACTCTGCCTTCATATTTGTTTCTTTTTCGTTTAGCAGCCATTTGTCTGGAGAGTTTAGAGGCCTGTATGACTTGTAACGTTTCCTCACATTCACATGGACTGTCCTCTCGATTGACATTTCACCTATAGTGACACTGTCCCCACACAACCTAGCTCATTGGAGAAATGCATTCTAAATCCACAACCTCCATGAACTTCTCAATCCAGATATTTAGACGGAAACTTTCTAGACATCTGGCTCATTTTAATAGAGCTGAGAACACAATAGCCAGTGATGATCACAACATCTCGCTTTAGACATGCTCATTCTGTCGGGAGTAAATAAAACAAGCAGAGCCCATGACAATATGGTCTACGTCTGCACCGCAGAAGCATCCCTGTCAATAAGACAGCAGATTAAATCATTTTAGAGATGGATGCTGTCTGTCTTTCCTGTTGGGGTTATCATCAAAAGAATGTCAGAGGTTAAAGTGTTGAAACCATTTACCTATTTTTCCCCTTTTATTCTATAAAGCTGTAATAAAGCTGTTATTCTGTCTACCTGTCTGTCTGGACAAACATGATTCTGCCTCATAAGAGACCTTCATGTGAAAAACATAGCACAGATTTTCTGTGGACTGATGTAGACAGATGAGCAGTTTGACCTCTATCTTTTACTGTAGCAGTGAGAATAAATCATGCAGAACCTACAATTTGGAATGTAAAGGATGAGGCATTGGATATTGACTGGGCAGCTTGCAAGATGTGAGGCTGTGCAGACACTCACTGTGTTTCCCCTTTAAAGAAGCTGCTGGACTCTGGTTATCTCACACTATTACATCAGCAAGCCCACGTCTAAGCATACAGAAACCTTCTGGCTGATACAACCAAGTGGAATAAGCTGTAGTCGGACTTCAGAAAGTGCCAGCAGAATTCAAATAGGCCTCTCTGTCAGTGTCATGTCTCCTCATTTCACACAGTGTTCTCAAAGAAGAACACACAGTGTCTGTGCAAGTGTGCAAGTCTATGCCTTGTCCATTTCCCAATTCTCAAAGACACTTTGTGTGTTCTTCTTCTAGCACAATTTTCCCTTTTATTATGAATTTTCATTGTGACTGCAAGAGACCACAAATGCACATTGCCAATATTCAACCAGTTCCAGAGGAATGAAGCTCTGGCAGAGGTATTCACACAGACAAATGTTGACTATAACAGCAATGACAACGACTGCTCGTCTCTGACCGTAACTTGTTTAAAAAGTCCCACATTAGGAAAGACAAAGCATTTGTGCATTTGATATCGCAAAACCCTAAGACAGCCCTGACCTGGATAGGACCATTGACGTGGGCGCTGAGGGTGGGTGTGTGGAATATCAACTCATACAAGACAAAGCATTTGTGCCTTCGATATTGCAAAACCTTAAGACAGCCCTGACCTGGATATAACTATAGACGTGGGCGCTAAGGGCGGGTGTGTGGGTTATCAACTCACACACTTGTCAAGCACACAGATGTGCAGCGGCTCTTCAGTTTTACAGCCATTTGCACAATTGTTTACGGTCCAAACACTAGTCACCTAGCCCAGCACATAGATGATTCACTCCTTTGTGCTCGGTGACTCCAAGCTCCCAGTACTTACACCCTCTCCTCTCCTCTTATGGAGCTCTGATTGCTATCTAAAGCCTTGCCAGCTCGACCTCTGTTCCTCTGTTCCCAGCAGTTAGCTGGTGGGATCATATTCGTCCACAGAGCTTTGTAACGCAACCAAATAAGCACACATACAAAAACAACAAAATACATAAAAGTACAATCCATTCCATCTAATAATGGTGCATAGTAATTATATCAAGGTAAGACCTTTCCAGTACATTCACAGGTACCATCTGTTCAAAACAACCTCTGCTACTTTCTTCTTTAGTATTGTATTGTATCATGTGAACCATGCCATCGATAAAATCCCACTGGGCATTTGCTCTGCAATGGATCAGCACATGCAGATGGGTGGTTTTGGAATGCGAAGAACTGGTCCGTTCAAGAGATTTCAGTCTAAATAAAAACATTTGAGCAACCCTCAGTGAGGAGATGTGATCCCTTCAAATTGGTCCCACATCGCCAAATATTTACAAAGTGGCCAAGCCAAAATGAGGTATCAAATCAATCTGTTTCCAGGAGGGTGGGGCTGCTGTTACCGGGGTGTTAAGGAGGAACATGTGATGGGACGGAGATGTTTTGGGCAAAGGGTTCCGATTCTCATCTTTCCTCAGACAAGGCGGGAAGAGGAGTGCAGATGTTTAGGCGTGCTCTGCTACCCTGAGGTCTCATATCCCTTTGTCAGGCGGCCCCAGAAGGCATATGAACTGCTATTGATGTCTATATTACGCAATAGAAAACTTGCTGGACTGCTCTGACAGTCGATATCTCCAGGGATATCAAAGGCCTGGTCACCATATAGAGTAAGGTTGTGGGTGGCTCAGTTACATACAACAGCAAGAGAGACCCTGCATAACACAAGGAGGGGAAAGGGCCTCAGAATTCCCAATCACATCCTCAGAGGCCTCTCTGGGAGCTTCTCTTCAGAGGAGACTGTGGAAAGGCATCCCTATAGATTCCTTATGAGTTGACAAATGATTTCCATCACTTCTGCACAGTATGTATATAATAATATAATATAATGAAAGCAGTCAGTGAAGTCAAATGAGGGGAAAAGTTAGTCTGGCCTTTGCACAGAAACATGGTCTCATACATGCCTCGGAGCCAAATGCTACACTGCCTACTACAGTATGAGTGAGTCTATCCTGCTGTACCCAGATAACCTCCCTCCAACACTTAATAAGACCACTGTGGACCAGCAGACCCAAGGTATTGTAGCAAATTGGGAATATTATTAGTGAGTTGCAGCTGTTAGACAATATCTTTTTTTGTCAAAGTCTAAATAATAGATCAGCTCCTACTGTGACAAAACAATAGAATTATGAAAGAAATCCCATTTGAGCATTTTCAGGAAATCATAAATATTTAGGACGTGACTCAATCATCCAAATTGTAGTCATTATCAACACTGTTGGATAATAAAGGATATATTATGTTCTACACTCTTTTCCTTGGTAACTAGTAGCTGTTGGCGCTGATTATGTGAAGTGGTTTGTAGGAGAAGGCGCTTGCCTGGTATCCAGAACTACCAAAAAGTGTTTATAGAAACAAAATAAATTTTGGCCTGACTCTGTAAACTTGATAATCAAATAATGATGTGTACCCACAGTGCAATACAGGTTTCTCTGTATAATGTGGTTTCTCTCAATAAAATCAACACAATTGAGCATTTTGCTGTTGATTCAATACAATCAGTAGTATTTAAACACTCTGAATGGGTTTGCAAACAAAATGGACAGACTACCTCTTTGGCATCACAAATAAATGATTTGATTCACATGCTGATTATGTGGATAAAAACATACTGCTGTTAGGCCTTACTTTTCTCATTCAAAAATAATACAACTGTGAATAGCAAAATTAAAGCTAAAATTGAGTCAGATATTAACTACTTGTATACCATTTTCAGGGTCTTCAATTTATTCAAGATTGCATCACAGATGCACAACATATTTCTATCAGCATAGACAAATTGTTTTCAACAGTTTGTCTGTGCTTGGTGTTTTATGGTTTGGGTTATGGTTTTTAAGAAAGCCAAGGAGCAAAATGGCAATACTGACTTGTGCAAATACAGTAGAGCAAGATTCCAAGGAAGATAGGAATAGCATGTCCGTATTGGTAGTGACAAACTCTGAAAATATGCCGGGAAACAAATAAACGATTCCTAAAACTGAGATGCTTCTTCCAGCCTACGTCAATACATAACCAATAAGAGACAAGTGCCTTTCAATGTGTTCTTGGGCATCAGGTACAGACAGATACAACTATTTTCAACAGGATAGAAAGACAATGGTGGGATTCATGCCACACTCTAAACGTGCGAGGAGAAGGAGGGAGGATAACGAGGAAAAGAAGGAAAGGTTGGCCAAGTCCAAGTTATCATTCTCTCTCTCAAAGCACGACAGTTTGTTTTCTGTCACATCAATAACTAGGAGCACCGGCCTAACTATAAACAGGCACTGATATATCTGCACTCTTCTCCAGGCAATGCCTGATTAAAATAGAACTGACAGGGATTCTATTGCGGCTCTTCAAATAAGCAGCGGTTTGCGTGATCCCGTACCTTGCACAGGAATGCAGGAAGGAAGATGAGGTAGAGACCTGACTAGGCTCAGTAATGGAATGGGAAAACTAAACTCCTTGGTTTAAACATTCGATAATGGAATCCACTCTACAGTGAACAACAGGCATGAAAAAATGGATGAACTCTCAGGGTTTGAGATTCCTTTGAGGGTTCTCTGTAAAACTTCAGAATATCAACTTTGCTATGTAAAGGTCCCACCACCAACTAGATTGTGCAAAGGTGGCCTGACCAACCACAGTCCCTCATCGTCCCTTATTGAACACTAACAACAGCTGCCTTTAGTTCATTAGTAACCAGTCTCGTTTCAGTCTGGCAAAGAGTGTTAATCTCCAATATCATGGAGCGCTATTGAAAAACAAACTGTCTCAATCTCAGACAGTGGCGCCATCCCTCCTCAACACTGGTTTTATTACTCATGCTTAAGACTTCCAAACCCAAGAGGAGGTCTGATTGATATAATAGAACTATAATAACTGTTGTGAAGAAACATTCTAAGTGTCATGTGGAAGTCGTAGGAATTGCATTAAAACCTCCTTAAAACAGTGTTTCTGTAAACACCTGTCCTACTGGTAAAGCCCATTTCCTGCTGGGATCAGTGGTGTCTTGAAGAAAACCATGTGATCTATGTGATGAACACCTCCCCCTGGCAACCACAGGAAAATACTGTGATAAATCTGTTTACAAAGGGGGCAATAAATCACCACTCAAATGAATGTGATGCGTTGTGCTTTTCCAACTACGTGGACCACCACTTTGGTTTGAACGAAATGCCTCTGAAACTGTTGTGATAAAAAAAAAAAATATATATATATATATATATATATATATTTGATTTGCTGTCTTTCCCATATGTAAGACAACAGTACACATTTACGTTTTTTTATTTGTGTGCTAATAAAAATCTATTTAATTTGTTTCGCTAGTGATATTATTTAAATATACATTTACGATGTGTTTGTCTTCCTACTTTCTTCGGTGGACTTGTCCATTTAAGGAAGAGGAGGAAGTGTTCACACCGTTAGAGTTTACATGTGTCGGACTTGGCTGTGGCTAAGTCTCCTGTGGAATCCTGGGATATATGAAGGGTGACAGAGTCCAGCTGCTGAGTCAGTGACTCATTTTTACCTCAGAGGCCAGGGAGAAGGAGGGAGAAGGAGAGGGGAACCAACTCTTCCTCAGACAATGAGCAGACACAGCAGCCCAACATGGACACTAGCCCAGTCAACACACATTTTTGAGTACAAAATACATTTGCAATGATCTTTTGGCTTTTAACATCAAATCAAATTTTTTGCAGATATCGCGAGTGTAATGAAATGCTTGTGTTCCTAGCTCCAATAATACAGACAAATCTAAAAGTCTAAAAGGATGGAATTAAGAAATATATAAATATTAAAATACAGTTGAATACATATGAAGCAGTTGGATTCGGGGGTAAACTTTGAACATTGTTATACTCAGAGTATAGGAACATTAGTGACAAAAGAGACATGATGGGTGCCATAATGAAGCTTGGGAGGAGCTGAGTGCAGGGAAAACAACCATTTGTGACAGTACTGATAAGGGGAGAAACCGTTGAAGGCTCATATCACTCAGTTCCCTGCTTAGCAAGAAGTATGCAATGTTTAGAGATAAGGAGGAGACTCCACCCAAAGTGGGGTATGAATATCACCACGGAGGAAGCTGTGTCTTTGTCTGAATTACAACTGTAACAACCCCTTGGGAAGAATTAAACTTGGTTAAGCTTCTCTAGTGTCCGTGAGTTATTTACTCAGAAAAATTAGAACCTAACAGAGCATATTGAGATGCAATCAATTCTTTAATTTTAAAAGAATTTCGTGGATATAAAGTTCGTCCTAGAAGACTTTATGCAGCAAAAATATTTTTGGGAATCATTAGTGTTAGAGAGCTTAAAAGTGTAAGTATACTGTCGTGCTGGAACTGTAATGAACGGTGCAGTGTGTGCCTTACACAGGGAAATATAACAGCAGTTGCTCAACATTAGTCTGCCTGCCTCACTGTGATCTGGTCAACAACACAGGATCACAGGGCTGTATTTTAGTAACGGTGTGTCCTGGGCTCTTCCTAAACATCAGCAGAAGGCTGTGGATCTGTGTCACCTCGGGGCATGAGATCAAGGGGACTGCTTGGGACAGGAGCTGAACCCTACTGAACCCAAACAAATGCCATGCCTGCTAATCAGATGTCTTTGAATGCACACAGACTCCCATCAAGCCACACACTGTAGGACCCCTTTGTTTTCAAAGGCAAAAATATGTGTATTTTTTTAATAATAGTGTATCTAAGCTTTTGGATAAAGGACTCATTTCACGGCTTTTGTATCTGATTATGCGTCCCCCTGCCACTTGATTCCTTAAAGGTTTTGGATTTCATCACCTTAATGTGTGCAACATGTCAAAATTCCTCCTGGGAGCTTGTGTCTGAGGAGAGGCCTTTGAAATCATCTCCAACACACAACTTCACATGCCTCCCATGAGGCCTGTATGCTGCTGGCATCTCTCTGTGGAATAAGGCTTTCTCGTCAAAAGCAATTGTTCCAAAACATTTACTGTCACTTCTAAATCATCAAATGTAGGCCTGCGTTTAATTGAAATTACAAATGTTGTTTTTCAATTATGAATATCTGACAATGGACATTCGGGGTCCAATTTCAAAAATATGTCAACACATACAGTAAGCATTCAGAGGTATTCATCCTATAGGATAAATCATTTACACTGTTGTGTTTCTCACACACCTTTCAACAGTGTAACAATCAGCATTCAGTCACCCCCTCTGTCTCACACACAAAGTCACACACTAACATACAGTAGATCGGAAGGAGGAGGAGATAGAAAGAGAAGGAGAATGGGAGTGAGTCATTCTCCAGGTACATACCCTCTCTGCCTGGGGAGAGATATAGGAAGGTTAAAGGAAGTGCAGTGAGGATACAGTAGCCTTGCCCTTATATGGCAGCTCAGCCAGTCTTCTATACTCCTGGTCCTCATCTGAGTGAGGCAGCCAGAGCAGCCTGATGCCTCAGTACAAAGTAAAGGGGGAGACATTAATAGCATAACAAGCTTGGCATGGAGAAATTTGCATGCTAAAGCTCTGGTTTGAACATTGTGAACACAAGGATTTGGCAGGAGAGGCCACAGGAATGTATGGTCTGGCCAGAGTCATGTTCTCCAGACATGTTGTGATATAGGAACAATCTGTGGACAAACACAAACCACCATTGTTTCCCAAAGGGAGCTATTGTAAGCCCCAAGTCACCATTCTCGACAGGGAGAGGCAGACATCAATGAGTTTGATAACTGTTTGACTTTGGTTGTGTTAGGCTCACCATGGTGATGCCAGTCATGATTTCAGATCACTTTAGAAAGTATATAAATTATTATTCTGTGTACAGAAATGTTAAGGTCAAAAAACGTTCATAGCATTTGACCTCTTATGATATCAACATTGGAGCTAGACAAATTGTGTTTTTCCATGAAACTCACTACCCTAGGCAGGAAAGTCTGTTTATGTCTTTGATTATCTGCTGAATAATGTTATTGCAATAGACATGAATCAGAGCTTCTTTTAGATATATATGTTATTGCAGAAATTATATTATGTAATAATTATTCAAGGCAGTTGACATGGGCACTCCCACTGTCAGCATCACTGCCCATTGAACAGTCAACTCATTTGTCATTTTATTGGTTCAACAACAGTACTCAAAATGAAGCAACTTCTAAACAGCTGTCCTCTTGATAGCAAATTACAACATGACAGCATTCGTTTATGGGGACAATCATCTGTTTATAGCTGCTTTATATCAGTGAAAATAATGCATGTTACAAACGGAAAATGTTTGCCATGTCCAATTTTCTGACATCGTAAGATGTGATCTGCTTGTACTAAAACATATGCAGTAGAGAGCCCATGACATATGTATCAGTAGTATCTAGTGATGGCTAGTTGGCCATAGGCAATCAATGTTGAGGAATATGGAGATACACTGGTTGTGGCTATGTGTTGTGAAAACCAATATGAGTATTAGGTCAAATCTAAATGACCTTGTAAATCCTTGCTTCTATTTTTTCTGATGTTCTTACATCACTTGGCTGAAGGCTGTGCACTTCTGTTTTCCGGGAAACATCTCATTTGAGTATTGTTACATGGAGCTGCTGGCTAGCTGGAATCTCCAACTGAATGATAAGGCTGATACTGCTACTCATACTGCTATTTCAATGCACAAATTAGTCTGCTGGGACCAAAAGCTTGTTTCCCCACAGTACTGTAATTGGGAGCCGATCCAGAGATTATACAGTGTCTTGCGAAAGTATTCGGCCCCCTTGAACTTTGCGACCTTTTGCCACATTTCAGGCTTCAAACATAAAGATATAAAACTGTATTTTTTTGTGAAGAATCAACAACAAGTGGGACACAATCATGAAGTGGAACGACATTTATTGGATATTTCAAACTTTTTTAACAAAATTTGGGCGTGCAAGATTATTCAGCCCCCTTAAGTTAATACTTTGTAGCGCCACCTTTTTCTGCGATTACAGCTGTAAGTCGCTTGGGGTATGTCTCTATCAGTTTTGCACATCGAGAGACTGAAATGTTTTCCCATTCCTCCTTGCAAAACAGCTCGAGCTCAGTGAGGTTGGATGGAGAGCATTTGTGAACAGCAGTTTTCAGTTCTTTCCACAGATTCTCGATTGGATTCAGGTCTGGACTTTGACTTGGCCATTCTAACACCTGGATATGTTTATTTCTGAACCATTCCATTGTAGATTTTGCTTTATGTTTTGGATCATTGTCTTGTTGGAAGACAAATCTCCGTCCCAGTCTCAGGTCTTTTGCAGACTCCATCAGGTTTTCTTCCAGAATTGTCCTGTATTTGGCTCCATCCATCTTCCCATCAATTTTAACCATCTTCCCTGTCCCTGCTGAAGAAAAGCAGGCCCAAACCATGATGCTGCCACCACCATGTTTGTGGGGATGGTGTGTTCAGGGTGTTGTTTTTACGCCAAACATAACGTTTTGCATTGTTGCCAAAAAGTTCAATTTTGGTTTCACCTGACCAGAGCACCTTCTTCCACATGTTTGGTGTGTCTCCCAGGTGGCTTGTGGCAAACTTTAAACAACACCTTTTATGGATATCTTTAAGAAATGGCTTTCTTCTTGCCACTCTTCTATAAAGGCCAGATTTGTGCAATATACGACTGATTGTTGTCCTATGGACAGAGTCTCCCACCTCAGCTGTAGATCTCTGCAGTTCATCCAGAGTGATCATGGGCCTCTTGGCTGCATCTCTGATCAGTCTTCTCCTTGTATGAGCTGAAAGTTTAGAGGGACAGCCAGGTCTTGGTTGATTTGCAGTGGTCCGATACTCCTTCCATTTCAATATTATCGCTTGCACAGTGCTCCTTGGGATGTTTAAAGCTGGGAAATCTTTTTGTATCGAAATCCGGCTTTAAACTTCTTAACAGTATCTCGGACCTGCCTGGTGTGTTCCTTGTTCTTCATGATGCTCTCTGCGCTTTTAACGGACCTCTGAGACTATCACAGTGCAGGTGCATTTATACGGAGACTTGATTACACACAGGTGGATTGTATTTATCATCATTAGTCATTTAGGTCAACATTGGATCATTCAGAGATCCTCACTGAACTTCTGGAGAGAGTTTGCTGCACTGAAAGTAAAGGGGCTGAATAGTTTTGCACGCCCAATTTTTCAGTTTTTGATTCGTTAAAAAAGTTTGAAATATCCAATAAATGTCGTTCCACTTCATGATTGTGTCCCACTTGGTGTTGATTCTTCACAAAAATATACAGTTTTATATCTTTATGTTTGAAGCCTGAAATGTGGCAAAAGGTCACAAAGTTCAAGGGGGCCGAATACTTTCGCAAGGCACTGTATACACTGAGTGAGTGTACAAAACATTAGGAACACCTTCCTAATATTGAGTTGCACCCAGAACAGCCTCAATTCATCGGGGGCATGGACTCTACAAGGTGTCGAAAGCGTTCCACAGGGATGCTGGCCCATGTTGACTCCAATGCTTTCCACAGTTTTGTCAAGTTGGCTGGTAGTGGATCTCTACCCCGAATAGCTTGTTCCATCTCATCCCATAGATTCTCAATTGGAATGAGATCTGGTGACTGGGCAGGCCACTGCAGTAAGCTGAATTCACGGTCATGTTTGTGGAACCATTCCTTGACAATCCTAGCCTTGTGTCATGGGGCATTATCCTGCTGAAAAAAATCTATTTGCAGGTGGATACACCGCTGCCATGAAGGGATGCACCAGACTGGCAATGATGTTCAGATATCCTGTGGCATTCAAACGTTGCTCCACTTCTTTCAAGGGGCCCAACGCGTGCCATGAAAACACACCCCACACCACCAACACTAGCCTGCAATGTTGACGCGCGGCATGATGGATGTGGTTTTCACCATATCCTATTCCTCCCATCAGCGTGAAACAGGAACCAGGATTCATCAGACCAGACAATGTTTTTCCAATTTGTGTTCCTTAGCCCACTGCACCAGCTGTTTCTTGTCTTTTGCTGAAAGAAGTAAAACTCTGTAAGGTCGTCGGCTGCCATACCCCAGTCGTGTCAAGGTACGGCGAGTTGCGCATTCTGTTGTGGGTCTCAGGGCACCAATGTTGTACTGGACTGTCAGTTGAGTACTGTAGCCTGTCTGTTGCTCTGCACAATTCATGTCAGCCTCCTTTGTCCTCTTTCGTCAATGACCTGCTTTCGACCACTGGCCTGCCGTTGGCTAGATGCCCTTTGGGTGGTGGACCATTCTTGATACCCACAGGAAACTGTTTAGCGTGAAGAACCCAGCAGCGTTGCAGTTCTTGAAACACTCAAACCGGTGCGCCTGGCACCTACAACCATACCCCGATCATAGGCACTTAAATATTTTGTTTTGCCCATTCACCCTCTGAATGACACGTACACAATCCATGTCTCAATTGCCTCAAGGATAAATAAAAAAAAACCTTCTTTAACCTTTCTCCTCCCTTTCATCTACACTGATTGAAGTGGATTTAACAGGTGGTATCAATAAGGGATCAAAGCTTTCTCCTGGATTCACCTGGTCAGTCTATGTCATGAAAAGAGCAGGTGTTCCTAATGTTTTGTACACTCTTCATCTATTTCACAGCCAGAGAGGAGAAATCCATCATTCTCAATTCATTCGAGAGGTGAGTTTAAAAGCACAATAGCTATGACAGCAGACACTTTTAACATTTGGGAAAGTGGATTCGTGAAAAAACAGAATCAATGGAAATATATTATCACTGTTAATTGTTACTGGAATGCTTCTTCTTTGCTATCAACGCAACACTATGTCCGTCAACAAACTTCTCAATAATATGATAGTGTTTTTACCTCTTGGACATCAAGTAACAACCCCTACAAATTAATCGGAATCAAAGAACGTTTTGTTCACATGCTCTATCTATATCAGTTGTGGAAAACATTTGTCTTTTCCTGTATCCAATGACGGAGCAGTGTTTCCCAACAGTTCCAGTCTGTGAATACGTGTTTAACCTTTACAAGATAAGTCATTCTGATGGAATGTGTCAAGACAAGTTTGGCAATGGGGAGAGTGCAGGGCATCTTTTGTCATACTTTTAGTCATTACTGGAACTCCACAAGTCAGTTGGGTACATTTCTGTATGATCATTGAGGGGTCCCTGGTTTCTTTTTATGTAATACTGATCCATTTTTACAGCTGATGACTGAGATCTGGCCACTGTAGGTAGACATACACATTTTATAATTTTTCTGTTCCATTAAATATCTTAAGACAAGATAAATCATCCAATCTTTTCTTGAATCTATTTTTTGAGGGGTGGGGGGAGGGGTGATACCATTACCACAGTGCTAATGGTTTAAACTCATCAAATGGGGAAATTGCTTAAGCTCATGCTGACTTGAAATATAAATGTAACATAGTGTGACAGCCAGTCGACGCAGCAGACTTCGTCTAGAAGAAAGAAGAGCATTATTCTCCTCTCCAGCTGTGTGCTGGACACGCAGGAGACACGTGCAGCCTTGAGAAGTTTTGCCACAATCTGCAAAGCCTCTCCTGCAGCAGTTGAACCCTTAATTAATGACCATGATAAATAATCCCAACATATTCCACACCTAATTTACTCCCTAAAATTGTGATGTGAACTATTCATTTATTTTCCCAGGAAAATACGTATGGTGTGGACCATCACATCTTCAGAGATGTTGAAAAAAAATGAATGGTTAGAAACATACATAGGTTCTAGCTACAAGTCATTACATGTCATTTATTACTTTCCAGACAGAGAAACTGCAGGCATTTTTTTCTGTGAATTAGCGGGGGTGTTAGAGTGACTGTATACCCAATACCCGATGAAATGTGAGGGAGAATAACAGAACATTGAGACTAGTGAGCGGACTGCATCAAAAATGTCTTAATAATAGATACTGAACCTGTCTTGTTCAAAACTGAAGTGGGCTGAATTAAGTCTGAAAGATTTGTTTATTTTGAGTCTTGCTCTCTCTCTCTCTCTCTCTCTCTGTTCTCATAGCTGTGGATAACCACAGGGCCATTCCTGATGCAATTATGAGTCAATATATACAGCAACGCAAACAACTCCAATATCAGACAGAAAGAACAGGCCATTATTCTATTTGAGTTAAGCGTTCAGAGACAGTAGACGATGATGGTATGTTCCAAATCTAAAGGAATTTAATTCTTATGTGTGCTTGAGTGAGACCAACAACAATCTACAATATTTTATTATTGATAATAACAAAAATACATGCTAAAAAAGGACTAGACTTAAGTCGAAAACAACCACACTGTCTTTACCTAAGCTTGCCCATCACAGATAAAACAAAAACTAAAATCTTAATCTCAGTCATTTCCTCAGCAGAAACACGAGTTGTAATAAGTCATGCAAAAATTTAACCTGAGAAATGTATTAGATTTATAGATGACACATTGACCGATACAGGCTTTAACTGTAATCCTGAGGTTAGAGCTGCACCACCTTTCATTCAGTCCCATGTGTCTAATATATTTATAGATGTGGAAGACATTATATTATGATTATGTAACCTAGAAAAGTTTATTAAGGAGAAATAAATCCCCTTGGTCGGATGTGTCTCTGCTGTAAAGATGATGCAGTATTAAAGGCCTGGTGTGTGGTGCACTCATAAATGTCAGGATGGATATGCTATCTGAAGGCCAAAATGCCATTACTGAGCAAATAAAATAGATGTTTAAATACAGAAAAGTTTCTCTATCCATCTCTCTCTTGCTCCGCTTTCTCCTCTCTCTACTTCCCTTTCGTCAATTCTCTCTCTCTCTCTGCTTCCCTTTTTCTCTTTCTCTCTCTCTGCTTCCCTTTTTCTCTTTCTCTCTCTCTGCTTCCCTTTTTTTCTCTCTCGCTCTCTCTGCTTCCCTTTTTCTCTCTCTCTCTCTCTCTCTCAATCCACCCATACGTAGAATGTATGCACACATGACTGTAAGTCGCTTTGGATAAAAGCGTCTGCTAAAATGGCATGTAAGGGCTTTATTGGCATGGGAAACATGTGTTAACATTGCCAAAGCAAGTGAGGTAGACAACATACAAAGTGAATATATAAAGTGAAAAACAACAAAAATTAACAGTAAACATTACACATGCAACAGTTTCAAAACAGTAAAGACATTACAAATGTCATATTATAAATATATATATATATACACAATGTACAAATAGTTAAAGGACACAAGATAAAATAAATAAGCATAAATATGGGTTGTATTTACAATGGTGTTTGTTCTTCACTGGTTGCACTTTTCTCGTGGCAACAGGTCACAAATCTTGCTGCTGTGATGGCACACTGTGGAATTTCACCCAGTAGATATGGGAGTTTTTCAAAATTGGATATGTTTTCGAATTCTTTGTGGATCTGTGTGATCTGGGGGAAATATGTCTCTCTAATATGGTCATACATTGGGCAGGAGGTTAGGAAGTGCAGCTCAGTTTCCACCTCCTTTTGTGGGCAGTGAGCACATAGCCTGTCTTCTCTTGAGAGCCATGTCTGCCTACGGCGGCCTTTCTCAATAGCAAGGCTATGCTCACTGAGTCTGTACATAGTCAAAGCTTTCCTTAATTTTGGGTCAGTCACAGTGGTCAGGTATTCTGCCGCTGTGTACTCTCTGTGTAGGGCCAAATAGCATTCTAGTTTGCTCTGTTTTTTTGTTAATTCTTTCCAATGTGTTAAGTAATTATCTTTTTGTTTTCTCATGATTTGGTTGGGTCTAATTGTGCTGTTGTCCTGGGGCTCTGTAGGGTGTGTTTGTGTTTGTGGACAGAGCCCCAGGACCAGCTTGCTTAGGGGACTCTTCTCCAGGTTCATCTCTCTGTTTGTGATGGCTTTGTTATGGAAGGTTTGTGAATCGCTTCCTTTTAGGTGGTTGTAGAATTTAATGGCTCTTTTCTGGATTTTGATAATTAGTGGGTATCGGCCTAATTCCACTCTGCATGCATTATTTGGTGTTTTACGTTGTACACGGAGGATATTTTTGCAGAATTCTGCGTGCAGAGTCTCAATTTGGTGTTTGTCCCATTTTGTGAAGTCTTGGTTGGTGAGCAGACCCCAGACCTCACAACCATAAAGGGCAATGGGCTCTATGACTGATTCAAGTATTTTTAGCCAAATCCTAATTGGTATGTTGAAATTTATGTTTCTTTTGATGGCATAGAATGCCCTTCTTGCCTTGTCTCTCAGATCGTTCACACCTTTGTGGAAGTTACCTGTGGCGCTGATGTTTAGGCCAAGGTATGTATAGTTTTTGTGTGCTCTAGGGCAACAGTGTCTAGATGGAATTTGTATTTGTGGTCCTGGTGACTGGACCTTTTTGGAACACCATTATTTTGGTCTTACTGAAATTTACTGTCAGGGCCCAGGTCTGACAGAATCTGTGCATAAGATCTAGGTGCTGCTGTAGGCCCTCCTTGGTTGGTGACAGAAGCACCAGATCATCAGCAAACAGCAGACATTTGACTTCGGATTCTAGCAGGGTGAGGCCGGGTGCTGCAGACTTTTCTAGTGCCCGCGCCAATTCGTTGATATATATGTTGAAGAGGGTGGGGCTTAAGCTGCATCCCTGTCTAACCCCACGACCCTGTGTGAAGAAATGTGTGTGTTTTTTGCCAATTTTAACCGCACACTTGTTGTTTGTGTACATGGATTTTATAATGTCATATGTTTTACCCCCAACACCACTTTCCATCAGTTTGTATAGCAGACCCTCATGCCAAATTGAGTCGAAGGCTTTTTTGAAATCAACAAAGCATGAGAAGACTTTGCCATTGTTTTGGTTTGTTTGGTTGTCAATTAAGGTGTGCAGGGTGACTACATGGTCTGTTGTACGGTAATTTGGTAAAAAGCCAATTTGACATTTGCTCAGTACATTGTTTTCATTGAGGAAATGTACGAGTCTGCTGTTAATAATAATGCAGAGGATTTTCCCAAGGTTACTGTTGACACATTCCACGGTAGTTATTGGGGTCAAATTTGTCTCCACTTTTGTGGATTGGGGTGATCAGTCCTTGGTTCCAAATATTGGGGAAGATGCCAGAGCTAAGTATGATGTTAAAGAGTTTTAGTATAGCCAATTGGAATTTGTTGTCTGTATATTTGATCATTTCATTGAGGATACCATCGACACCACAGGCCTTTTTGGGTTGGAGGGTTTTTATGGAGGGTTTTTATTTTGTCCTGTAACTCATTCAATGTAATTGGAGAATCCAGTGGGTGCTGGTAGTCTTTAATAGTTGATTCTAAGATCTGTATTTGATCTGTATATGTTTTTGCTCTTTATTCTTTGTTATAGAACCAAAAAGATTGGAGAAGTGGTTTACCCATACATCTCCATTTTGGATAGATAATTCTTCGTGTTGTTGTTTGTTTAGTGTTTTCCAATTTTCCCAGAAGTGGTTAGAGTCTATGGATTCTTCAATTGCATTGAGCTGATTTCTGACATGCTGTTCCTTCTTTTTCCATAGTGTATTTCTGTATTGTTTTAGTGATTCACCATAGTGAAGGCGTAGACTCAGGTTTTCCGGGTCTCTATGTTTTTGGTTGGACAGGTTTCTCAATTTCTTTCTTAGATTTTTGCATTCTTCATCAAACCATTTGTCATTATTGTTAATTTTCTTCGGTTTTCTATTTGAGATTTTTAGATTTGATAGGGAAGCTGAGAGGTCAAATATACTGTTAAGATTTTCTACTGCCAAGTTTACACCTTCACTATTACAGTGGAACGTTTTACCCAGGAAATTGTCTAAAAGGGATTGCATTTGTTGTTGCCTAATTGTTTTTTGGTAGGTTTCCAAACTGCATTCCTTCCACCTATAGCATTTCTTAATGTTACTCAGTTCCTTTGGCTTTGATGCCTCATGGTTGAGTATTGCTCTGTTTAAGTAGACTGTGATTTTGCTGTGGTCTGATAGGGGTGTTAGTGGACTGACTGTGAACGCTCTGAGAGATTCTGGGTTGAGGTCAGTGATAAAGTAGTCTACAGTACTACTGCCAAGAGATCCGTTATAGGTGTACCTACCATAGGAGTCCCCTCGAAGCCTACCGTTGACTATGTACATACCCAGCGTGCGACAGAGCTGCATGACCCGTTTTTGTTGGTTATGTTGTCATAGTTGTGCCTAGGGGGGCATATGTGGGAGGGGATGCTGTCACCTCCAGGCAGATGTTTGTCCCCCTGTGTGCTGAGGGTGTCAGGTTCTTGTCCGGTTCTCTCTCTCTCTCTCTCTGCTTCCCTTTTTCTCTCTGTCTGCTTCCCTTTCTCTCTCTCTCTCTCTCTCTGCTTCCCCTTTTCTCTCTCTCTCTGCTTCCCTTTTTCTCTCTCTGCTTCCCTTTTTTTCTCACTCTCTCTCTCTCTGCTTCCCTTTTTTCTCACTCTGTCTCTCTGCTTCCCTTTTTTTCTCACTCTCTCTCTCTACTTCCCTTTTTTCTCTCTCTCTCTCTCTCTCTCTCTGCTTCCCTTTCTCTCTCTCTCTCTCTGCTTCCCTTTTTTCTCTCTGCTTCCCTTTTTTTTCTCTCTCTCTCTCTCTGCTTCCCTTTTTCTCTCTCTCTCTCTCTCTCTCTGCTTCCCTTTTTCTCTCTCTCTGCTTCCCTTTTTCTCTCTCTCTCTCTCTCTCTGCTTCCCTTTTTCTCTCTCTCTCTCTCTCTCTCTGCTTCCCTTTTTTTCTCTCTCTCTCTGCTTCCCTTTTTCTCTCTCTCTCTCTCTCTGCTTCCCTTTTTCTCTCTCTCTCTCTCTCTGCTTCCCTTTTTTTCTCTCTCTCTCTGCTTCCCTTTTTCTCTCTCTCTCTTCTTCCCTTTTTTTCTCTCTCTCTCTGCTTCCCTTTTTCTCTCTCTCTCTCCTTCCCTTTTTCTCTCTCTCTCTGCTTCCCTTTTTCTCTTTCGCTCTCTCTCTGCTTCCCTTTTTTCTCTCTCTCTCTGCTTCCCTTTTTCTCTCTCTCTCTGCTTCCCTTTTTTCTCTCTCTCTCTCTCTCTGCTTCCCCTTTTATCTCTCTCTCTCTGCTTCCCTTTTTCTCTTTCTGCTTCCCTTTCTCTCTCTCTCTCTCTCTCTCTGCTTCCCTCTTTCTGCTTCCCTTTCTCTCTCTCTCTCTCTCTCTCTCTGCTTCCCTCTCTCTGCTTCCCCCCCTCTCTCTCTCTCTCTCTCTCTCTCAACATGGATCTTCATTCCATACCTATGGGTGGCAGTATGCACCTTCCTAATCTCTTATCTATATTTACATTTTGTCTGTGTGAGTGACTAACATGTAAGCTCAACATTTGTATTGACATTAAACCTTTTATTTTTGTATGTAGGCCTAATGATTTTTACAACCTATAAACCAACACTACAGACCCACCAGAAAGCTCTGGTTGATGCTTTTGGACTCTCAAACAAATATATCATGCAATGAAGGATCAGAATAACACATACCGGACGGTTGTTAAATTAATATCATGAATAATCCATAATTTGAATTTCCATGCCTCTGAACATCCATGACAATCAATATCATTTGATATGGAGGGGACAGTTTTTTTTAGGAATAGTGATATGCCCAAAAAAGTATTTTGGACTTTCATTGGACTTTAAAAGTAAATATTCTATGAAGAGTATTGAGTAACATGTGATTCTGAGGTTTTGTTATGCCTGTAATACAACACCATTATTTTATGTTTGAATAATATATTCTTCGTCCATTATGATAAAAGGTTGCAATTTACTATATGTTTCACATATGATTCAGGTCTGTATAGTTTGAAACACTGAGGTTTATGATTTAAATGTATTTGTGCAAGGTAACAACATTTTCTTTGTTGTTGCTGCATACAAGAATGAAAAGGAAAAATACAACCATTCAATTTCACAGAGGACAGACAGAGACTGTTGTGCTTGTCACTAGGCAATATAGAGAAACACATCATACATTATTGAGTTTGTGCACCGTATATTACTTCGATCTGCTATATATAGTATTTGTTATTATGTCTATTGGCTTTATGGAAATATGACCAAACTAGTATATCTTCCTTTGTGACATTTATTGCTAATATTCGAGGTCTGAATGTTGAAAGATTTTGCTGTGACTCTTATGTGGATGATGTTCAAAATATTTGTGGGTCTGATGTTATTAATAAGGAATATCCCGAGACAAAGTCAAGGGCTGGCTTTATCACGTTTATACAACGGGTTGCCAAAATATAAAAATAATGATTGACATATTTTAATTAAAAAAGTTATTTTGATTAATTTATTCATACTATTTCATCCTTCCACAAGATACAAATCAAGGGTTTCTAACCAAGCTGGCTGGTCATTATTGGTTCGGTTGCCAGAGGCGTGATCTAGTCCTTCAGTTTTTTTGTTCTGTATCTATGGACGCGACCTAATCGTTCATCCTAAATGTGCCATTACCATACTGGTTGGCAACATTCTTACCCCTTGCTTTCTAGGCAACTATGGCTAACATACAGTCATGTCAAAAGGTGCAGAAATAATACAAGTTTATTTTTCTTTTTTCCATTTTTTTACCCCCATTTATCCCCCCAATTTCGTGGTATCCAATTGTTAGTAGTTACTGTCTTGTCTCATCGCTACAACTACGTACGGGCTCGGGAGAGACGAAGGTCGAGAGCCATGCGTCCTCCGAAACACAACCCAACCAAGCCGCACTGCTTCTTAACACAGAGCACATCCAGCATGGAAGCCAGCCGCACCAATGTGTCGGAGGAAACACCGGAACCTAGCGACCTGGTCAGCGTGAACTGCGCCCGGCCCGCCACAGGAGTCGCTAGTGCGCGATGAGACAAGGATATCCCTACCGGTCAAACTCTCCCTAACCTGGACGAAGCTAGGCCAATTGTGCCACCAGTCTCTGTAGCGTTTCCTGGACAGCAGGAGCGCAAAGTCTGAGTTTATTGTATGGACGTTTAGAGTTAGTCATTGTCTCCCAAAGCCGCGCTGCTGAATTTATGGTTCCTGTTGGTACTCAGAGCAGGACAGGGGACACAGAGGCAAGAGGCCAAATCAACTGGCACAGCTTGGATAAAAGCCAGAGTGATGTGTAAATTGAAGCAAAACTGTAGGAGAGTCCCATCATGTGAAATTAGCATCAAATAGCCATGCACATTCCATGACCGAACGTTCTATGCACACTTCCTAACGGTGTGGCAAATTCCGGTGGCGCATACTATAGAAAGCAAGTCAGTTTAGTTGTTATCGACGATATAGCATTACTACCACTATGTCGCAGTGTTTTACTAGGTGTCTTCAGGACTTCAGGACTCAAATTAATATTAATGATGTACATCGAATAGTTAAATCAGTTTGCGCTGTTCTGTGAAGGGAGTAGTACACAGAGTTGTATGAAATCTTCAGTTTCTTGGCAATTTCTCGCATGGAATAGCCTTAATTTCTTAGAACAAGAATAGACTGACGAGTTTCAGAAGAAAGATCTTTGTTTCCGGACATTTTGAGCCTGTAATTGAATCCACAAATGCTGATACTCCAGATACTCAACTCGTCTAAAGAAAGCCAGGTTTATTGCTCTTTAATCAGGACAAAAGTTTTCAGCTGTGCTAACAATTGCAAAAGGGTTTTCTAATGATCAGTTAGCCTTTTAAAATTATAAACTTGGATTAGCTAACACAACGTGCCATTGGAACACAGGAGTGATGGTTGCTGATAATGGGCCTCTGTAAGCCTATGTAGATATTCCATAAATCAGCCGTTTTCAGCTACAATAGTTATTTACAACATTAACAATGTCTACACTTTATTTCTGATCTATTTGATGTTATTTTAATTTATGTGCTTTTCTTTCAAAAACAAGTACATTTCTAAGTGACCCCAAACTTTTGCACGGTAGTGTACATGTGGAAGCTATGCTCATGAGAATAAATACTTTGCACACGAACGACCGCTCATTCAAAAATAATTACAATGTATATATTTACGCTTGTATGTCTTTGTCGTCTCTCTGTTGAAATCACCCGGTCCGTCTATGGGGAGTAGTTCGACAGAAGTCTCTGGTTTGTCAACTAGAGGTCACAATGTCCTTTATAGTTGTAGTTTTCTTTGTTCTGGAGTGTTCGTTGGAATGGATCCATCAGAGTTGTATCACACGGTATTGAGAGGGGTCTGTTCTTCCTTCTGTTCATTAGAATAGATACCTCAAAGGTACATATGGTGGTGAGAGGAAACCGTTCTTTGCTGTCCGTCTTTGGTCGAGTTTTGTAGACTATTTTGTATGTACAGCTGCAGACTGTGAATGTCTAGTCTCCACCTTTACTCGTCGAGAGTTTGAGGGTCTTACCATTTTCTGGTGTTGTAATTTTAAACCATTTGTCATGTATTCATCTCACGCTGCATGTAGACTGGTCTGTATTTAAATTTCAACCTGTGGACTGCGTCCTCATGTTCTCTGGTCTGTATGTTAATTATTCAGCGAGTCCTCTTAAGCACTTGCCTTGGAGGGCGATTCCATCACATTTCCACAATGTCTGTGCTCACATGGGCATGGTTACTGACTTGGCAAAAGTTTGTATGAAAAACAATGATCTCATTTAGAAGGCTAAAATCACACTGCTATCTTTTCACAAAGGGTTTCATATTTAATCATATATGTTTTACAACATTTAGATGTGAATCTGATATCTATACTGTCAAATCTCTTAAAGATACAGTTATCTTGTTATACCATCTGTAATGACATCACAATATGCTAAATTATATGGCATGATTATTGTTCGGATCCCGACTATACATTCCAAATGTTTAGATTCCAAAACGAATGTTCCAATGTCCAATCTTTTGACGTTGAAGTTTTGGCGGCACAGTCTCTCTCTGTTGTAACAAATGGGTTTTTAACTTCTCCATACCGCAGTGCAAGAGAGAGAAAGTTGGGGGGTCTGGCTATCCTCAAACATTTGCCTAGCTGATGGGTCCTTTTGATGCTCACCAAAGAGAGGGAGTCATGACACTTGCCACTTACTGGCGCTGCAGCATAAACATTCTGAAACAAGATCATCAATACAGCTGATCAGATGTCCTACTAAAGGACTGATATCTGATCCTAAGTTTTAGAGCATATTATTCAGATTCATACAGTTCCTCGCATACTGTAGCTTTGATAATTCTGCTTGTCAGCAGTTCCTGGAGAAACTTACGTTGCTCAAACTCTCTCAAGAAGAAACAGTTTTATTAGAGGAACCTGGCACTTATCCGAACTGAAAGCTGCTCTTTTAAATAAGGATAAAGCGCTTGGTATTTATGGAATATCTCCTGAACTCATTCTCAACTTTTGGGATGAGCTTGGAAAGGTTATTCTTGAATCGCTTAAAATTGCTATTGAAAAAGGACAATTCCACAAAGACATCAATCCAGCTATTATATCCCCAATTCCTAAGAAAGGAAAAGGCCTCACAAATTGTGCTAATTTTCGAATAAATGTAATCAGAACAGAAAAGAAGATGTATGCCAAAGTTCTAGCCATGCGCCTCGAGAACGTTATTAGTTATCCATGCGAGCCTATGGGGTCCCCTGGGGAGCGAACTAGCAGTACACCCATTGGTCAAACTTATAACGGACAGACGCCTATTAAAAATGAGTTTTTTCTATAGTCAGTTAATTCTAGCAGCGCAAAAATGATGAACTCTATCCACTGTATGGGAAAAGGATTTTACACTTGCTGACAGACAAATTCATTGGAAGACAGTATGTAAAAGAATATATTTGGATCATCTAGAAACCCCAATCACCAATTCTTTTTTTTGCCATAGGTTCTATCTAACACCTCAAAAAAGGACATCACATGGGTCCATCGCCGTTACTCTAAAATACATTGTCATCTCTGTACTTGCAGATAAAACACTGCCATTAGATCCAATTGTAATGTTGCTTTGTGATGACTCTGATTTGCACTTGTCAGAACGCCAACGGAGAGTGTGGTTGGTAGGAACCACAGCTGCTAAGACAATTATTGTACAAAGGTGGATTCCACCTCATCAGTTACCATTGCAATGACGGCTGCACACATTTAAGGAAATTGTACTCATGGAGCTCTCCACAGCCAGAATCCAGAGGGCCAAGGGGTCCACTCTGGACACATGGAAAAAAGCAGCAGCGGACATTTCTGAACTCTTAACCAACGGGCCTTTACACACATGAATGTGTACCAATAATTTGTCACTATTTCTGAGGCTGTGTGAGTTATTGTTCAGCAATATTCATTTATTTGTTTTTATCTCATAATTGATTTTACATGCTATCAGATTGCTGGTGGGGGGGATTAAAAAAGATATATCTATAAATGTATTCTGTGAATCTTATGAATTTAAATAATAAAAACTTGATGTATAAAAGAAAAAGGATAAGACTGTCATTCATGTTGGCACTGGTTGAAATCCCAGAGTTAGGGCAAAGCAACCCAGAATCTCCACCAGGGATTCATCAGTAGAGAAAATAGGAAGTACCCATGCTAAGGAATATTCAACGCTGGTCTGACCAATCGGAATCCACGCTTCAAGATTGTTTTGATCACACGGACTGGGATATGTTCTGGGTAGCCTCCGACAATGACATTGAAGAATATACTGATACGGTGACTGAGTTAATCAGGAAGTGTATATATGTTGTACCCACTGTGACTATTAAAACCTACCCAAACCTGAAACCGTGGATAGATGGCAGCATTCGCACAAAACTGAAAGCGCAAACCACCGCAACTAACCATGGCAAGGTGACTGGGAATATGACAGAATACAAACAGATTAGTTATTCCCTCCACAAGACAATCAAACAGGCAAAACGTCAGTAGAGAGACAAAGTTGAGTTGCAATCCAACAGCTCAGACACGAGACGTATGTGTCAGGGTCTACAAGAAAACCAGCCACAACCAGGACACCAACTTCTTGCTTCCGGACAAGCTAAACACCTTCTTTGCCCGCTTTGAGGATAACACAGTGCCACCGACGCGGCCCGCTACCTAGGATTGTGGGCTCTCCTTCTCCGTGGCCGATGGAGCACCGTGTTAAACCTCGCAAGGCTGCCGGCCAAAGATGGCATCCCCAGCTGCGTCCTCAGAGCATGCGCAGACCAGCTAGATGGTTTGTTTACGGAAACATTTAATCCTTCCCTATCCCAGTCTGCTGTGCACAAATGCTTCAAGATGGGCACCATTGTTCCAGTACCCAAGAAAGCAAAGGTACCTGGACTAAATGAGTATCAGTTATCATAAAGTGCTTTGAGAGACTGGTCAAGGATCATATCACCTCTACCTTACCAGTCACCCAAAACCCACTCAATTTGCTTAGCGCCCCAATAGAGCCACAGACAATGCAATCGCCATTGCACTTCACACTGCCTTATCTCATCTGGACAAGAGGAATATGTATGTAAGAATGCTGTTCATTAACTATAGCTCAGCATTCAACACCATAGTACCCTCCAAGCTCATCATTAAGCTCGAGGGTCTGAACCCCGCCCTGTGCAACTGGGTCCTGGACTTCCTGACGGGCTGCCCCCCGGTGGTGAAGGTAGGAAACAACACCTACACTTCGCTGATCATCAACACTGGGGCCCTACAAAGGTGTGTGCTCAGCCCCCTCCTGTACTCCCTGTTCACACATGACTGTGTGGCCACGCACGGCTACAACTCAATCATCAAGTTTGCAGACGACACAACAGTAGTAGGCTTGATTACCAACAATGAAGAGACAGCTTACAGGGAATAACCTCTCACTTAATGTCAACAAAACAAAGGAGATGATCGTGGACTTCAGGAAACAGGAGAGGGAGCACCACATCACACATCAATGGGACCACAGTGGCGAAGATGAAAAGCTTCAAGTTCCTCGGCGTACATATCACTGACAAACTGAAATGGTCCACTCACACAGAGTGCATTCTTCATCACACAACAGCGCCTCAGGAGGTTGAAGAAATTTGTCTTGGCACCTAAAAACCCTCACAAGCTTTTACAGATCATCCTGTCGGGCTGTATCGCCTCCTGCTACGGCAACTGCACCACACTCAACCGCAGGGCTCTCCAGAGGGTGGTGTGGTCTGCCCAACGCATCACCCCCGGGGGAAAACTACCTGCCCTCCAGGACACCTACAGCACTCGATGTCACAGGAAGGCCAAAAAGTTAATCAAGGGCAACAACCACCCGAGCCACTGCCTGTTCACCCCGCTATCATCCAGAAGGCGAGGTCAGTACAGGTGCATAAAAGCTGGGACCGGGAGACTGAAAAACAGCTTCTATCTCAAGGCCATCAGACTGTTAAATAGCCACCACTAGCATATTATAGGGTGCTGCCTATATACATAAACTTAAAATCACTGGCCACTTTATTAAATGGAACACTAGGCACTTTAGTAATGTTTACATATGTTGCATTGTATGTACTGTATTCTATTCTACTGTATCTTAGTCTATGCTGCTCTGACATTGCTCGTTCATATATTTATATATTCTTAATTCTATTACTTTACTTAGATTTGTGTGTATTGGGTATATGTTGTGAAATTGTTAGATATTACTTGTTAGATATTACTGTACTGTCAGAGCTAGAAACACAAGCATTTCGCTACACCCGCAATAACATCTGCCTAACACGTGTATGTGACCAATAAAATTGGATTTGATTTGAGTTAGCCTGAACATGAAATAGAAATAAGAAAATATAAATGAGAAATAAGAAGAACACCAGAAAGTAAGTAAGCTATATACAGGGTCAGTTCCAGGATCAGTAGCTATATACAGGGTCAGTAGCAATATATAGGGTCAGTTCCAGGGTCAGTGCCAATACCATATTTACAATGTGCAGGGATACTGGAGTGGTGGGGGTAGATATGTATAGGGGTAAGGAACCAGGATATATGATAAACAGAGTCACAGCAGCGTGCGTGTCTGTAGAGTCAGAATTAATGTGTGTGTGTGTGAGGAAATTAAGTGTGTGTGTGTGTGTTGGAGTGTATAACTTTGCTTTGGAACTCACCATGTTCAAGATAAGACTGTGAATCGTGTTGGCCTTGGCTAAAATCCAAGAGTTAGGGCAAAGCAACCCAGAACCTCCATCAGGGATTCATCAGTAGAGAAAACAAAGCCAGTCTCCCTGAACATATCGATTCCAGGAGAGCTGAGGTGATCTGCTTTATCACACTGGGTATTCCTGTGAATTTATTTTACAGACTTGTTTTATGAGAGTGTGGCACGAAAGTCATATTTTTTTCATCAGGGGGCTAAGTGTGACTCATATATTCATTTATTACAACCATATTTGGTTAGCTTATCCTAGCTCACGGCAGTCTATTAGCCTTGGCTGACAACAGTGTGAGTTCATGTATCTGATAAAGAAATTGTTTCTCTATTGTGGTGTTTTCAAGCTGTTGACATTCAATAACTAAGTCAGCGAGTGCTACTGTATTAGTACAGTGATATGCCTTTCTTGCAAGCTCTTTCCTAACAATGCAGTAATCAATATTAGTACTATAAAAACGTTTTTAAACACACAACAAATAGAAATAAGAAGAACACCAGAAAGTAAGTAAGGTATATACAGGGTCAGATCCTGGGTGAGTAGCTATATACAGGGTCAGTTCCAGGGTCAGTGCCAAAACCATATTTACAATGTGCAGGGATACTGGAGTGGTGGGGGTAGATTTTATAGGAGTGACTAGGAACCAGGATATATGATAAACAGAGTCGCAGCAGAGTACAGTTGAAGTCGGAAGTTTACATACACTTTAGCCAAATACATTTATACTCCGTTTTTCACAATTCCTGACATTTAGTTCTAGTAAAAATTCCCTGTCTTAGGTCAGTTAGGATCACCACTTTAGTTTAAAAATGTGAAATGTCAGGATAATAGTAGAGAGAATTATTTCTTTCAGATTTGATTTCTTTCATCACATTCTCAGTGGGTCAGAAGTTTACATAAACAATTTAAAGGCAATGCTAATTGAGTGTATCTTGGGTCAAACGTAGCCTTCCACAAGCTTCCCACAATAAGTTGGGTGAATTTTGTCCCATTCCTCCTGACAGAGTTGGTGTAACTGAGTCAGGTTCGTAGGCCTCCTTGCTCGCACACGTTTTTTTCAGTTCTGCCCACAAATGTTTTATACGATTGAGGTCAGCACTTTGTGATGGTCACTCTAATACCTTGACTTTGTTGTCCTTAAGTTATTTTGCCACAACTTTAGAAGTAACCTTGGGGTCATTGTCCATTTGGAAGACCCATTTGCGACCAAGCTTTAACTTCCTGACTTGTGTCTTGAGATGTTGCTTCAATATATACACAATGTTCCTTCCTCATGAAGCCATCTATTTTGAGAAGTTCACCAGTCCCTCCTGCAGCAAATCACTCCCACAACATGATGTTGCTACCCCCATGCTTCACGGTTGGGATAGTGTTCTTCGACTTGCACGCGTCCCTCTTTCTCCTCAAACATAACAATGGTCATTATTGCCAAACAGTTCTAATTTTGTTTATCAGACCAGAGGACATTTCTCCACAAAGTGCGATCTCTGTCCCTATGAGTAGTTGCAAACCGTCGTCTGGCTTGTTTATGGCAGTTTGGAACAGTGGCTTCTTCCTTGCCGAGAGGCCTTTCAGGTTATGTTGATATAGGACTCGTTTTACTGTGGATATAGATACTTTGTACCGGTTTCCACCAGCATCTTCAGAACGTCATTTGCTGTTGTTCTGGGATTGATTTGCACTTTTCACACCAAAGTACGTTCATCTCTAGGAGACAGAATGTGCATAAAGTTAGTGTGCGAGTGTGCAGAGTCAGTGCAAAAATTAAATAAAAGTGTCAATGCAGATAGTCCATGTAGCCATTTTGTTAGCTATTTAGCAGTCGTATGGCTTGGGGATAGAAACTGTTCAGGACACTGTTGGTGTCAGACTTGTTGCTCCAGTACCGCTTGCCATGTGGAAGCAGAGAAAACAGTCTATGGCTTAGGTGGCTGGAGTCTTTAACAATTTTCTGGGCCTTTCTGTCACACCGCCTGATATAGAGGTCCTGGATGGCAGGGAGCTCAGCCCCAGTAACGTACTGGGCTGTCCGCACAACCCTCTGTAGCGCAATGCGATCGAGGGCGGTGCAGTTGCCATACCAAGCAGTGATGCAGCCAGTCAAGATATGCTCTTAATGATGCAGCTGTAAAACTTTGAGGATTAGAAGGTCCCTGCCAAATCTTTTTAACCTCCAGAGGGGGTAAGAGGCTCTGTCGCGCCTTCTTCACTACTGTTTGTGTGTGTGTGGATCATTTTAAATCCTTTGTGACCCCCCCACTTTGTTGCCCACGATCAGCTCCTTGGTCTTACTGACATTGAGGTAGAGGTTGCTATCTTGGCACCACACTTCTGGGTCACTGACTTCATCCTGTAGGCTGTCTCATCGTCACAGGTGATCAGGCCTACCAACGCCGTGTCGTCAGAAAAATTGATGATGGTGTTGGAGTTGTGCGTGGTCACACAGTCATGGGTGAGCAAGAAGTACAGCAGAGGATCAGCATGGTGGAAGGTGATGTTGCCTAACCTTACCACCAGGGTCAGCCTGTCAGGAAGTCCAGGATCCTGTTGTAGTGAGTTCAGTCCCAAGATTCCAAGTTGGCGACAAGCTAAGAGGGAACTATGATGTTGAACGCTGAGCTGTAGTCAATGAACAGCATTCTCACATAGGTGTTCCTTTTGTCCAGGTGGGAAAGGGCAGTGTGGAGTGCAATAGAGATTGCATCATCTGTGAATCTGTTTGGGCGGTATGCAAATTGGAGTGGGGTCAAGGGTTTCTGGGATAATGGTGTTGATGTGAGCCATTACCAGCCTTTCAAAGCACTTCATGGCTACAGATGTGAGTGCTACGGGTCTGTAGTCATTTAGGCAGGTTGCCTTTGTGTTCTTGGGTACAGGGACTATGGTGGTCTGCTTGAAGCATGTTTGTATTACAGACTCAATCAGGGACATGTTGAAAATGTCAGTGAAGACACCTGCCAGTTGGTCTGCACATATCCGGAGGACACGTCCTGGTAATCCGTCTGGCCCCGCAGCCTTGTGTATGTTGACCTGTTTAAAGGTCTTACTCACGTCGGCTACAGAGAGCGTGATAACACAGTCGTCCGGAACAGATGATGCTCTCATGCATGCCTCAGGGTTGCTTGCCTCGAAGCGAGCACAGAAGATATTTAGCTCGTCTGGTTGGCTCGTGTCACTGGGCAGCTCGCGGCTGTCCCTCCCTTTATCGTCTGTAATAGTTTACAAGCCCTGTCACATAAGACGAGCGTCGGAGCCGGTGTAGTATGATTCAATCTTAGCCCTGTATTGACGCTTTGCCTGTTTGATGGTTCGTTGCAGGGCATAGCGGGATTTCTTGTAAGCTTCCGGGTTAGAGTCCCACACCTTGAAAGCGTCAGCTCTACCCTTTAGCTCAGTGCGAACGTTGCCTGTGGGGACGACGTCCTCAATGCACTTATTGATAAAGCCAGTGACTGATGTGGTGTATTCCTCAATGTCATCGGAAGAATCCCGGAACATGTTCCAGTCTGTGATAGAAAAGCAGTCCTGTAGTTTATCATCTGCTTCATCTGACCATTTTTTTATAGACCGAGTCACTGGTGCTTCCTGCTTCAATTTTTGATTGTAAGCAGGAATCAGGAAGAAAGAGTTGTGGTCGGATTTACCAAATGGAGTGCGAGGGAGAGCTTTGTATGTGTCTCTGTGTGTGGAGTACAGGTGATCTAGAATTTTTTCCCCTCTGTTTGCACATTTATCATGTTGATAGAGATTTGGGAAAACTGATTTAAGTTTTCCTGCATTAAAGTCTCCGGCCACTGGGAGCATCACATATGTGTGAGTGGTTTCCTGTTTTCCTATTTCCTTATACAGCTGACTGAGTGCGTTCTTAGTGCCAGCATCCATCTGTGGTGGTAAATAAACAGCCACTAAAAGTATAGATGAGAACTCTCTTGGCAAATAGTCTGGTCTGCAGTTGATCATAAGATACTCTCAGGCGAGTAAAATCTTCCTTAGACTTCCCCCAGCTGTTGTTTACAGATTTCTTACCGGAGTGTGCTGTTCTATTCTGCCGGTGCAGCATGTATCCCGCTAGCTGAATATCCATGTCGTCATTCAGCCACGATCCCGTGAAGCATAGGATATTGATGTCCCGTTGGTAGGATAGGATATTGATCATACCTCGTCTAGTTTATCGTCCAATAATTGCACATTGCCGAGTAATATTGACAGTAAAGGCAGCTTTCCTAGTTGCCTTCTGCGGGTCCAGACGAGGCATCCGGCTCTTTGTCCTCTGCGTCACTTCCTTTTGAGAATAATCAGGATGTCTGCCCTGTGGGGTGTTTGGAGAATATCGTTTGAGTCCTGCTTGTTGTCGTTGAAGAAATCTTTATCTAATCCGAGGTGAGTGATCGCTGTCCTGATATCCAGAAGCTCTTTTCTTCCGTAAGATACGGTTGCAGAAACAGTATGTACAAAATAATTTACAAATATTGCACAAAAAAAAAAAAAAATAACACAATTGTTTAGGAGACCGTAAAACGGCGGCCACCAACTACCATTGGAATGATGGAGTTGATGTATGCCATAACCAGCCTTACAAAGCACTTCATGGTTTCAGATGTTAGTGCTACAGGGTGGTAGTCATTGTGGCAGGTAGACTTAGAGTTCTTGGGAACAGGAATGATGGCGGTCAGCTTGAGACATTTGGATTACAGGCTGGAACAAGGAGAGGAATAAAGTTTATTTAACTACCGTCTGTGAAATTAAAAAGGCAAATGTGTTTTAGAGGGACTAACCACATGATCATTTGATGGAGCATTGGATGCAGGAGGGGGCTAGGGCAGACGGCTTTGGCGTACCAGTGTTGTGGAGAGGGAAAGCCATCATACCCATCATTTCATTTCATACTCATATAGGTCTCAGATGATGCCCGATGATGAGGATGATTAAATCCTACAGGAAACACACCTCTTATGTAACAGTCATCTCCAGACTGCATCGAACTTCCTCCGGAGCAGCTCATTAAGAGTATTCCACGTACAGTGTGTTTTTGTACATATGTTTGATAAAATGGGGTGTGCTTCAATGGTGAAAAGCTTCTTTAAGCCATGGAACATCTCCTTGTAAAAGAGGAGAATTAACAGGTTTCTGTGGTTATTTTCCTCCCATCTATTTCTGTTTGAGCCTCTGACAGAGAGCAATACATCTGGAATTTGTTCAGGAAACGGTATAGAAGCTGGGTGTTCAGGGTTGTCGTGTCCCCCGTGACTAGAGAACACACTGTTCCTCCACCACTTAGAGAAAGACACAAAGTTTACACCTTTAAATTAAACACTAACTGATTTACCAGAGGGGGAAAAAAAACTCTAGACCGCCTTTACTCCACACACAGAGACGCATATTAAGCTCTCCCTCCCTCCATTTGGCAAATCTGACCATAATTCTATCCTCCTGATTCCTGTTTACAAGCTAAACCTAAAGCAGGAAGTACCAGTGACTCGCTAAATACGGATGTGGTCAGATGTCAGATGCTACGCTACAGGACTGTTTTGCGAGCACAGACTGGAATACGTTCCAGGATTCATCAAATGGCATTGAGGAGTACAATACCTTAGTCATCTGCTTCGTCAATAAGTGCATCGACGACATCGTCCCCACAGTGACCGTACGTACATATCCCAACCAGAAGCCCTGTATTTTTGGCAACATATCCGCATCGGGCTAAAGGCTAAAGCTGCCGCTTTCAAGGAGCAGGACACTAATCCAGACACCTATAAGAACTCCCGATACGCCCTCAGATGAACCATTAAACAGGCAAAGCGTCAATACAGGATTAACTTCTTGGTGACAGGGGGGCAGTATTGAGTAGCTTGGATGAATAAGGTTCCCAGAGTAAACTGCCTGCTACTCTGTCCCAGATGCTAATATATGCATATTATTAGTAGTATTGGATAAAAAACATTGAACTTTCTAAAACTGTTTGAATGATGTGAGTATAACAGAACTCATATTGCAGGCGAAAACCTGAGAAAAATCCAACCAGGAAGTGGGAAATCTGAGGTTTGTAGTTTTGCAACTCTCTGCCATTCCAATATACAGTGTAAATGGGGTCATATTGCACTTCCCAAGGCTTCCACGAGATGTCAACAGTCTTTAGAACGTTGTTTGAGGCTTCTACTCTGACGTGGGGGTGAATGAGAGGGGATTGAGCCAGGTGTCTGGCAGAGTGCCACAGGCTCGTATCACGTGGTCACAAGAGAGTTAGCTCTCGTTCCATTGCTTTTCTACAGACAATGGAATTCTCCGGTTGGAATATTATTGAAGAGTTATGTTAAAAACATCCTAAAGATTGATTCTATACTCAGTTTGACAAATTTCTACGACCTGTAATATGACTTTTTGAACATTTCGTCCGACGTTCGGCTGGACCTGAACGCGCGTTTGGATCTGTTTACCAAACGCCCTAACAAAAGAGGCTATTTGGACATAAATTATGAACTTTATCAAACAAATCAAACATTTATTGTGGAACTGGAATTCCTGAGAGTGCATTCTAATGAAGATCAAATGTAAGTGAATATTTATAATGTTATTTCTGACTAATGTTGACTACACAACATGGCAGATATCTTTTTGGCTGCTTTGTTGTCTGAATGCTGTACTCAGATTATTGCATGGTTTGCTTTTTCAGTAACGTTTTTTTTAAATCTGACACCGCGGTTGCATTAAGGAGAAGTATCTCTAATTCCATGTATAACACTTGTATTTTCATCAACATTTATGATGAGTTATTTCTGTAAATTGATGTGGCTCTCTGCACAATCATCGTATGTTTTATAACTACTGAACATAACGGGCCAATGTAAAATTGAATTTTTTGATATAAATATGCACTTTAGCAAACAAAACATACATGTATTGTGTAACATGAAGTCCTATGAGTGTCATCTGATGAAGATCATCAAAGGTTAGTGATTAATTTTATCTCTATTTGTGCTTTTTGTGATTCTCTTTGGCTGGAAAAAATGGCTGTGTTTTTCTGTGACTTGGTGGTGACCTAACATAATTGTTTGTGGTGCTTTCGCTGGATTAACAATAATGTTATCTTTAAAGTGGTGTAAAATACTTGTATGCTTGAGGAATTTTAACCTGCACTTTCACTGGTTGTTGGCGAGGTGGGATGCTACAGTCCATCATATCCCAGAGAGGTTTAAGACGGACTCCTACAACACCGGCTCTGACACTCGTTGGATGTAGCAGGGCTTGAAAACTATTACGGACCACAAAGGGAACCCCTGCCGTGAGCTGACCAGTGATGTGAGCCTACTAGACAAGCTAAAGGAGATGATTGCGGACTACAGGATAAGGAGGACTGAGCACGCCCCCATTCTCATCGACGGGGCTGTAGTGGAGCAAGTTCCTTGGCATCCACATCACCAACAAACTAACATGGTCCAAGCACACCAAGACAGTCGTAAAGAGGGCACAACAAAACCTATTCCCCCTCAGGAGACTAAAAAGATTTGGCATGGGTCCTCAGATCCTCAAAGGATTCTACAGCTGCACCATCGAGAGCATCCTAATGTGTTGCATCACTGCCTGGTATGGCAACTGCTCGGCCTCCGACCACAAGGCACTACAGAGAGTAGTGTCATCCGCCATCCAGGACCTCTATACCAGGCGGTGTCAGATGAAGGCCCTACAAATTGTCAAAGTTTCCAGCCACCCTAGTCATAGACCGCCTGCTACCGCATGGAAAGCCGTATCGGAGCACCAAGTCTAGGTCCAAAAGGTGTTGAATCCTGCGGCTCTGTTGGGCTAAATTACTTTGAGCACGGCCATCTGTCTTGGGATCCTGCCAGATTCCATATAGGGGGAGAGACGTGAAAGCCCAGCTAGCTTAGCTGGCTCGGAAGTCTCAAATGGTGGCCACTATTGAACGTTAAGAACGTTGCAGGAGCTGTGTTTAGTTTTCTTTGTTCCAGGACAATGTGGACCACATTGACTTTCAATGTAGCAACTGCTTGCTTGTGGAGGACTACAGGAGCGAAGTAGCTACTCTTAGGAAACCTCCATAAGCTACTGGGGAACCCACACCCACCTACTTTTTTTTTCTTCCACCCCAGTACTTGGATGCCGCTCTGATCTGGTGGACGTTTCGCCACCGTGTCGGCTCTCCACAGGCTCAACTGGCCGTTGCTAGGCAGGGTTCCATCCCCAAAGGGGTCTCCCCCTTCCCTGGAGAACGGAGCTGATCTCAACCCAACCAGCCATGGAGGTACGTCACTCGCCGTTGAAGTCGAGGAACGCGTCCTCTGGCAACAGGGATCTCCATGGAGATGTTAAGCCTGGAACTGACACAGACCGGAATCAGCATTTCCACCCTGGATCCAGAGCCTTCGTCCCTGGTGGCTTCCCAATCAAGATCAGATCCGGAGGTACCTGCGTCTTCGTCTCTATCTCCCTCTCCGGTGGCTTCTACCTCGGGTTCAGATCCTCGGAGCTCAGCCTCACCTGACCGTGCCTGAGAGACCGGCCCATCCAACATCACCAGCTGTCATCATAGGCAGCTCTATGGTGAGAAACATCTCGTTCCCCAAGGCAAAATCCCTGTGCTACCCAGGAGCATGAGTACAGGACATAACAAGGCTGTTTCCGACTGTTCTACCACAGATGCCGGGAGCTGACACTGTCGTAGTCCATGTGCGGTCAAACGACATCAGGAGGGCTAGTTCAGAACATTTGAAAATGCATTTTCAAGCACTGATTTAATTGCACCGAATGCATCCGTTTATTCTACAGCTATTGAAAGCAGTAATCATGAGCCTATAAACCAGAGTTACACTGTTAGCACTGAGGCGGTGTTCAATAGTAGGAAGACCACTTTATGCAGCTCACCCTGCACTATCTCCAATGTAAATAACATGAGTAAGTCTACCTCTGATAAGCTTCCAAGTAAAGCATTAAAAACAATCAAGCAACCCATAAAAATGCCAAAAATAACCCATATTAACATATGTAGCCTAACATGCTGACCAGACCGGACACGTCGCGTGCGTGAGTGTTGCAAAATAAATGTAGAAATCCATGTTATTCAATTATTGCACCCACACTGCTTGGGCGCGCCAACGAGCATCTGCGTTGCCAAGGGCTAAAATAGAAGTCATTCCTATTTCTGACTCAGATTGCGCTGCAAGTCCTGCCTCTCCCATCTCCTCATTGGTTTATAGAAGCAGGTACTCACATGCCATCTTCTCATTGGTTATACCCATGTGGGAGATTGAAAGACAAACTGTTTTGCCGGTCGTCATGGTAATACTATGAAAGTTTAGATGCCAATCACAATATAAGTTCAAAGATGAAAAAGCCTGGAAGGAGGAGAGATGACTAGAAACGATTCAGTTGACCGTTTGTGTGTGGATTAATTGTCAGAGTAGAGGACCTTGTGCATTTCAGGTAAAATAACAACTCAATGTTTATATCCCAGGACAAATTAGCTAGCAACAGCAAGCGAGCTAAATAGGAAAAATTAGCTAGCATGTGCAAGCTAGCTAGCTAAATTGCCATACATGTTTAATTTTATTTTTATTTTTTTTATTTTTTTATTTCACCTTTATTTAACCAGGTAGGCTAGTTGAGAACAAGTTCTCATTTGCAACTGCGACCTGGCCAAGATAAAGCATAGCAGTGTGAACAGACAACACAGAGTTACACATGGAGTAAACAATTAGCAAGTCAATAACACAGTAGAAAAAAATGGGCAGTCTATATACAATGTGTGCAAAAGGCATGAGGAGGTAGGCGAATAATACAATTTTGCAGATTAACACTGGAGTGATAAATGATCAGATGGGCATGTACAGGTAGAGATATTGGTGTGCAAAAGAGCAGAAAAGTAAATAAATAAAAACAGTATAAAAACAGTATGGGAATGAGGTAGGTGAAAAAGGGTGAGCTATTTACCTATAGACTATGTACAGCTGCAGCGATCGGTTAGCTGCTCGGATAGCTGATGTTTGAAGTTGGTGAGGGAGATAAAAGTCTCCAACTTCAGCGATTTTTATTCGTTCCAGTCACAGGCAGCAGAGTACTGGAACGAAAGGCGGCCAAATGAGGTGTTGGCTTTAGGGATGATCAGTGAGATACACCTGCTGGAGCGCGTGCTACGGATGGGTGTTGCCATCGTGACCAGTGAACTGAGATAAGGCGGAGCTTTACCTAGCATGGACTTGTAAATGACCTGGAGCCAGTGGGTCTGGCGACGAATATGTAGTGAGGGCCAGCCGACTAGAGCATACAAGTCGCAGTGGTGGGTGGTATAAGGTGCTTTAGTGACAAAACGGATGGCACTGTGATAGACTGCATCCAGTTTGCTGAGTAGAGTGTTGGAAGCCATTTTGTAGATGACATCGCCGAAGTCGAGGATTAGGATAGTCAGTTTTACTAGGGTAAGCTTGGCAGCGTGAGTGAAGGAGGCTTTGTTGCGGAATAGAAAGCCGACTCTGGATTTGATTTTTGATTGGAGATGTTTGATGTGAGTCTGGAAGGAGAGTTTGCAGTCTAGCCAGACACCTAGGTACTTATAGATGTCCACATATTCAAGGTTGGAACCATCCAGGGTGGTGATGCTAGTCGGGCATGCGGGTGCAGGCAGCGATCGGTTGAAAAGCATGCATTTGGTTTTACTCGCGTTTTACTCGCGTAATGCTTTTTGACCTGTCCCCAAATTAATGTAACAGGTTCAGAGTTTGTTTTGATATTTTAACCTGCGTGTCGTGATCGCGTTTGGTGTGGATCGACAAAATACATTTATGCACAATGGTGCACGATGGCACACGCGCGCAGCCGGTTTGGGTTCCATGTAAGATACAAGGTCGATGAAGTCATTAACTTGCTTGTAACAGATGATATTCATCTCTGAAACTCACTTAGATAATACCTTTGATGATACAGTGGTAGCAATACATGGTTATAACATTTACCGAAAAGACAGAAATGCAAATGGAGGCGGTGTCGTGGTCTATATTCAGAACCACATTCCTGTAAAGCTTGGAGACGATCTAATGTTAAATACTGTTGAAGTAATATGGCTTCAGGTTCATCTACCTCACCTAAAGCCCATTCTTGTGGGAAGCTGCTATAGACCACCAAGTGCTAACAGTCAGTATCTGGATAATATGTGTGAAATGCTTGATAATGTATGTGACATCAACAGAGAAGTATATTTTCTGGGTGATTTAAATATTGACTGGCTATCATCAAGCTGCCCACTCAGGAAAAAACTTCAAACTGTAATCAGTGCCTGCAACCTGTTTCAGGTTATCAGTCAACCTACCAGTGTAGTTACAAACAGCACAGGAATTAAATCATCAACATGTATTGATCACATTTTTACTAACACTGCAGATATTTGCTTTAAAGCAGTATCCAAATCCGTGGATGTTGTGATCACAATATAATAGCCATATCTAGGAAAACCAAAGTTCCAAAGGCTGGGCCTAATATAGTGTATAAGAACAAGAAGTATTGTAGTGATTCATATGTTGATGTTAAGAATATTTGCTGCTCTGTGGTGTGTAATGAGGAGCAACCAGACACTGCACTTGACGCATTTATGAAACTACTTTTCCAGTTACTAAGAAGCATGCTCCCATTAAGAAAAAGACTAAAAACTTTTAAATCCCCTTGGATTGATGAGGGATTGAAAAATTGTATGGTTGAGAGTCTGGCAGCCCAACTGATTGGCAAACGTTCTGCAAATGAAGAAGTCCTGTGACTAAACTAAATAATATAAAAACAAAAAGAAACTACACTATGAAACAAAGATATATTATATAAAGAATGATAGTAAAAAGCTTTGGGGCACCTTAAATGACATTTTGGGGGGGGGGGGCAACTCGGCTCCTTCATTTATTGAATCTGATGGCTCATTCATCACAAAACCCACTGATATTACAAACTACTTTAATGACTTTTTCATTGGCAAGATAAGAAAACTTAGGGATGACATGCCAGCAACAAATGCTGACACTACATATCCAAGTGTATCGGACAAAATTATGAAAGATAAGAATTGTACTTTTGTACTTGAATTCCGTAAAGTCTGTGTGGAAGAGGTGAAAAAATTATTGTTTTCTATCAATGACAAGCCACCAGGGTCTGATAATCTAGATGAAAAATTACTGAGGATAATAGCAGACAATATTGCCACTCCTATTTGCCACATCTTCAATTTAAGCCTACTAGAGAGCATGTGCCCAAGAGGTAAGCTAAAGTCATTCCGCTACCAAAGAATAGTAGAGCTCCCTTTACTGGCTCAAATAGCCGACCAATCAGCCTGTTACCAACCCTTTGAAAACTTCTGAATAAAATTGTTTAGACCAGATACCAAGTTATTTATATATATATATATATATTATTTTACAGTAAACAAACAGAATTTCAGCATGCTTATAGGGAAGGACACTCAACAAGCACAGCACTTACACAAATGACAGATGATTGGCTGAGGGAAGTTGATGATAAATTGATTGTGTGGGTTGTCTTGTTAGACTTCAGTGCAGCTTTTGAAATTATTGATCATAGTCTGCTGCTGGAAAAACGTGTGTGTTATGGCTTCACACCCCCTGCTATAATGTGGATAAAAAGAGTTACTTGCCTAACAGAACACAGGTGTTCTTTCATAATGGAAGCCTATCAAATATAATCCAGTTCGAATCAGGAATTCCCCAGGGTAGTTTTTTAGTCCCCTTGCTTTTTTCATGTTTTACTAACGACATGCCACTGACTGAGTAAAGCCAGAGTTTCTATGTATGCAGATAACTCAACACTATACACATCAGCTATTACAGCAACTGAAATGACTGCAACACTCAAAGAGCTGCAGTTAGTTTCAGAGTGGGTGGCAAGGAATAAGTTATCCCTAAATATTTCTAAAACTAAAAGCATTGTATTTGGAACAAAACACTCAATAAACCTCAACTAAATCTTGTAATAAAGAAAGTGAAAATTGAGCAAGTTGAGATGACTAAACTGAATGGAGTAACACTAGATTGTAAACTGTCATGGTCAAAACATATTGATGCAGCAGTAGCTAAGATGGGGAGAAGTATGTCTATGACAAAGCGATGCTCTGCCTTCTTAACACTATCAAAATGCAGGTCCTAGTTTTGTCGCACCTTGACTACTGTTCAATCGTGTGGTCAAGTGCCACAAAATTATCTCAGAACAGGGCAGCACGGCTGGTCCTTGGATGTACACAGAGAGGGAATATTAATAATATGCATGTCAATCTCTCCTGGCTGAAAGTGGAGGAGAGATTGACTTCATCACTACTTTTATTATGAGAGGTATTGACATGTTGAATGCACCGAGCTGTCTGTCTAAACTACTGGCACATAGCTCGGACACCCATGTATACCCCACAAGACGTCTCTTCACAGTCCCCAAGAACAGACTACGGGAGGCACACAGTACTACATAGAGCCATGACAACATGGATCTCTATTCCACATCAAGTAACTGACGCAAGCAGTAAAATTTGATTTAAAAAACAGATTAAAAAGAAAACACCTTATGGAACAGCGGGGACTGTGAAGCAACAAACATTGGCACACACACACACACACACACAATAACATATGCACTATACATACACATGGATTTAGTACTGTAGATATGTGTCACGGCAGATTTCCTCTTCCTCTGAAGAGGTGAAACGAGGATCGGACCAATACGCAGCGTGGTAGGTGTCCATGGTTTTTAATTTGATTCTGTCAATCACCATATTCTTATCGGCAGACTCAGTAGCCTCGGTTTTTCGGATGACTGCCTTGCCTGGTGTTACGCACGCCTCTATGAAGAGGGAACGCAACACCCTGCTACAACTAAACTCTCCGTGAAGTGAAAAAGGTATGGACTGTAGGTGCAAGTAAGAATGACAACAGGCAGAATGTGGTACCGTTTACAAGGACTTTATTCCTTCACACGGTAATATGGGGAAAAGGGGCTGGATGGAACCAAAGCAAAGAAAGTAAATCTCAAAGCCCCCCCTCTCCTATCTTACCTGCCTACCCACTACTTACCTAATTTAGCACCACCTGGTGCCCTAACCAAAATACAAGGGTGTGGTCCGCCCAGGTCTTACGTAGCGGGCCTCTTGCCTAAGCACTCCCTAGGTGCCTTCCCCTCCCCCCCTGGGAACAAATGAAACAGAATATTAAACAATTTCACAAACAAACTAAGAAACAAAGGAAATCAAATAAGCTCTATCTGAGCAACAAACTCACAAAACATACCAACTCTCAGCAATGAACTCCCAGCAAAATCTCTAGCAAAATCTCTCTAGCAAAATCTCTGCAATGACCTCCAGCAAATCTCTAGCAAATCTACCTCCTACAAAACATCTCCCTCCTGAACAGAACACTGGCTTTTATATAGCTTCAGAATGAATGTGTAACTGGAGACAGCTGCGTCTTGACGAGGGGGCGGGGTCAACTCTCCAATTAGTCATGGAGTCGACCAATCAGCTGCTTGAGGGATTTCAGGAAGCCATTTCCTGAAATAAACACATGCAAACATACAAACTACAACACATAAACTGGGGAACGTAACACCTGGTTCACCAATTACTTTGCAGACAGAGTTCAGTGTGTCAAATCGGAGGGCATGCTGTCCGGTCCTCTGGCAGTCTCTATGGGGGTGCCACAGGGTTCAATTCTCAGGCCAACTCTTTTCTCTGTATATATCAATGATGTTGCTCTTGCTGCGGGCGATTCCCTGATCCACCTCTACGCAGACGACACCATTCTATATACTTTCGGCCCGTCATTGGACACTGTGCTATCTAACCTCCAAACGAGCTTCAATGCCATACAACACTCCTTCCGTGGCCTCCAACTGCTCTTAAACGCTAGTAAAACCAAATGCATGCTTTTCAACCGATCACTGCCTGCACCCGCATGCCCGACTAGCATCACCACCCTGGATGGTTCCGACCTTGAATATGTGGACAACTATAAGTACCTAGGTGTCTGGCTAGACTGCAAACTCTCCTTCCAGACTCATATCAAACATCTCCAATCGAAAATCAAATCAAGAGTCGGCTTTCTATTCCGCAACAAAGCCTCCTTCACTAACGCCGCCAAGCTTACCCTAGTAAAACTGACTATCCTACCGATCCTCGACTTTGGCGATGTCATCTACAGACCCACTGGCTCCAGGTCATCTACAAGTCCATGCTAGGTAAAGCTCCGCCTTATCTCAGTTCACTGGTCACGATGGCAACACCCATCCGTAGCACGCACTCCAGCAGGTGTATCTCACTGATCATCCCTAAAGCCAACACCTCATTTGGCCGCCTTTCGTTCCAGTTCTCTGCTGCCTGTGACTGGAACGAATTGCAAAAATCGCTGAAGTTGGAGACTTTCATCTCCCTCACCAACTTCAAACATCAGCTATCTGAGCAGCTAACCGATCGCTGCAGCTGTACATAGTCTATTGGTAAATAGCCCACCCATTTTCACCTACCTCATCCCCACACTGTTATTTATTTATTTACTTTTCTGCTCTTTTGCACACCAATATCTCTACCTGTACATGACCATCTGATAATTTATCACTCCAGTGTTAATCTGCAAAATTGTAATTATTCGCCTACCTCCTCATGCCTTTTGCACACATTGTATATAGACTCCCCTTTTTTTCTACTGTGTTTTTGACTTGTTAATTGTTTACTCCATGTGTAACTCTGTGTTGTCTGTTCACACTGCTATGCTTTATCTTGGCCAGGTCGCAGTTGCAAATGAGAACTTGTTCTCAACTAGCCTACCTGGTTAAATAAAGGTGAAATAAAAAAAATAAAAAATAAGAAAATCTAACAATGAACACAAGTACAAAATAATAACGTGAACTGGCAACGCAACAGTTCCGTGTGGCACAAACACTGGCAACGCAACAGTTCCATGTGGCACAAACACTGACACAGGAAACAATCACCCACAAAATACCCAAAGAACATGGCTGCCTAAATACGGTCCCCAATCAGAGACAACGATAAACACCTGCCTCTGATTGAGAACCAATCTAGGCAACCATAGACTTACATAAACACCTAGAATGAACACAACCTCATAAATCTACAAAAAACCCTAGACAGTACAAACACCCTCGATGAGACAAAAAACATACATCACCCATGTCACACCCTGGCCTGTGAATGTGTTGTAATGTTTAAAAATTGTATAAACTTGTCATGCCCTGACCGTAGATTGCTTTGTATGTTTATATTTTTAGTTTGGTCAGGGTGTGATGTGGGTGAGTATTCTATGTTGTCTGTCTAGGTGATGTGTTTCTATGTTTAGGCATGGTATGGTTCCCAATCAGAGGCAGCGGGTTATCGTTGTCTCTGATTGAGAACCATACTTAGGCAGCCTATTTTCTCTCTATGGGTGTGGGTAGTTGTTTTCTGTCTTTGTGTGGCTGCACTAGACAGAACTGTTTTGTTTGTGCGTCGTTGTTGATTGTCTTCTAGTGCTCAGTTTCTTTATTAAATTTACCATGAACACGTACCATGCTGCACCTTGGTCCTCTTCACCTTCTTCAACCCACAACAGCCGTTACAAAACTGCCTTAATTTTGCTGGACCCCAGGAAGAGTAGCTGCTGCTTTGGTAGCAGCTAATGGGGATCCATAAGAAATACAAATATCTCCATGCCATAAGACTCCTGAACATCTAATCAAATGGCTACCCAGGCTATTTGCATTGCCCCCCCCTTTGACACTGCTGCTAGTCTCTGTTATTATCTATGCATAGTCACTTTAATAACTCCACCTACATGTACATATTACCTCAATTACCCGACTAACCGGTGCCCCCGCACATTGACTCTGTTTTGGTACCCCCTGTATATAGCCTCGATATTGTTATTTTGCTGCTGCTCTTTAATTATTTGTTACTTTTATGTATTTTTATTTTGGGGGGGTATTTTCTTAAATTAAATTGTTTAAACTGCATTGTTGGTTAGGGCTTGTAAGTAAGCATTTCACTGTAAGGTGAATTATTCGGCACATGTATCAAATGATCAGGAATCAAGGTAAGACCCAGGTGCAGACACGTCGAATTGACAATGATTTAATATTCCAACAGGGGCAGGCAATAGACAGGTAAAGGCGGGCAGGGGTCAGTAAACCAGAGGTGGGGCAACAGTACCGGACAGTAGGCTGGCTCAGGGTAGGCAGAGGTCAATCCAGAGGTGGGGTAAAGGTACAGGTCGGCTGGCAGGCTCAGCGTCAGGCAGAGTGGTCAGGCAGGCGGGCTCAGAGTCAGAACAGGTAAGGGTCAAAACCAGGAGGGCAAGAAAAAGGGAGACTGGGAAAAGCAGGAGCTGAGAATAAAAATGCTGGTTGACCTGACACAAGATGAACAGGCAACGGACAAACAGAGTACACAGATATAAATACACAGGGGATAAAGGACAAAACCTGGAGGGGGGTGGAGACAATCATAAGGACAGGTGAATCAGATCAGGCTGTGACACAAATACAATTTAATTGGATTTTTGAAATGCATTTTATGCTCGCTTCGAGGCAAGCAACACTGAAGCGTGCATGAGAGCACCATCTGTTCTGGACGACTGTGTGATAGTGCTCTAAAATCAAATCAAATCAAATTGTATTAGTCACATGTGCCGAATACAACAGAATACAACAGACCTTACCGTGAAATGCTTACTTACGAGCCCTAACCAACAACACAATTTGAAAAAATATGAATAAGAATAAGAAATAAAAGTAACAAGTAATTGAAGAGCTGCAGTAAAAGCAAGACTATATACAGGGGGGTACCGGTACAGAGTAGGCAGAGTTATTAAAGTGACTATGCATAGATGACAACAACAGAGACTAGCAGCAGTGTAAAAGAGTGGGGGAGGGGGTGCAAATAGTCTGGGTAACCATTTGATTAGATTTGCAGGAGTCTTATGGCTTGGAGGTAGAAGCTTACTCTAAGCCTCTTGGACCTAGACATGGTGCTCTCTGCCGTGCGGAGGCAGAGAGAACAGTCTATGACTAGAGTGGCCTTCCTCTGAAGACCAACATTCACAAAGCCAATGGGCCAATCGGATTACCAGGACATGTACTCAAAGAATACGCGGACCAACTGGCAAGTGTCTTCACTCACATTTTCAACCTCTCCCTGACCGAATCTGTAATACCACATGTTTCAAGCAGACCACCATAGTCCCTGTGCCCAAAGAAGTAAAGGTAACCTCCCTAAATGATTACCACACATGGCACTCATGTCGGTAGCCATGAAGTGCTTTGAAAGGCTGGTCGTGGCTTACATCAACAGCGTCATCACGGTACCCTATACCCCCTCCAATTCGTATACCGCCCCGACAGATCCACAGATGACGTAATCCCAATTGTACTCCACACTGACCTTTCCCACCTGGACAAAAGGAACATCTACAGCATGTGAGAATGCTGTTCATTGACTACAGTTCAGCGTTCAACACCATAGTGCCCACAAAGCTCATCACTAAGCAAGGGACCCTGGGACTAAAGCCCTCCCTCTGCAACTGGATCCTGGACTTCCTGACGGGCCGCCCCCAGGTGGTAAGAGTAGGCAACAACACGTCTGCCATGCTGATCCTCAAAACTGGGTCCCCCCAGGGGTGCATGCTTATTCCACTCATGTACTCCCTGTCCACCAATGACTGTTTGGCCCTGTCCGGGGGTGTCCTCGGATGGGGCCACAGTGTCTCCTGACCCCTCCTGTCTCAGCCTCCAGTATTTATGCTGCAGTAGTTTATGTGTCGGGGGCTAGGGTCAGTTTGTTATATCTGGAGTACCTCTCCTGTCCTATTCGGTGTCCTGTGTGAATCTAAGTGTGCGTTCTCTAATTCTCTCCTTCTCTCTTTCTTTCTCTCTCTCGGAGGACCTGAGCCCTAGGACCATGCCCCAGGACTACCTGACATGATGACTCCTTGCTGTCCCCAGTCCACCTGGCCGTGCTGCTGCTCCAGTTTCAACTGTTCTGCCTTATTATTATTCGACCATGCTGGTCATTTATGAACATTTGAACATCTTGGCCATGTTCTGTTATAATCTCCACCCGGCACAGCCAGAAGAGGACTGGCCACCCCACATAGCCTGGTTCTTCTCTAGGTTTCTTCCTAGGTTTTGGCCTTTCTAGGGAGTTTTTCCTAGCCACAGTGCTTCTACACCTGCATTGCTTGCTGTTTGGGGTTTTAGGCTGGGTTTCTGTACAGCACTTTGAGATATCAGCTGATGTACGAAGGGCTATATAAATACATTTTATTTGATTTTATTTGATTTGATTGCCTGGCCAAGCACAACACCATCACTAAGTTTTCTAACGACACAACAGTAGTAGGTCTGATAACTGACAACGATGAGACAGCCTGTAGGGAGAAGGTCAGAGACCTGGCAGAGTGGTGCCAGGACAACAGCCTCTCACTCAGTGTGAGCAAGACAAAGGAGCTGATCGTGGACTACAGGAAAAGGCGGGACGAACAGGCCCCCATTAACATCGAAAAAGACTGTAGTGGAAAGGGTTGAGAGTTTCAAGTTCCTTGGTGTCCACATCACCAACAAACGATCATTGTCAAAACACACAAAGACAGTCATGAAGAGGGCACGACAACACCTTTTCCCCGTCAGGACACTGAAAAGATTTGTTATTGGTCCCCAGATCCTCAAAAAATTGTACAGCTTCACCATCGAGAGCATCCTGACTAGTTGCATCACCACCTGGTATGGCAACTGCTCGGCATCTGACCGTACAGCTACAGAGGGTAGAGGGTAGTGGGGCCAAGCTTCCATCCATCCAGGACCTACATACTAGGCGGTGTCAGAGGAAAGACCAAAAAATTGTCAAAGACTCCTGTCACCCTAGTCATAGACGGTTCTCTCTGCTACCGCATGGCAAGCGGTACCTAAGTACCAAGTCTAGGACCAAAAGGCTACTTAACAGCTTCTACCCCCAAGCCCAAGATTGCTGAACAATTAATCAAATGGCCACCCGGACTATTTACGTTGACACCCCCCCTCCTTTTGTTTTTATACTGATGCCACTGGCTGTTTACTATCAATGCATAGTCACTTTACCTCTACCTACATGTACAAATCACCTCGACTAACCTGTAGCCCTGCACATTGACTCGGTACTGGTACCCCCTGTACAGCATATAGACTTGTTATTGTTTTTTTTATAATATAATAATAATAAATATATGCCATTTAGCTGACGCTTTTATCCAAAGCGACTTACAGTCATGTGTGCATACATTCTACGTATGGGTGGTCCCGGGAATCGAACCCACTACCCTGGCGTTACAAGCGCCATGCTCTACCAACTGAGCCACAGAAGGACCACTATTATTGTGTTACTTTTTAATCATTTTTTAGTTTAGTTTATTTGATAAATATTGTCTTAACAGTTTCCTGAACTGCATTATCAGCGCATGTGACAAATAAAGTTGGATTTGATTTGACAATACAAACATTTAAGTAAACACTAACTGATATGCAATAATTCGCTTAACAAGTTACATAATGGACTCATACTGTGTGCAATAATAGTGTTTTGCATGATTTTTTGAACTACTACCTCATCTCTGTACCCCACACATACAATTATTTGTAAGGTCCCTCAGTCAGGCAGTGAATTTCAAACACAGATTCAACCACAAAGATCAGGGAGATTTTCCAATGCCTCGTAAAGAAGGGCACCTATTGGTAGATGGGTAAAAACAGACATTGAATATCTCTTTGAGCATGATGAAGTTATTAATTACACTTTGGATAGTGCATCAATACACCCAGTCACTACAAAGATACAGGTGTCCTTTCTAACTTAGATGCCGGAGAGGTAGGAGACCGCTCAGGGATTTCACCATGAGGCCAATGGTGACTTTAAAAGAGTTACTGAGTTGGATGGCTTTCACATAGTGAAAAGAAGGAATACAAGACATTAAAGTAATACTGCAAACAATTTGGAAAAGCAATTCACTTTTTGTCCTGAATACAAATCCAATACAACACATTATTGAGTACCACTCTCCATATTTTCAATCATAGTGGTGGCTGCATCATGTTATGGGGAGTGTTTCAGGTGAAAAAATAACACATCAGACACTGAATTCACCTTTCAGCAGAACAATAACCTAAAACACAAGGCCAAATCTAAACTGGAGTTGCTTACCAAGAAGACAGTGAATGTTCCTAAGTGGCCGAATTAGAGTTAGGACTTACAATGCCTTGCAAAAGTATTCATCCCCATTGGCGTTTTTCCTATTTTGCTGCATAACAACCTGTAATTTAAATACATTTTTATTTGGATTTCATGTAATGGACATACACAAAATAGTCCAAATTGGTGAAGTGAAATGAATTAAATAACTTTGAAAAAATGTAAAACGGAAAAAGTGGTGCGTGCATATGTATTCACCATCTTTGCTATGTCGCCCCTAAATAAGAACTGTTGCAACCAATTACCTTCAGAAGTCACATAATTAGTTAAATAAAGTTCACCTGTGTGCAATCTAAGTGTCAAATGATGTCAGTATATATACACCTGTTCCAAAAGGCCTCAGAGTCTGCAACACCACTTAGCAAGGGGCACCACCAAGTAAGCGGCACCATGAAGACCAAGGAGCTCTCCAAACAGGTCAGGGACAAAGTTGTGGAGAAGTACAGATCAGGGTTGGGTTATAAAAAAATATCAGAAACTTTGAACAACCCACAGAGCACCATTAAATTCATTATTAAAAAATGGAAATAATATGGCGCTACAACAAACCTGCCAAGAGAGGGCCGCACACCAAAACTCATGGACCAGGCAAGGAGGGCATTAATCAGAGAGGCAACAAAGAGACCAAAGATAACACTGAAGGAGCTGCAAAGCTCCACAGCGGAGATTGGAGTATCTGTCCATAGGACCCCTTTAAGCCGCACACTCCACAGAGCTGGGCTTTATGGAAGACTGGCCAGAAAAGGCCATTGTTTAAAGAAAAAGCTAAGCAAACATGTTTGGTGTTCGCCAAAAGGCATGTGGGAGACTCCCCAAACGTATGAAAGAAGGTATTCTGGTTAGATTAGACTAAAATGTTGCTTTTTGGCCATCAAGCAAAACTCTAACACTATGCGCAAACCTAACAACTCTCATCACCCCGAGAATATCATCCCCATAGTGAAGCATGGTGGTGGCAGCATCATGCTGTGAGGATGTTTTTCATCGGCAGGGACTGGGAAACTGGTCAGAATTGAAGGAATGATGGATGGCGCGGACAGAGATTCACCTTCCAGCAGGACAATGACCCTAAGCATACTGGTAAAGCAACACTTGAGTGGTTTAAGGGGAAACATTTACATGTCTTGGAATGGCCTAGTCAAAGCCCAGACCTTAATCCAATTGAGAATCTGTGGTATGATTTAAAGATTATTGTACACCAGTGGAACCCATCCAACTTGAAAGAGCTGGAGCAGTTTTGCCTTGAAGAATGGGTAAAAGTCCCAGTGGCTAGATGTGCCAAGCTTATAGAGACATACCCCAAGAGACGTGCAGCTGTAATTGCTGCAAAAGGTGGCTCTACAAAGTATTGACTTTGGGGGGTGAATGGTTATGCACCCCCAAGTTTACTTTTTTTGTTTTATTTCTTGTTTGTTTCACAATAAAAAATATTTTGCATCTTCAAAGTGGTAAGCATGTTGTGTAAATCAAATGATACAAACATCCAAAAAATCAGTTTTAATTCCAGGTTGTAAGGCAACAGAATACTTTCATTAGCCACTGTAAATCTACTTGAAAATCTATGGCAAGACCTGAAAATGGTTGTCTAGCAATGACCAACAACCAATTTCACAGAGCTAAATCCTTTTGAAAATAATAATGGGCAAATGTTGCGCAATCCAGGTGTGGAAAACTCTTAGAGACTTACCCTGAAAGATTCACGTCTGTAATCGCTGCCAAGGGTGCTTCTTCAAAGTTTTGGCTCAGGGTGGTGAAAAATATGTCAATTATATATTTCTGTATTTCATTTTCAATACATTTGGAAACATTTCTAAAAACATGTTTTTACTTTTGTCATTATGGGGTATTGTGGGTAGATGGGTAAGAGAGAAAATATATTTACCTCGCCACCATGGCCTTTATTTTTATTTTTAGCCTTTACCTCCCTTATCTCACCTCATTTGCTCACATTGTATATAGACTTATTTTTCTACTGTATTATTGACTGTATGTTTGTTTTACTCCATGTGTAACTCTGTGTTATTGTATGTGCCGAACTGCTTTGCTTTATCTTGGCCAGGTCGCAATTGTAAATGAGAATTTGTTCTCAACTTGCCTACCTGGTTAAATAAAGGTGAAATAAAAAATAAATACAAAATTAACAATGTCTATGTTGTTTTAATGAACAAAAAAATGTGCTTTTCTTTCAAAAAGAAGGTTCTAAGTGACCTCAAACTTTTGAATGGTAGTGTATATTTAATACATTTTGAATTCAGGCTGTAACACAACAAAATGTGGAATAAGTTAAGGGGTATGAATACATTCTGAAGGCACTGTAAGTCTGCCATTTCCTAAACTGCGACCCACCCATATCTTTTCTATTATTTTTAAGAAACCACAAGCAATCAAGGCTTAAAGCATAATCTGAACAGGATTACAGAATGTCATAGAGACTTAGAAAAGTTATCATCAAAACAAACCACATTAATTAGTCAATAAACATCTGCTTTTTTCCAGCCTAACCTGAATTTCCATTGCCATTCCATAGTTGGCCCATGTCTTATAATTAAAACATCTCAGCTAAAACAACTTCTGATGTCTCTTATTCACAGAGGTTATGAATAAAGAAATATGTACTATATTAAGGTAATGGTCTTTGACATTGTAGGATCGTATATCTTACTAATATTTGTGATTATTTACAACAACGTAGAAAAAATCTCTTCAAATTCATCAAAGCTTTCAGCATGTTTCAACCTTTTAATGCAGTGGGCTATATCAGGGTTACGCAGAAGGATTACTGGTAGTCTTAAACAAATCTGAAACAAAAGTTTATACCTCACACACATGGTTATGGGCTTAAAAAAAACAAGACATCTGTACCATGTCATACTATATATACTGTTTTAAGTTTGCATCCCAATAATATACTTTATATACATCACAGAAGATTGAAATATAGATAAAACTTTGACGTAGAAACACTGGATTTTCGCAACAAACAAAAACAACTTTATTAATTAGGAAATGAGAAAAAATATTAATAGCATTCCACCCATGAGGCCAAAGAGTGCGCTTTTGGTCACTGACTGTAGGGAAAGGCTACAGATAATCACTTAACCACCTTTAATATTTCCATATTCATTGTGTATTTGATATTCCCCTATTAATTGCCTAGTTGAAGGCATATCAACAATAAACCATTTCAAATATGGTTAACTTTATCCAGGGTGGGTTTATATAGAAACCACAAGATGGAAAATTGAGAAGCCAGACAGACCTGGCCTGAGCAGGGCTGATTTCCAGAAATAGGCTCACCGCCTCAGACGTGACGTGTTGTATAGAGAACCTTGCAATAGAGAAGACTTCCAATCTCCTTTAATGAGCTGCCGTGGCTGACTACAGGGAATTTGATGGAGGATCATGAAGAAATGACATAATGTTATATGGTAATGTCTGTCAGGTCACAGGCTAGGAGCTCACTTTTGTGAGATCAAACCAACTACTGTAGAGATTGGACAACTTGTGGGGTTGATAGTGGAGCAGTTGTCGCACTCACTAAGAGTTTGCTTTTGATACTTATGGCTGAATTTAGTTATTATCAACTCAGTGGCCTTGTGGTTAGAGTGTCCGTCCTGAGATTGGACGTTTGATCCCCTGCCAAGTCATACCAAAGACTGTAAAAAATTGGACCCGATGCGTCTCTGCTTGGCACTCAAGGACATGGATTGGGGTAAGGCCCTGCGGTAGACTAAATCTAATAAAATGTTATTTGTCACATGCACCAAATACAACAGGTGTAGCCCTTACAGTAAATTGCTTACAGTGAAACGTGTCCTGTCCAGTGGGTGTACTTGTACATCATGCTGCATCACGCTATAGAAACAGGAGAAAGGCTCCTGCTCCTTTGAGCTTCCGGCTCACACAAGCCAAGGCTCATGCAAGGCTGCTTACTTTTACTTAACATATGGCTGAGGAACTTGTCCAAAGTGTTTGAAATACAAACTGAGTGATCAGACCAAGGACAAGTCACAGAAGTAGAATGTACAGGGCTTGTGGTTTGCCTCCCTCCTTGTCTTGCCTCTCCAGGGCTAGCTCAACACGAGGGCCCTGAGACTCTCTTTGTACTAAGTGATTTAGCAGAAGGAAGCTGGTTGTCTACAGTGCTGGTCGGACAGAGAGGTATGCCACTAAGGTTTTCGATCACATGTTTAAATCAAAGTCTCCACCACTGTCCAAACACCAAGGCCAGAATAAGTAGAATGTATTTGCTGCATCGCCATATGTGATTGCCATTCTGTGGCTTTTCTAGGGGGAAGATGTTCAGATGGGAAGATGTTCAGATGGACCATGGTAGAGAAGTTGAAGAGTTCAATGGCTCCTATCATAACATCATCTAGAAAGCCCCATGTGTTCTTTTGAAGAGCATTGTTAAAGTTTGCATAACATAGCCTCCTGGGTGGTGCAGTGGTCTATGGCATTGCAGTTTTAGCTGTGCCACCAGAGACTCTGGGTTCGAGCCCAGGCTCTGTCGCAGCTAGCCGTGACCGGGAGGTCCATGGTGCGACGCACATTTGGCCTAGCGTCGTCCAGGTTAGGGAGGGTTTGGCCGGCAGGGATATCCTTGTCTCATTGCGCACTAGCAACTCCTGCGGTGGTTCTGGGTGCAGTGCACGCTGACCAGGTCCCTAGGTGTACTGTGTTTCCTCCAACACATTGGTGCGGATGGCTTCCGGGTTGGATGTGTTAAGAAGCAGTGTGGCTTGGTTGGGTTGTGTTTTTGGGGGATGCATGGCTCTCGACCTTTATCTCTCCTGAGCCCGTACGGGAGTTGTAGTGATGAGACAAGACAGTAACTACCAACAGGTAGGGAAGAAAAAGTGGGTTAAAAAAAAAGTTTGCATAACAACACTCAGATCTAAAGTGTCCACTGTCCAGCCCCAGTTGCTTTCCCATGCAGCAATGTGTTTGGTGCTTCCTAAGGAGGACACATGCTCTCCAGTCCTGTCCACACAGTTAGGTTAAGGACTGTGGACCTAACTCACTGAAGCAGGGAGACTCCTGGCTGATAGCAGAAAATGGGTGAAGTACAGTACACCTGTGTTGTATATACAGTATGTGTATTTCTAGTCACTTCTATGTTGTGGTTCTGATGATGAAAAACATGACATTCCTGCCAATAGAGAAAGAAGGGGTGTTGCATGTGTAAATCAATTGTGTAAATCAAGATGAACTCGTTGACAAAAAGTTTGTGAACTTTTGAGCAGGCCATGGAAACGAAATGACAGGCCTTCATTGTGTTAAGAATGTCATGGAAATCATGTCATGAAAATCAAAGCAACAGAAACTGTGAGAAAACTATACAGCGCCTGAGCATTAAGCAAACCTCAGATTACTTTCCAGAGGTGTTACCACCAGTGATGTTGTGTAGATGTGTTGGCCGAAGCAGCTGGATCAAGGTAGAGAGGCATGGGCACCGTCTGGTTTTCCATGTGGACAACATTCCAGGCCACATCTGTTTTTGATATCTCAAGCTGTTTAGACCTTTACCACCACCCAATCAGTTTAGAGATACAGTAAATATGAATGGATTAGCCTTCAACATAGCTATACATAGACACGCACCACTGTCTGTGCAAGCAGAGACATTTCTCAAAACCAAACACGGAGTCAAGTGTCAAAATTGTTTCAGTATTATCCAAACCTGTTCAGTCAGCCAAATGTACAGCACTTAATACAGTACAAAATACAATTACATACTATTCAGCACTCTCAGAATATTTGTCCTGAATCAATCAGAATGTTGACATGATGTTGCCAGCATTGTGTATACTGCTCTAGCTTCTATAACCTATAATACTCAGTGATTGAACGAGCCACGGTGAATTCCATCTTAACTGCCATCGTGCTGATGAACACAACCATTTTAGAGAAACCTAGATAAGCTCAATTCTACAACATGGTTTCTCTAATCGCTGAAGTGACTAATCTGTTGCATCTGTTCCGTAGTCCACTGTTCTGAGTCTTCTAGTTCCTGACAGAATAACAACCACCTCACTTGCTACTGAAAATATGTTTGTAGAGAGCCAGAGAAAAAAACATTAATTTAATTGCCATTGTTTATGGCTTGCATGGGAGCGTGACCCTCTTTACAATCAGACCCACATCAAGATTTGATAATTACTCGCAAAGGAGGCCCGTCTGTGTGTTTGCAGATGTTGGAGACATTTCACCCCACCACATTCGTCAGTCAGAGAGGAGGGCTCATGAAAAAACAGATGCCATGGAGGTCTCGAGTAGAGAATCGTGTGCGTTTAAATCAACACAGAGAAAAGCAATAACCATGTTTTCACTTTCGCTAGTCGTGCTCATGTGACAGGCATCACATTTAGACAATGTGTTATTCTGCTTGTGTCTGGGCTGTGCCAAACGTGCTGTGGAGCGATGGGGCCTGGACCTTTCTGCAGCGGGGAGATTTACCCCAGCGTGAAACCCCCTCCCCACTGATTCCCACATGCAATCGGCATTAAACATTTCCAGCTACTGCCTGGATTCTGTCCCAGGTCAAACTTAATGGAGGTAAGGGAACAAATGGGTCGAATATTGATGTGAGATCTTTTAATCACTTCTCAAGGTAAACACGTGGAGGGATCAGATGACTTCATCCCCTCATCACTCTGCTATCTCCATTTGAGCTCACTCGTTTCACCACATTTCCTTGCTTTTTGGCTCTGTAACTTTGTAACATGCATTTTTACCTTTATCTTTTCAAAGTCTGCGGCTGAACTATTTCCTCCCGCCAACCCCAAATATTTCTTGGCAGTCAGCTTAAGTGTTCATTTGGAGATAGGATCTGAATCTGTCTGCCTGCTCTCATCTGGACTATGGAACCGTGTCAAGCTGTCCAGGAGGATGGTAGGCTTGCCTGTCCAACCTCTGTCCTGAGGGGACATTTTCAAGGGTCTACATACAATCATTTCGTTAGGTTCCCAATCCATGTTGGTACGGGGAACTGATTATTTAGTATCCATATTACCATATGACACGGATATTTGTGATCAACTCGGTGACTTGTATTTTTGTCTGAATAAGATGTCATAGAGTGACGTCATGTCCAGGGGCGTGTATTCATGGATTCCAAGAGCAGCCAGTTTTCCCCAAAAAATTGTCTCTCTATTTTTCATAATTTTCCTTCAATTCGCAAAGAGGCTGAATGTATCTCACTGAAGAAAGCATCCGAGCGAGTGAAACAGCGCCCGTCTGTCTCAGTATATGTAGCCCATTTATCTGATGCTGTCTGGTCATAAGGAGAATGATATTGTTGCCGTCCGTGGTATTGAATAAAAGGGAAGCCAGTGAGCATATGGCCTCCCTTGATCAAAAATATATAATATTATAGCCAATCAGCATTGAGCTAAACTGAGAGAGCTGTGAATGGTCCTGTCGCAACACCATAAAAGTATCAAGGGAAGCCAGTTTGGATTCACATCACATCACATCAAAAAACAAACATCATTGACAGAAAAAATGAATCAAATGGCTACCCAGACTATTTGCTTGAACCCACCCCCCCACCCCCATATTACCTCGACTAACCTGTACCCCCACACATTGACTCGGTACCGGTAACCCTTGTATATAGCCTCGCTATTGTTATTTTAGAAAATATTTATATTCTTAAAACTGCATTATTGTTTAAGGGCTTGTAAGTAAGCATTTCACGTTAAGGTCTACCTGTTGTATTCAGTACAATTTTATTTTATTTGTGTTGTTGTCCCCCGGTGGCTAGCTATCAAGCTAAAATTGGTCTTTTCCTAAATTAGCCGTGGATGGAGATAAGGGTTTGGACTTGTGGTTTTACTTAATTATGGCCAATGGCCAATGGTTGTACCGGCGATTCTGATCTAACCATACGTTCTTACAGTGTCCCCCTGGCCTGAGAGGATGGAAGTCCAATATGTAGCTAGATGTAGTAGGCAAATGTTAACTACCTGGCTCATCGTTGCCCATGAAAGGAAGTTAGGATAGCGAGCAAGCATTTAAGCCAGGTAGCCTAGGACAACAAAAACTAAGTGTGTAGGCTACTGTATGACAGAGTCATAGACCGTTTCGGCAAAATGAAAGAGAGGAGGATGGCATTGGCATTTCTCTACAGATAGGGTGAGTCAACATGTTTTTTCTACCTGCAAGCACACACACTTTATTAGACTAAGCATAGGTGATTCGATGATATTTAAATGTTAAAGTTGAAATGGTGCTGGAAATGTGTCGGAAATGGCTGTTGTCTTTGGAACTCTCCATGGTTCTAAATCAATAGTTGTTTAGTAGTCCAAAAATGTTGGAAACATTAACTTGCTTGACCATGCTGTAGGTAATGTAACTGTTTGTTACACGCAATATGCTTTGTGGACTTCACTGGACAAAGTTTGCTCTCCAGTTTTGTGATGAAACAAATGTGTGGTTGAATTTATTCTGCCACTATGTCTTCTTATTGTCTTGGCTTTAGGCCTATATATCATGGTGGCAAGGCATATGAACTAACAGGTTATAGAGCTAACAACACAATTACCACAACGCATAGGTTGTAATATGGCTTCTTTTTTTCTGATTTTACCCACGCACCGCTACTGGTCGTGTCATTTTAATCGTCTGTGAACAAACGTGATTAAGTGAAACGTGATTAAGTGAAACGTGATTAAGTGAAACGTGATTAAGTGAAACGTGCTCTGCTGATCATGTATAAAACATTTCAACCTCACCACGGTATCCTGAGTGCTGATTTACAGTATCAGTCTCACTCCGCAGGTCAACAGTATATCCAACTGGCTTAAGTCAACAGTCCCTTGATCTGCTTCCAACACTGCTATTAAGCTTAAACTGTTTTACAGCTGGGCAGGAAAACACAGTTTATTTTCTCAGTAGATACTGTATATTTTTCCCCTTGGAGAAGTATCAGCATTTTTTCAATTTAAGTATCAGAATTTTTCAACTTATCCTCCGGTCAAGTTCTGTTGTGTGTTTCAATGTTCCCTTCCACCCGAATGGGTCAAAGCCCCTAGAACCCGTCAGGCCAACAGCGTGATGCAGCTGGATGACCAGTATGCAGATGGTTAGTAGTACAGCCATGGAATTCCCCTTGTCTCACTCAATTGTCTTACTTTACAACATACATAATGCAGGCACATGTAAAACTACTTAGAGCTTGATAATAAAACAACTCTATGGATAAAGCAGCACCGGTTAGGTCGGCATTGCACTAAGAACCAGACAATACGCTGTAAACCTGGCAGAATCCATTCCCAGCAAAACAAATCAATTGTTAAAATGCCACCAAGTAAAACAACTGCACTGCCAACACTGGAACACTTTCACATTTAGCTGTCTCATCTCTATTTTTGTATTTAAGACTCAGTTTTGGGTTTGTTCACATTTTTGACAGTTTGCGGGTCTCCATCTTTCTTAGTGTTCATGAAGAAGTACAAAATGGATCTAACAATTATAGAGACAGCACAATAATTTAATTGTGGAAGATGGGAAGATCATATTCCCTGCCATGCCTTTATGCTGGGAAAAGGTTCTCATCCTATCAAATCAAGACTGTTTGGCTCCTGAAGTCCATTTTCAATATCGAACCTTTCAACAGTGAGGCTGTTCTGTCTGCTTAGATATAAAATGGCTTACTGGAATGATTTGTTTCTTGATCCTCGCTGGTCTGAGACTCCCCACTGTGTTCAGGTACTGCTTCACTGCATCTGTAGTCCAGCCAGGTACTGTATGTCACAGCCAGTGGTGGAAAAAGTACCCAACTGTCATACTTGAGTAAATGTAAAGATACCTTAATGGAAAATGACTCAAGTCACCCAGTAAAAACTACTTGGGTAAAAGTCTAAATGTATTTGGTTTAAAATATAATTAACTATCAAAAGTAAAAGTATAAATCATTTCAAATGCTTTATATTAAGCAAACCAGATTCAACCATTTTCATGTTTTTTTTTTATTTACGGAAAGCCAGGGGCACACTCCAACGCTCAGACATCATTTACAAACAAAGCATGCCGGTTTAGTGAGTCCGCCAGATCAGAGGCAGTAAGGATGACCAGGAATGTTCGGTTGATGAGTGAATTTTACTATTTTCCATTCAACATGTATGGAAAATACATTCAAAATGTAATGAGTACTTTTGGGTGTCAAGGAAAATGTATGGAGTAAAAAGCACAATATTTTCTTTAGGAATGTAGTGAAGTAAAAGTAGTCAAAAATATAAATAGTAAAATAAAGTACAGATACCCCAAAAAACTACTTAAGTAGTACTTTAAAGTATTTTTTACTTATTAAGTACTCTACACCACTGGTCGCAGCCATGGATACCTGATCCAAACCACTCGTATGCAATGAAGCAGGAAGTAAAGAAATGAAACATATTTTTCCTGTGGGCAGGGCAATTATTTTCCCTCAGTGTTTAAAAAAATTCAGCAGACTTCTTCGCCATGGTGTATTGCTTGACTATAGCCAGATGAAATTATGGAGTTTAGTTCAGTTTACTCTTTGAACCATGACCAAAATGTACACTAAATCACACATATTCAAACATCACATCATTTCAATGAATTTCCCCAAATTGCAATCCAGCGCAGTGACATGCAGAAACATACATATTTAGAGCAGTTAAATTGGCACCACTGGGACTCTCTTATCCAGCAGCGATAATTCAATGCTGTTGCATAACCTCAATGTCATGAATATTATGATAAAACAACATTGAGAGAAACACAGGTAGGTAGTTATTTCATTTGGGTTCATAGCAGGCAGTATCAGGTTTCCCTTCTGCATATGTCAGATAAAAGACTCCTGGTAATGAGAGTTAATGTGATCTTTGACCCGCAGCGCTCACACACCCCTGCAGTGTGAGAGGAATGGTGAGGACTGGAGATCGAGGTGGGCACCATGCCACATGGGGTTCATGTCACCTCTGAGACAATACAGACTGGTACCCTGATCAATATAGATATTTGGTTACATCTTAGGCTGAATATACTGTAGTTAAATCTAGTCTCCATGTCTGGATGTGTTTCCAAGAGAATGAATCCATTCTCTGACAACAGTTCTTGTCAGACCCTCGCGTGCAGTGTCGATGTTAGAAAGAGAGGTGGAGGCAAGGGGGTATATATGATCCTGAGTGATTTCACAGGGCAGATGATTTTGTTACAGGTCACTGTTTATTCTCTTCAGTACTTCTTTTGACTCTGTCCCAGTGATTGGCATTTCGACAAGAGCTGGTTGGGCTGTCTTAGCTGTCATCCCAAAGTCTGGAATGTCCAGCACGCAGGAAATTCCAGCTTTGGAAAATTCAGCCCTTATAAGTATCTAAAAGCCCAAACCACAAAAAAAATGTGGTTCAACAATGACAGTGGTCAGTGAGAGGATAGCTCAAAATATTAGAGTATGGCGTAAGCAGGTATTGTGTGAGGGATCATTCTAACAGCTGAGCAGAAGTTGAAGCCATTCAAATAACAGAAGGGCATTCATGAGTCTGCTGTGGCTGGTCTGGATGCTACTCCACTACTGGGCATCTGTCTCCCCTGGATAGCTGAGATTCCTGTCTGTCCGACCTGGGATCAGGTCACTCTCAGTCTCTCTTAGGATCAAGTAACTGTCTTTCATCGCTTACTTCACATCTATTTTCTGGACAGCTACTGTAAACTGGTCAATTGAAGGATCTTCTTCCCAGCATGGCCTTACTGTAAAAAATGCTCTTTGTGGAATGTCTTAGAGACTTGTATTTGGCAGGAGACTTTGGTTCTGATTTGGAAAAAACTAGAGAATAGAAATAAGCTACTGGAGTACAATCAGTGTCACAGTTCAATTCAGAGGGATATTTTTGTGTATGTTTAATAATAATAATAATTTGTTATACAGAATAATCTCAAAGCGCATAAAATTACATAACTTTTGACATTTTACATGAAATTATTGACGAGAATGGGCAATTGAAACTGTATTTGTCACATGCTTCATAAACAGCAGGTGTAGACTAACAGTCAAATTCTTATGCCAAATCTTTTCAGCCTCCGGAGGGGGAAGATACTTTTTTGTGCCCTCTTCACAGATGTGTCGGTGTGTGTGGACCTTGATAGATCCTTAGTTCTGTGGATACCGAGGAACTTGAAGCTCTCGACCCACTCCACAACAGCACCGTCGATGGGAATGGGAGCATGCTCGGCCCTCCGTGTCCTGTAGTCCATGATCAGCTCCTTTGTCTTGCTGACGTTGAGGGAGAGGTTGTGGTCCTGGCACCATACTGCCAGGTCTCTAACCTCCTCCCTATAGGCTGTCTCATCGTTGTTGGTGGTCAGGCATACCACCGTTGTGTTGTCGGCAAACATAATGATGGTGTTGGAGTCGTGTGCAGCCTCACAGTCATGGGTGAACACGGAGTACAGGAGGGGACTAATCATCCACCCCTGAGGGGCCCCGTGTTGATGTTCAGCATGGTGGAAGTGTTGTTGCCTACCCTCACCACCTGGGGGCAGCCCACCAGGAAGTCCAGGATCCAGTTGCAATGGGAGGTGTTCACTCCCAGGGTCCTTAGCTTAGTGGTGAGTTTAGAGGGCCCTTTGGTGTTGAACGCTAAGCAGTAGTCAATGAACAACATTCTCACATAGACATTCCTCTTGTCCAGGTGGGAAAGAGCATTGTGGAGTGCAATAGAAACTGTTCCATCATTCCAACCAGGTGTTTTAACCGACGTATGCATAATTCGATTTTGACCTTATGCCGATTAAGATAAGCAGAGTATTGCATAATCTGCCTACTGTCATAATCCGTTTAATATTGAATTATTAGTGTGCATATAAACTCAATGTCTCCGACAGACAAGAGCCATGGTGTTTACTCATTCTGGTGTGAGGAGTATGAACGTTATGAATTGAAAGTCCCTAATCACACAGTATGATCATCATTTATCAGGGTCTGATGTGCTGGGGTACAGCTTTTTGCTTCACAATCCTGCCATCACAGTTTTGTTCTAAACAGAGGCTGCTCTGTTAATGTGCTGCAGACAGTCCTACTGTATACCTCCCACCCCCAAACAAAAACATGCAACATGCACGCGTGTACCCACACATTTGTTGAAGTGTACAGTAGCAGGAACATAGTGCTGCCAACAACGGTAGCGGCGTTGCCTCGAAATATGATAACCCCTCCTCTCCTCCCTGGGGATTTCTCATAAAACCTTCAGCCAGAGAGAGAGGAGAATTAGAAAGGTCTCCTTTGTAGTTATCAGAGCCGGGCTTTTTTGAGTTATTGCACTTTCTACACCAAAAGTATATGGGTAATGAAATGGCCATCTAAAACAACTGCTTTTTATACTTTAAATTAATGCAAAGTTTTGGTTAAAGGTTTGGTTAAATTCCTTTGAATGTAATATCAGAAGGCTGAGGAGCCATGGCTACGCCTTTCCTTGATTACACTTGTTGATACTGGCGTAAAATAGCTGCCTGGAACCAAGGCTATTACACAACACACAAGTTAATACGCAATCATGTACGAACCCTGATAAGCCAAACACATGGGCATGAATTAGTTCATTTATTTTTTTTACATTTTTGGGGATTTGTGTGTATTTCTTGGTATTACTACACTGTTGGAGCTAGAAACATAAGCATTGGAGCTAGAAACATAAGCATTTAGCTGCACCTGCGATAACATCTGCAAAATATGTGTCTGTGACCAATACAATTTGATTTGATTTGGAATTGGTTTGATAGTGTCATTTAATGCGATGATTGGATGAATGGGAAGAGGCAAACCAGTGACTTAGTAATCCAGTAAATTGACAATAGGGGAAAAGAGAAGACAAACAGCAACAATAGTGGTATGGAAACACAAAGTGAAGAAGGGCCATTGGAAAGAGGGAAAAGGAAAATAACATCACTAGTTTGTGGATTAGACGGTCTGACAATGTAAACTGAGCTCTACTTCAAAATATTTAGCTGACATCTTAAGTGTTGGAAAAACCCAAAAACAGAGTCCCAAGCTCTCCATCCTGCTTTGGTTGTTCTCGTCAACCCCAGAGATAAAAAAGGCTGTTTATTTGAGATGTCAGAAGGATTGTCTGTAGTCTTAATCAGCCTGGTTTGCATTGTTACTTTAATTATATAAACAAGGGTCTCGACTTAATGGTCCCGGTGTGGTTACTTTTCTGTGGTTGCTAAATGACAATGTCACAGCTCATGACTTTCTTTTCATAGTGACACACACTCACTCCTGTAGAGATGAGTTTATTCATTACATGTACTATTAATAGATGTATTATTAGAGGCATATTTTAGATTAGTTTGCCTTGGTTATAAATGTATGATGTTTTTATTTCATTTTGTATTTTATTATCATGATTTCTATTTTTGCCTTTGTTGAGCTTTGAGACAAGGCCATAAGAAGTGGACCAAAGTGCAGCGTGGTGAGCGTACATATTCCTTTTATTTATAGAAAATGTAGCCAAGAAAACAAGGAAACGACCATGAAGCTTATCTTCGGCTATAATGCCTCTAACAAAGTCAACTACCCACACTGAAAGGAGGGAAAAAGGACTACCTAAGTATTATTCACAATTAGAGACAACGATAGACAGCTGTCCCTGATTGAGAACCATACCCGGCCACAACATAGAAATAAAGAAACATAGAAAACAAAACATAGAATGCCCACCCCACATCACACCCTGACCTAACCAAATAGAGAAATAAAACGGCTCTCTAAGGTCAGGGCGTGACAATAACTCATATTTAATTTCACTTGCAGAACAGGCACCGAAACAGAGATGAAAGAGGTCAATTGAATGGTAAGTCACGGCACAAAAAGGTTTGGGAACCAACAAGTGAGCCCAAGAGTGTCATCACAAAATTATCCAGGTGAATGGATTAAGATTCACCAAATAAGAGAGAATATGTTGTCTGTAATAGAATGTTAATATAGGTAACACTTTACTTGACACCCAGCGTCATAACGTGTTATGACACGGTCATAACCATGTCATATGTCATAATAGCTGACATAACCTGTCATAACCTGTTATAATATGGCCATAACACTGTCATGACACATATATTTAAACCTGTTGTGACATATGTTGCATTATTTAATGACACCCACATAAGAGTGTCAAAACCTACCACACAAGGCAAAACGGTTCATTACACCATAGCCTACGCGTCAACAGTACGTTTATGATATACAGTACCGGTCAAACGTTTGGACTCACCTACTCATTCAAGGCTTTTTCTTTATTTTTACTATTTTCTACATTGTAGAATAATAGTGAAGACATCAAAACTATGAAATAACACATATGGGATCATGTAGTAACCAAAAAAGTGTTAAACAAATCAATCAAATCAATCATTTACCTTGATGACAGCTTTACACACTATTGGCATTCTTTCAACCAGCTTCATGGGGAATGCTTTTTCAACAGTCTTGAAGGAGTTCCCACATACGCTGAGCACTTGTTGGCTGCTTTTCCTACACTCTGAGACCCATCTCATCCCAAACCATCTCAATTGGGTTAAGGTTGGGTGATTGTGGAGGCCAGGTCATCTGATGCAGCACTCCATCACTCTCCTTCTTGGTCAAATAGCCCTTACACAGCCTGGAGGTGTGTTGGGTCATTTTCCTGTTGAAAAACAAATGACAGTCCCACTAAGCGCAAACCAGATGGGATACCGTATTGCTGCAGAATGCTGTTGTAGCTATGCTGGTTAAGTGTGCCTTGTATTCAAAATAAATCACAGACAGTGTCACCAGCAAAGAACCCCCCACACCATCACACATCCTCCTCTATGCTTCACGGTTGTAACGGCGTTCTTCGTTTGTCAAAAGATAGTCGGACCGAAATGCAGCGTGGTTGTTACTCATGATCTTTAATGAAGGAAAACGGAACGATACATGAAATAACTATTACAAAATACAAAACAACAAACGGAACGTGAAATCTAATTACAGCCTATCTGGTGAAACTACACAGAGACAGGAACAATCACCCATGAAATACAAAGCGAAACCAGGCTACCTAAATACGGTTCCCAATCAGAGACAACAAGAATCACCTGACTCTGACTGAGAACCGCCTCAGGCAGCCAAGCCCATACAACACCCCTAATCAGCCGCAATCACAATAATACAAAAACCCCAATACGAAATACAACAACATAAACCCATGTCACACCCTGGCCTGACCAAATAATTAAAGAAAACACAAAATACTAAGACCAAGGCGTGACAACGGTGGGAACCACACATGCGGAGATCATCCGTTCACCTACTCTGCGACACGGTGGTTGGAACAAAACATCTATAATTTCGACTCACCAGACCAAAGGACAGATTTCCACTGGTCTAATGTCCATTGCTAGTTTTTCTTTGCTCAAGCAAGTCTCTTCTTCTTTTTGGTGTCATTTAGTAGTAGTTTCTTTGCAGCAATTTGACCATGAAGGCCTGATTCACACAGTCTCCTCTGAACAGTTGATGTTGAGATGTGTCTGTTACTTGAACTCTTGAAGTCTTTATTTGGGCTGCAATTTCTGAGCTTGGTAACTCTAATGACCTAATCTTTCTCTCAGCACACATCAAAGCTGCAGGCTAAAGTTAAATCTTGACTTGATTTCCTCTATCGTAATCGTTCTTTTTTCACCTCAGCTGCCAAACTAACCCTGATTCAGATGACCATCCTAACCCTGCTAGATATTTGGAGACGCAATTTATAGAACGGCAGGTAAGGGTGCTCTCAAGCGGCTAGATGTTCTTTACCATTCGGCCATCAGATTGGCCACCAATGCTCCTTATAGGACACATCACTGCACTCTATACTCTTCTGTAAACTGGTCATTTCTATATACCCGTCGCAAGACCCACTGGTTGATGCTTATTTATTAAACCCTCTTAGGCCTCGTATTTTCAGTTTGCTGCAGCTAGCGACTGGAATGAGCTGCAACAAACACTCAAATTGGACAGTTTTATCTCAATCTCTTCATTCAAAGACTCAATGATGGACACTCTCAATGACAGTTGTGGCTGCTTTGCGTTATTTATTGTTGTCTCTACCTTCTTGCCCTTTGTTCTGTTGTCTGTGCCCAAAAATGTTTGTACCCTGTTTTGTGTTGCTACCATGTTGTGCTGCTGGCATGTTGTGTTGCTACCATGTTGTTGTCATGTTGTGTTGTTACCATGCTGTGTTGTCATGTGTTGCTACCATGCTATGTTGTCATCTTAGGTCTCTCTTTATGTAGTGTTGTCTTTCTTGTCGGGATGTGTGTTTTGTCCTATATTTTTAGTTTATTTATTTGTATTTTTAATTTCAGCCCCCATCCTCGCAGGAGGCCTTTTGCCTTTTGGTAGGCCGTCATAGTAAATAAGAATTTGTTTTTAACTGACTTGCCTAGTTAAATAAAGGTTAAATAAAAATTATAAATCCTCTGCAGCAGAGGTAACTCTGGGTCTTCCTTCCCTGTAGCAGTCCTCGTGAGAGCCAGAGGTGGATGGTTTTTGCGACTGCACACACATTATCCGTATTGACTAACCTTCATGTCTTACAGTAAGGATGGACTGCCATTTCTCTATGCTTATTTCAGCTGTTCTTGCCATAATATGGACTTGGTATTTTACCAAATAGGGCCATCTTCTGTATACCACCCCTACCTTGTCACAACACAACTGATTGGCTCAAATGCATAAATTCACTTTTAACAAGACCCAATTGAAATGCATTCCAGGTTACTACCTCATGAAGCTGGTTGAGAGAATGCACCTACCCCAGTGCTCAGTTGCTGATGACTGGGTTGAATGCAGGAGCAGATTTCAGGAGCAGATGACTGAGATAAGGTCATGTACGTGATATGCCTATCTGCCTTATATGATTATGATGGTCATAATGCTTCTTGCCAGTGCCATAAAGTGTATTTTCTTAGTCTAAGTGAGTGACACAGGATGGTCATAATGCTTCATGACAGTGCCATAAAGTGTATTTTCTTAGTCTAAGTGAGTGACACAGGATGGTCATAATGCTTCTTGACAGTGCCATAAAGTGTATTTTCTTAGTCTAAGTGAGTGACACAGGATGGTCATAATGCTTCTTGCCAGTGTCATAAAGTGTATTTTCTTAGTCTAAGTGAGTGACACAGGATGGTCATAATGCTTCTTGCCAGTGCCATAAAGTGTATTTTCTTAGTCTAAGTGAGTGACACAGGATGGTCATAATGCTTCTTGCCAGTGTCATAAAGTGTATTTTCTTAGTCTAAGTGAGTGACACAGGATGGTCATAATGCTTCTTGCCAGTGTCATAAAGTGTATTTTCTTAGTCTAAGTGAGTGACACAGGATGGTCATAATGCTTCTTGCCACACAGGATGGTCATAATGCTTCTTGCCAGTGTCATAAAGTGTATTTTCTTAGTCTAAGTGAGTGACACAGGATGGTCATAATGCTTCTTGCCAGTGCCATAAAGTGTATTTTCTTAGTCTAAGTGAGTGACACAGGATGGTCATAATGCTTCTTGCCAGTGCCATAAAGTGTATTTTCTTAGTCTAAGTGAGTGACACAGGATGGTCATAATGCTTCATGACAGTGCCATAAAGTGTATTTTCTTAGTCTAAGTGAGTGACACAGGATGGTCATAATGCTTCATGACAGTGCCATAAAGTGTATTTTCTTAGTCTAAGTGAGTGACACAGGATGGTCATAATGCTTCATGACAGTGCCATAAAGTGTATTTTCTTAGTCTAAGTGAGTGACACAGGATGGTCATAATGCTTCTTGCCAGTGCCATAAAGTGTATTTTCTTAGTCTAAGTGAGTGACACAGGATGGTCATAATGCTTCTTGCCAGTGCCATAAAGTGTATTTTCTTAGTCTAAGTGAGTGACACAGGATGGTCATAATGCTTCTTGCCAGTGCCATAAAGTGTATTTTCTTAGTCTAAGTGAGTGACACAGGATGGTCATAATGCTTCATGACAGTGTCAAAAAGTGTATTTTCTACAAGTTATTTAAAATATGGTGAAAAAAAATACTACTGTAAAGAATTCATTACAACAAAAACAAAGAATTTAAGAGAACTTTCAAACGAAAGGAAATTTCTCCGCAGGGAAAAAATTTATTAGAATAAATGTGTGTTCTGGCACTCTTATGTAGGTGTCATAACCAGCCATAAAATAACGCAATAATGTCACAACAGGTGTAAATATATTTGGTCATGACAGTGTTATGACCATATTATGACAGGTTATGACACATTACGTCAGCTGCTATAGCATATTATGACATGGTTATGACAGCATCATAACGTGTGTACAGTACAGTGTTAATATAACCTTAATATACTGTACCTAGAAAAAGCATTTTGACCAAATTGCTGTTGTCTCAGGTGATTAAGAAATGAAGTTCAACAGCTGACAAATAACATGGGTCTCAACCCATTGTAATTACTTCACTACACTTGCATTTGATTTGTATTTCTCATTCTCCAGATTACAGGCCATTTCTTGATAGGAAACAAGACTGGATAACACAGTTCTCATAATCTATTTACTCCTCCGTTTGAAATCTGTAATGGTTCTGCCCGCTAATGTTAGGCTGATGGTAAAATTGGGGAATTTACCACAAACACCAGTAGAATCAACAGTGTTCGAAAAATGAGGACCACATTTCTGTTTTATGGACACCAATTTCAGTCTGTTAGCAATCTTGTTTGGATAAACGGGACATCCTCTGTCTATTCATCTTGTCTACTTTACATCCAAGGGTAGTAGATTGTAAGCAGACCACCACTTCCATCATTGGAGGCCACTGCGTAGGTTTGTCTGTCAAATCTTTGAGTCTGGCTATACAGAGGATACCATACTCTTGAAGAAAAACTTTTGAGACTCATCATGTACAGTAATCAATAACTTGAGTTGAAACATCATCAGTGAACTGTGAAATGACATATTTAAGATAAACCTGAACATCTGGAAATGAGCTTGGAAGTTTCTATAGACATACCGTGCCATCATTTCTAATGAGAGGTCGCTGAGCTAATGAGAGCCCTGTCTGGAAGGTGAAAATGAATGTCATTTGAGCTAATATTTTGTTGCAAGTGCTGTTAGAACACACAAAAAATGATTTAGGAACACATCGCATACTGAAACCCACTTAACATGGACAAAATAACTCATCCATCTTTATATGTCCTTATACACATGCATTTCACAGACTGGAGCTCATCTGTCGGGGATAGACCAGATTCCTTTGAGATTAGTAAAACATAAAAGTGTTCCGCAATGAACAGAATATAAACTATTTCTTAGATGTTTTTATACTTTTCATACCACTTTCATTGAAACAATGTGTGTTATTGTCGTGAATGTTAACAGTCCCCATACACGTCTCAGTGGTCTGTTCTTATGTCTAATTTCCTGCAGGTCCCCTTAACCCTGTTCACAGGGCTCTGGTAGAACCTGGATAATAGATATCCCAGCTAGGGGTTCCGGTAGATGCTGTTGTTCATTGCTGTGGTCCAGCAGGTTACACACCCCTGTGTTACGCCTCCCAATGGGAACACCACCGGAACGTGTCAGTCATGAGACTCACCCATCAGCAGCAACCTAGAAGACCAAAAACAACCTGTGTCTGTTTCTCCACTTTCATTGACGCAGTACATCTCAGAGGGCACATGCCCGCTGCATGGGACCTCCAGCGTAGATGCAGTACATTCTGTGAGTGTCCATGAAGCAGTAGCTAACCCTGTGGGACAATGAAATTAATGGGTAGGTAATTATGTGACTGGGTCTCTCAGTGGAACTGTTGCGCTGTGTCATGTCATATTGAACAGCTCATCCATCAGCAAAGCTGGCGTTCACCACCTCCCCTTTCAGCAGATGTCACAATGGCCTTCCAGGGCCAAGACTTACAGGCCCAGTACAGGTCCAGCTATCTGTAAACAAACCATGTGCACCAGTCACTGTACGACACTGTCAGTTACATTGCCTTTCTGATCACAGGGATGGTTAAAGCCCCACACTGGAGCCTGTGATGTTGAACCTGAGTAGGAAAATGTCATGTTCGTCCATATGATGATCTGATGATCGCATGAACTAGGTCATGTAACTAAAAGAAACTGGATGGATGTCGCTAACAGAAATGTTCTTTAGGTAGTTCTTTCTTCAGCATACGGTTGAAAGACTTTTGTTGAAGGAGCAAGGGGTGTGTATTGTAGCACTATGAGGAAGTTGGCCTAATAAGAGCAAGTTAAGTTGTAGAAACACCACGGTCATTATACCCAACACAAAAACACGAGTCAGATGCAACTGATCTAAAAACCCGAGCAGATGTTTGTGTTTCTCCGCATGGTGACATTTTACTTTGCTTTTGGATGAAAGAAAAGAGACGAGGATCAAATGAATGCATTACCACCCCATGGTCCTGATTAATGTCAAGAAACTTCAAAGCAGATTTGAAGTAAAAAAATAAACAAGACCCAAATATCTAATGAGTGATACAGTCTGAGTTTGAGTAACATGTCCATATTGTACACAGCTGCCCCATCTACCAACTGGAGAATATTGCATGAATCTGTCTGGTGACTGTGGCTGTGTGCCAGAGAAGTCACAGACATCGTTTAGACTTATCATTTTGCTCTTGGCTCGTTATCCAGCAACACAATGGAGCTTTGCCTCCCATTTGAATGTTTAGCAATATATATATTTTTATTGGATATATTGCTACTCTACTTTTGTAAACATGTACAACTTTAGTTCAAACTCACGTGTCTCTGTAAGTACCCTCAAACAGCAGTATGACGATACAGGAAATCTCCCTGAGCAACATATGATGTACTATTGCTAAGGAACTGACTACCCAAAACCTACGTTTACACCATACTTGCTAAGTCTAGGGTCTCTAGGCTTGCCTAGTTGTCCGGTAAACTGACTATGTGTGCGCATTGATGTGAAAGTCTGAATGTGAGGTCGGTGTTGGATGTGGGTGTACCTGGAGACAGCGGGTTCGCTTACCGGGGATTCAGGTGGGCAGCTCCTGCATGACTCCGCAAGCGGGTCGTTGATGTTCAGTTGTTGACAAACAATAAATAATCATACGAAAAACTCCAAAAAGATACAAACACAAAAGCCCCGCAGATCGGGAGATCACAATGATCAGCTCGGTAATCCCACCAAGCTGTGCACACCACCAAATTCTTATGCAGAACGAAGCTTCCTTACCTGGCCCCCCAGCTGCCACTGGCCCCTAGGGGTAGGATCTGTATCATGATAATGTGCTGAATAACTGTGGCCTACCGTTTTTACCTACCTACTACGTAACACTATGCAAACACTGTGTGTGATAGGGCACTGCAGTAGTACTATGGAGAGACCCCCCCCCCCCAACCCCCCGTTCTCTCCCCCTCGTCTAGGTTAGAGTTAGACCTCCCAGACTGCCTCCCACCACCGCTCTCCCTCCATAACATCTGGAGAAAGACACAGTGAGCCAAAACACTGGGGTGCTCAGATGGTCCCATGAGATCCAGCTGCTACATACTTCAGCTTTACCGTAAATGCGGTGACATGGAAACATGAGTTATACCGTTTGAGATGGAGGGAGCTTCTCTCTGTAGGGACAGACAGGGACAGGCCTCCGACAGGAACAAGAAAATGATTGCCGGTAATCAGGGTGACAAAGTCAACAAATATTTCACACTATTTTTGGAGAATGGAGCATTCCTTTGACTCCTGCTTGTTCCAGTAAATCTAATGGGTAGGCTTATGTCTTCGAATGCAGGTTTGAGTTTCATCTGTTATCCTTGGGATCCTCGTTGAGATGCTTTTTACAACATGCTGGAGCCTTCTCTGTTTGTTTCCATTCCATGGAGAAATGTTTGATAAAAATAGTGGCTGTAAAATATATAATACATGTAACATGTTCAGAACACATGATTTGTGTCTTGTTTCTAGCCCTAGCTTATGAGTCTTCTGACTTTAATCACTGCTATATACACTGAGGATACAAAACATTAAGAACACCTTCTTGATATTGAGTTGCACCCCTTTCACCCTCAGAACAGCCTCAATTCGTCAGGGCATGGACTCTACAAGGTGTCTAAAGTGTTCCACAGGGATGCTGGCCCATGTTGACTTCAATGCTTCCCACAGTTGTCAAGTTGGCTGGATGTGCTTTGGGTGGCGTACCAATCTTGATACACAGGGGAAACTGTTGAGCATGAAAAACCCATCAGTGTTGCAGTTCTTGACACAAACCCTTATTTTACCAGGTAAGTTGACTAATTTCCAGCAACGACCTGGGGAATAGTTACAGGGGAGATGAATGAGCCAACTGGACGTTGGGGATGATTAGGTGGCCATGATGGTTAGATTGGCAATTTAGCTAGGACACCAGGGTTAACACCCCTACTCTACAATATGTGCAATGGGATCTTTAGTGACCACAGAGCATCAGGACAACCATTTTAACTTTCCATCGAAAGACAGCAACATACACAGGGCAATGTCCACAATCACTGCACTGGGATATACAGTATATATTTTACCAAGGAAAGAGTGCCTCCTACTTGCCCTCCAAAACTACTTCCAGAAGCATATGCCATACAACTCTCCTTCCGTGGCCTCCAACTGCTCAAAAATGCAAGTAAAACTAAATGCATGCTCTTCAACCGATCACTGCCCACAACTGCCTGCCCACCCAGCATCACTACTCTGGACGGTTCTGACTTAGAATATGTGGACAACTATAAATATCTAGGTGTCTGGTTAGACTGTAAACTCTCCTGCTAGACTCACATTAAACATCTCCAATCCAAAATTAAATCTAGAATCAGCTTCATGTTTCGCAACAGAGCATCCTTCACTCATGCTGCCAAACATGAACTCAACTGCCTGCCCACCCAGCATCACTACTCTGGACGGTTCTGACTTAGAATATGTGGACAACTATAAATATCTAGGTGTCTGGTTAGACTGTAAACTCTCCTGCTAGACTCACATTAAACATCTCCAATCCAAAATGAAATCTAGAATCAGCTTCATGTTTCGCAACAGAGCATCCTTCACTCATGCTGCCAAACATAGTCAGTTTTACAAGGGTATCCTACCGATCCTTGACTTTGGCGATGTCATTTACAAAATAGCCTCCAACACTCTACTCCTCAAATTGGATGCAGTCTATCACAGTGCCATGCATTTTGCCACCAAAGCCCCATATACTACCCACCATTGTAACCTGTATGCTCTCGTTGGCTGGCCCTCGCTTCATATTCGTCGCCAAACCCACTGGCTCCAGGTCATCTATAAGTCTTTGCTAGGTAAAGCCCCGCCTTATCTCAGCTCACTGGTCACCATAGCAGCACCCAACTGTAGCACACGCTCCAGCAGGTATATTTCACTGGTCACCCTCTTTCGGCCGCCTTTCCTTCCAGTTCTCTGCTGCCAATGACTGGAATGAACTGCAAAAATCACTGAAGCTGGAGACTCATATCTCCCTCACTAGCTTTAAGCACCAGCTGTCAGAGCAACCCATAGATCACTGCACCTATACATAGCCCACCTGTAATTAGCCCATCCAACTACCTCATCCCCATACTGTTATCTATTTGATTTATTTTGCTCCTTTGCACCCGAGCATCTCTACTTGTACACTCATCTTCTGCACATCTATCACTCCAGTTTTTAATTGCTATATTGTAATTATTTCGCCACTATGGCCTATTTATTGCCTTACCTCCGTTATCCTACCTCATTTGCACACACTGTATATATACTTTTTTTTATTGTATGTTTGTTTATTCCATGTGTTACTCTGTGTTGTTGTTTGTGTTGCACTGCTTTCCTTTATCTTGGCCAGGTTGCAGTTGTAAATGAGAACTTGTTCTCAACTAGCCTACCTGGTTAAATAAAGGTGAAATTAAAAATGTAAAAATTAAAATCTGGTCTCCCATCCAGGGACAAACCAGGACCAACCCAGAGGCAAGCCAGCAGTGGTATGCTGCTGGCACCTACTACCATAACCTGTTCAAAGGCACTTAAATATTTTGTCTTCACCCTCTGAATGGCACACATACACAATCCATGTCTCAATTGTCTCAAGGATTAAAAATCCTAATGGAAGAGGATTTAACAATTGACAACACTAAGGGATCACATGTTATGCAGGTGAGTGAGGACCCAAAAGCGACTTAACAGAAACTGAGTTTATTCAAGTTCAAACAGAAAATAACAAATCCTGAATCCTTAACAGGAAATGTCCAAACGGGGATAACAGAAATCCTCTAGTTTGTAGAGGGGAATAACAGGATAAGCGGCCACAGACTGCAGGTCCCTTCGGGTAGGCGCAGGCCGTAGCTGACAGAGACATCTGCTCACACGCAGCATCTGATGAAGGCAAAACACGACAGGACGGAACAAGAACACAGCACAGCAAACAAGGATCCGACAAGGACAGAAGCAGAAACAGAGAGAGAAATAGAGACTTAATCAGAGGGCAAAATAGGGGACAGGTGTGAAAGAGTAAACGAGGTCGTTAGGAGAATGAAGAACAGCTGGGAGCAGGAACGGAACGATAGAGAGAGAGAGGGATAGAGAGAGGGAAAAAAACCTAATAAGACCAGCAGGGGGAAACGAATAGAAGAGAAAGCACAGGGACAAGACATGACAATATATGACAATACATGACAGTACCCCCCCACTCACCGAGCGCCTCCTGGCGCACTCGAGGAGGAACCCTGGCGGCAACGGAGGAAATCATCGATCAACGAACGGTCCAGCACGTCCCGAGATGGAACCCAACTCCTCTCCTCAGGACCCTACCCCTCCCAATCCACTAAGTACTGGTGACCACGCCCCCGAGAACGCATGTCCATAATCTTCCGGACCCTGTAGATAGGTGCGCCCTCGACAAGGACGGGGGGGAGACGAACGGGGCGCGAAGAAAAGGCTTGTCACAGGAGACATGGAAGACTGGGTGGACGCGACGAAGATGTCGCGGAAGAAGAAGTCGCACTGCGACAGGATTAACGACCTGAGAAATACGGAACGGACCAATGAACCGCGGGGTCAACTTGCGAGAAGCTGTCGTAAGGGGAAGGTTACGAGTGGAAAGCCATACTCTCTGACCGCGACAATACCTAGGACTCTTAGTCCTACGCTTATTGGCGGCTCTCACAGTCTGCGCCCTATAACGGCAAAGTGCAGACCTGACCCTCCTCCAGGTGCGCTCACAACATTGGACAAAAGCCTGAGCGGAGGGAACGCTGGACTCGGCGAGCTGGGATGAGAACAGAGGGGCTGGTACCCAAGGCTACTCTGAAAAGGAGATAGCCCGGTCGCAGACGAAGGAAGCGAGTTGTGAGCGTATTCTGCCCAGGGGAGCTGTTCTGCCCAAGACGCAGGGTTTAAAAGAAAGACTGCGTAAGATGCGACCAATAGTCTGATTGGCCCGTTCTGCTTGACCGTTAGACTGGGGATGAAAACCGGAAGAGAGACTGACGGAAGCCCCAATCAAACGACAAAACTCCCTCCAAAACTGAGACGTGAATTGCGGACCTCTGTCCGAAACGGCGTCTAACGGAAGGCCATGAATTCTGAACACATTCTCAATGATGATTTGTGCCGTCTCTTTAGCGGAAGGAAGCTTAGCGAGGGGAATAAAATGAGCCGCCTTAGAGAACCTATCGACAACCGTTAGAATAACAGTCTTCCCCGCTGACGAAGGCAGACCGGTAATAAAGTCTAAGGCGATGTGAGACCATGGTCGAGAAGGAATGGGAAGCGGTCTGAGACGACCGGCAGGAGGAGAGTTACCTGACTTAGTCTGCGCGCAATCCGAACAAGCAGCCACGAAACAGCGCGTGTCACGCTCCTGAGTAGGCCACCAAAACCGCTGGCGAATAGAAGCAAGCGTACCCGAACACCGGGGTGGCCAGCTAACTTGGCAGAGTGAGCCCACTGAAGAACGGCCAGACGAGTAGAAACGGGAACGAAAAGAAGGTTACTAGGACAAGCGCGCGGTGACGGAGTGTGAGTGAGTGCTTGCTTTACCTGTCTCTCAATTCCCCAGACAGTCAACCCGACAACACGCCCTTCAGGGAGAATCCCCTCGGGGTTGGTAGAGGCTACAGAAGAACTGAAGAGACGGGATAAAGCATCAGGCTTGGTGTTCTTAGTGCCCGGACGATAAGAAATCACGAACTCGAAACGAGCAAAAACAACGCCCAACGAGCCTGACGCGCATTGAGTCGTTTGGCAGAACGGATGTACTCAAGGTTCTTATGGTCAGTCCAAACGACAAAAGGAACGGTCCCCCTCCAACCACTGTCGCCATTCGCCTAGGGCTAAGCGGATGGCGAGCAGTTTGCGGTTTCCCACATCATAGTTACGTTCCGACGGCGACAGGCGATGAGAAAATACGCGCAAGGATGGACCTTATCGTCAGAATGGAAGCGCTGGGACAGAATGGCTCCCACGCCCACCTCTGACGCGTCAACCTCGACAATGAATTGTTTAGTGACGTCAGGAGTAACAAGGATAGGAGCGGATGTAAAACGCTTCTTGAGGAGATCAAAAGCTCCCTGGGCGGAAACGGACCACTTAAAGCACGTCTTGACAGAAGTAAGGGCTGTGAGAGGAGCTGCCACTTGACCGAAATTACGAATGAAACGCCGATAGAAATTTGCGAAACCGAGAAAGCGCTGCAACTCGACACGTGACTTAGGGACGGGCCAATCGCTGACAGCATGGACCTTAGCGGGATCCATCTGAATGCCTTCAGCGGAAATAACAGAACCGAGAAATGTGACGGAGGAGACATGAAAAGCGCACTTCTCAGCCTTCACATAAAGACAATTCTCTAAAAGGTGCTGGAGAACACGTCGAACGTGCTGAACATGAATCTGGAGTGACGGTGAAAAAAATCAGGATATCGTCAAGGTAAACGAAAACAAAGATGTTCAGCATGTCTCTCAGTACATCATTCACTAATGCCTGAAAGACAGCTGGAGCATTAGCGAGACCGAACGGCAGAACCCGGTATTCAAAATGCCCTAACGGAGTGTTAAACGCCGTTTTCCACTCGTCCCCCTCCCTGATGCGCACGAGATGGTAAGCGTTACGAAGGTCCAACTTAGTAAAGAACCTGGCTCCCTGCAGAATCTCGAAGGCTGACGACATAAGGGGAAGCGGATAACGATTCTTAACCGTTATGTCATTCAGCCCTCGATAATCCACGCAGGGGCGCAGGGTACCGTCCTTCTTCTTAACAAAAACCCCGCTCCGGCGGGAGAGGAAGAAGGCACAACGGTACCGGCGTCGAGAGAGCAACAGACAGATAATCTTCGAGAGCCTTACGTTCGGGAGCCGACAAAGAGTATAGTCTACCCCGGGGTGGTCCCCGGAAGGAGATCAATACTACAATCATACGACCGGTGAGGAGGAAGGGAGGTGGCTCTGGACCGACTGAAGACCGTGCGCAGATCATGATATTCCTCCGGCACCCCTGTCAAATCACCAGGTTCCTCCTGTGAAGAGGGGACAGAAGAAACAGGAGGGATAGCAGACATTAAACATTTCACATGACAAGAAACGTTCCAGGATAGGATAGAATTACTAGACCAATTAATAGAAGGATTATGACACACTAGCCAGGGATGACCCAAAACAACAGGTGTAAAAGGTGAACGAAAAATCAAAAAAGAAATGGTCTCACTATGGTTACCAGATACTGTGAGGGTTAAAGGTAGTGTTTCACATAATATACTGGGAAGAGGACTACCATCCAAGGCGAACATGGCCGTGGGCTCCCCTAACTGTCTGAGAGGAATGTCATGTTCCCGAGCCCATGCTTCGTCCATAAAACAGCCCTCAGCCCCAGAGTCTATCAAGGCACTGCAGGAAGCTGCCGAACCGGTCCAGCGTAGATGGACCGACAAGGTAGTACAGGATCTTGATGGAGAGACCTGAGTAGTAGCGCTCACCAGTAGCCCTCCGCTTACTGATGAGCTCTGGCTTTTACTGGACATGAAATGACAAAATGTCCAGCAGAACCGCAATAGAGACAGAGGCGGTTGGTGATTCTCCGTTCCCTCTCCTTAGTCGAGATGCGAATACCTCCCAGCTGCATGGGCTCAACACCTGAGCCAGTGGGGGGAGATGGTAGTGATGCGGAGAGGGGGGACACTGTTAACGCGAGCTCTCTTCCACGAGCTCGGTGACGAAGATCTACCCGTCGTTCTATGCGGATGGCGAGTTCAATCAAAGAATCCACGCTGGAAGGAACCTCCCGGGAGAGAATCTCATCCTTAACCTCAGCGTGGAGTCCCTCCAGAAAACGAGCGAGCAACGCCGGCTCGTTCCAGTCACTGGAGGCAGCAAGAGTGCGAAACTCTATAGAGTAATCCGTTATGGATCGATCACCTTGACATAGGGAAGCCAGGGCCCTGGAAGCCTCCTTCCCAAAAACTGAACGATCAAAAACCCGTATCATCTCCTCTTTAAAGTTCTGATACTCGTTAGTACACTCAGCCCTTGCCTCCCAGATTGCCGTGCCCCACTCACGAGCCCGTCCAGTAAGGAGAGATAAGGACGTAGGCGATACGAGCTCTACCCCTTGAGTATGTGTTGGGCTGGAGAGAGAACACAATATCACACTGGGTGAGAAACGAGCGGCATTCAGTGGGCTGCCCAGAGTAACACGGTGGGTTATTAATTCTGGGTTCCGGAGACTCGGAAGCCCAGGAAGTAGCTGGTGGATCGAGACGGAGATTGTGAAACTGTCTTGAGAGGTCGGAGACCTGAGCGGCCAGGGTCTCAACGGCATGACGAGCAGCAGACAATTCCTGCTCGTGTCTGCCGAGCACGCTCCCTGGATCTCGACGGCTGAGTTGCGAGGATCCGTAGTCTCTGGGTCCATTCTTGGTCGGATCCTTCTGTTATGCAGGTGAGTGAGGACCCAAAAGCGACTTAACAGAAACTGAGTTTATTCAAGTTCAAACAGAAAATAACAAATCCTGAATCCTTAACAGGAAATGTCCAAACAGGGATAACAGAAATCCTCTAGTTTGTAGAGGGGAATAACAGGATAAGCGGCCACAGACTGCAGGTCCCTTCGGTAGGCGCAGGCCGTAGCTGACAGAGACATCTGCTCACACGCAGCATCTGATGAAGGCAAAACACGACAGGACGGAACAAGAACACAGCACAGCAAACAAGGATCCGACAAGGACAGAAGCAGAAACAGAGAGAGAAATAGAGACTTAATCAGAGGGCAAAATAGGGGACAGGTGTGAAAGAGTAAACGAGGTCGTTAGGAGAATGAAGAACAGCTGGGAGCAGGAACGGAACGATAGAGAGAGAGAGGGATAGAGAGAGGGAAAAAAACCTAATAAGACCAGCAGGGGGAAACGAATAGAAGAGAAAGCACAGGGACAAGACATGACAATATATGACAATACATGACATCACAGCTTTCACCTGGATTCATCTGGTCAATCTATGTCATGGAAAGAGCAGGTGTTCATGTTTTGTACACTCAGTGTATGTACAAACACCTAATACCTAGACAGACTATTTACGCAGACCAAATATTTATTTAATAACACAAACGCAAAAAAAGTGAATATTAGTTGTGATTCTTTTTGAATGGTGACTAACAACACATACTGTAATCTAACAGCCAAATTGGGAGAGACAAGGTAGTATTTACAGATACTAAAAACCTGACTCCCCATCCCGCATGCGGGAGCGTAATCAGCGTAATCATCGACTGACACTAATTAGCATAACGCAACGGACATAAATAGTCCTAGAAAATATTCCTATTCATGAAAATCACAAGTGAAATATATTGAGACACAGCTTAGCCTTTTGTTAATCACCCTGTCATCTCAGATTTTCAAAATATGCTTTACAGCCAAAGCTAGACAAGAATTTGTGTAAGTTTATCGATCGCCAAGCATAGCTATACCATAGCATTTTGTCCAGCTAGCAGCATGTGACTTTGTCCCGGGAATCAGAAAAGCAATCAAATTAAATAATTTACCTTTGATGAGCTTCAGATGTTTTCACTCACGAGACTCCCAGTTAGATAGCCAATGTTCCTTTTTTTCCCAAAAATATTATTTTTGTAGGCGAAATAGCTCCGTTTGTTCTTCACGGTTGGCTGAGAAATCGCCCGGAAATTGCAGTCACGAAAACGCAGAAAAATATTCCAAATTAGCTCCATAATATCGACAGAAACATGGCAAACGTTGTTTATAATCAATACTCAAGGTGTTTTTCAAATATCTATTCGATAATATATCCACCGGGACAATTGGTTTTTCAGTAGGACCGATTGGAATAATGGCTACCTCTGTATTTTACGCGAGAATCACTCTAGGAGCCATCAGGTGACCAGTTGCGCAATGTAGCCGCTTACGGGTATTCTTCAACATAAATGCGTAAAACTACGTCACAATGCTGTAGACACCTTGGGGAATACGGAGAAAAAGTAATCTGGTTGATAGCCCATTCACTGCTCAATAGGGACGCATTGGAACGCAGAGCTTTCAAAAGATGAGTCACTTCCGGATTGGATTTTTCTCAGGCTTTCACCTGCAATATCAGTTCTGTTATACTCACAGACAATATTTTTACAGTTTTGGAAACTTTAGAGTGTTTTCTATCCTAAACTGCCAATTATACGCATATTCTAGCATCTTGTCCTGACAAAATATCCCATTTACTACGGGAACGTAGTGTCAAAGCAAAAACAGGTTTTTAGAAATTTTAGCAAATGTATTAAAAATTAAAGCTGAAATATCACATTGCATAAGTATTTAGACCATTTACTCAGTACTTTGTTGAAGCTCCTTAGGTAGAGATTACAGCCTTGAATCATGTTGGGTATGACGCTACAAGCATATCACGACCTCAGACTAGGGCAAAGGTTCACCTTCCAACAGGACAACAACCCTAAGCACACAGCCAACCTGTCGTTCTGCCCCTGAACAGGCAGTTAACCCACTCTTCCTAGGCCGTCATTGAAAATAAGAATTTGTTCTTAATTTTAACTGACTTGCCTAGTTAAATAAAGGTAAAAAATTAAAATTAAAATTCTGGAGAGACCTAAAAATAGCTGTGCAGCAACGTTCCCCATATAACCTGACAGAGCTTGAGAGGATCTGCTTAGAAGAATGGGAGAAACTCTCCAAATAGAGGTGTGCCAAGCTTGTAGCATCATACCCAAGAAGACTCGAGGCTGTAATCACTACCAAAGGTGCTTCAACAAAGTACTGAGTAAATATTCTGAATCTGGGTTTCCCAATCCAAGATGGCGTAACATTGCAGACATGGTTTGTTGTCCTCTCATTTACTTTTTGTATTTTTCGTCTTCTTTTGTATATATTCCAAATTGTTTTTCAATATCTTTTTCCATTTTTAAATTAAATTACCTTCCGGTAACCCGCCTCACTCCATGCTATTTTTTTTAGACCCTATAGCCAAACTATCATCAGAAGGTAGCCAGCTAATTAGCTAAGTTACTAGCCATTTAGTCACTGTTAGCCACTGCTAGTGTTTTTTTTAGCCTGGATAATACCTGCCAGCCTCGGACTGTTTTTCTCTACTACAACGCCAGATTCCTGCCGACCATTGATCATCACAGCTAGCTATTTTCAACTGAGTGACCCAGCCCCGAAGCTAGCCCTGAGCCAGGCGCATCTCCCTGCTATCAAACAAAATTCCCACAACTACAATACCTCTTTCGCCATCTGGCCCGGTCCCTTCATCGGCACGGCGCCCCGCCGTACCACCACGACTGGTCCGCAGACATAATTCCATCAGCTGTGCCTTCAACCGAACTTTGCCATAATTCCATCAGCTGTGCCTTCAACTGAACTTTGCTGACGACGGAGCAGACGTTTCTATTTACCCCGGACTGCTAACTTCAAACGCCGTGTCTCCTGCATGCTAGCGAAGTAACGACTACCTAGCTGCTTCACTGTTTCATCTATTGCTGTACACTGGACCCTATGGTCACTTGGCTACATAGCTGATGCCTACTGGACTGTTGATTTACCAGGGTACTCCACTTTGTTTACCTTTGTTTATCTGTCGGGCCTAGCCCCGAACTCAGGCCCTGTGTGTAGTTAACCGACCCTCTCTGCCCCTTCATCGCCATCAACTACTTTGCAGCTGATTAGCTGTTGTTGTCTTACCCATTGTTGACTTAGCAAGCTCTCCCAAATAACACCTGTGATTTCTTTATGCCTCGCTTTATGTCTCTCTCAAATGTCAATATGCCTTGTATACTGTTGTTTAGGAAAGTTATCATTGTTTTAGTATACTGCGGAGCCCCTAGTCCCACTGTACATGCTTTAGATACCTCCTTTGTCCCACCTCCCACACATGCGGTACCTCACCCAGTATAACCAGCAAGTCCAGAGATGCAACCTCTCTTATCATCACTCAGTGCCTGGGCTTATTTCCACTGTACCCACACTACACCATAACCCTGTCTGCACATTATGCCCTGAATCTATTCTACCACGCCCAGAAATCTGCTCCTTTTATTCTCTGTCCCCAACGCACTAGACGACCAGTTTTGATAGCCTTTAGCCCTCATCCTACTCCTCCTCTGTTCCTCGGGTGATGTGAAGGCTAACACAGGCCCTGCGTGTCCCCAGGCACTCTCATTTGTTGACTTCTGTAATTGAAAAAGCATTGGTTTCATGCATGTTAACATCAGAAGCCTCCTCCCTAAGTTTGTTTTACTGACTGCTTTACCACACTCCGCCAACCCCGATGTCCTTGCCATGGGAAGGCCACCAAAAATTCTGACATTTCGATACCCAACTACAACATTTTCCATCAAGATAGAACTGCCAAAGGGGGAGGAGTTGCAATCTACTGCAGAGGAAGCTTGCAAAATTCTGTCATACTTTCCAGGTCTATGCCCAAACAGTTCAAGCTTCTAATTTTAAAAAATGATCTCTCCAGAAATACAGTAAGTCTCTCACTGTTGCCGCCTGTTATAGACCCCCCTCAGCTCCCAGCTGTGCCCTGGACACCATATGTGAATTGATTTCCCCCCATCTATCTTCAGAGTTCGTTCTGTTAGGTGACCTAAACTGGGATATGCTCAACACCCCAGCAGTCCTACAATCTAAGCTAGATGCCCTCAATCTCACACAAATTATCAAGGAAACCAACAGGTACAACCCTAAATATTTAAACATGGGCACCCTCATAGATATTATCCTGACCAACTTGCCCTCCAAATACACCGCTGCTGTTTTCAATCAGGATCTCAGCGATTACTGCCTCATTGCCTGCATCCCCTATGGGTCCGCGATCAAACGACCACCCATCACCACTGTCAAACACTCCCTAAAACACTTCTGTGAGCAGGCCTTTCTAATAGACCTGGCCCAGGTATGCTGGAAGGATATTGACCTCATCCCGTCAGTCGAGGATGCCTGGTCGTTCTTGAAAAGTAATTTCCTCACCATCTTAAATAAGTATGTCCCTTTCAAAGACTGTAAAACTAAGAACAGATATAGCCCTTGGTTCACTCCAGACCTGATTGCCCTTGACCAGCACAAAAACATCCTGTGGCGGGCTGCAAAAGCATCGAATAGTCCCCACGATATGCAATTTCCATGCTTTCCTCCTGGCTACGCCAACCCCGGCCAACAGCTCCACACCCCCCGCAGCTACTTGCCCGAGCCTCCGCAGCTTCTCCTTCACCCAAATCCAGATCGCAGATGTTCTGAAAGAGCTGAAAAACCTGGACCCGTACAAATCAGCTGGGCTAGACAATCTGGACCCTCTCTTTCTAAAATGATCCGCCGCCAACCCCTATTACCAGTCTGTTCAACCTCTCTTTCATTTCGTCTGAGATCCCTAAAGATTGGAAAGCTGCCGCGGTCATTCCCCTCTTCAAAGGGGGTGACACTCTAGACCCAAACTGTTACAGACCTATATCCACCCTGCCCTGCCTTTATAAAGTCTTTGAAAGCCAAGTTAATAAACAGATCACTGACCATTTCGAATCCCACCATACCTTCTCCTCTGTGGAATCCGGTTTCCGAGCTGGTCACGGGTGCACCTCAGCCACGCTCAAGGTACTAAACGATATCATAACTGCCATCGATAAAAGACAGTACTGTGCAGCCGTCTTCATCAACCTGGCCAAGGCTTTCGACTCTGTCAATCACCCAATTCCTATTGGGACACTCAATAGCATTGGTATCTCAAATGACTGCCTCGCCTGGTTCACCAACTACTTTGCAGATAGAGTTCAATATGTAAAATCGGAGGGTCTGTTGTCCGGATCTCTGGCAGTCTCTATGGGGGTACCACAGGGTTCAATTTTGCTATCCTACCGATCCTCGACTTCGGTGATGTCATCTATAAAATACCTTCCAACACTCTACTCAACAAATTGGATGCAGTCTATCACAGTGCCGTTTTGTTAACAAAGCGCCTTATACCACCCACCACTGCGACCTGTATTCTCTAGTCGGCTGGCCTTCGCTACATATTCGTCGCCAGACCCACTGTCTCCAGGTCATCTACAAGTCTATGCTAGGTAAAGCTCCGCCTTATCTCAGCTCACTGGTCACGATAACAACACCCACCCGTACGCGCTCCAGCAGGTATATCTCACTGGTCATCCTCAAAACCAACACTTCCTTTGGCCTCCTTTCCTTCCAGTTCTCTGCTGCCAGTGACTGGAACGAATTGCAAGAATCGCTGAAGCTGGAGTCTTACATTTCCCTCACTAACTTTAAACATCAGCTATCTGAGCAGCTAACCTATCACTGCAGCTGTACATAGTCCATCTGTAAATAGCCCACCAATCTGCCTTCCTCATCCCCATATTGTTTTTATTTACTTTGCTGCTCTTTTGCACACCAGTATCACTACTTACACACCATCATCTGCTCATAATCATCTGCTCATCTACCACTCCAGTGTTAATCTGCTAAATTGTAATTACTTTGCTACTATGGCCTATTTATTGCCATACCTCCTCACCGGTCAGGGAGTATCACATTTTCATTTCATTACAGTACAACGGTTTGATTTGTTTGATCGTAGCTAGCTACATAGCTAGCTACATAGCCGTCTTTGTTTCAAAGATAATTGTGTAGTCTAGACCGATTTCCTAGGTTAGCTAGCCAGCTATTGTCGTTCTTTTAACTCAACGTAACGTTAACAACACTGCTAGCTAGCCAGCTAGCCCCCGAATAGCAGCACTGTAGAAATTATTACACTCAACGGAACGACTTGATTAGTGTAGTGCCAACAACGCAGCTACTGCCAGCTAGCCTACTTTAGCAGTACTGTATCATTTTAATCATTTTAGTCAATAAGATTCTTGCTACGTAAGCTTAACTTTCTGAACATTCGAGACGTGTAGTCCACTTGTCATTCCAATTTCCTTGTATTAGCGTAGCCTTTTCTGTAGCCTGTCAACTATGTGTCTGTCTATCCCTGTTCTCTCCTCTCTGCACAGACCATACAAACGCTCCACACCGCGTGGCCGCGACCACCCTAATCTGGTGGTCCCAGCGTACGACCCACGTGGAGTTCCAGGTCTCCGGTAGCCTCTGGAACTGCCGATCTGCGGCCAACAAGGCAGAGTTCATCTCAGCCTATGCCTCCCTCCAGTCCCTTGACTTCTTGGCACTGACGGAAACATGGATCACCACAGATAACACTGCTACTCCTACTGCTCTCTCCTCGTCCGCCCACGTGTTCTCGCACACCCCGAGAGCTTCTGGTCAGCGGGGTGGTGGCACCGGGATCCTCATCTCTCCCAAGTGGTCTTTCTCTCTTTCTCCCCTTACCCATCTGTCTATTGCCTCCTTTGAATTCCATGCTGTCACAGTTACCAGCCCTTTCAAGCTTAACATCCTTATCATTTATCGCCCTCCAGGTTCCCTCGGAGAGTTCATCAATGAGCTTGATGCCTTGATAAGCTCCTTTCCTGAGGACGGCTCACCTCTCACAGTTCTGGGCGACTTTAACCTCCCCACGTCTACCTTTGACTCATTCGTCTCTGCCTCCTTCTTTCCACTCCTCTCCTCTTTTGACCTCACCCTCTCACCTTCCCCCTACTCACAAGGCAGGCAATACGCTTGACCTCATCTTTACTAGATGCTGTTCTTCCACTAACCTCATTGCAACTCCCCTCCAAGTCTCCGACCACTACCTTGTATCCTTTTCCCTCTCGCTCTCATCCAACACTTCCCACACTGCCCCTACTCGGATGGTATCGCGCCGTCCCAACCTTCGCTCTCTCTCCCCGCTACTCTCTCCTCTTCCATCCTATCATCTCTTCCCTCTGCTCAAACTTTCTCCAACCTATCTCCTGATTCTGCCTCCTCAACCCTCCTCTCCTCCCTTACTGCATCCTTTGACTCTCTATGTCCCCTATCCTCCAGGCCGGCTCGGTCCTCCCCTCCCGCTCCGTGGCTCGACGACTCATTGCGAGCTCACAGAACAGGGCTCCGGGCAGCCGAGCGGAAATGGAGGAAAACTCGCCTCCCTGCGGACCTGGCATCCTTTCACTCCCTCCTCTCTACATTTTCCTCCTCTGTCTCTGCTGCTAAAGCCACTTTCTACCATTCTAAATTCCAAGCATCTGCCTCTAACCCTAGGAAGCTCTTTGCCACCTTCTCCTCCCTCCTGAATCCTCCCCCCTCCTCCCTCTCTGCAGATGACTTCGTCAACCATTTTGAAAAGAAGGTCGATGACATCCGATCCTCGTTTGCTAAGTCAAACGACACCGCTGGTTCTGCTCACACTGCCCTACCCTATGCTCTGACCTCTTTCTCCCCTCTCTCTCCAGATGAAATCTCGCGTCTTGTGACGGCCGGCCGCCCAACAACCTGCCCGCTTGACCCTATCCCCTCCTCTCTTCTCCAGACCATTTCCGGAGACCTTCTCCCTTACCTCACCTCGCTCATCAACTCATCCCTGACCGCTGGCTACGTCCCTCCCGTCTTCAAGAGAGCGAGAGTTGCACCCCTTCTGAAAAAACCTACACTCGATCCCTCCGATGTCAACAACTACAGACCAGTATCCCTTCTCTCTTTTCTCTCCAAAACTCTTGAGCGTGCCGTCCTTGGCCAGCTCTACCGCTATCTCTCTCAGAATGACCTTCTTGATCCAAATCAGTCAGGTTTCAAGACTAGTCATTCAACTGAGACTGCTCTTCTCTGTATCACGGAGGCGCTCCGCACTGCTAAAGCTAACTCTCTCTCCTCTGCTCTCATCCTTCTAGACCTAACGGCTGCCTTCGATACTGTGAACCATCAGATCCTCCTCTCCACCCTCTCCGAGTTGGGCATCTCCGGCGCGGCCCACGCTTGATTGCGTCCTACCTGACAGGTCGCTCCTACCAGGTGGCGTGGCGAGAATCTGTCTCCTCACCACGCGCTCTCACCACTGGTGTCCCCCAGGGCTCTGTTCTAGGCCCTCTCTTATTCTCGCTATACACCAAGTCACTTGGCTCTGTCATAACCTCACATGGTCTCTCCTATCATTGCTATGCAGACGACACACAATTAATCTTCTCCTTTCCCCTTCTGATGACCAGGTGGCGAATCGCATCTCTGCATGTCTGGCAGACATATCAGTGTGGATGACGGATCACCACCTCAAGCTGAACCTCAGCAAGACGGAGCTCCTCTTCCTCCCGGGAAGGACTGCCCGTTCCATGATCTCGCCATCACGGTTGACAACTCCATTGTGTCCTCCTCCCAGAGCGCTAAGAACCTTGGCGTGATCCTGGACAACACCCTGACGTTCTCAACTAACATCAAGGCGGTGTCCCGTTCCTGTAGGTTCATGCTCTACAACATCCGCAGAGTACGACCCTGCCTCACACAGGAAGCGGCGCAGGTCCTAATCCAGGCACTTGTCATCTCCCGTCTTGACTACTGCAACTCGCTGTTGGCTGGGCTCCCTGCCTGTGCCATTAAACCCCTACAACTCATCCAGAACGCCGCAGCCCGTCTGGTGTTCAACCTTCCCAAGTTCTCTCACGTCACCCCGCTCCTCCGCTCTCTCCACTGGCTTCCAGTTGAAGCTCGCATCCGCTACAAGACCATGGTGCTCGCCACGGAGCTGTGAGGGGAACAGCACCTCAGTACCTCCAGGCCCTGATCAGGCCCTACATCCAAACAAGGGCACTGCGTTCATCCACCTCTGGCCTGCTCGCCTCCCTACCACTGAGGAAGTACAGTTCCCGCTCAGCCCAGTCAAAACTGTTCGCTGCTCTGGCCCCCAATGGTGGAACAAACTCCCTCACGACGCCAGGACAGCGGAGTCAATCACCACCTTCCGGAGACACCTGAAACCCCACCTCTTCAAGGAATACCTAGGATAGGGTAAGTAAGGGTAAGTAATCCTTCTCACCCCCCCCTTCTTCCCCCCAACAAGATTTAGATGCAAGTGGCTGTTCCACTGGTTGTCATAGGTGTTTGCACCAATTTGTAAGTCGCTCTGGATAAGAGCGTCTGCTAAATGACTTAAATGTAAATGTAATGCCATTTGCAGACACTGTATATAGACTTGTTTTTTTTCTATTGTGTTATTGACTGTAAGCTTGTTTATTCCATGTTCCGTGTTGTTGTTTCTGTCACCCTGCTTTGCTTTATCTTGGCCAGGTCGCAGTTGTAAATGAGAACTTGTTCTCAACTAGCTTAACCGGTTAAATAAAGGTGAAATAAATAAGTAAATTGTTTTTTTAAATACTTGTGTAAATGTGATATTTCATTGTTTTTAAATGCAAACATTTCTAGACCTGTTTTTGCTTCATCATTGTCATGTCCTGACTATAGAGAGCTTTTATTCTCTATGTTGGTTAGGTCGGGGTGTGATGTAAGGGTGGGTTATCTAGGTGAATTATTCTTTCCATGTTGGCCTAGTATGGTTCCCAATCAGAGGCAGCTGTTTATAGTTGTCTCTGATTGGGGATTATATTTAGGTAGCCTTTTTCCCATTTGTGCTTTGTGGGATCTTGTCTATGTATAGTTGCCTGTGAGCATTATTTTAGCTTCACGTTTCGTTTGTTCGTTTTGTTGTTTTGTTTTCAATTCCAAAATAAATGATGGAAACATACCACGCTGCATCTTGGTCCACTCCTTATAATGATCGTGGCAGTCATTATGGGGTATTGTGTAGATTTGTGAGTAAAAACAATTTAATAGATTTTAGAATAAGGCTGTAACGTAACAAAATGTGAAAAAGGTCAAGGGGTCTGAATACTTTCCGAATGCATGTACGTACAAAAACAGAGTTAAACATCTCACACAATGTATACGGTTAACCTATTACAATTGGAGAAGGCTAAACCCTAATGGAGGTCTGCTGGTTGTGCAGGGTTCTGTTTCAGCCCAGTAATAACACACCTGGTTCAACTTATCAAATCTAAGTCTTTGATGTCTGCTCACCCAGTAGATCAGGGATCAGCGGAGCAAGGCTGGCCACTGCTGACATAGATTTGTTTTCTACTTGTTACTTCTCAATGATCTATTGTTGTTTAAACTAAGATGTCTAATATTTACTTACAAGTTAGCTTATTTGTACATTTTGAAGTGATGATGTGTTTATTCTTTCGAAGTGAAGTGTTTACATTTTTTGTAAATGTTAAACTATTATTCAAAGTGAACTCGTGTCAATGTTGATTTATCCCATAACACAATCCTGCAATAAAGAGGTGTTCTGTCTGTAATGTGTCTGTTTCTGTGTTGCATTCTCAAATGAACATGTCCTGTTTGTTTAGTTCTCCAATCTGTTTTATTTGATTGCCACTCTCTCTCAGTAGATCAGCTATGTGAATCCATTTAGCAGCTTATCATATGTCATGCATCACCAATGCATCCATAGGCCTACAGTATGATGGCATTACTGGCCTTATGTGCATATGTCATCTGAAGCAGAGAATAGCTGAACTCACACATTGTATACATGTTGAGCTATACGTTCTCATTTTAAAATGATAAACATTGTCTACTAATACACATTGTCTATTAGGCAAACTATGTACCCAATTCTGTACATGCCTTTTAATTGCTGACATATACAATTGTTTAGTGCAAGTCCAACCCTTGTAATGTAGGTACAGTATGAAAGTAAGGAAATGACAATTAGGCTACAGGAAATGAACATTTACAGGTAACATTTTATGAGGTGTATTTTTTTATGTAATTCATTTTCAGCAATGTTGCTTGCAAAATGATTGAAGTTGTTCCCACAGATAGAGCAATCATGTACTGCCTATGTATCACTGACCCTGGATAAGCTAGCGACTGGGCTAACGCATCTATCCTTTTATGTCAATAATAAGACGTTTTTAACATTTTGTTTATAATCGTGAGATATATTTTATATTTAACTAGCCAGTAGCTAGCTAGTTAGTTATACATAAGTACAAGAAAAAAAAGGTGCTATCTAGAATCTAAAAGGGTTCTTCGGCTGTACCAACAGGAGATCCCCTTTATGGTTCTACGTAAAACCGTTTCCACAGAGGGTTCTACCTGGAACCCAGAAGGGTTGTACCTGGAACTAAAAAGGGTTATCGTATGGGGACAGCCGAATAACCTTTTGGATCGCTTTTTTCTAAGAGTGTAGCCTTACAAGGTTAGTTGACTTTTCTCAAAACTAACCTAATGGTGGCTAGCTACTTCTTGTCCCTCATGCTAGCCTTTACAGACAAATATCACTTCAGAAATGTAAAAATAATAAAATATTGATATGGCCAGCATTGTAGACCATTTCTCCCTTCTTGCTGCAGCTTTAGCTCATCTCAAAATAACATAGAAATGCTGTGAAAACCAGCATGCTGCAAACGCTAAAATATTTTGTCACCAGTGCTTGTTTTTTTTGTACATTGGTCCTAACTCACTGTTGCTCCTACAGCACTAATCTGGTGAGCACCTTCGGAGCTCCGCCTAAGCAAAGCATTTGATTGGTTTGATGTGTTGCAAGGCATCCCTGATTTACAACGGGCTCCGAACCCTCTTTAGCTGACTTCTGCCATAGAACTTCCCAAAGCTTCCCGTTTTAGGAAGCCTAGTTCGCGACGAGGCTAAGACCCATCCAGTGGACATCTGCTTCTACTTGGCGTTTCCCTGTAACAAATGACTGGAAATGATGCACAGTCAGTCTGGGAGAGTTCCATGCCGACCTCTCTGAGCTTTGGCATTAATCACTGTGTAGAGGCTGCATGTTCTCCAGTCTGATGACAGGTCTCACTGAACTGTTAACTGGTGCATATTGGATGACTATGTTTCACACTAGTAATGGGCTTATTCTAGAACTTATGGTAGAATCCATCTATGTCAAGGTATGCCTGACCAGGACATTATTGTAGGTGAATTAACAACATGTTGTTGGTTATAGATAACAATACCTGTCGTTGGTCCTCTCAAGTCTGGAGAAAACGAGAAGCTAAAAATACATTTTGACAGCATCATTGTGGAAATTAAACAAGAATAGGAAATACATACATGATCCAACATCAGAAGGCAATCTATCTGGTTCTGAGGAAATCCAGACAAGCAAATGCATTCACCACTTCTTTGCTGTGCAGGGTTTCAATGACAGCAACTGCGGCTGTGGTGCTAACATCCGGTCAAATAAAAGTTATAATTCAGTTGTATAATTTCTTAAGAAAACAATGCATTATTTCATGCTTGGTATTGTGTTATTCTTAATGTGAGTGCTTGAGGACAGGTATTTCTTCATTGATCATGAGTTTGAGGTACATTTACTGTGAGGAGACCAAAAGGAAAATATTCAAAGCTGAGCCTGTTTTCACTGTCCTCTTGGGTAACCATGTCAATAAGAGATGGTACCAAGTGTGTGCCCCAGACTGAAACAAAACACAAGCCCTATTTGGACGGGTGGTTACTTGCTGTTGAAGACACCCAGTCAAGTCAAACATGAATCAAGGATAATCCAACCTTTTTCCAACATGTCAAGCCTTATCCAAACAGGCCATAGTATCACAGTACCTCATGGAATTCCATGACATATTTCCCAGAAAAAGTTTAAAGAATGTATGATTATCAACAACCATTTCCACGCAAGACTGTAACTGGTACCCCAACTGCCAATCAAAACTATAGTACCAACTTTGCTTGTTTTCACAAGGCAATGTAATGGCAGACTATTTTTACTGTGCTTCCATTTTCACTGATATTTCCATCCCTACAGATCCAGTATGTTTATTGAATGATGGTTCAGCTTCACTTAAATTTCCGCATTTCCTTCACCACCCCCTGCAGCTTGAACTGAGGAGAAGAAAAATAGAGAGCTAAGGCAAAAGCTCTAATAGATTTTCAAGATGGTAGAGCCATGAACAGTAGTCAGCGCTTCCATTTAAGTACTCTCCAAGCTGTTTGAGAGGGCCTCACAGACCAACTGGTAAAGGACTCTATTGGAGTCAAAGGGGTCAGGACCATGTCTGTGTTTGGGTACACTCTTAGGCAATGTTCACAGGCACCAACAATGGCTTCCATGAGTCCTCACTAGTACTTTGTTACAGCCATAGAACTAGAAACAGGGCAGAGAGAGAGAGATAGCTATAGTACACTCTTAGAAAAAAGGCTTCCAAAAGGGTTATTGTAGTGGATAACCTCTGTGGAAAGGGTTCTACATAGACCTCAAAAGGGTTATTGTAGTGGATAACCTCTGTGGAAAGGGTTCTACATAGACCTCAAAAGGGTTATTGTAGTGGATAACCTCTGTGGAAAGGGTTCTACATAGACCTCAAAAGGGTTATTGTAGTGGATAACCTCTGTGGAAAGGGTTCTACATAGACCTCAAAAGGGTTATTGTAGTGGATAACCTCTGTGGAAAGGGTTCTACATAGACCTCAAAAGGGTTATTGTAGTGGATAACCTCTGTGGAAAGGGTTCTACATAGACCTCAAAAGGGTTATTGTAGTGGATAACCTCTGTGGAAAGGGTTCTACATAGACCTCAAAAGGGTTATTGTAGTGGATAACCTCTGTGGAAAGGGTTCTACATAGACCTCAAAAGGGTTATTGTAGTGGATAACCTCTGTGGAAAGGGTTCTACATAGACCTCAAAAGGGTTATTGTAGTGGATAACCTCTGTGGAAAGGGTTCTACATAGACCTCAAAAGGGTTATTGTAGTGGATAACCTCTGTGGAAAGGGTTCTACATAGACCTCAAAAGGGTTATTGTAGTGGATAACCTCTGTGGAAAGGGTTCTACATAGACCTCAAAGGGTTATTGTAGTGGATAACCTCTGTGGAAAGGGTTCTACATAGACCTCAAAAGGGTTATTGTAGTGGATAACCTCTGTGGAAAGGGTTCTACATAGACCTCAAAAGGGTTATTGTAGTGGATAACCTCTGTGGAAAGGGTTCTACATAGACCTCAAAAGGGTTATTGTAGTGGATAACCTCTGTGGAAAGGGTTCTACATAGAACTCAAAAGGGTTCTTCAAAAGGTTATCCTATAGAGACAGCCAAAGAAACATTGTAGGTTCTAGATAGCACCTTTTCTTCCAAGCGTGTAGATGGGAAGAAAGTGATAGTGGAAATAACTGTTTTCTGCATGAACAACAATCCCTACCAAGGATGCCTTTATATTTCCTATCATGAGTATGTTCCATTTATTCCCATTTGGGGTTTGCTGGTATGGTATTTGGCAAAGGAACTCATTTTGACGGTCCAACTGTCTTTAATGATAAGCCTACAAAGCTTGGCAAACCTCTATTGATTGCCTGGAAGAATAACGATTGCCGCAGTAAATAAAGAGGCCTGTCTGCTTCATAATTATCTAATTTACTATGACCCTGACAACATCTGTATATTGGTTTCCCAGAGGAGAGGAATGGTTGTACATGGCACTCTCCCCAGAGCCAAAACGGCCACTATTCTAGATGTGCCAGCTCCTTTGGAGAGATGATTCATTTTACTTCCTTAGAGGAAGAATCTAAATGGAGAGTGAATTTTAAAATTGAAGGCAAGCCTTTGTGTGCAGAACATGAATGCAAAACACTGCTGGTGCAAAACAAGTTAGGATAAATATGCACCATAAAATGTTGCTTGAAAGTGGGTTTTAAAAGGCCATATCTCAAAATCTGGCTAAACTTTGGAATACACATTATTACTATAATCATGTCGAAGAGGTGGAAATACAAACGACAAAGTAAGTGTTTGGAAGTTTAACATAACCTCAGAACAGGGGAACCAGATCTCAAATGCTTGCTGGCCAGCATCATAAAACAATTCTAATCAGTGACTTCTCTATACAAACAATATTATGTGACACACAGAACAAGGGGGTAGTTTTCTACTATAGTCTTTTAAAAGTTGGTCAATTATGTTCCACAAATCATGGTAATAAAGCATGTACATCAGATCTAACTTCCCAGAACACCAAGGCTCCGCAAGGAGGGGTAACTCCTAAAGCCCCACGGTGGGGAATCCCCTCTGATCCTCTGACCTATATCACAAAGAAAGTATGTTTCATTTGACCATTATATTGTTCTGCTGTTGATTAGTGCACGAGTAAGTATTGAAACCTGGCAGAAACGGGAATTCCTGAGCCCATCAATGTCCAATTCACCTTTGTTTTTCACAGCTGTCTCTAATCAGGGGTAGCATACCCTACTAAACTATCTGTGACTTCTATATGTGTATGGATGATGCATGGCAACAGAGAATACCTTGGCTACGTGATATTTTCTTTTAATATATATATTTTTTTATGATTAGGGACGGCAAGTAGCCTAGTGGTTAGAGCGTTGGACTTGTAACCGAAAAGTTGCAAGATCAAATCCCCAAGCTGACAAGGTAAAGATCTGTCGTTCTGCCCCTGAACAAGGCAGTTAACCCACTGTTCCTAGGCCGTCATTGAAAATAAGAATATTAACTGACTTGCCTAGTAAAATAAAGGGACAACTCAAAATCTACTGGGGGAAGGGGGCTGGTCCAACTCAAGTCATCCCCCTCCCCAACTTTACAAATATTCTCACATGACCCTCTCCTTAAATTGCACACCCTCCCCCTTCATTGAAATCACTCAAAATAATGTTTATAACCACAAATGTGGATTTTTGTACATGTTTTTATTTAACCTTTATTTAACTAGGCAAGTCAGTTAAGAACACATTTTTATTTCCAATGACGGCCTACCCAATATTCACTTTGCCACTCCAGCATGCTTTTCTGTCCCAGTCAATATCATGTAGGGCTACAGGCCAGAAGGTTGGGTTTGCAGACCACAATGGACAGTTCACTCTCCCAGCCTGTTTCATTTCATTATGATCAGAGGTGGGTGCAGACAATGATCAGCTAGGCGGAAAACAGACTTTCAACATTTTGATACCATATTTATAATTACATAAAATATATACAACAAAATTTCCACCAACAGGTTTTTTTTTGCCAATGCAGCACACAACCAATAAACAAAGCATACCGACTTCAGTTCAGCTAAACCTAGGGTATGGCAAAGTACGATATTTTTAGGAGTGTAGGAGTGTGTATTTATAAAAAAATAAATAATAAATAAATAACAATTCACTACGCTGTCTGTGTGCGTGGACCATTTCAGAATGTCAGTGATGTTTACTCTGAGGAACTTGAAGCTTTTCACCTTCTCCACTGCGGTCCAGTCGATGTGGATAGGGACGTGCACCCTCTGCTGTCTCCTGAAGTCCACGATCAGCTCCTTATTTTTGTTGACGTTGAAGGAGAGGTTATTTTCCTGGCACCACTCAGCTCGGGCCCTCAGCTCCTCCCTGTAGGCTGTCTCGTCATTGTTGGTAGTCAGGCCTACTACTGTTGTGTCATCTGTAAACTTGATGATTGAGTTGAAGGTATGCATGGCCACGCAGTCATGGGTGAACAGGGAGTACAGGATTGTGCTGAGCACGCACCATTGTACAGTAGGGCTCCTGTGTTGAGGATCAGCATAGTGGGTTGCCCGCCAGGAAGTCCATGACCAAGTTGTACAGGGCGGGGTTCAGACCAAGGGCCCCGAGCTTGATGATAAGCTTGGATGGTACTATGGTGTTGAAGGCTGCGCTATAGTCAATGAACACCCTTGATATTTATTGGAAAGGAGCATCTAGTTCATCCCTGTGCACTTTCACCACCCTGTGAAGTTCATCATAACTTATATAATCTGTAGCCGAATAAACTATATGGTTTCCCGAGTGGTAGTGGGAGGACTACACACCATATCATAGCGTGGCTCCAAGTTTACTTCGGTATGATGGGTAGTATATCAATATTTGTGCATAAAGGCATTTCCACCTCTATTTCTCGCGTAATTCATTTTACAGACAAAAAAATCCCACCATGTCTAACAAACAAATGATCTGTCAACATTTATACAATTAAAAGTAAATAATAAAAGTAAAAGTCACCTAGTAAAACACTACTTGAGAAAAAGTCTAAGTATTTGGTTTTAATTATACTTATGTATCAAAAGTAAATGTAATTGCTAAAATATACTTAAGTATCAAAAGTTAAATTCAAAATATGAATAATTTCTAATTCCTTACCTAAAGCCAACCAGACTGCACAATTATCTTTCTTTTTTATCCAGGGGCACACTCCAACACTCAGACATCAATTACAAATGAAGCATGTGTGTTTAGTGAGTCCACCAGATCAGGCAGTAGGGATGACCAGAGATGTTCTCTTGATACATGTAAGTGCCTGAATTGAACCATTTTCCTGTCCTGCTAAGCAATCAAAATGTAACAAGCACTGTATGTTTGGATGTCAGGGAAAATGTATAGAGTAAAAAATACATTATTTTATTTTGGAATGTAGTAAAGTAAAATCAGTGGTGTTAAATACTTAAGTAAAAAATACTTGAAAGTAGTACTTAAGTAGTTTTTTGGGGTATTTGTATTTTTGACAACTTTATAACATTCCTAACGAAAAGTATGTACTTTTTACTCCATACATTTTCCCTGACACCCAAAAGTACTTAGAGTAGAATTTTGTGCTTACTTGAAGACAATAATGCAATTATTCATTGCATTGTGGTGTTGTAGGATAGTCTATGTAGGATAATTGTATTGTCCCTAAACAAGATCAATAGAGAGCTGCATGTCTCATGTCTTCACTGTTCATTCATGCGCATTGATGCACTTGTCCTCTCCACTGCCTATCAGCTATTAGTATTTATTCTTGTGGATTCATATGGAACATTTATGCAGCTTTTAATGTGTTTATGTGTGGTATGATTGCTAGTTAGCCTATTGCGGATATGGACAAACAATCCACCAACCACTATTGTCACTATGAATGGTGGATAGAGGGCAGGATAGACAGTGAGACTAGTAGACTACATTGACCTGCGGTATAGTAAAAGTTAGCGGAGGAAAAGTGTAGTGCATAAGGGAAGTACCAAAATAACTTCTTATAGGGGAGGTGCATGCAAGCAGATGAGGAAATGTGGCTAGGATGGAATAAATTATATAGTAAAACCTGCAAAAGGGTGAATATAAACCAGGGGAAAACACACTACCCTCCCCTGTGCATGATTTTAAAAAACCACAAACCTCCCCAAAGCAAAAAACCTCTCCCTCCCCCAAGTAAATTTAGATACTGCATATCACTTAATATTTCCACCACATTACATTTATTTTACACTTTTGCTACTATGATGTGCCAGAGCACAGCGTGATATGATAAAGTGGTTTGCAACAAGAGCCGATGAGCCAAGAATCGAAGGCCGATGATTTTACGGCCAGTTGTGATGCAGCCTGGAATCAAACCAGGGTCTGTACTGACGCCTCTAGTACTGAGATGCAGTGCCTTAGACCGCTGCGTCACTCAGAAGCCCATTCATTACTAATCAATGAACATCCAATTCTCGTCCTTACATTATAATGTTTTATTTATCCAAAGCCTAGTTCATTAGGTTTGTGTTGGGTGAAACAAGTGTATAGTATCATTGATGTCTTATCTAACCCACTAGCCCAATGCCTAAAGCAGACAAAAGGTCACCCTGTGAGCTGTTTGCACACTGCATTTCCCTCAGAGCACTCTTGGCCTGTAAAGGGCACAATAAAAAACACTGGATGTGTTTAAACTCATACTGTAGGAGCATTGAGAGCCAGAACTCCCTGAGCACTAATGTCTATGTCCATTAAGTGGCTTTGACAGAATTAGAACCTCTGCTGTATGCTGATGCGCTGTGGAGAGCTGTGGCCGACTGGCTGTTAATGGGTGCTCAGTGTCTGGGGGGTGGCACAAGAGAGGTTTGGCTTCAATTTGTCACCATTATTCAAAGCAGTTTAGATGCATGGTCTAAACAGAATCCAGTGCCTGAGCAGTTGAAATTGCACACCCATACTTTCAGAATAGACTTGTAAGGGGAGAAAGCCAACAAAAGCAGAGTAGCCACAGCAAATATAACAGGAAGTGGAGGTGGAAAGACAACATGCCATTGTTGACCTTCGATCTGTTCCGCAAACCCCAGTGCACAAATCAGTATTGTCTGCTCCTTGTTGTGGGATAGTGCAAGCAGGTGCACAGAACCCATTAGGGTCGCAAAAAGACAATACAAACTCAAACTTGAATTGATGTTTGACAAATCAGACTCAAGACGCACGTGGCAAGGACTACAGGCTATCACGGACTACAAAGGCAAATCCAGCTGTGCGCTGCCCACCGAAGCCTCCCTCCCAGTCAAGCTTAACACATTCTATGCTCACTCCGAGCCAGACAATACTGAGCCATCCAGGAAGGCCCTCACTGCTTCGGACAACTAGGCGCTTCCGCTCTCCAAGGCTGACTTGAGGAACACTCTCGAAAGAGTGAATACTCACTAAGCCACTGGCCCAGATGGCATCCCTGGCCGCGTCCTCAGAGTGTGCGTTGAACAGCTGGTGGGCCTCTTCCTCTGACATCTTAAACATGTCCCAGGCTATAGTATCCCTGATACATGTGACCATATTGTACTGTAAATTGTGCCTTCCTGTATTATATTTATACTAACACACTATATTTATTCTATTCTACTGAGCCATTTACTTGATGTAAAAAGGGACCTGCAAGTAAGCATTTCATTGGACGGTGTATACCATGTGTGTCCTGTACATGCGACTAATAAAACTGTAATATTGTGGGAGAGGCAGGCTGGTGTTCTGTACAGTGAAAAGACTGCCCTTGTGTGCGAGCGTGAGCATGTTTGCCCAATGTGTTCACCACTCTACTAATGCACTCTTATGATCCACTCGATTAACACCTATGAACATTCAGATTACATTCATGCCATAGATGACAGTTTGCCAATATGTATAGGTGCTGTGCCCTTTCAATTAGAGAGGTGTTTACATACCGAGAAAGCCGAAAAAGCCAACAAACAGAAGAAGATCATCCCTACAGCTGCTTAGTTTTAGAACTGAAAAACATTTGTACAATGTCAACTGGAAACTCCAGCAATGGAACAGGAAACATTCCCCCCAAAACATGATGTATGATTATAGTGAAAAGAATCTTGGTGACTGCTTCGTACAAGTAATGTTCACATATTTGTCTGCTTTGTGTTTATTGGGATATTCATTTTCCATTTGAGGTCAACTTAATTCCATAATTCCGTAGTAACAAGGATCATGGTACGTTCTTGAGTTTTTGCTATTGTCCAAAAATGTACTTTTCATTAAGACTGAAAGAACATCACTGAACAATATAATTAGTCATACATATGAGTTCCCTTTCCAATAAATCTTCTTCTGAACCTCATCAGTGTCAGTACGGGAAGCCTCAGAATCATTCCGTTCCATTGGTGCCTTTCAGTCAACAGTAGCTTTTCAACCACTGGCGACAGTCTGAAGTGCAGTTTGAATGTCCATGGCACTCAGACAATGTCATCATTATCCACGGTGTGTAGTCGCCAGGAGGACCACTAATTTGATGATACTCCTTGTTGCTCTGCATAACGTAATGCTTCACGATGCATTTACAAAAGACGGGGTTACATTCTAAATGCTTTTTTACATTCTTGGATTCAGTGGCCTCTCTGGCTAGGAGTTTAGTGGCATGTGGTCTGTCAGCTCATTATTCATCCATACAGTTAACTTAGTACAGTGCATGGACCAGGCAAAGCACAGTGGCAAATACCTTTACCTTGGAAGGCAGCTGGTCGTCCATTATCACCAGCTCTGAACCAATTAGCTAGAATGTTTTGTGCTTGCATGTTTGGCACGCAAGAAGCACTGTGGATGACTTGGTGTCCGTCTTTAAACGATGAGTGAAGACAAGACCTTTGAAAGAAGTGCATCCAACCTAATCACACTATGACCTCACTTCCAGGAATCGAGCAGAGTCACTGCCACCAATTCATCATCTTCTTCCAATCATGGCTCCAAGAGGACTCCAATGTTAGCTAACTCACTGCACTGGAAATACTTTAGCTAAGTTACCTTAAAATATGTTGCCTTAGAGATCAAATGAAATCAAATGTTTTTGGTCACAACGTCAACCTACCGGGTGAGCTAAACACCTTTTTCTCAAGATTCGAGCACAATGACCCTGAGCTGCCGAAGAGAGCCCCCCCATGACAACTTGGGCTACATATTTACAGTCTCCACTGAGGACGTATGTAAGTCATTCAAACGTGTTAACCCTTGCAAGGCTGCCGGCGCAGATGGCACCCCGAGCCGAGCCCTCAGAACATGTGCAGACCAGTTGGCTGTTATGTTCTCTGACATCTCTCCTTAGCTCAGGCCACTATTTCCAGCTGCTTCAAGATGTCCACTATCATCCCCGTGCTCGAGAAAGGGAAAGTAACAGAACTGAATGACTACCGACCAGTAGCACTCACTTCCATCATCATGAAGTGCTTCGAGAGGCTAGTCAAAGACCATATCACCTCCTCCTTTCCCGACACACTCGACCCTCTCCAATTTGCCTACCACACGGACAGATCCACGGACGACTCAATCGCTATTGCACTGCACACTGTCTTTACCCACCTGGACAAAAGGAATACATATGTGAGGATGCTGTTCATCGACTACAGCTCGACCTTCAATAACATAGTGCTCATTACAAAACTCTAGGCCCTGGGTCTGAACTCCTCCCTATGCAACTGGGTCTTGGACTTCCTGACGGACTGCCCCAAGTGGTGAAGGTAGGCAACATGAACTCCTCGACACTGATTTTCAACACAGTGGGCCCACAAGGGTGCGTCCTCAGTCTCCTCATGTTTTCCCTGTATACCCATGACTACTTGGACTCACACAGTTCCAACTCCATCATCAAGTTTGCTGACAACAGTTGTAGGCCTGATTACCAACAACAACGAGACACCATACAGGGAGAAAGTAGGCACTCTGACAGCGTGGTGCAAGGTAAGCAACCTCTCCCTCAATGTTAGCAACACTCCAGGTGGAACCAGGCTGGACATGCCCTCATCCTCATTAATGGGGCCGCCGTGGAGACAGTCAATAACTCCACGGCATACACATTTCAGAAAGCTGAAATTGTCTAACCACACAGACACCGCAGTGAAGAATGCACGACAGCGACTCTTCAACCTCAGGATGCCAAAGAAATTCAGCCTGTCCCGAGGGCCCTCACAGTGTTCTACAGGAGCACCATCGAGAGCATACTGTCGGGCTGCAACATAGCCTGGTACAGCAACTCCACCACTGCAAACCACAAGGCTCTTCAAAGGGTGATGCGTGCAGCCGAACTCAGCATTGGGTGCCCTCTGCCTGCCCTACAGGACACCTACAACACCATGGTTCGCAGGAAGGCCAAGACGATCATTGGCCTTCCTGCGAACCATGGTGTTGTAGGTGTCCTGTAGGGCAGGCAGAGGGCACCCAATGCTGAGTTCGGCTGCACGCATCACCCTTTGAAGAAGCCACCCAAGCCTTGCCCTGTTGTCCCCTCTTCAATCATTCAGACATGGGCAGTACAAGAGCATCATGGCAAAAACTGAAAAGACTGGCCAATAGTTTCTACCCTCAGACAATAATGTTGCTGAATACCCACCACTAGTCAGCTACTGTTACGGCATTCTTCTGTTACATTTACATTTAAGTCATTTAGCAGACGCTCTTATCCAGAGCGACTTACAAATTGGTGCATACACCTTATGACATCCAGTGGAACAGCCACTTACAATAGTGCATCTAAATCTTTTAGGGGGGTGAGAAGGATTACTTACCCTATCCTAGGTATTCCTTGAAGAGGTGGGGTTTCAGGTGTCTCCGGAAGGTGGTGATTGACTCCGCTGTCCTGGCGTCGTGAGGGAGTTTGTTCCACCATTGGGGGGCCAGAGCAGCGAACAGTTTTGACTGGGCTGAGCGGGAACTGTACTTCCTCAGTGGTAGGGAGGCGAGCAGGCCAGAGGTGGATGAACGCAGTGCCCTTGTTTGGGTGTAGGGCCTGATCAGAGCCTGGAGGTACTGAGGTGCCGTTCCCCTCACAGCTCCGTAGGCAAGCACCATGGTCTTGTAGCGGATGCGAGCTTCAACTGGAAGCCAGTGGAGAGAGCGGAGGAGCGGGGTGACGTGAGAGAACTTGGGAAGGTTGAACACCAGACGGGCTGCGGCGTTCTGGATGAGTTGTAGGGGTTTAATGGCACAGGCAGGGAGCCCAGCCAACAGCGAGTTGCAGTAATCAAGACGGGAGATGACAAGTGCCTGGATTAGGACCTGCGCCGCTTCCTGTGTGGGCAGGGTCGTACTCTGCGGGTGTTGTAGAGCATGAACCTACAGGAACGGGACACCGCCTTGATGTTAGTTGAGAACGACAGGGTGTTGTCCAGGATCACGCCAAGGTTCTTAGCGCTCTGGGAGGAGGACACAATGGAGTTGTCAACCGTGATGGCGAGATCATGGAACGGGCAGTCCTTCCCCGGGAGGAAGAGGAGCTCCGTCTTGCTGAGGTTCAGCTTGAGGTGGTGATCCGTCATCCACACTGATATGTCTGCCAGACATGCAGAGATGCGATTTGCCACCTGGTCATCAGAAGGGGGAAAGGAGAAGATGAATTGTGTGTCGTCAGCATAGCAATGATAGGAGAGACCATGTGAGGTTATGACAGAGCCAAGTGACTTGGTGTATAGCGAGAATAAGAGAGGGCCTAGAACAGAGCCCTGGGGGACACCAGTGGTGAGAGCGCGTGGTGAGGAGACAGATTCTCGCCACGCCACCTGGTAGGAGCGACCTGTCAGGTAGGACGCAATCCAAGCGTGGGCCGCGCCGGAGATGCCCAACTCGGAGAGAGGGTGGAGAGGAGGATCTGATGGTTCACAGTATCGAAGGCAGCCGATAGGTCTAGAAGGATGAGAGCAGAGGAGAGAGAGTTAGCTTTAGCAGTGCGGAGTGCCTCCGTGATACAGAGAAGAGCAGTCTCAGTTGAATGACTAGTCTTGAAACCTGACTGATTTGGATAAAGAAGGTCATTCTGAGAGAGATAGCGGTAGAGCTGGCCAAGGACGGCACGCTCAAGAGTTTTGGAGAGAAAAGAGAGAAGGGATACTGGTCTGTAGTTGTTGACATCGGAGGGATCGAGTGTAGGTTTTTTCAGAAGGGGTGCAACTCTCGCTCTCTTGAAGACGGGAGGGACGTAGCCAGCGGTCAGGGATGCGTTGATGAGCGAGGTGAGGTAAGGGAGAAGGTCTCCGGAAATGGTCTGGAGAAGAGAGGAGGGGATAGGGTCAAGCGGGCAGGTTGTTGGGCGGCCGGCCGTCACAAGACGCGAGATTTCATCTGGAGAGAGAGGGGAGAAAGAGGTCAGAGCATAGGGTAGGGCAGTGTGAGCAGAACCAGCGGTGTCGTTTGACTTAGCAAACGAGGATCGGATGTCGTCGACCTTCTTTTCAAAATGGTTGACGAAGTCATCTGCAGAGAGGGAGGAGGGGGGGGGGGGGATTCAGGAGGGAGGAGAAGGTGGCAAAGAGCTTCCTAGGGTTAGAGGCAGATGCTTGGAATTTAGAATGGTAGAAAGTGGCTTTAGCAGCAGAGACAGAGGAGGAAAATGTAGAGAGGAGGGAGTGAAAGGATGCCAGGTCCGCACTAAACTAATCAAGTCGTTCTGTTGAAGGAGAGGCGGACCAAAACGCGGTGTGGTTTGTGTTCATCTTGATATTTAATTAAAGAAAGTACTGAACACTGAATACAAAAACAATAAACAAATAACGACCGTGAAGCTAAATGAGAACTGTGATGACACAAGCAATCAACATAGACAATCACCCACAAACAAACAGTGCAACCCAGGCTACCTAAGTATGATTCTCAATCAGAGACAACTAATGACACCTGCCTCTGATTGAGAACCATACTAGGCCGAAACATACAAATCCCCAAATCATAGAAAAACAAACATAGACTGCCCACCCAACTCACGCCCTGACCATACTAACTAAATACAAAACAAAGGAAATAAAGGTCAGAACGTGACAGATACCTATTTCACTTAGTCCTGCATGTTGGAGCTCGAAGCCTGAGATTTTCACTGAACCCTGCAATCACACCTGAAACCCTGTACATATGACTATTAAACAATCAGAATCACTAAATACTACATAATTTAGATCAAATCGTGCCAGACAGTTCTAAGGCCATGGTAAAAGCCATACTTCTCTTGTAAGCCTTTCGGGATGAAGTGTGGATTACCATCAGTGATTTACCACGGCCAGCAGTTCAAATTCATTTCAAGACTTTGGCATGTTCCAGAGAACAAACAGCAGAACAAGAAAAGCCTTTGGCCAAGTCTGGCAACAAATTAGTTTATGTTCTCTGGCTTGGTTCTCATGTTCCCTGGCTTGGTTCTCATGTTTAGATGGTTTGGTTCTCATGTTTAGATGGTTTGGTTCTCAAACTTCCATGGAAGAATCTGGCCGTTTGATGGAAAAGGAGCTAGAGACTGTTTAATAAGGGGAACATATTTTTAGCATATAACCTTCATGTCATCTCCCCAACTAGAGCCCTGCCATGTGTTCCCCTGCAAGTCTTCACTGTGCTCAGGCAACTGGCCAGCAATGATTCAACTTCTATCATCTGGCGATGGTCACCTGACATTCAAGGCTGCTTGATCCTCCTGAACATGATCCACTTGTGCTCTCACAAATATAAGGCCCTGGCACTGGTGTCTTATATTTGCATTTTTGGAGATGATTTATTGAAGTAGTCACTCCTGAGCACTCATGTGACAAATGTGCCTCAAGCTGAAACGTTAGCCAAAACACAGTTGCAAATACACCCCCTCCTTCACGCCACACCTCTTTCCGTAAGGACTTCTCATGGTTTCTGCAGTAAAATGCATGGCTGCAGGGCATGGAGTGGGTAGTCGTGCAGGCTGGTGGAGGTGAGTGCTAATGTGCGTTGACTGATTCACCATGAGTGGTTGTAGATTCCAGGCCTTAGGGCACATGGATGAGGTTCCTCATCTGAAAGTATGCTAACGCTAGCCTGCTGGATCACGCACAGTCTAATAAAACCAATAAACTGCCATTGATCGGTCACAGGGATAGGAGCCCTGGAGCTGCAGGACCAGGAAACTCTCATCACTCATCTGCATGGGGTCAGCATATGGATGGTTAAGAGTGAAACACAAATCCATGTGATCCACTAACATGCAGTCATGTTTAGAATCTCTGATACATCTGATAGACATTGACTTTCAAACTGATGTATGATAATGATAGACAATAGTGAACCATTCCTCCCACAACTCATCAAAATGATTTTGCTCACACAATTGTATTTCTAAAACCATACAGCAATTGTCTTCAGAACCATGTCAGTCAGAAAATGTTATGGACATGTATCTACTGTGGCCACAGCAGACCCCAGTCATGGCATCTTACTGAAACGATCATACTCTATTTACCTCCACTCCAGAGATGCACATCTTCATTTTGGCCTCTGCATTTCCTTCAGGCAATTCATGAAGCAAACTTGTCCAGCTCCTCTGACCCAGATGTGTCAAGGTACAAATCAATCAGCCTGCAGTCTGGTCAGTACCTAGATACACTGTCATCGTTGCTAGCTAAGCCAGCAAAGTATTCAACGGATATAGTTGTAGACAGAGCATAGATCTACTATGTTTAAGTACACAACGTATGTTTATTGCTATATCTAACAGAGTTACTTACTGGTAAGACATTACCGGTCCTGGGTGGGAAGGTATTCACAGCAATAGACAGGATTAATGAATGATGTCATTGGTCATTGCTTCCTTTGTTTAGATACTTGGGAATAAGACATATGATCAAGGGTGAGACACTGCGTAGAAATTCTTAAGAAAGACTAAACACACAAACTCTCTACCTCCTACCCTGAAAATCATACGTCTCTACTTTGTGTGTGTGTGTGTGTGTGTGTGTGTGTGTGTGTGTGTGTGTGTGTGTGTGTGTGTGTGTGTGTGTGTGTGTGTGTGTGTGTGTGTGTGTGTGTGTGTGTGTGTGTGTGTGTGTGTGAGAGAGAGAGAGAGAGAGAGAGAGAGAGAGAGAGAGAGAGTAAACACTGCTATCTATGGTCTGTTTCCGCTGCAGTCTGAACTTGGCTTGCTGGGTGGTTGGATGAGTATTCATCAGGACCTGGCATGTTCCTACACCAGCCCCTCCTCACACACATACACATAACGCCAACCCCGCCTCCTATTCTGTGAGGTCACAAACATACCCCATCTGACACGCTTGGTCACACCTGCGTATGTTCTCTGTGTGTCTCAACTTGTCTCTCCGAAATATGAGACTCTATTCCAATCCATCCACCCCACCCCCAAGGACATTTTCCATTAGAGCATACATTTATTTGACCCTTGAGCACTATTGCATTATAATTTCCTGATTCCCCAAACTACTGAAACACTGATGTGAATAGCCTACTACAGCTGTCATAAGTATTCCCAGTCATAAGTCTTTCACATTCCAATGGTATGTATATGCTGCTGGCGCTGGTTCAGGTGTCCAGATGATGCCTGCACACAATCACACTCAGGGTTCTGTCTATCTCATGTATTTATAGGACCCCCTCTATTTTAGGGAGTAAGTCATGATGCATCGGCGGTAAGGTGCTGTGAGTCTTCTGCTGTTTGTCCAGAGTGTTTCCATCACTGTCATTGTCTCTTCCTCATTTCTGCTCCTATCCACATCTGGAGGGAAGTTACTTTTTCAATAATTAGCTGACATTGATTTAGGGTAAAATGCTTCATCTGAAAAAGTGAAATGTGGAACAATTCTCAATCAGGAAGGGGGGAATCTGTCATTACATAATAGGGGGCAACCAAAAGGAGGTTTAAGAGGGTTTAAGAATGACTCATAGGCTATGCATGGCTCTACCTTTCACATGATTGGTGATGTCATGCTAGGCAAAGAACCCAAGGAAGTGATGGAAATGATCAGATACATATGATGACGATTATTTCCCTTTTTATGTTTAATTTATAATACAAAATAAATACATGATCAATAAACATGAACGGTTTCAGTATCAGCTGAAGTGTAATAACGGAATAAAATCTTAAATACCCCAATAAAATCCTAAATATAGTCTACTAGTCTGGCCCAAAATCCCTAGAGGCAATAACGTTTTCTGAAGTTATACTTTCTTCACTTTTCTCATCTTCATGTGAGGATGGAAAGTCTGACCAACTCAAATCTAAACTCACACATCGCCTCCCAGTGGATGAACTGTGAATGAAAGAGGAATAGATCAGCAATAGGCCTATGCATCCTCTCAAAAAGCCAAAATATTCACATTAATTTATATATACATTTTCCATTAGCTTATATCATATTAAAGTATTATTTTTCCATTTATATATGACTATCTCAAAAACATTTTGGCTAACAATCCACATGTTTTTATTTTAAGGGGATCTACATGGTAAATTCTGTAAATCATGACAATGTTTTATACATTTTATTAAAAAGAGACAAAGAAAATAAAGAGGGAAGCGTATTTGACAAAGAATGTACTTTTTACAGGAAATGACTGGTTGGCCCCTGTCCTCTATAAAATATTTATATGGAAATTCGCCTCTGGAATGCATTTTTTTCCTATGTGTAGCCTTCGCCTTGGATATTACTCTCAGCGTCATGAGGTAAGAAGATAAGGTCGTCCCTTTTTCTTTCTGCGATCTGATTGGAGGAGATGTCGTCTCAGGAATGTCATGAAACTATTGAAATAGCACTTATGCCCGCAGTGTTAGTAGAATAGTTTGAGCATCAGAATAAAGAAAGAACAAACTTGAAAAAGAGTTTTCAGCGAACATAAGATTACTAAAACTATTCAACGAAGGGAATAAACTTGGAGAATTTAAGAAGAAATAACGGAACAACGAAACTTTCCTCAACTGATCCATCTGTGATTTATTTATTTTATTCAGGTTGGTAAATTCTAATAATAATATTATATTTAAATAACATGTAGCTTTTTAAAAGATACTTATTACGTTTTGATAATGGGCCTGTAATCTTGAGAAGTGTGTAAATGACTACCTATTTAACAGTTTTTCTACTTTCTAGTTGAAACAGATTTCTGAGGTTTCAAGATGAAGTTGATAGGAGTATTTCTCCTTTTGGTGCTTTGGACTTGTGAGGGCAGCCGGGTAGCAGGTGAGTTTTTGGAAACTTGGGTAAACATTATAACATTTTTGACAATATGCTTTTTAAAATCAACAATGGAATTATTCTGTTAAAAGTTCCTGCAATGTTTTGTCTGTGAACGTGAAATTTCCAAGAGAGACTCACTACAGTTTCTCCCTTCACAGAGAGTGGAGATGATAACGGTGTATACGACCTATTCGAGCTTGTGAAAGTGAACAAGAGGCACCAAGGAGTTACCTTGGTGAAAGGCGCAGATCCCTACAGCCCAGCCTATAAGGTCTTGAACGCAGACCTGATCCCCCCGGTTCCCGAGATCTCCTTCAGGGACCTCATTGATTCAGTACAAGCTGAAAGAGGATTCCTTCTCCTCGTCAACTTCAAGCAGTTTAAGAAAACCAGGGGTAGTATTTTGACTGTGGAGAAGAATGACGGATCAGGACCGATATTCGAAATTATTTCTAATGGCAAGGCGCAAACTCTGGATGTGGTATACTCCACCGGGAACAAGCAACAGGTAGTGTCCATAGAAGATGCAGATCTAGCGACAGGACATTGGAAGAATATCACGCTGTTCATTCAGGAAGATCGTGCCCAGCTGTTCGTAGGATGTGAAGAGATCAATATATCCGAAATAGACGTGCCCATCCAAAAGGTCCTGACGCATGAGGTTGCTGACATTGCCCGTCTGAGAATTGGAAAAGGAGCTGTGAAAGACAGATTTATGGTAAATATGACTTGATTCATGTGTTCATAAATACATTGCAAATAATGTTGTAATTATGTTTAAAAATAAATGTTACACTTCTGAAGTTTATAGCCTAGTCTGAGTAGCCCCTACCTCGTGGATCGCGCACTGCGCAACGTTTGGCGTCCAGAGATGTGATATTATTTGACATACACAGTTAGATATTATGATCCCTAAGGAAATGTATTGAAAAGTTGTAGACGTGTGAATATGGAATAGCTCTAACTGGAATGTGTATTTGTGCAGGGAGTGCTTCAGAACGTGCGCTTCGTTTTTGGAACCACTTTGGAGGCAATCATGCGCAATAAGGGATGCCAAAGCTGTAAGTGTGATTTACAAAATTAATGTTATAAAAAAAAAAATTAATTGCATTTAAATGTTGTAATTACTGTATAAGTTGATGTTATTCATTGCTTTTTAGTTGTAAAAATCTAAATGCCTTTCATTACCAAATAGAATTACTAGTACCGGAATTCTATATGGCCATTGATAAAGTCTCTTCAGGTGGATGCTATTATGATGTTCATGGAAATTCCTGTCTGTCCTCCTCCAGCTGAAACATTGGCTGATGTCATGACCCTGGACAACCCAGTCAATGGGTCTAGCCCAGCAATAAGGACTGATTACACTGGCCACAAAAGCAAAGGTGAGACCATACTTCACTCTGCAGGGACAAGACCATTTGCTCCTACTGGTCTGTGCTCATGTGAAGGAGGGAGGTGACTAACTGATTGCTTTTCTCCTCTTTAGAAATTCAGCAGGCCTGTGGCTTTTCCTGTGAGGATATCACCAGCATGTTCAAGGAGCTCAAGGGACTCGGCGTGGTTGTTAAGCAGCTGTCAAACGAGCTCAACAGAGTGGTAAGCACAGAAAGCAGCTGGGTCTGTGCACTGTCATCCTTCCTCCCTCCCTCTCAAGTCTATCTGTTCCCAGTTAAAACCTATCCACTGCACAGCCACTTGCCCTTGGAATGGCAGGCCCTGACAGATCATAATGGCTGCGATGTGAATACACAAATATGTTTGGCTGCCATTGAATTTGTATTTGCTTTAGTTAAATCAAGCTATGTCTTAATCACAATGTTGATTGGTAATTAATTATACTGGAACCGTGGCCATGTAAAAGTTTCCATCCTATTGTCTAAACACATGTAACTCTCTCTCCCTCCCCTCTTCTGTGTTCAGAATAAGGAGAGCACTCTGCTCATGAACCAGATGAGAATCCACAGTGGGGTCTGTCTTCACAACGGCATTGTGCACAAGGACAAAGATGAGTGGACCGTGGACGGCTGCACAGAGTGTACCTGCCAGGTAGGTGTCATCACACTTGGTGGAATGCAGTTATTCAGTAACCCAGCCAGTAGTAAACTGTGTGAAAACCAGGCAGTAGCTCCTCAACCCCTTCTGTAGTGAGGTGTTAATGGGCTCTTGTGTTTAGGCTCTTGTGACTAGGCAGTGTCTGTCTGCTAGCCATCACCTCACCTCTAATGAGATGTTTGAGAGAATAGCAATAACGCAGTAGGGGGATTCTGCCCTGTCAAACTCCTCTCTCTCTCACTTTCTCTCTCACTAAGGGTGTTATTGTAGTTATCTAGTTGGCCAAGTATCAAGAATGTGTATTTAATTAGTACATCTGCAGAGACCCTCTGTTCTGCCTTTCCCACTGTCACCGTCCTTCCCTCCAGACCCCCAGCACAGTGCTTGTCCTGAACCCTAGAGCAGGTGCACAGATCTAGGACGGTAGCACAGCGGGGATCCCCCTGCCCCAGCCAAACATCATCCCAATGTTCCCAAACATAGCAATTAGTCCTGGCAAAGCAGCAACCACTTTTGCACAATGCAAAGTTAATGGCCCAGATTATTTTCCCGTCTGTCCTTGTTGTGGCCGGACAGCCTGCTCTGGAGACAAACTATTTACTAATTTCAGCAATCCTCTCTATAGAACTCTGCCACTGTGTGTCGCAAAATCTCTTGTCCCCTGATGCCCTGTGCCAACGCCACCGTGCCCGATGGAGAGTGCTGCCCACGTTGTGGAACCCGTAAGTACTCTTCTACTGTTGAAAACAAGCCTGTAACAGTATTGTAGTACTTTTTTGTGAGGTGGACATGAACTTTTTTTGACAACCTGCCTATCAGGTGTATTTTAATTTGGAGAAGTCTTCCTTTATCATTTGTCAGTCATTCACATTCCCTGAGTACCCCTTGGAATGCCAGGTCTCAAATCTCCAGGGCTAAATTTATTCAAATAGACTGTTCTTTGAAAATCCTTTGCCCCCCCCTGGCTGAGCTCTGCAGTGTTAATCACTCTCCCATTGTCTCTCCCCCCCCAGCGAGTGACTATGCTGAGGATGGCTGGTCCCCCTGGTCTGAATGGACCCATTGTTCTGTGTCTTGTGGACGGGGAATCCAGCAGAGAGGTCGATCATGCGATCGCATCAACAGCAACTGCGAGGGCACCTCTGTGCAGACCCGCGACTGCTACCCTCAGGAATGTGACAAGCGCTGTGAGTAAACCTACCATTTCTACTCAACAGTATCTCTCAGTACCATACATCTCATGTGTACTGTAGTAGCACATGAACTAATAATTATGTGTCTGTCCTTTACAGTCAAGCAGGATGGTGGCTGGAGCCACTGGTCTCCCTGGTCCTCCTGCTCTGTGACCTGTGGTGAAGGAGTCATCACCCGCATTCGCCTTTGCAACTCCCCAACTCCCCAGATGGGAGGCAGAGACTGCCAAGGACAGGGCAGAGAAACCGAGGTCTGCCAGAAATCACCATGTCCAAGTAAGTAGAAGAGCAGCATCTAAACACATGTGCCTATCTATCTTTCTGGAGATACAGCTGTAACTCATCTCTCTCTTTCACTGTGCTTTAGTTGATGGAGTCTGGGGACCCTGGTCTTTATGGGACACCTGCTCTGTCACCTGTGGAGGTGGATTCCAGACTCGCCAGCGTCTTTGTAACAACCCCACCCCCAAATACGGAGGAAAGGAATGTCAGGGCGACGGCAAAACATCCCAACGGTGTGGAAAAGAGGACTGCCCTATTGGTACGAATTGTATTAATAGATTATGACATTTGTTATTTTTACCTAAAAGTGTACAAATCCATTTTTGTTCAGTATTTTAAAATCAATATGCTTCTTTATATAGATGGCTGTCTGTCCAACCCCTGCTTTGCTGGTGCTAAGTGTACCAGCTTTGATGATGGTTCCTGGAAGTGTGGCGCATGCCCAGTGGGCTACACCGGAGACGGCATCAACTGCAAGGACATCGATGAGTGCAAGGAGGTCCGTGACGCATGCTTCACACTCAATGGAGTCCACCGCTGTGAGAACACTGAGCCTGGTTACAACTGCCTTGCCTGCCCCCCTCGCTACTCCGGACAACAGCCCTTCGGGAGAGGAGTGGAGCAGGCCACAGCCAAGAAACAGGTGAGACAAACTCTGGCTACTGCAACAAAATACACAAATGTGAGGATTTCTATTTATTCTAATGCTAGGAGGTCAGCAGCACATCTTAACCCTTTAGTATGCATCTCTCCCTTCCCCCTAGGTGTGCACACCCCGTAACCCCTGCCAAGACGGCAGCCATGATTGCAACAAGAATGCCAACTGTATCTACCTGGGTCAGTTCAGCGACACTATGTTCCGCTGTGAGTGCAAACCAGGTTACGCTGGCAACGGCCACATCTGTGGAGATGACACTGACCTGGATGGATGGCCCAACAAAGACCTCCTGTGTGTGGAGAATGCCACCTACCACTGCAAGAAGGTAGGAAGGATCACTCCCCCAGCACTGCACAAAGTCTATCCCTAGCTTCTCCACTGTGTTATTGTGGTTATGACTCTCTAACCAACCCTTTTTTTTCAGGACAACTGTCCAAACCTTCCCAACTCTGGACAGGAGGATCACGACAAAGATGGGCTTGGTGACGCTTGCGATCACGATGATGACAACGATGGGATCCCTGATGATAGGGTGAGAGATCAAAACAGGACTTGGTTATCCACAAAGAAACCAAACAAAGCAATCAGTAGTCCTTTCTCTTATGGGTTAGATCAATTGGAGGAGTCAGGGGGAAAGCTAGTAGCACATGAACAATGTAGTAATGGTGTACATTTTTTCAAATTATTAGGACAACTGCCCAATGGTCTACAACCCCGCTCAGTATGATGTGGACAGAGATGACGTTGGTGATCGATGTGATAACTGTGTGCATGAGAGCAACCCCGACCAAGTCGACACAGACAACAACGGAGAGGGGGATGCCTGTGCTATTGACATTGACGGTGATGGTAAGAGATCATCACTCCTCCAACATCAGACAATGAAATCTCTCAGTCCTTAAAAGTTGTCATAGACTGATATAAATGTATGTTCACTTCGCAGGCATTCTAAATGAGAGGGACAACTGCCCATACGTCTACAATGTGGACCAGAGAGACACTGACGGGGATGGAGTGGGAGACCACTGCGACAATTGCCCTCTTGAAAACAACCCAGACCAGGTAACTGCAGCTTTCATCTTCTACTACATAAGAACCCAATCTTATCAAGTATATTGGAGGGAAGTAGAACTATCATAGAGCCCCGCCTCTTAGGACAGTAGCCATAGATTGCACCTGTGCTCAGCTTTAATGAAAGACAGGAATGTGAAAATGTGAAAGCTGGGAGAAGAATGAGTGCAATTCTCCCTCTCTCCTTATTCATTCCCCCCTTCTGAATAGATATGAATGTGTATGTGTGTGTGTGTAGTCTTGCCAAGGTGCAAGGAAACAGTATTCTTGTTTGAAGGGAAATTACTAGCATACCTGAAGACAAGGGGGCACAAGGATGAGGGATAGAATAGCACCTCTCATATTGAGGGAGATTACTTAAGTTGAGAGTGGTGAAATACATTCATTATGTCTGAGTGCATTGAATTAGAGCCACGTTTATCTCATACAAGTGTGAAATAATGTGTTTTTGTGAAGACTAAATTAATTGTGTTGTTCTACAGATTGACTCTGACTCAGACCGTGTGGGAGACAAGTGCGACAACAACCAGGACATTGATGAGGACGGTCATCAGAACAACTTGGACAACTGTCCCTATATCCCCAATGCCAACCAGGCCGACCACGACAAAGACGGCAAGGGTGACGCCTGTGACCACGATGATGACAACGACGGTATCCCTGACGACAAGGACAACTGTAGGCTGGCCTTTAACCCTGACCAGCTGGACTCTGATGGTGAGTCACTCTCTTCGGTAGCTCTATCAAACATTGGCGCCATTCAACTGACCTATTGAATGATTTGTCTAGAAAGAGAAAGTCTCGACAGAAATGCAGTCACAGAGATTAACTATAGGGTTGGTTAGCTTGTTGTCTCCATGAAGAAATGTCTAAGTGCATTTCTCTGCCTCCTCCTCTCAGGTGATGGTCGTGGAGATGTTTGCAAAGATGACTTTGACCAAGACAACATTCTTGATATCTACGATGTGTGCCCTGAGAACTTTGCCATCAGTGAGACGGACTTCCGCAGGTTCCAGATGGTACCACTAGACCCCAAGGGAACCTCCCAGATCGACCCCAACTGGGTGGTCCGTCATCAGGGCAAAGAACTGGTGCAGACCGTCAACTGTGACCCTGGCATCGCTGTTGGTATGTAATTGTAACATATATATATATATATATATATATATATATATATAACACCTTAGGAACTAAAGAGAACAACTATAAAACTACCATTCGTAGATTATGGTTCCATTGAGAAAAGTCCTAACCAACTTCTTTGTTGTCTATAGGGTTCGATGAGTTCAACGCAGTGGACTTCAGTGGAACATTCTTTATCAACACAGACAGGGACGATGACTATGCTGGATTTGTGTTTGGGTACCAGTCCAGCTCCAGGTTCTACGTGGTAATGTGGAAGCAGATCACACAGACCTACTGGTCCCACACGCCGACCAGAGCTCAGGGCTACTCCGGAGTGTCCATCAAAGTGGTCAACTCCACCACAGGACCTGGGGAACATCTGAGGAACGCCCTCTGGCACACCGGTGACACTGCTGGACAGGTACGGTCAGCTTCAGTCCACATTACAAGCCCAAAGCACATAAGAGTAGTGAGAGAGAAAACCACTGGGTAGGAAACATTTCTCATGTCTTTTTGTTATTCCTCCTCTTAGGTGCGTACTCTGTGGCACGACCCCAAGAACATCGGCTGGAAAGACTACACTGCCTACAGATGGCACCTGATCCACAGGCCCAAGTCTGGACTCATCAGGTGAGCTCAGATTAGCTTTAGCTCTGAACTCTTTAGCTCCTCTGCCTTTACTGAAGCCACATAAACTCCTGCTTTCATGTACTGATGATCTCATGTCATCTTCCTTCCTTTCAGAGTTGTGATGTATGAAGGCAAGAGAATCATGGCCGATTCCGGAAATATCTACGACAAGACCTATGCTGGTGGAAGACTAGGCATGTATGTCTTCTCTCAGGAGATGACATACTTCTCAGACCTCAAATATGAATGCAAAGGTAAGATGCTTTCGGGAATGTTTTGTCAAACAAAAAAAAATGACTTGCTCATGCCCTTTTAGTCAAAATATGTACAGGGTTTTAACTGATTCTTTCCTTCTCTTTTTCCTGCAGATTCTTAATCGGACTAGAGAGAGGCTCGTAGAAGAATGTATTTACCTGCTCAAATATAAATGTAACATATGACCTGGGACCATATCTTTATTACTCTTTACTTTGCGACAAGCACATTGGTGGAATGGAGAGCAAGTGTGTGGGATTGAGGCAGAATGGACATAGGCTAACTGCCTGCCCTATGATGACTAGACCCCTGCACTAACAGCAGGTTGAGCATAACTTTGCTCAGTGAAGAAATCAGATAGATTTCTCTGCACTTCTGAATTAGTTGCTATCCCACTCTGGATGGAGGTCTAAAGGGAAGAGTATTTTCATTATTTCCAAGCATTACTTCAGCTCTGCAGTGGACTCAAAAGGACTTGACTTGTTTCCAATTGAAGAAAGCAGTAGGATATTTACTACAGATGGGCCAGAGATGCCCCTTAAAGGAACTATTGAGGGACCGTGGACGGTATGGATTGGCTGTTACTATCAATGAGAGTGAATGTTTGTCTGCGTGTATGCTACCCATGAAGAGCTTTGTGATAAAGACACTTAAGCCAGTTGTAGTCAAGGCATTAGCCATTTCAAATTCGGTAACTAAATGGCTTCTAGTAGACCCTTGCAGTTCAGCTCAGTATGAAGTATGTCTTCAGGGTTTGACCAGGCTTGCTAAGTGGTTTCTCAGGAAAGAACTCTAGATGATATATGAAATGAGCACAGAAGCAGGACTAGCACCCAAAGCCAATATAGACTACTAGCGAACAACACAACTGCTATTTCGCCAGGATTCCAGGATGTCTTTTTTTTTCCATCTTAGCTCAGACATTAGTGGAGAGGGACAGAAACACATGGGCCAGTCTAACCTGCCTTGAGAGGACTATTGTTACCAAGGTTGTACATAAGTTATTATTTATTTTATTTACTACCAGTTGAGAGTATTGACACATGATCCTAGAGTTAGGATATCTCTCATCTTTATTCATCTCTGTCTTATTGTCATTAAAACTCATTCTAAATAACTGGAATCTTGAAACAGGGTATAAATCCCTCTAAAAAAGTCCTCTCATTGCAGGGTGCAGTATTAACTCTCACGTCAACCTTCCAAAATAGACAAATTAGGTGTCATTTAAATCCCATTGTTCTTCTGCACAGTATGTCTGACTTGTGTGCTTGAGAATGTGTGTATATTTCTGATGGGGAAAACAAAGGAAAACCTTTATGTACAAATATTACCTCATTATTTTTTTGATTGAAACCAACAAAACATGAGAGTACCCTTTTAGCACCAGAGTATACATAGGTTGGCTTCTTTTTTTGTGTGTCACTGTAGTACAATCATTATTTTATGATGTATATAAAATGTTTTTTTTTGTAGCAGAAAATTCCCCTAAAGTTTAAAAAAACGTTTTCTGAAATATGTTGTGCTTTATGTATGTCCTGTGCATTTGTAATGGATAAATTATTGTTATGTTTGTCTGTTCTATGTTAAGAGGTTATTTAACGTGTAGATATATGCTATTTAAATAATTTATCAAGAAACGTGATCCGTGTTCCTGATTGGATGAACTTGTTTGCACACTGACATGAGGATGTCTTTGGATATTGTTTTGTTCAGTATTTTTTACTTTACTATAAGTGATGCTTGTCTATAAACATTTTTACCTAGTTTTACATTTTGTAATGTCAACCGAACAATAAATACATCAGGAAAAATATATCATCATTGTTTTTGTCCTTTCCTTGCTTATGGATGTATTCTCAGCTTTGATATGCACAGTACTATGAAGCATTAAACAGAAATAGGTCATGTTCTGTAAACTCTGATGGAATCTGTCCTCGAAGAAAGGCAGTATCCTTGAGAAGTAAACAGCATGGAAATTTAGGATGAACTAAAGTCCACATTCAATAGGACTTTCACACTACAATATCCCCTTGAAAACACGATCCCACACCTAAGGAGACAAGGAATTTAGCAACAAAGCCTTCAAAATTAAAAGTTGTGTCAATGTCTACCACCTTATACTATTACAAATGTAGAGCTATTACAAAATATAACCCACAGCAATGTGTCTAGTTTTCTTGGAATTTCCCAGTGAATAAAACCTAAAATAGCTTACAGAGTCACACCTATCAGAGGCATTCCACAGACCTACAGCCTCTGCTCTTTGGCTTTTGTAGAGGTGCTAAGAGACAGTGAGCTTGTACACTGAGTTGACAAAACATTAGGAACACCTTCCCTTTTGCCCCCAGAACAGCGTCAATTCGTCAGGGCATGGACTCTACAAAAAGTGCTGCAAGCATTCCACAGGGATGCTGGCCCACTCCAAAGGCAGGATGTCCTTTGAGTGGTGGACCATTCTTGATACACACGGGAAACTGTTGAGCTTGAAAAATCCAGCAGCGTTGACACAAACCGGTGTGCCTGGCACCTACAACCGTACCCCGTTCAAATGCACTTACATCTTTTGTCTTGCCCATTCATCCTCTGAATGGCACACATACACAATCCATGTCTCAAGAGTTATTATTATTTCGTTTTTACCTGTCTCTTCCCCTTCATCTACACTGATTGAAGTGGATTTAACAGGTGATATCAATAAGGGATCATAGCGCTCACCTGGTCAGTCTGTGTGATCCTAATGTGTTGTACACTCATTGTATATTGTGTACAAATATAATTAAAGAGGGTTGATTCAGGCATTTTACATGGCACATCTCTGACAGTCAAAGGCAACACTGCAAATACATGCCAAATCCAAGTCCAGACAGCCCCTGCTTGCTACTGCTCTCTTTACCTCAGAGTTTACCTCAGTGTTATGGAATGAAAGTTAGCAGATCATACCTAGAGGATGGCATTGGCTACTCAAATCACTCTGATTAAACCATACTATTCTGTCAATACCTGCAATAATGATTTGATAGATTGCGACATCGGTTTCCCTTCAGAGACATCTACTGACTAAGTGAATTGGTGTTAAACTGCTTTTGTGAAATAATAATCATTAGATGGGTGCTTACATTTGTCCAATTTCACACATGTACAATGTGTATTATATTCGTGTGAATTGGAAATTTGCGACTGAGACACCCCCCGAGAGTGGAGTCACGGCCAGGGATCAGCCATTATTGGCGGCGATCCTGGAGTAATTAGCGTTAGATGCCTTGCTCAAGGTCACAGACAGATTTTTTGCTCGAGGACACAAACCAGCATCCTTTCGGTTACTGGCCCAAAGCTCTAAACCCCGCTACCTGCCGTTCAAATAATAGGGCAGTTTCGTTCCTGCAGTACTGCAGGCTTCACCGATACCAGGGCGTAGCTTTGGGTTGACTTTGGAAGTTCACCTGGTGAATATGTTTTCTGTTGACTGGAATGTGAGATAATTCCTGAAGCTTAGCATTAAGTCTGGGGTCAAGGTGTCTAAGGCAGAGAGTGAACAGTGCAGGCCTCTGGGTGTCCAGGGGAGAGGAAAAAGAGGAGCTTTGCTCGAGGGTCAGACAGTTGCAGGATACTCCTGTCGCTGTGTGAACCTGAACATATACCTGTAAGGAAGATGTCAACAGCTAATTCACCCCCAAAACTTACTTTCAAAGCCGACAGCCAGGTATTTTCTAAGGAGAATGACAGATAAATCTGTAATTAGAGTAGAACTGGGGAGACACAAGTTGGTGGATGGAACAATGGCCTTCTTCCCTTGAGTAACTCAACTGAGCTCTGCTTAGGACTCACCTATAGAAGCAAGAATGTACGGAATGGCCTCCCTATTAGGAGTGGAAGTTGTAACGGGTTCCCATTGTCCCCTTCAGCAGCAACAATGTCTGTCTGCTCATTAGTACAGAAGGAATCCAAGAGGGTTTGCCCAACATTGCCTCACACTCCCACTGCTCAAAGCTAAATGCTTATGTATTTATTACATTCTGCAGTCAAAGAAACAAGTTGTTAAGTTTAATGTGACCATGAACGGTCTGTTCTCTTCCAAATGATCATTGGTTCATACAATGGGCTCTCCGACTGTTCTGACTCCTCATTGGAGGTACCGGAAAGTGAAAATTAAATACTCAAGTGGAATATACAGACCTAGGGGAGCGCTCATTGTACAAAGGCACAATTGAGCGATAGACACAAGTAAAAATCCGTTACAGGTTTAATTCATTTAGATTTTTCAATCTGTATCACGCTATTTAAGAAAGCTTGTACAAAGACATTTTATAAATCCTAGACAAACATCAAAGACGTGTATAATATGGTTGTTTCACTAGATTATTATGATTATACACTACACAGTTTTACAAAACACAGTGATTCATACAGTCATTGTGTGTTTGTTGGTGTGGAAATCCATATTGCTGCACTTCTCGTGACATGACTGCAGGCCTGGTTGAATCATGTAGTAACCAAAAAAGTGTTAAACAAATCAAAATATATTTTAGATTCTTCAAAGTAGCCACCCTTTGCCTTGATAACAGCTTTGCACACTCTTGGCATTCTCTCAACCAGCTTCATTAGGTAGTCACCCGGAATGCATTTCAATTAACAGGTGTTCCTTGTTAGAAGTAAACCTGAGGAATTTCTTTCCTTCTTAATGCGGTTGAGCAAATCAGTTGTGTTGTGACATGGTAGAGGTGGTATACAGAAGATGGCATTTTACCAAATAGGGCTAAGTCCATATTATGGCAAGAACAGCTCAAGTAAGCAAAGATAAATTACTGTTTCAGAGCTACCTGTGCTGCAGAGGATAAGTTCATTAGAGTTACCAGCCTCAGAAATTGCAGCCCAAATAAATGCTTCACAGAGTTCAAGTAACAGACACATCAACATCAACTGTTCAGAGGAGACTGCATGAATCAGGCCTTCATGGACAAATTGCTGCAAAGAAACCACTACTAAAGGACACCAATAAGAAGAGACTTGCTTGTGCCAAGAAACTCGAGCAATGGACATTAGATGGGTGGAAATCTGTCCTTTGGTCTGGTGAATCCTAATTTGAGATTTTTGGTTCCAACCAGTGTGTTTTTGTGAGACACAGAGTAGGTGAATGGACGATCTCTGCATGTGTGGTACCCACTGTGAAGAATGGAGGAGAAGGTGCGATGGTGTGTAGGTGTCTTGCTGGTGACACTGTCTATGATTTATTTAGAATTCAAATAACCAGCATGGTTACCACAGCATTCTGCACCGATACGCCATCCTAATCTGGTTTTTCAACAGGACAATGACCCAACACACCTCCAGGCTGTATAAGGGCTATTTGACCAAGAAGGACAGTGATGGAGTGCTGCATCAGATAACCTGGCCTCCACAATCACCCAACCCCAACCCAACTGAGATGGTTTGGGATGAGATGGACTGCAAAGTGAAGGAAAAGGAACCAAAAAGTTCTCAGCATATGTGGGAACTCCTTCAAGACTGTTGGAAAAGCATTCCAGGTGAAGTGGGTTGAAAGAATGCCAACAGTGTGCAAAGCTGTCATCAAGGCAAAGGGCGGCTACTTTGAAGTATCTCAAATATAAAATATATTTTTTGGTTACTACATGATTCCATATGTGTTATTTCATGGTTTTGATATCTTCTCTACTATTCTACAATATAGAAAATAGTAAAAATAAAGAAAAAACCTTGAATGAGTAGGTGTGTCCAAACTTTTGACCGGTACTGTAAATTGACCAGTACTGTCACACCAAACAAATGTGTAAATACTCTATGATGAACACATAGTGGTCGCTTTGTCCGGCTGGCTAAAGCTGGTGGTGTATGCATCTCCAAGCAGCTGTGACAGAGACGGGTGGTGCTGTCCGGCAGGATCTCTATATCAGAGGTGTCCCTGGACAATGTGTCTCCTGTCCTCAGACCCAGACTGTGTCCCAAGCTCTGAGATATCTTGCACTCCTCCATCAAAGTCCTCAGCTGCTCCTTCAGTAGTATTAGTGTGTCGCACTGTAAAGAGAGGGTGAGAGACAGAGACAGTGACAAAGACAGAGCAACAAACTACTGTAAAGGAAACAAGAAACACTGAGGATGTCTACCAACACTTCCCAACAGTATTCCTACTGCACTTATTTTTCAGGAGGGCTCATGACATGGTTCTGATAAGCTCTGATGAAAATGCTCTACCAGTGAAGCAGTGTTATTTCAAGATGATAAATGAACCTGCCATAGATTTCCCCTGTGCTTGGTTGGACTGCATCCCACAAAATGGTTGGACAATTCAACTAAAAACATTTCCAGTTGGCTAAAACTCTTCCAGTTGGACGGGAGGTTGTTTTTCTACAGATAAGTCAGACTTCTCAGAGCCTTTTGGGAACACAGGGAGTTCAAGGAAATCTAATCCTCAGAAATGGGACTGGGTTGTATGGACGACAGAATTCAAAACGTCAATATTTGTTACTGTGAATGATATTGCAGACCAAATTATTTGGCAACTTCTGTATTATAGATGTGGTAAAGAGGTCAATGGAGCGCAGACCGTGGGGGATAGAAGAAGGACACCAGTTTGGCACACATTCAACAAATCTGATTTAACAAAGTTGATAATTGTCAAATTTGTTATGATCAATATATTGTAAACAGGCCCACAATGTGTTTACTAAAGTCCAATTAGGATATATTTGGCTGTTTTCGCTGCATAACATTTAGAAGTTGTTCCTTTCCAGGTTAAGAAGTGAATGCTAAACGCTAACTCACGTTCATATAAACTGTTAGAAGAGCTAGCATACAAACATCGGTGGTGGTAGTACTGGGGTTGACATCCATAAAAGCATTATACTCTGATTTTTACCTTTGTATGTGAAATACACATACAAACAATAGCCTAAATGTTACTTGTTTCAGGAAATTAGGCATATGTCACGCGCCACTACTTCACAGGAGAGGCATTTGAACTTACTTTTAAAAAATAAAAACACATTCTGGAACATGTGAACTGTCATGTGCAACAAACTTGTATGCCATCTGTAAATACGAATAAAAGTTTTAAATTACAAGCCTAGTTTAGCCAAGGAAAAAGCCAGCAACCTTCCCGCTATCCATGATTGGCTGAGATAATGGATGAGCTGGACATGCCGAGAGATGAGTTCAGATTTGTCTGCCATAAAGCACACTTCTGTCTATAACATGAGCTGGTCAATATGTGTATGTAATTATTTCTAACAAAGCTTTTTTGAAAGATATCACATAGCAGAATTGCAAACGTGCAAACGAGTTTTGAAATCAAAATTAGAGTATGATAGCTAACGAGATGGAGAAATTTCTGGAATTTGATTGCAAATATGCAGAGGGAGTAGAAAAGAGAACATGCAGTTGTATTAAAAACCTGCCTCTGGATTACATCTTCAAACTAAGGGCAACCAAGGCATCCATGACAGAGGGAAAAGCATCCATCCATATAAAATAATCTAGCTAGCAACATTTTCAGATATTATACATTTCAAATTTTGTCAGAAAGTTGTTTTCATTTTAAGTTAATGTGTACGGTTAACTTGCTAGCTTAATGTTATCTGGCTGGCTCGCCAGCTAACGTTACATGTATGACCTGTGTAGTAATATGATTGATAGGAATACCTAGGATAGGATAAAGTAATCCTTCTCACCCCCGCCCCCCTTAAAAGATTTAGATGCACTATTGTAAAGTGGCTGTTCCACTGGATGTCATAAGGTGAATGCACCAATTTGTAAGTCGCTCTGGATAAGAGCGTCTGCTAAATGACTTAAATGTAAAATGTTAAATGTATAGTCATTTGCATTGCTAGCTATAGCCTAATGTTAGCTAGCTAGCTAACCTTGAACCTCGTTGGTTAGCTACCTGCAGATTCATGTAGGGTAGTAACATTATGAGTTGGGATTATGGTTAATTGTTTAGCGAGCTAGCTACATGAATAAACAAAAGACTCCACTATGCAAGTAACCATTTCACTTCACCTTCTGTATCCTGTACTGTAAATGTTGATTTTATTTGATATAGTATGTGTTTACCAGAGACGGTAATGTGAAGAACAACATGACCTGTACCCAATTCTAATTAGGATATAGATAGATAGATGGATAGATGAATAGATAGATCTATATATCTATATATATATACACAGATAGAGAGAGAGAGAGAGAGAGAGAGAGAGAGAGAGAGAGAGAGAGATATGTCTATCTGTCTATCTGTGTATATATATAGAGAGAGAGAAAGAGAGAGAGAGAGAGAGAGAGATCTGTCTCTCTCTCTCTCTTTCTCTCTCTCTCTATATATATATATACACAGATAGACAGATAGACAGATCTCTCTCTCTATATATATATATATATAAGCGGTAACAGAGAGAACAGTCTATGACTAGGGTGGCTGGAGTCTTTGACAATTTTTAGCGCCTTCCTCTGACACCGCCTGGTATAGAGTGATGTACTGGGCCGTTCGCACTACCCTCTGTAGTGCCTTGCAATCGGAGGCCAAGCAGTTGCCATACCAGGCAGTGATGCAACCCATTATGATGCTCTTGATGATGCACCTGTAGAACCTTTTGAGGATCTGAGGAACCATGACAAATCTTTTCAGTCTCCTGAGGCTTTGTCGGGCCCTCTTCATGACTGTCTTGGTGTGCTTGGACCATGTTAGTTTGTTGGTGATGTGGACACCGAGGAACTTGAAGCTTTCAACCTGCTCCACTGCAGCCCCGTCGATGAGAATATTCTCACATAGGTGTTCCTCTTTATCAGGTGGGAAAGGGCAGTGTGGAGTGCAATAGAGATTGCATCAATTGTGGATCTGTTGGGGCGGTATGCAAATTGGAGTGGGTCTAGGGTTTCTGGGATAATGGTGTTGATGTGAGCCTTTGACCAGCCTTTCAAAGCACTTCATGGCTATAGACGTGAGTGCTACGGGTCGGTAGTCATTTAGGCAGGTTACCTTAGTGCTCTTGGGTACAGGCACTATGGTCGTTTGCTTCAAACATTTTGGGATTACAGACTCAGACAGGGAGAGGTTGAACATGTCAGTGAACACACTTGCCAGTTGGTCAGCGCATGCTCGCAGTACACGTCCTGGTAATCCGCCTGGCCCTGGGGCATTGTGAATGTTGACCTGTTTATAGGTCTTACTCACATTGACTGCGGAGAGCGTGATCACACAGGCTTCCGGAAAAGCTGTTGCTCTCATGAATGTTTCAGTGTTATTTGCCTCGAAGCGAGCATAGAAGTAGTTTAGCTTGTCTGGTAGGCTCGTGTCACAGGGCAGCTCTTGGCTGTTCTTCCCTTTGTAGTCTGTAATGGTTTGCAAGCTCTACCACATCCGACAAGCATTAGAGCCAGTGTAGTACAATTTGATCTTAGTCCTGTATTGATGCTTCCCTGTTTGATGGTTTGTCGGAGGGCATAGAGGGATTTCTATTAAGCTTCCGGGTTAGAGTCGCGCTCCTTGAAAGCGGCAGCTCTAGCCTTCAGTTCAGTGCGGATGTTGCCTGCAATCCATGGCTTCTGGTTGGGGTATGTACGGTCACTGTGGGGACGACGTCATCGATGCACTTATTGATGAAGCCAGTGACTGATGTGGTGTACTCCTCAAAGCCATCGGAGAAATCCAGGAACATATTTCAGTCTGTGCTAGCAAAACATTCCTATAGCTTAGCATCTGCTTCATCTGACCACTTTTTTTATTGATCTAGCTTTAATTTTTGCTTGCTTTTTCTCTTGAATCATCATCTACTAGAAACTCATGAACTATATATATACACAGGTGAAGTCGGAAGTTTACATACACCTTTGCCAAATTACATTTAAACTCAGTTTTTCACAATTCCTGACATTTAATCCTAGTAAAAAACCCTGTCTTAGGTCAGTTAGGATCACCACTTTATTTTAAGAATGTGAAATGTCAGAATAATAATAGAGATAATTATTTTTTTCAGCTTTTATTACTTTCATCACATTCCCAGTGGGTCAGAAGTTTACATACACTCAATTAGTATTTGATGGCATTGTCTTTAAATTGTTTAACTTGTGTCAAATGTTTCGGGTAGCCTTCCACAAGCTTCCAACAACAAGTTGGGTGAATTTTGGACCATTCCTCCTGACAGAGCTCGTATAACTGAGTCAGGTTTGTAGGCCTCCTTGCTCGCACATGCTTTTTCAGTGCTGCTCACACATTTTCTATAGGATTGAGGTCAGGGCTCTGTGATTGCCACTCCAATACCTTGACTTTGTTGTCCTTAAGCCATTTTGCCACAACTTTGAAAGTATGCTTGGGGTCATTGTCCATTTGGAAGACCCATTTGTGACAAAGCTTTAACTTCCTGAATGATGTCTTGAGATGTTGCTTCAATATATCCACATCATTTTCCTGCAAAGCAAAGCACCCCCCCTCCCCCTCCCATGATGCTGTGCCCCCCTTACTGAGCGGCCTTTCAGGTTGTGTTGATACAGGACTCGTTTAACTGTAGATATAGATATTTTTATACCCGTTTCCTCCAGCATCTTCACAGGGTCCTTTGCTGTTGTTCTAGGATTGATTTGCACTTTTCGCAACAAAGTACGTTCATCTCTAAGAGACAGAAAGCGTCTCCTTCCTGAGCGGTATGACGGCTGCGTGTTCCCATGGTGTTTATACTTGCATACTACTGTTTGTACAGATGAACGTTGTGCCTTAAGGCATTTGGAAATAGCTCCCGAGGATGAACCAGACTTGTGGAGGTCTACAATATTTTTTCTGAGGTCTTGGCTGATATCTTTTGATTTCCCATGATGTCAAGCGAAGAGGAACTGAGTTTGAAGGTAGGCCTTGAAATACATTCACAGGTACATCTCTAATTGACTCAAATTATGTAAATTAGCCTATCAGATCTTCTAAATCCATGACATCATTTTCTGGAATTTTCCAAGCTGGTTAAAGGCACAGTCAACTTAGTGTATGTAAACTTCTGATCCACTGGAATTGTGATACAGTGAATTATAAGTGAAATAATCTGTCTGCAAACAATTTTTGGAAAAATTACTCCTAACTGACTTGCCAAAACTATAGTTTGTTAACAAGAAATTTGTGGAGCGGTTGAAAAATGAATTTTAATGACTCCAACCTGACTGTATGGAAACTTCTGACTTCAACTGTATATATATACACACTATTAATTTATCTTAAGGTATTTAAGTATACATTTCCAAAGTTACAATATATTGCCATACATTTTCTGTTAATTACCAAAATGACTGAAAATTCCAGTAACTTTGATAAATTACCAGTAGCTTTGCAACCCTAGCTGTGTTCATCAACCCCTACTCCCAGGGTGACTGAAGAAGAATCTGCATTCCTCTGTCTCGTTTAACTCCTAAAACCTAATCGCTCATCAATATCCCTTCTCTCACCAACCCCTCACTACATACCCAGTTGCTGCTAGATGTCTCTCCCCCGGCTTACCTGTCCATGTTCAAAGTCCTCTAAAATGTAATGAATCCCTTTATACCATTACAGGATGGGAAGTGTTACTCATTTATGAACCCTGCGATTACCCACACAGCATATTGTCTTTTCTCTGCTGACAGGGCCAGAGGTGTAGGCTCCACAGACACATTCCTTCCCTACCTCATGCATTCAGCACCCCATGCTTCTCTCATTTGTCATGGAGGGCCCTGCTCTGCTCCTTGCCTGTGGACTTGACCTTCACCCCTCCATGGCCAAGGGGCCTTAAATAAACCCCTGCCTTGACGGAAGAGGATGCATGAGGCATGGCCCTTGGCTTAGGGCCTCTTGGTGGTGTACTGACTATATACTGATAACACTAACCACTGAGATAAAATTAGACACACTTAACCTTTCTCTCAACCTGTCTGCAATATAATTAATTGACTGGTGTGTTTTGGTCACACAATAGAAGATAAGGGACATGAGGTAACGATGGTGACTAGAAATACATATGCAGGACTGTAAATGGGCCATTACTGCAACTTCAAACTTCTGTCATTAAAGCACAATGCCATCCGTCAATTACAGGCATGTCAACGTTTGAGTGCTCTTGGATGAAGCAATAAATCATCACCCCATGGTCCGCCTGTAGTAACGGGTATCTCTGGCTCTAGGTTAACCAAAACCATTCGTGTTGGACATGGGAAGCACACATGAGCTTGCCCTATGGAGAGAGAGTAGCTTTAATGGCTATGACAAAGTGCTCTGATCCCACAGAGCAGCTGACCCTAAATGCCCCCTTGCTGGAGAGGACTGGGGTGTTGCTGGGTGACTGATGTATGTTTCCTTGTCTGTCTCTGCCCAGTCTGCTTTTCACAGCGCCCACTCGTTAAGACCTGCACTGCAGCCGGGGCTTCTGGGATGCCGTCCAGTAGCCCAGATACCACATTCCAGCAAACAGAGAAAGAGCTGCATTGACAGGGAAGTAAAGAAAACCTATCAAAATGAAAATAAAAGTGACTTGTTTTAATGAGGTGGCATGTTTTAGGACTGTACTCTCCCACAGGGTTATCAGAGAGCCAGGAATGAGGATGTCTGGCCTGGGTCCATATGGGAAAAGGACAGCCTAGCCATGTTTCTTTATGAGAAACATGTCCGCTTACGGCCAGCTCTGTGTCAGTCAGGAAGTGTGCGGCTATGGACCCGTTGTGGTCGGCTTCCTCACAGCGATACAACCTCCTCACACTGAAATATGGGGCAGAGGTGCCAGATTCATACAGTAGATCTAATTTCTGATTGAAGGTGCCTTTGGCACAATGAACAGATAAGTGTGAATTATAGCATTCTGCTCAAATTGTAAAAAACACTACGGAAAGCAAATGACAGAGTTTTGAAAGATGATAATAGAGCATGTGCTATAAAAAGATAAACTATGAAAACCACAAATATTTCTGTATAAATGTGATTCTGATTCTTGAGAGAACCAGCTATTTTCCAGAGTAGGGATAACTTGGAGGTCTGAAGGAGGAGAAAGATGGTCTGGGGGTTGTTACAGCAACCAAATAAGGCTGGGCCAGACAGACAGACAGACATCTCTCGATGCTCCCTACGCTGCACCACATGCACACCAGACAGACCCATATAGCTCATTTCAGACAGTCAATATTCTAAACATTTCAGAATTCATATAACAACAGCATCTCCGCTCACTAATGACAAGCCACTTGTTTAGTGAGTTTATGACAGAGACACTTTGACTTGACTCAGATCCGTTTTTAGAAGATTTACATTTACACAAAAATGACCAGAAAACACTCTAGTCAAGTTATCATTACTCATTGTGTATTTATTATTACTTTTATTATTACATGTTATTTATTTTCTATTATTTCTCTATTTTCTTTCTCTCTGCATTGTTTGGAGGGGCCTTAAGTAAGCATTTCACTGTTAGTCTACACCTGTTGTTTATGAAGCATTTGAGGAATACTATTTGATTATATTTGGACCTGCAGTAGACTGTATTTTGGCCGTGAATGCAAGGGTGAGTAAGCCTTATTCACTTTCTGGCAGGAGAGTCTATGGAACTATGTTTGTTTTCTGTTAGATGGTAGCGTGATCCATTAAATCTTTCATTTGATGTCTCACCCAGTTGCAGGCAGTGGCCACCTGGCCAGAACCCAAAACAAACCCAATCCGAGTCAGACAAAATCAGAGAGATTCAGAGAGAATCCTCCCCTTCCCCAGGGTGTGTAGTACTGCGGTGTGCAGCAGCTTCCCGAGGAATTATCCAAGCCCTTTGGCCTGCCCCCGTCTGTCACATTCCAGTGCTCTCCTCTCCTCCCCAGACACAGATAGAGAGGCCTTTCTGGACAGCTTGACCGCTCTTGTGTGGCAAACTGTTATGAAACCACAGGGTTGGCAGAACAAAGAGCCCATACTACACCACCTGAATACTGGCATAAAAGGTTTCTGACAGCAGAGCCAGCCTACCTCCCACTTACGAGTAGACTGAGAGTCATGTGTCAGAGCCTCTAGCAGCACCCTTCCCTCATATCTTCACATTCCACATATGACAGCCCACTAAGGATTTGATGTCAGGCAACGTCTTTTGGATGACTTGTTTTTAAATATACTTTTCTTTGTCTTTTTTTCTTCGGTCCGAACCAAATCTGAAACAATCATAGATGTCCACAAATGTCCGGTCCTTCATTTAGCACAAAACAGTACCAGTCAAAAGTTCGGACACAACTACTCATTCAAAGATCCTGTTCAAATCTGAACCAATCATAGACATCTATGTTTTGGAAGTTAGGACAGCACAGTAAAGAAAAGCAGAGTATAGTACAGTACAATAGAGCACAGAAGAGTACAGTAAAGAAAAGCAGAGTATAGTACAGTACAATAGAGCACAGAAGAGTACAGTAAAGAAAAGCAGAGTATAGTACAATACAATAGAGCACAGAAGAGTACAGTAAAGAAAAGCAGAGTATAGTACAGTACAATAGAGCATAGAAGAGTACAGTAAAGAAAAGCAGAGTATAGTACAGTACAATAGAGCATAGAAGAGTACAGTAAAGAAAAGCAGAGTATAGTACAATAGAGCACAGAAGAGTACAGTAAAGAAAAGCAGAGTATAGTACAGTACAATAGAGCATAGAAGAGTACAGTAAAGAAAAGCAGAGTATAGTACAGTACAATAGAGCACAGAAGAGTACAGTAAAGAAAAGCAGAGTATAGTAAAGTACAATAGAGCACAGAAGAGTACAGTAAAGAAAAGCAGAGTATAGTACAGTACAATAGAGCATAGAAGAGTACAGTAAAGAAAAGCAGAGTATAGTACAATAGAGCACAGAAGAGTACAGTAAAGAAAAGCAGAGTATAGTACAGTACAATAGAGCACAGAAGATTACAGTAAAGAAAAGCAGAGTATAGTACAGTACAATAGAGCATAGAAGAGTACAGTAAAGAAAAGCAGAGTATAGTACAATAGAGCACAGAAGAGTACAGTAAAGAAAAGCAGAGTATAGTACAGTACAATAGAGCACAGAAGAGTACAGTAAAGAAAAGTAAAGTAGTGTACTGTTCTCTAATGTATTCTACTGAACTAAACTGTACTCTACTGAATTAAACTTTACTGTAAGGTACTGAACCGAAGTAAACTATACTGTACTGTACTTTACTGTAATTAAACTCTAATGTACTGTACTCTGAATATAACTACTGTTCTGTACCGTATTGTACTCTTGTGCTCTACTGTGCTCTACTGTGCTGTACTGTACTCTTGTTCTCTACTGTACTAAACTGTGCTGTACTGTACTAAACTGTGCTGTACTGTACTAAACTGTGCTGTACTGTACTCTTGTACTCTACTGTGTTCTACTGTACTAAACTGTGCTGTACTGTACTCTTGTACTCTACTGTGTTCTACTGTACTAAACTGTGCTGTACTGTACTGTGATTTTCAAAACTTGTGAAACATAGCCAAGACGTCTATGATTTGTTCAGATTTGGATCTGGTCCGGAACGATCAAATTTGTACTTGTTTTGTGGCAGAGCTTGCTTTGCAAGTTTTTGTTTTTACATTTACATTTTGGTCATTCAGCAGAATCTCTTATCCAGAGTGACTTAGAGTCAGTGCTTTCAACTAAGGTAGATAAACAAAAACATATCACAGTCACAGCAAGAAAATAAAAAATGTGCAACCGTCACGGGATTCTTCTATTGAAGGAGAGGCGGATCAAAATGCAGCGCGGTAGTCGTCCATGGTTTTTTTATGAGAAAACTGAACATAACCAAAACAACAAAGTGAAAACCCCAAAACCAGTCTTGTGTGGCACAAACACTAACACAGGAACAATCACCCACAAACCCCAGCACCAAACAAGCTACCTAAATATGTTTCCCAATCAGAGACAATGACTAACACCTGCCTCTGATTGAGAACCATATCAGGCCAAACACAGAAACAGACACACTAGACACACAACATAGAATGCCCACTCAGATCACACCCTGACCAAACAAAACATAGAAACATACAAAGCAAAGGGTCAGGGTGTGACAGTAACCATTACTCGTAATGTTATTGTAGTTGAAGTGGTCTGTTGGTTGGACTACTTTGAACATCATCACTGCCAGTGTTAAACACTTTGAAGAAGCTAACATAAGTGAATGTGATAGATGGGAGTAATAACGCATATTTTGTTGTAGTCTTCAGTTGGCTCCTCTTTCCTATTAAGAGGCGTCTTTTCAATGTTCATATAAAAGAAAGTTCATATTCTAACCTTTCATTCAGCACCTGAAATGCACGTGATGTCAAAGTCATTTTGCTTACTGGGTGGCTTTTTTTTTATCAGCACATTCTGAGCCTGTACTAAGTCTGTCAACAACTACTGTGTGAAAAAAGAATCTACTACAACAATAGTTACAGTGTGTGAAAGCATGACCTTTGAATTTATAAAATGAGATAGACAATGGTTAATGAGATGATGAATGTATTAGTGATAAAATAAGGATTCCCCTTTTGGATCCATCCTGTCTAACTGTAAATTCTGGGATTGTGCTTCCTCATACTGTTGATATTGAGACAGAGACAGATAAGGGTGTGGAGGAACTCTCAGAGGATGGTACTGTAATAACACCACTTGTAGATTGGCCTGCTGCAAACTAAGCTAAAAGAGTAGAGTTATCACATCTTTACAAGAAGCCTTTTTATGTTTTTTGATACTTAGAAACACAGGGGGGGGTCATCACACAATGGAACACATAGATGGTCATAACAAATAAATCAGACAACAATGTCTAGTTCATGTACACTCCCCTCCACATACTCCAGCATTTTAGATTTGAGATCAAATCGTTCATATGAGGCGACAGTACAGAATGTCACCTTTCATTTGAGGGTGTGTTCATTCATCTTTATTAATTATGAAGGTAGAAGTGTTCAGAAACATCTTCTATTCTTACTTACAATAAAAGTGACTCCAATATGGTGCAAGACATTGTGCATGATTCAGTTCCGGACGGTTCGAGGCCAAACAGCTGTTAGGAACAGTAGTTACAGTGAAAGCGTTACGTTCCCTTTCACTCAGTCAACTTTGGTACAACATACTATGGGGAAATATAATCACGCCCCAAGCCGTCCCCCACTGGATAAATGAAACGGCCCAGGGCAGACCACTCAGAACCGATGCGGCAGTCTGGGTATTGCTCACACAGCGCGTTGCTTAGTGACTTTTCCCTATGCTAGCAGTAAGCACAAAGTGTGTGGTGATGCCCAGCTTGCCACAGCACAAATATCTCCTATAGTCAACCCTTTAAACAGTGCCCAATATGCCACCAGAACCCTGGTGGAGTGGGCATGTACACCGCTAGGTAACACCTTGCTGCTATATGCTAGAGAGAGAGCCTCCACAATCCAGTGGGAGAGGCTGCTTCGCGAGCACACTGCCGTGAGCTGGATTAGCAAAACAGACAAACAGCTGGTCACATAACTGGATATCCCGGGTCCGTTCAATGTAAGTGTTTAAATCTTGTACCAGACACAGGGCATGTAACCTCTGTTGCTCCTCAGAAGCAAAAGGAGGAGGCGAAAAGGGAAATAGCTCAGAAGCTAAGGACCTCTAGGACATAGCCATGACTTTTGTGGCAAAGACCGCATTTGGTCGCAAGGTCACCTTAGAGTTGCCCGGGGAGTACCGAGTACAGGAAGGGTGTATGGATAACGCATGGAGGTCCCCAACATGTTTAGCCGAGGCCAAAGCCAGGAGGTTTTGTAGGAGAGGATCACCAACTCCAGAGGCTCAAAAGAAGGCTGCACATAGCGCCTCCAAAACCAGCGCCAAGTCCCATGTGGGTGCAATAGGTTTAGAAAATAGATAGGCCCAAAGGAACCAAATCTCCGGCCTCTCGTGCCAAACCTGTTCATGCGTTTGGGCAACAGGTCCCTGCGCAATGGGAGTTGCCATGGGTCTGCCAACCAAGGCTGCCTGGGCCAATGGGGACAAACAATAATTAATGATAAGCCCTCCCAGCGCACTCTCACCAACGTGGGCTGAATCAGAACCACTGGTGGAAATGCGTGAAGGACTGTCCGAGGCCACTGTTGTGCCAGAGCGTCCGTTCCCAACGGGGCACTCGGCCCCTCATCGAGAAAAATAGATGACATTGCACATTATCTCACAATGTATAAAGATCTACGAACCTCTCCCATATCTGGGCAACCACCCAGGGGTATAGCCTTCACTCCTGTTGAAGAGCCCCTCCCAGATAGCAGATCTGCACCAGAGGTTTTTATTTTACACCTTTATTTAACTAGGCAAGTCAGTTAATTAAGAACAAATTCTTATTACAATGACAGCCTAGGAACCGTGGGTTAACTGCCTCGTTCAGGGGCAGAAGGACAGATTTGAACTTGTCTGCTCGGGGATTCGATCTAGCAGCCTTTCGGTTACTACTCCAATGCTCTAACCACTAGGCTAGGCAATCGTGAACATGCACCGGCTGAAGTGACATGTAATTGATATGCCGGACATTCTGTGACATTCTGTAACCCTCGCACAGCATGCACCACACTTGTGGGGATGTGTCTGTCATGACCACCTTGCGGGACAACACCTGGCCCATTAGCAAGTGCCCGAAGGCATGTCAGGGATACCTGAATTGACCAGTTTAGGTGGCAAGATGCATCGAAGTGCATTGCTAGTACCCAGCGCTGCCCCATCAATAATAGTCCAAGAGAAATGACCACTATCATAGAAGCCATTATCCCCAGTAGGCACAGGAACTGGTATAAAACGCACTGTGCGCCCCAACCAAAATTGTGCCAGGCAGAGCTGGAACCCTGACACCGTCTCCAGGGATAGAAAAGCGCAATTTACTCATGAGTCTAAATCAAGATCCAGGAATGGAATGCGCTGCAATAGGATTAGACTGCTCTTTTTCTGGTTTACAATAAAACCAACATGGGACACCAGCCTGGATGTGTGTACTACTTCTTGTTCCCTTGACTCTGCTTCTATCAGCCAATCGTCCAGATAGGCCAATACCTTCACCCCCTGGCCGCTTATGGGTGTCAGAGCCACCTCCACCACCTTTGAAAAGACTCTAGGTGAGAGGGACAAAAACTCATTGGCTACTGCCTCATAATGAAATTTCAGGAACTTTTCGGGACACACGGACCGTAACAGCCGCAGATATTTGAGCATTTTGAATTTGCGAACTCTGAGATGTTTGTTCAGGGCAAACATTTCTACAATGGGGCGTTAACCCCTGTCCCTTTTTAGAACCAGAAAATACCGTCTGTACAAGCCGTCCTGGGCTTCGGACAGAGGAACCACTCATATTGCCTGTTTCTGAAGCAAGAAGGATATTTCCGCCCTTAATACTGGCACAGGGCCAGGAGAACAGTCGATTAGAGGTCTTCACATGTCCACCTGAACCCAAATAGCCGAGCCCAAACTCCAACTTTTCCCTCAGGTCTGGTCCTGTTTCATTGTCATCGGGTATCGGGTCTATGTAACTACAGCTGATAGACCCGAGTGGACCATGGCTCTGCATAGCCTATAGCCCTCAAACTCAACACTGGACCTTGAAGCCAGTTCCATTGCATTTTTTCATTGTTCCCCCCTGATTTGGAATTGATTTAGACCTGGGACACCAGGTGTGTGCAAATAATTATCAGGAAAAACAGAAAACCAGCAGGTTCTGGACCTCAAAGGGTAAGAGTTGAGTACCCCTGGCCAATAGCATATTTATATTACGCTAATCAGGTTACTTTATTGACTAGCCGACTAGACTTTCTAGACCCAGCCGAGGTACCGGCATCCGGGAAAGGAAAGTTGCCATTGGTAATGGCAAGCTTCTTCAAGAATGCTACAAGAATGCTACAAGAATGCTACAAGAATGCTACAAGTTTGCTTGAAGTATGTGGCAATGCACACACAGACTGGTTTGAGCAAGGGCCGCCTGACAGTGTTCCAAACAGAGATAAACTACACATAAATTGTGAGTATCTTTCACAGAAATACTCGACCCCGAACCTGGCATAGCAAAATCAAATATTTTATGTGGATGGCCGAGCTCGTCTCTTTATGTGGATGGCCGAGCTCGTCTCTTTATGTGGATGGCTGAGCTCGTCTCTTTATGTAGATGGCCGAGCTCGTCTCTTTATGTGGATAGCCGAGCTCGTCTCTTTACGTGGATGGCCGAGCTCGTCTCTTTTTGTGGATGGCCGAGCTTGTCTCTTCATGTGGATGGCCGAGCTAGTCTCTTTATGTGGATGGCTGAGCTCATCTCTTTATGTAGATGGCCGAGCTCGTCTCTTTATGTGGATGGCTGAGCTCATCTCTTTATGTAGATGGCCGAGCTCGTCTCTTCATGTGGATGGCTGAGCTCGTCTCTTTATGTGGATGGCTGAGCTCATCTCTTTATGTAGATGGCAGAGCTCGTCTCTTCATGTGGATGGCTGAGCTCGTCTCTTCATGTGGATGGCTGAGCTCGTCTCTTTATGTGGATGGCCGAGCTCGTATCTATGTGGATGGCTGAGCACATCTCTTTATGTGGCGGCAGGTAGACTAGTGGTTAGAGCGGTGGACTTGTAACCGCAAGGTTGCAAGATCAACTCCCTGAGCTGACATGGTAAAAATCTGTCATTCTGCCCCTGAACAAGGCAGTTAATCCACTGTTCTGAGACCATCATTGAAAATAAGAATTAGTTCTTAACTGACTTGCTTAGTTAAATAAAGCTAAAAATAAATGTTGATGGCTGAGCTTGTGCTGATGTCTCTCCCACACCCTTCCTCAACTTCAAAAAAACTATTCTGTGGGCATGCACATTTGCTTCACACATCAGTATTGACACTGACCAATCAGAAGCTTGTTGAGGTGTGAGGTCAGCATATAAACACTCAGACTCATGTGTCAAAGTGCTGAGCGTTGATGTGAGGAAAGTTTTATTGCAATGATTGTGGCGCTATGGGAGGGTGTGAGAGAAACATCTGTATGAGCTCAGCCATCCACATAAAGAGACACGCCTGCAATTATTGAACTGTGAGCAATTTTACAACATGACGTCACAATCTCAACACAACCAGAACGATTGGGAACTGTTTCACGCTAGGAAGATTTGTACATGACAGTGGGCAGTAAAATGTATCATGTATGATATAGTATACTATATTTGCCTATTCAGATTTGTATTTGACTCCATAAAGATGATTTAGTAACATGCAACATGCACTATAGTTGAGTTACAGTAATTGAGTTACAGTAATAGGCAATCAAGATATATCTGAAAATGGAATTCTAAATACAAGTGTACAGTTGAAGTTACACTTAGGTTGGAATCATTAAAACTTGTTTTTCAACCACTCCACGAATTTCTTGTTAATAACAAACTATAGTTTTGACAAGTCGCTTAGGACATCTACTTTGTGCATGACATAAGTAATTTTTCCTACAATTGTTTACAAACAGATTATTTCACTTATAATTCACTGTATCACAATTCCAGTGGGTCAGAGGGTTACATACACTAAGTTGACTGTGCCTTTAAACAGCTTGGAAAATTCCAGAAAATGATGTCATAGCTTTGGAAGCTTCTGATAGGCTAATTGACATCATTTGAGTCAATTGGAGGTGTACCTGTGGATGTATTTCAAGGCCTACCTTCAAACTCAGTGCCTCTTTGCTTGACATCATGGGAGAATCAAAAGAAATCAGCCAAGACTTCAGAAAAAAAATTGTGGACCTCCACAAGTCTGATTCATCCTTTGGAGCAATTTTCAAATGCCTGAAGGTACCAAGTTCATCTGTACAAACAATAGTACGCAAGTATAAACACCATGGGACCACACAGACGGCATACCGCTCAGGAAGGAGACGCGTTCTTTCTCCTAGAGATGAATGTACTTTGGTGCGAAAAGTGCAAATCAATCCCAGAACAACAGCAAAGGACCTTGTGAAGATGCTGGAGGAAACCGGTACAAAAGTATCTATATCCACATTAAAAGGAGTCATATATCGACACAACCTGAAAGGCCGCTCAGCAAGGAAGAAGCCACTGCTCCAAAACCGCCATAAAAAAGCCAGACTGTTTGGCCATAATGACCATTGTTATGTTTGGAGGAAAAAGGGGGAGGCTTTCAAGCCAAAGAACACCATCTCAACCGTGAAGCATGGGGGTGGCAGCATCATGTTGTGGGGGTGATTTGCTGTAGGAAGGACTGGTGCCCTTCACAAAATTACTGGCATTATGAGGAGGGAAATTATGTAGATATATTGAAGCAACATCTCAAGACATCAGTTAAAGGTTGGTCGCAAATGGGTCTTCCAAATGGACAATGACCCCAGGCATACTTACAAAGTTGTGGCAAAATGGCTTAAGGACAACAAATTCAAGGTATTGGAGTGACCATCACAAAGCCCTGACATCAATCCTATAGAAAATGTGTGGGCAGAACTGAAAAAGTGTGTGCGAGCAAGGAGGCCTACAAAACCTGGCTCAGTTACACCAGCTCTGTCAGGAGGAATGGGCCAAAATTCACCCAACTTATTGTGGGAAGCTTGTGGAAGGATACTCGAAACGTTTGACCCAAGTTAAACACTTTAAAGGCAATGCTACCAAATACTAATTGAATGTATGTAAACTTCTGACCAACTGAGAATGTGATGAAAGAAATAAAAGCTGAAATAAATCATTCTCTCTACTATTATTCTGACATTTAACATTCTTAAAATGAAGTGGTGATCCTAACTGACCTAAGACAGGGTATTTTTACTAGGATTAAATGTCAGGAATTGTGAAAAACTGATTTTAAATGTATTTGGCTAAGGTGTATGTAAATTTCCGACTTCACCTGTGGATATACAGTCGTATGGGTTTGGGCACCCCTCTGAGGCTGCATAATAATTTACTCTGTCGTCACAGAAAATGATCACAGTGGCATGCCATTCATTTTCTAATAAAAGCTGAGTACTGGGGTATTGTCCAGACAAAGATTTTTAGTGTAGCAATATTAAGTTGTATGAAATTAAATCAGATGTGAAAAATAGGCTATGCAAAAATGTGGGCACCCTTGTCATTCTGTTGATTTGAATACCTGTAACTACTTAGCACTGATTAATTGGAACACACAATTGGTTTGGTGAGCTCATTAAGCCTTGAACTTCATAGACAAGTGCATCCAATCATGAGAAAAGGTATTTAAGGCCAATTGCACGTTGTTGTTCTCTTTGACTCTCCTCTGAAGAGTGGCAACATGGGGGCCTCAAAACAACTGTCAAACTGAAAACAAAGATTGTTCAACATTATGGTTTAGAGGAAGGCTACAAAAAGCTATCGCTGAGATTTAAGCTGTCAGTGTCCACTGTGAGGAACACAGTGAGGAAATGGAAGACCACAGGCACAGTTCTTGTTCAGGCCAGAAGTGGCAGGCCAAGTAAAATATCGGAGAGACAAAGGCGAAGGATGGTGAGAACGGTCAGAAACAGCCCATAGACCACCTCCAAAGACCTACAACATCATCTTGCTGCAGATGGTGTCACTGTGCATCGTTCAACAATTCAGCGCACTTTGCACAAGGAGAAGCTGTATGGGAGAGTGATGCAGAAGAAGCCTTTTCTGCACACATGCCACAAACCGAGTCGCTTGAGGTATGCAAACGCACATTTGGACAAACCAGCTTCATTTTGGAATAAGGTGCTGTGGACTGATGAAACAAAGCTTGAGTTATTTGGTCATAACAAGGGATGTTATGTATGGCGGCAAAAGAACACAGCGTTCCAAGACAAACACTTGCTACCCACAGTAAAATATAGTGGGGGTTCCATCATGCTGTGGGGCTGTGTGGTCAGTGCCGGTACTGGGAATCTTGTTAAAGTTGAGGGTCGCATGGATTCCACTCAATATCAGCAGATTCTTGGGAATAATTAATAAGTTAAGCCGGGGCTGGATATTTCAACTAGAATACGACCCAAAACACTGCTCAAAATCTACCCGGGCATTTATGCAGAGGAACAAGTACAATGTTCTGGAATGGCCATCCCAGTCCCCAGACCTGAATATCATTGAGAATCTGTGGGGTGATTTGAAGCGGGCTGTCCATGCTCGGCAACCATCAAACCTAACTAACTGGAGATGTTTTGTAAGGAGGAATGGTCCAAAATACCTTCATCCAGAATCCAGAACCTCATTAGAGGCTATGGGAAGCGTCTAGAGGCGGTTATTTTAGCAAAAGGAGGCTCTATTAAATATTGATGTGATTTTTCTATTGGGGTGCCCAAATTTATGAACCTGTCTAATTTTGTTTTGATGCATATTGCACATTTTCTGTTAATCCAATAAACCTCATTTCACTACTGAAATATTACTGTGTCCATCAGTTATTTGATAGATCAAAATGAAATTGCTGATCCAAACACCCAATTATTTCTAAATGGAAATCATGGAAATTGTCAGGGGTGCCCAAACTTTTTCATACGACTATATATAGTTCATGAGTTTCAACTGTATTTAATCACTTTGCAAAATGAATGGATTCACATACAAGGAAGCATTACAAAGCATTATTCTAAGCATGATCAGAGAAAGAAAGAGAGAGACAAAGAAATCATGGCTTGTGCCATGGCCCATAGCGCTTGGGTGAGGGTGAGAAAGAGTGTAGGTATCTCACCACAGCAAGTCAGGAACAAATAAGAGAAAGAACAATTCATCTAAGAACCCATTATAAGCATCAGAGTTGTTTGAATTCAAAATCTGAGTTGTTGACCAATAGTATTACTGTAAACTTAACCTCCAATCAGATCAGACCTACATGATGTAACCTCTGCTTCTCAGAGATGAGACAATGGGGGTTGATGAGATCAACACAGAGAATGCTGAATTTCTAAGAAAACAGAGAACATTCTTGCATACAGTTGATTTGTAGATTCACTTCGAGGTCATGGCTGCCCTAAACGTACATATATTTTTCAGATGTTATTGCAGGTGCAGCTAAATGCTTATGTTTCTAGCTCCAACGATGCAGTAATACCTAACAATACAAAACAATCCACAAAATTCCCCAAGATTTTAGTAAAGGAATAAAGAAATATCAGAACGAGCAATCTGAGTCAGGAATATTATTATATGTATATGATGGTGAAAAATAACACACCAAAATATATATATATATATATATAATAAAGTTGGCTAAGAGCTAAAAAAAAATTTTTAAAAAGGGGCAACCATGTCACGCCATCTTGTTGAGTCCATCGTCGTCTCGATCACTTTCTTAGCTATCTTACTCATTGCACTAACAAATTGACAATTAACTAATTGTTTGTCATTTGGAAATTTGTGAGAATAAGTACAAACTTCAGCACACAACTTCCAGGGGGCGAGCAAACTCTAACACTATGGGACAGTTTAGTTGGCACAATACAAGACAGTCTGGGTTTCCAATTGTTGGTTTTAGTAGCGTGATTCCTTCCTGTTCACACCGAGGTGCAGAGCGGAATAATTGAAGGAATGAATCCGAGCCTCATGCTTATCACCTGTGGAAGGCGGGGCTTCCAGCGAGCCATGGATTTCATTGGCCTTGTCAGGCGTGATTGTACTGTAGATCCTTCAACCGAAGTCGCGACCAAAACAAACCCCAAACAAGTTTTTAGAGTCACAAGCTTGATGAAGTCATTGCGTGCTCGGAATATGGGACCAACTTCTAAACTTTTGACTACTTTAATACACTATAAGTGAATACTTATGAATTATTCAAATGAGAGGACTAGATAAATAAAGTGCTTTCATTTCTAAATGGGGAAAAAATATGTGTGGAAATATCCTCAAATAAAGGCTGACAGATGTTTCATATCAGGCGACCGTACAACCTGAAACCTAAAAAATTGGAGTATAGAACCAAATTGAACATTTTAGCTTCACTGTCCAAATACATAAGAAGGGGAGTGTATATCAACATGACACAGAGGCATTCCAGCAAGATGGGGAACAAGAGGGGGGAGAAACATCACTGACAAGTATGGATTTTGGATGAGAGAGGAGTGGAGGGTCAAGAGATTTGGAAAAGGGAAGCTTCATTAAAGCTAGCCTAAGATCTGATTCCAGAAAAATTCAGCGAATAAAAATATTAAAATGAGTGTACAAAACATTAAGAAAACCTTCAATTTATCAGGGCATGGACTCTACAAGCTGTTGAAAGCGTTCCACAGGAATCCTGGCCCATGCTGACTCCAATGCTTCCCATAGTTATGTCAAGTTGGCTGGATGTCCTTTGGGTGGTGGACCATTCTTGACACACACGGAAAATTGTTGAGCGTGAAAAACCCAGCAGCATTGCAGTTCTTGACAAACTGGTGGGCCTGGCACCTACTACTATACCCCATTCAAAGGCACTTAAATCTTTAGTCTTGCTCATTCACCCTTTACATTTACATTACATTTAAGTCATTTAGCAGACGCTCTTATCCAGAGCGACTTACAAATTGGTGCATTCACCTCATGACATTGAGTGGAACAGCCACTTTACAATAGTGCATCTAAATCTTTTAAGGGGGGTGAGAAGGATTACTTTATCCTATCCTAGGTATTCCTTAAAGAGGTGGCAATCAGGGACAATGGCACACATACACAATCCCTGTCTCAATTGTCTCAAGGCTTAAAAATCTATCTTTAACCTGTCTCCTCCCTTCATCTACACTGATTGAAGTGGATATGACAAGTGACATCAATAAGGGATCATAGCTTTCACCTGGATTCACCTGGTCAGTCTATGACATGGAAGAGAAGATGTTCATAATGTTTTGTACACTGAGTGTAGAACTGCAGTGGGGAAAAATGGGTGAATGTGTGTTTCCATGATCCATACAGATCATACGAATCACCAGAACTCACTTTAGCCTAAACCACATTGAAATCAATCAAATGTGACAGGCCACAGGAGGTCTCTGGTCATTAATCTGTGACTTACATCAACAGTTCAGTTCACCAAACCTTTTAAAATGTTCTCCTCTCCAAAAAAGTGGTGAATTCCAGAGACTCAGACTAAACAACATCTGAGAGAGCATACATATCTTTCTCTACAAAGCCTTTGGAGAGAAATCACTACTGATATTTGGATCTGTTGATGAGAAAGGGAGATATTTTCCAGTTTTATGCAGCTAGACAGAATTAGGTGTTATATTTATTCCAGTATTAAGAGAATCCCTAGTCCCCCAGATAAAGCTTGTGTCACCTCCCTTACAGACTTGTTCCTGGCATATTAACCCGCAGGGCAATAACTATGCAGAATGGACGGCAAAATTATAGTCCATAGGACAGACCCACTTGGCTGGTACCAAAAGGGCTGTAACCAGGCTGCAGGAACATCATGCAGTCAGAAGGAACAACAATCATAAACAGTCATGAGTTTGGACCAAGCAAACTCACCAAGTCAATGATGTGAACCTAGAGTCTCCCTATATACTTGCTTCTATTTCCGACCAATGCTATCAAACCCTAGAACCCTACTCTTACAACACCTAAATCAGTGGGTTGTGATTAGAGTATAGGGCTACATCTAAAGAGGTAGAACACTTAAATGTAGTCTGTCAACAGAATCATGTCGTTTTGTTGGTGGTGGTTTTCATAATGAGGGTATCCTCCTGACGATTTGGCCTTAATTAGCTAACAACAAATATGATTTGTTTCTCATTAATGAGGCTAAAAACAGATTTTGCATCTCATAATATAGCCAATTCCCCTTGAAGTTAGAGTGTGGTTACCGTAACTGTTGTGTGTAATAGTGGCTACTGATACTTGAATTAAACATACATAAGTTGAGTTGTGGTTCACCATGGCAAAGTCTACAACCAGTTGGTAAATTGTCAGGCCTACGTGGGATCCAGGCATATTACATAAACTCTGAAAGCAACATCTATTGTGTAAAAATCCATACTACCAGATGGGGTTGAGGCAGGTACGCCAGAAAGCCATTGTGTGGGGTTGTGAAGAGCCGCACCTTTGAACAACGATATGGGAAAAGCACTGAATCCACGGCTGATGCTCTCTTTTGCTACACACTAAATTAAAATCACAAATGTCAGTGGATGGAGAAGACAAATCCGTCACCCTTTGTCCCAGGTAAATTCCTTTGTTAATGGGGGTTTTCCCTGAGAAACCAGAGCTTTTGCAATGTGCAGCAGTTGTATGGGTGAAACTCTACACAGAGTCCCAGAAAGAAACCATGCTCAACTGTTTCCAAGGAACATTGGGAAATAGAATTTGAGGGAACAATGGGAGTGAGCCATTAAACACTAAAAATAATCCTTGGGCACAGACAATCAATGGAATTAACGAGTTCACAAATGAAGAGAAAAGTGTGTTCAGCATTCTAAAATAAAGGCGTTAAAGACCTTACAAGTGATACAGACAGAATGTGTTGCAGCCGGCCGCGACCGGGAGACCCATGAAGTGACATCCAGCTTAGGGGAGGGTTTGGCCGGCTGGGATGTCCTTGTCCCATCATGCTCTAGCGACTCCTGTGGCGGGCCGGGCGCATGCATGCTGACACGGTCGCCAGTTGTACAGTGTTTCCTCCGACACATAAGAAGCATTTTTGTACATTTAACAAGGCAAGTCAGTTAAGAACAAATTCTTATTTACAATGACGGCCTACCCCGGCCAAACCCTCCCCTAACCTGGACGACGCTGGGCCAATTGTGCGCCTCCCTATAGGACTCCCGATCACTACCGGTTGTGATACAGCCCGAGATCGAACCAGGGTCTGTAGTTAGGCCTCCAGCATTGCGATGCAGGGCCTTAGACCGCTGCGCCACTCGGGAGCATTGTGGCTTGGTAGGATCGTGTTTCAGAGGACGCATGGCTCTTGACCTTGTCACGTTCTGACCTTAGTTCTGTTGTTATGTCTTTGTTTTAGTATGGTCAGGGCGTGAGTTGGGTGGGTTGTCTATGTTCTTTTTTCTATGTTTTGGGATTTCTGTGTATGGCCTGGTATGGTTGTCAATCAGAGGCAGCTGTCAATCGCTGTCCCTGATTAAGAACCATAGTTAGGTAGCCTGGTTGTCCCTGATTGAGAACCATACTTAGGTAGCCTGGTTGTCCCTGATTGAGAACCATACTTAGGTAGCCTGGTTGTCCCTGATTGAGAACCATACTTAGGTAGCCTGGTTGTCCCTGATTGAGAACCATACTTAGGTAGCCTGGTTGTCCCTGATTGAGAACCATAGTTAGGTAGCCTGGTTGTCCCTGATTGAGAACCATAGTTAGGTAGCCTGGTTGTCCCTGATTGAGAACCATAGTTAGATAGCCTGGTTGTCCCTGATTGAGAACCATACTTAGGTAGCCTGGTTGTCCCTGATTGAGAACCATACTTAGGTAGCCTGGTTGTCCCTGATTGAGAACCATACTTAGGTAGCCTGGTTGTCCCTGATTGAGAACCATAGTTAGGTAGCCATGTTGTCCCTGATTGAGAACCATACTTAGGTAGCCTGGTTGTCCCTGATTGAGAACCATACTTAGGTAGCCTGGTTGTCCCTGATTGAGAACCATACTTAGGTAGCCTGGTTGTCCCTGATTGAGAACCATACTTAGGTAGCCTGGTTGTCCCTGATTGAGAACCATACTTAGGTAGCCTGGTTGTCCCTGATTGAGAACCATACTTAGGTAGCCTGGTTGTCCCTGATTGAGAACCATACTTAGGTAGCCTGGTTGTCCCTGATTGAGAACCATACTTAGGTAGCCTGGTTGTCCCTGATTGAGAACCATACTTAGGTAGCCTAGTTTCACTTTTGAGTTGTGGGTGATTGTTTCCTGTTGGATGTTTGTTTCACATTTCAGGACTGTTTCGGTTTTCGTTTGTATCAGTCACTTTGTTATTTTGTATTCTTTAGTGTTCAGTTTTAATAAACTAAAATGGACACTTACCACTCTGCACATTGATCCAACATCTCTTACTCCTCGTTAGAGGAGGAAGAAGAAAATCGTTACAGACCTTCACCACTCCCGAGTCCATACTGGAGTTGCAGAAATGGGACAAGACTGTAACTAACAATTGGATATCACAAAATTGTGCAGAAAAAATATATATACAGTTGTAGTCGGAAGTTTACATACACCTTAGGCAACTACATTTAAACTCAGTTTTTCCACAATTCCTGACATTTAATCCTAGTCAAAATGCCCTGTCTTTGGTCAGATAGAATCACCACTTTATTTTAAGAATGTGAGAATGAGAAATATTTATTTCAGCTTTTATTTATTTCATCACATTCTCAGTGGGTCAGAAGTTTACATACACTCAATTAATATTTGGTAGAATTGTCTTTAAATTGTTTAACTTTGGTCAAATCCTTCCACAAGCTTCCCACAATAAGTTGGGTGAATTTTGGCCCATTCCTCCTGACAGAGCTGGTGTAACTGAGTCAGGTTTGTAGGCTTCCTTGCTCGCACACACCTTTTCAGTTCTGTCCACACATTTTTTTATAGGATTGATGTCAGGGCTTTGTGATGGCCACTCCAATACCTTGACTTTGTTGTCCTTAAGCTATTTTGCCACAACTTTGGAAGTATGCTTGGGGTCATTGTCCATTTGGAAAACCCATTTGCGACCAAGCTTTAACTTCCTGACTGATGTCTTGAGATGTTGTTTCAATATATCAACATATTTTTCCTGCCTCATGATGCGATCTATTTTGTAAAGTGCACCAGTCCCTCCTGCAGTAAAGCACCCCCACAACATGATGCTGCCTCCCCCGTGCTTCCTGGTTGGGATGGTGTTCTTTGGCTTGCAAGCCTCCCCCTGTTTCCTCCAAACATAATGCTGGTCATTATGGCCAAACAGTTCTATTTTTGTTTCATCAGACCAGAGAACATTTCTCCAAAAAGTATGATCTTTCTCCCCATGTGCAGTTGCAAACCGTAGTCTGACTTTTTTATGGCGGTTTTGGAGCAGTGGCTTCTTCCTTGCTGAGTGGCCTTTCAGGTTATGTCAATATAGTACTTGTTTTACTGTGGATGTAGATACTTTTGTACCTGTTTCCTCCAGCATCTTCACAAGGTCCTTTGCTGTTGTTCTGGGATTGATTTGCACTTTTCGCACCAAAGTACGTTCATCTCTAGGAGACAGAACAAGTCTCCTTCCTGAGCGGTATGACGGCTGCGTGGTCCCATGGTGTTTATACTTGCGTACTATTGTTTGTACAGATGGACGTGGTACCTTCAGGCTTTTGGAAATTGCTCTCAAGGATGAACCAGACTTGTGGAGGTCTTGTGGACATCATTTTCTGGAATTTTCCAAGCTAGTTAAAGGCACAGTCAGCTTAGTGTATGTAAACTGGAATTGTGATACAGTGAATTATAAGCGAAATAACAATTGTTGGAAAATTTACTTGTGTCATGAACAAAGTAGATGTCCTAACCGACTTGCCAAAACTATAGTTTGTTATTAACAAGACATTTGTGGAGTGGTTGAAAAAGGAGTTTTAATGACTCCAACCTAAGTGTATTTAAAATTCCGACATCAACTGTATATATAGCATTCAGATATAAAGCCATTGTTAAGTTTGTCTTTGGACTTAATTTTAGGCACAGTGCCACAAAACAAACGTGCTTATTATGAAATGCTTAACCTGATCGAAGGTTAATTGCCCCGTGACCTTTTTGCCAGCAGTGAGGAGGCCCTTTTCATTTCCTGTACAGACTGTGTGTGTAGCAGTGTGATGTTGTTCTCCTAGATTATGCACCAAGATGCACACAAGGACCTATTCAAATAGGCCAGGTCAAGAGGGGGATGTTAATAATTTGATAAAAATAATAAAACATTTAATTTAATTACAGCTGCATAGCTAATGTTTTTTTTTGTACACTTTTTCTTATCTATATTATAAATACACTGGATTGTAAAAGTTTTGAATATTTTGGTTCAGTCCATCGTGGGTTATCTGTATTTCCGTACCCTCCTATTGTTCTCTTTTGCCTGACCTTCAGCTAGCGAGGTGCCTGAGAGCTGTGACTGCGCCAAGGGCTAACATATTGTGCGTTCTCTCTTCGTGAGCAGGCCAAATAAAAATCCAACAAGCAGACATCCAGTTGTGGCAGTGTCCTCATTAAATTACACAACGCAGAACGAACCACGCTACATATGCATTGTGTCATTGGAGTCTACGTCCACTTTGAATGTTTGTATCAATGACTGTATATGCGTGTGTGTGTGTGGCTGCTTTGAACTCACAGTCATATCTGGGCTCTGGCCCAGCAACTCCAGCTGCAGCTGGATCACTTGGAGGCGCCTCCCCTGCCCTCTCTTCTCCCTTTTATCCTGCAAGACCTTCTCTCCTGGCAGCATTCGCTGTCCCAGCCAGCCTCCAGACCCTGATAGACACAACAGACAGTACACGTTCTCATGGGGAACACACCACTCACTCATCACACATGTGGAAGGAGACATTTGCTTGACCATAAAAGCAGAAGGGACTCCCATGAGGCAGAATCTGTCACACAGGAAACAGCCATCAAGACATCCACTTCTTAAACGAATAACTACATTGTGTAAAAATGCTTTCATCCTCCTAAAGTCAAATTAGTCTTGTCTGTTGAATTTCACTGTAATGGTGCACTGTAATCAATACAATACAATGAAACCCAAATGGTAGATTTCTGTGCTACTTTTTATAGTTGTGGCAAAAAAAATGGAGACGCATAGGAGAGTTGAAACCAAACCGTTGTCAAAAGAGATGAGAATTCTGAATAACCACACTTCTCATGGGATCCAACATAAATCTCGTATTTATGGCATGCACTTGTAAGCTGGGGACACATACAGTGCAGTATGCTGCATCCAAAGCAAATGTGGAAAATGGGTCAGGAGGAAATGGGTGAAACATGCCTGGAAGAGTATCCAGGGCTGATAAAGGAGAAGGCCTTGAGAGCTTGTCATCTTGACCATGGGATCTTGTTTCATGGGTAGACCATAGGTCTGGGTTAGAGAGGAGAGAAACTCTGAACAGGAATCATGATGCGGTTAAGACTCCATGGAAACACAGATGTCTACCCCCGATATCTATAGGTCACATATGTCGTTCATATAGGTTTACACTATAGACACTTACTGTAAATGGTCATTAAGGTGAGTCACATCAATGGGTTCACACTGTCACGTGGTGGAAAATATTTCAGAAAAGACACTTGTACTTAGGTTCCAAATGGCATCATGGAGTTTTCTTTCTTGCTTGTTTTGAGTGACCAATAGATGACCTGTGATAAGGTCACCAACTAACCCCCAAAAAGATATGAGTTCACATTTAAGCAGTGGTGGAAAAGTACCCAATTGTCATACTTGAGTAAAAGTAAAGATACCTTAATAGAAAATGACACAAGTGAATGTTAAAGTCGCCCAGTAAAATACTACTTGAGTAAAAGTCTAAAAGTATTTGGTTTGAAATATACTTTAGTATCAAAAGTAAATCTAATTGCTAAAATATACTTAAGTATCAAAAGTAAAAGTATGAATAATTTCAAATTCTTTATATTAGGTAACCAGCGTGATATTCTTGTTTTTTTTTAATGTACGGATAGCCAGGGGCACACTCCAACACTCCGACATAATTTACAAATGAGGCATGTGTATTGAGTCTGCCAGATCATAGGCAGTAGGGATGACCAGAGTTGTTCTCTTGATAAGTGCGTGAATTGGACAATTTTCTGTCCTGCTAAAGCATAAAAAATGTAAAGAGTACTTTTGTATGTCAGTAAAAAGTACATTATTTTCTTTAGGAAAGTAGTGAAGTAAAATTATGAGTTTTCAAAAATATAAATAATAAAGTACAGATACCCCAAAAAAGGCTACTTAAGTAGTACTTTAAAGTACTTTAAACAACTGAATTTAAGACATAGGCCTAGATAAGTGAAATAATTGTTGGTTCTAAGAGCCACAGAGTTGATTAAGTGTGTCTAACCAGTGCTATGTGGTTAAAGTCTCCACCTCTAGTCAGGTTGAATGACATGTAAGACTATGCATGATCTAATAATGTCAAATTGAGGGCTATTTCATATAAAATAGACATGTTAAGTGAGAGTCACTTATTGGCAAATAGTAGGTTAAGTCTGTTCCAAGAACATGGAATAAATAATTAAATTAACATGTTATGATTAACATACAGTATTTATGATTCTTTATGACTTGAGGTCAAGATGAGGAAGTCTCAGTAAGGAAGCATCACATACATTCATTGAATGCAAGTCTGTTATAAAGGCATTTACTTCCATAAGTAGTAAGTAGTACATAAGTAGTAAAGGTACTTGTAACACAATAAGTGTCAATAAGTGTCAATTACAACTCTATTGATATCTACATTTGTCAACAAATCATCAAGCACTATGAGATTATTCTATTCATTTTCCATTTAGAATGAACCAACAAAAAGCCCTGTCTTAACACATGGCATGGGGAGTGTCTGTGTGGCTTCACCTATAAATGCCCTGTAGTTTCCCTGAGCCTGAGGGAAATGATGACAACCTCCACGTGACGTCTCTTTTTAGTGGTTGTTATTAGAGTGCCTTCAGACTCACTCACATGGACCACCAGATCTTGGACCACTGTGGGATCAGGTTGCTCTCGTGCACTTGAGTGAGAAACATGCCGACCAAACAAGGCAAAATATACACTTAAGTCTAGATTTTACTACCTTACTCACACCGCTAACTACATGTTTCTAAAAAAGCAAAAATCATTGGAAAAAGACAGCCCATTTAATTTGGGAAGCTTATTCTGAGCTACTTTCAAGAAATCACAACGATCGCCAGCAGGCTAGATGAGAGACACATTTAGGTTTCAAATACCATTTACTTATTTTTTATATAATCGAGTATGTCTTATTTTGTATAATTTGTATCACTTATAATAGCTACAGAGGCTACAATGATATCATGTGCTATTTCTATTGAATGTACTGTAATTTAGGTTAGAGCTATCAACACAATGCTATGGTCCAGATCTTAAAGAAAAATGCATACTTTACCCACCCATAATTATAGCAGAGGGAGATGGAGACTCCACATTGCACATGCTCATTAGTATCCCATCATAGTACCTATTTGAGGACCCTATGCACCAGAGGGCTAATTCTAACAAGCCATCTGACTGTAATAAAAGACTACATCTATGTTATTAGTACATCTATAGAAAACACCCCAGCTATGTGACAGTCTATAAACATTTTACATTGGGACAAGTCGTTGTTGTGACAGAGTACATTTGGTGACTAATGTCCAAGATTTTGTCAGATAATACCATGAATTGTTGAACTCAGGACAATGAGAAGCTGATACACTTTGACATGGCATTGATATACAGTATTTTTCAGAACCCCACAACAACTGAATCTTGTGTTAATTCATTTATTAGAGGACAAATAAATTGTGTTCATTGACCTTAATAGACTGCAGCTATTGTTTTTACATTATAGTCTGCCTCTTTATTCATATCTGACTGTAATCATTTTGGAATGTGAGATAGCTGTAACCTAATAATAATGGGTCCGAATCCATCACTTCCAACACAGCACTGGAGGCCCTGTTTAAGGTTATATGAACATCAGCCAAATGCTGGTAATTGGCTTTCCACTGTGCAGCCACTTGACATGCTGTTGAAGATCTACAATCATCACACAACCTATCTGGGTCAGATATAGGGGCCAATATAAGCTTGCCTTTATTTTCTTTAATCAAAAAAATACACTAGTGTTCAAAAATTTGGGGTGACTAAGAAATGTCCTTGTTTTCCATGAAAACATACATTAAATTAGTTGCAAAATGAATAGGAAATATAGTCAAGGCGTTGACAAGGTTATTAATAATGATTTTTAATTGAAATAATAATTGTGTCCTTCAAACTTTGCTTCATCAAAGAATTCTCAATTTGCAGCAATTGCTCCCTTGCATTACCTTTGGCATTCTAGTTGTCAATTTGTTGAGGTAATCTGAAGAGATTTCACCCCATGCTTCCTGAAGCATGTCCCACAAGTTGGATTGGGTTGATGGGCACTTCTTACATACGGTCAAGCATCTCCCACAACAGCTCAATAGGGTCGAGATCCGGCGACTGTGCTGGCCATTCCATTATAGACAGAATACCAGCTGACTGCTTCTTCCCTAAATAGTTATTGCATAGTTTGGAGCTGTGCTTTGGGTCATTGTCCTGTTGTAGGAGGAAATTAAGCGCCGTCCACAGGGTATAGCATGGAGTTCCAAAATGGAGTGATAGCCTTCCTTCTACAAGATCCCTTTTACACTGTACAAATCTCCCACTTTACCACCACCAAAGCACCCCAGACCATCACATTGCCTTCAACATGCTTGACAGATGGCATCATGCACTCCTCCAGCATCTTTTCATTTTTTCTGTGTCTCACGAATGCTCTTCTTTGTGATCTGAACACCTCAAACATAGATTAGTCTGTCCATAACACTTTTTTCCAATCTTCCTCTGTCAAGTGTCCGTATTCTTTTGCACATATAATTTATTTTATTTTATTGGCCAGTCTGAGATATGGCTTTTTCTTTGCAACTCTGCCTAGAAGGCCCGCATCCCGGAGTAGCCTCTTCACTGTTGACGTTGAGACTGGTGTTTTGTGGGTACTATTTAATGAATCTGCCAGTTAAGGACGTGTGAGGCGTTTCTTTCTCAAACTAGGCACTCCAATGAACTTGTCCTCTTGCTCAGTTGTGCACCGGGGCCTCCCACTTCTCTATCTATTCTGGTTAGAGCCAGTTTGGGCTGTTCTGTGAAGGGAGTAGGACACAGCGTTGTACGAGATCTTCAGTTTATTGGCAATTTCTTGCATGAAAAGGCCTTGATTTCTCAGAACAAAAATAGACTGATGAGTTTCAGAAGAAAGTTGTTTGCTTCCGTCCATTTTGAACCTGTTATCGAACCCACAAATGCTGATGCTCCAGATACTCAACTAGTCTAAGGCCAGTTATATTGCTTATTTAATCAGGACAGCAGTTTTCAGCTGTGCTAACATCATTGCAAAAGGGTTTTCTAAAGATCAATTAGCATTTTAAAATGATAAACTTGGATTAGCTAACACAACATGCCATTGGAACACAGGAGTGACGGTTGCTGATAATGGGCCTCTGTACGCCTATGTAGATATTCCATAAAAAAATCTGCCGTTTCCAGCTACAACAGTAATTTACAACATTAACAATGTCTACACTATATTTGTCATCAATTTGATGTTATTTTAATGGAGAATATTTTGGGGGCTTTTCTTTAAAAAACAAGGACATGTATGTCTAAGTGGCCCCAAACTTTTGAATGGTAGTGTATGTCAAACACAATATAGTATCAAAAACAGAACCTTAATATAACAATAGTGGAATGAGCTTCCCCCTAACGTCAGGGCAGCTGAGTCCCTTCTTATCTTCTGAAAACGTCTGAAATCCTACCTCCTAATGGAGTATCGAGCTAAATTACTCAAATGTAATGTAAAAATAACGAAAGCAACGGAAAACAATGTCCCCTTATCAGGACCCTGTCTTTCAAAGATAATTCGTAAAAATCCCAATAACTTTACAGATCATCATAGCAAAGAGTTTAAACAACTGTTTCCCATGCTTGTTCAATGAACCATAAACAATTAATGAACATGCACCTGTGGAACGGTCGTTATGACACTAACAGCTTACAGACGGTAGGCAATTAAGGTCACAGTTATGAAAACCTAGGACACTAAAGAGGCCTTTCTACTGACTCTGAAAAAACACCAAAAAGAAAGATGCCCAGGGTCCCTGCTCATCTGCGTGAATGTCCCTTAGGCATGCTGCAAGGAGGCATGAGGACTGCAGATGTGGCCAGGGCAAAAAATTGCAATGTCCGTATGATGAGACTCGTAAGACAGTGCTACAGGGAGACAGGGCGGACAGCTGATTGTCCTCGCAGTGGCAGACCACGTGTAACAACATCTGCACAGTATCGGTACATCCGAACATCACACCGGCGGGAAAGGTACAGGATGGCATCAACAACTGCCTGAGTTACGCCAGGAACACACAAAACCTCCATCAGTGCTCAGACTGTACACAATAGGCTGATAGAGGCTGGACTGTTGTACGGCAGGTCTGTACTCTGGAGCGGGATCGATTTGGAGGTGGAGGGTCCGTCAAGGTCTGGGGCGGTGTGTCACAGCATCATCGGACTGAGCTTGTTGTCATTGCAGTCTCAGTTGTTGAATTTTGTTATGTTCATACAAATATTTACATATATTAAGTTTGCTGAAAATAAACTCAGTTGACAGTGAGAGGACGTTTCTTTTTTTGCTGAGTTTATATCTTGTGACATAAACTCAGACCAAGATTTTGTTTGCAAATATTTTATCCATTCAATGGCATATCAGGAAAGACAATGGTAAGACATTGGCATTTGGCTCATTTAGATATGCCTAACCTAACCAAGAGATTCCATTTTGTTTATGAAATCAAATACATGTATATGATTCATGAAAATTATAATTCAGATTTGAATGATCAGTTTAAGTATTTTCAGTTCCAACACAACTTACTTTAAGGGGATGATGACAGATTCTTTCCAAAAGCATTTTATTCTGTCACTTTTGGTTATTCAGGATTGTAGCAATAGGCCTAGATGTCTGTTGACGAAAAACAAGTAAAAGGGGATTATCTAGGTCAAATACTGTCTCAAGACAAAATTGAAATACAATCAATCATCAAAGTGGTAAGAGAGGTAAAAGTGAAGAGCCAAAACAAATGTGTGAATCTCACAAAAACTGATATTGGCATTTTTATTTTTTATAATATTTTTTGACCAGGCACCTAAACCAGTGACACGTGCCGTCATGCACATCTTTTATTTGTCAGGGGTGAAGAACAGACACAGAGACTGATACTGAGCACTGAGTAGTGTCTGCTCCAATGTGGGTCCCACCTGTCCTGCTGCTCAACATATCAACAGCTGGATCCTATTGATACAGACACCACTGCAAATATAGCCCACCTGTCACGTTCAGACCTTAGTTTTTTTGTATGTCTTTGTGTTAGGTTGGTCAGGGCGTGAGTTGGGGTGGGTTGTCTATGTTCTTTTTTCTATGTTATATTTTCTACGTGTTTGGCATAGTATGGTTCTCAATCAGAGGCAGGTGTCGTTCGTTGTCACTGATTGAGAATCATACTTTGGTAGCCTTTTCCCACATGTGTTTTATGGGTGATTATTTTCTGTTTAGTGTTTCTTCATCACCTTACAGGACTGTTTCGGTTTTTGTTTATTCACGTTGTTGTTTTGTTCGGTGTTCAGTTGTTTCATTAAAATAATGGACACTTACCATGCTGTGCATTGGTCCTCCTCTTCTTCCACCAACGACAGCCGTTACACCACCAAATCAAATCAAAAATCAAATCAAATGTATTTATATAGCCCTTCGTACATCAGCTGATATCTCAAAGTGCTGTACAGAAACCCAGCCTAAAACCCCAAACAGCAAGCAATGCAGGTGTAGAAGCACGGTGGCTAGGAAAAACTCCCTAGAAAGGCCAAAACCTAGGAAGAAACCTAGAGAGGAACCAGGCTAACCAACTGCAACAACAAGAAAACGAATTAAGTCACATTTGCACTTACCATCAAGCAGCATGGTGTGTATGCTCATAGTAGACAGATATTTATCCTTACACAGTCAGTACATGGCAGCAGCTTGCAAGCATATTGATGTTAGATTTATTCTTGACTACGGGAGTCTAGATTCAGGTAACAGGAGCCAAAGTGCATAATTCCCTTGTCAACAGACTGAAGAGGAGGCAAACAAGGCATTCCGGTCACTGATTTTGCACAAAAAAAATACACCTTAAAAACACATTGGCATAAGACTAATGCTCTTGCAGGGGCTTAAACTCTCACCCAAGCGCTTAACATGCTTAACTCTGTCTAGCTTGGAAAAGGTTATTCATTGTTTTGCATATCTACTAAATTAAATAAACCATGTGGATTTTGCATTCTTGAAGGTGAACCTCCGACAGGGCTCTTCGCTGACCAGTGGAAGCTGAACATACCAATGAAAACAGGAGCTAGGAGCTGACTCACTCAGAGTGGGTGTTTTGAGAACAGCATGCTCCCCTGTCAGGCTGGGCTACAGCAGAGCTTCGTATTTGGGGTGTGCCACGTGGACTCTGGCTATCTGCCAAGGCCTTTCTCAATGCCTCGCCACAAGCGCTGCACTGCGAGAGCTCTGGGGTCCGCCGTGCCGTGCGGAAGCACCGGCTGAGAGCCTCTCAGTCAGACTGACGCTTGGCCCAGCCACCCATGACCCGTAATCCTTCTCCCCACCTTGCAGACAGAGGTGTGAAATGCAGCTGTGGCCCTGTCAGAGCACCACCTGTAGAGTGAACCCTGGATTCTCCTGACCCCTCCTGTCTCAGCCTCCAGTATTTATGCTGCAGTACTTTATGTGTCGGGGGGCTAGGGTCAGTTTGTTATATCTGGAGTACTTCTCCTGTCTTATCCGGTGTCCTGTGTGAATTGAAGTATGCTCTCTCTAATTCTCTCCTTTCTTTCTTTCTCTCTCTCTCGGAGGACCTGAGCCCTAGGACCATGCCTCAGGACTACCTGGTATGATGACTCCTTGCTGTCCCCAGTCCACCTGGCCGTGCTGCTGCTCCAGTTTCAACTGTTCTGCCTGTGGATATGGAATCCTGACCTGTTCACCGGACGTGCTACCTGTCCCAGACCTATTATTTGACCATGCTGGTCATTTATGAACATTTTAACATCTTGGCCATGTTCTGTTATAATCTCCACCTGGCACAGCCAGAAGAGGACTGGCCACCCCTCATAACCTGGTTCCTCTCTAGGTTTCTTCCTAGGTTTTGGCCTTTCTAGGGAGTTTTTCCTAGCCAACATGCTGCAACACTTGCATTGCTTGCTGGGTTTCTGTACAGCACTTTGAGATATCAGTTGATGTACGAAGGGCTATATAAATACATTTCATTTGATTTGGACATGGAGGTCAACCCAACAGCAAAAAAACTTGAACCCCACACTAATCAACTTACAAAGACATACACTACAGCCCACATTGATCTCCCTCCCTCTCCCTCTACTTACCAGAGACCTGACTAACAGAAAAAAAAGATATACACTTAAAAAAGACCTCATGACAGAAGAACAATTATATATTAACATATTTAACTTGTGTCAAAGTTGAACCTTTTCCTTCCATGTCTTTTACAACAGCGTGCTGGATCATCTGCAGATGCCACACTGATTGCTGGACATTCCTGAGGTATTTGAAGATGTACTCATGGGTCATCTGGACTTCATAGTTCTTTCTTGGGATCTGAGGGTGGTCTGGAGCAATCATTGATGTGCAGATCAAAACCGCATGGTTTATCTATTACCCAAAAAGAACACTGAATGCAATATTAGTCCAAAATGATGTCTTGCATGTCTTATGTCTCACATAACAGGCATAAAATACAATTGGACTATATGTTAAGCTTGGAGGAATGCATGGGTACAATTTTCTAAAGATTTCTCGGCATAGCAGGAACTACACTAACATCAGGGGTAATATAATGCCTCTGATCATGCTATTCTCTCACCAACTAAAACACATCACAACCCAGCACTTCTGCTAAAGGTTAGAGAGACTCTGGAGAACACTAACCAATGACATCCCCCCTTTTACACCCCCCAATAATATGAAGTAGCTATAACTTTAGCCAAAAATGACTCATAAGTTGAGTAACATGCTCTATTCTTTAATACTTCTCCAAAGCATCTGGAACTAAACCTACTGACCCAATAATTTATTTCCCCCAAAACACTAAGTGACACAAATGTGGTTGAGTGCAATATTTGACCTACATTTTCAGCTGTTAACAATCTCTTATACAAAACATTTATTGATTGGACACATATCGCTGAACAGGGAGCAGTGTCTGTGGTAGTAGTGACTACAGAGGGATGTGATCATTTCTTGTCCTACTGGTGAACGAACAGCTAAAGTGCTATCAGAAAGTTTTCATACCCCTTGTCTTATTCCACACTTTGATGTGTTACATCCGGAATTGAAAATGGATGAAATAGATATTTTTTTTACCCATCTACATGCAATACCCCATTTTGATTCTGATTTTCACATGATGGAAGATGTGTGGAGGCCAGTGACATAACATCTCAATTGAATCCATTTTAAATTCAGGCTGTAACACAAAAAAAAGTGTGGAAAAAGTAAAAAGGTGGAAAAAACCTTTTGAAGGCACTATATTATATAGTATATAATATTATTACAACTGTGTCAGGCAATGAAAGGGGAATGGATTCCCATAAAAATGAAAGAGAATATATTCCCATAAAAAACTGCCTAAAGCAAGCAATCAGAACGCATAGTGTAAATGGCTTGCTGTGCATTTGTTTCTTAAATCCATTTGTCATTGTGTCGCTAGTCTAGGCCTATAACAAACTCTTAACATTGGAATGGATTAAAAAAATAATAATAATGTTAATCAAAGAAGTAAACACCAGTGCTCCTGTGGACAGCACCAATGGGAAAATTGCTTATAAAGAGCCTATAAACCTTATCCATGGGAATTACAGGCGAGGGAAGGGAAGGGTGTGACGTCATCTCTTTACTCAGGGCAAGAAACATTTCAAAAAGGTGCAATCAGCAGTTGCTCCATCCATTTTGGACGTATAAATGAATTATATGCCCATTGATTCGTGAAGAATATGACTTATAAATGCCTCATGAGCTTAGTTGAACTGTTGTACCCCATCAGAACCCCAAAGGTAAGCTTGTTTGACTCCAATGTTTGTAAACAAAGTAAATGTAAACATTCACTGTAATGCCTCAAATCATGGTTAAAACTATAATTTGTATATCATGGACTCAGTCCAGGTTGCATCCATAGTTGTTTATGAATTTTAGAATGGTTACATTTCTCCGACCCCATCTCTCAGCTTTTTACTGAATCTGTGGCAGGGATCGTTTGAACTTCTAATTGACCCTTTAAAAGTGCCACCAGATGACATCTGACTGCTCCAAAGGCTCTCTTTACCACACTGTTTTATACTTTATCCTCAATTTAAGGTTAATATTGCGTCCCTGACAGACCATAGAAGTTGACCGCCTTGTCAACTCTGGCCTTGGTCGTGCTAATCTAAATGGCTTGGTGCTGAACTGCGTCAGATCAAGTTAAAAATGTGCGATTTACTACGAGTTGGACTTTAAAGCTAAAGCAGTTGCCCAGAAACAGAACATGACTTTTGTATTGTTGCTGGGGTTTTTTTATATATAAGAGTGAGATTTTCTTCTAATTTTAGGCAAATAATGATCTGCTTTATCATCCTATTGGCAAAGGATTAGAGGAACTGATATTGTTCTGTTATAAATTACACTGGCTATTTTCTGTCATGTCAATTACTCTAGTCCTATTGACGCCAAGGCACACATTGGGTCTTGGGAAAGAAAATCAAACAATAGTGCTGAAAATGTGGAACCATATGCCTTATAATACAAGGATTTAGGTCATTTTAGGACAGAGCAGTATTTGGGATTGTTTGAGAGATTGCTTTAGAGATGAGACTAGCTCCAAAGTCTTTATGTGATTTGTAACTTCTGGAGCGATGGGATGGGAAGACATACATGTTGCCACATCTGCTAAGAGTATCAAATAAGCCCAGTTTGCACAGTACAGTAGACACTGCTCAAGTGGTGGTCAGCAGGGCGTTTCTGTGTTGGTCACTGACTCACCAGTTAGTGCAGTGAAACCATGGGTTTCATCAGAGCCCAGTGACCTCATAGCCTCACACATCAGAAATAGCCAGCCAGCAGACAACAATAACAACGCTGGAGTTACTAGGCAAATGTAAACAAGGCCTTGATATTCTTGTGTGAAGGATCAGATGTGATCACAACCGTCACTGAGAATTCTAGTCCCCAGTCAAATCCCATTGCATCTGCTGCCATGTTGACCGCTATATTTTCTCCCAGCCACCTCCTGCAGAAATAGCATGTGTAATAAGGATCTGTAAAAGCTGCACCACCCAACAGCTGACCCTCATAACAGTCCCCGCCTCTAGATTTAACATGCATTACGACAGAAATACGCTGTAAGGGGTTGGTACATGTACAGTAATAATAGACACCAACAGTTTATATTAACCAGGATCTCTCAGTCTTAGAAAACTAGACAACCATGTTGTCGTGGCGTGACTTTAATTAATCTGATGACTGTTATTTATTCATTCCACTATGTTTCATTGTTTCCCGATTAAATTAATCATGTAACAATGAACTCATTTGGAATGTGGCACACCACAGCAGAAGTTGTTTAACGAGTTACCATCTCCCAAATTAAACTCTAAAGATGAGTTATATATTGACAACATTCACTTATTAATCATTACCTCATATCAGTTCTCATTCTGAATAGTCGTGACCTTCTTTTGTTCCGCAAGAACTCCAGCCTTGTCTGATTATTCAGTTCTACACCAATTGATTTAATTATCTATTTACTAACTAACTAACAACACAGAATACACATACACGCTGACATGAGACAAAAGTCCCTATTGGACTGAAAAGATATGACGGCTTATTACACAGAGATGGGAAAAGGGGGTGTGGAAAATAGAGAGAAAGGGTAAATTATCATAGATTTGTTAACTATGCTCACAGTAACCATATACCTTGCATACGAGCCACCACCTGTTTGGGTAAGAAATGCAATGTATTTACGTGTAGATGTTTTTGTTGGTCGTCTCTGTTGAAACCAATCAATGCTTTTATGGGGAATGGCTTGATAGGTGTAAGGCTCTGGTTGTCCGCCAGAGGTCACAATGTCCTTGTTAGTGGTCCAGTCTCCAATGGTGATGAGTGTAGTAGGATAGTTAGATTCGCTTTTCTCGATATCTGATGTAAGACAGCTAATCAGCTGTACCAGTGATTGTCTGAGGTGGGCTTCTCGCCTCTTTTACTCCTCGGGCGGATAGTCAAAGTTCTAGATCACTTTACACACACAGCTGCAGACTGTCAAATGTTCTGTTCTAGTGAGATTCTCTTCTTCACCTCCTGTTGAGTTTCAGAGTTACCAACCATTTCAATGTGTAGCCACAGCTGCACGCTTTCTGGTCTGGGAGTTTGAACCATTTGTAACATTTAGCTCACTCTTCAAGTCTGCTGGTCTGATATGTTAATTCTTAGCGAGTCTTTTTAAGCACACTGGTCGAAAAGGGCGGTTCCATCAGACTGACACGCAAAGGACATGAAAACTATGATCTCGTTAGAAAACTAAAATCACATTCCTATCTTAACAAAATGAGTTGAATTGTTCTTCATATTTCCTACACAACTTAAAGAATGTAACACTGTGTCAGGTTGAAAGCTCTTCAAGGTACAGTATTTCCGTTATACAGTTTTTAATGACATCACAAAATGAAAAACAATATGACATGATTATTCTTTAGATCCCCACTGACCATTCCTGTATATTCTTAGAAATATTGTTCCAATATTCACTTTATGGACGTTAGAGTTTTTGGAAGGGCAACAGTCTCTCTAGACAAAGGCATTCCTTTGGTTGATACTGAAGACCAGTAGAGGATTCTCTGCTGCATAAGATTTACGACTGGTGTGAGGTGTCATACAACCATCCCAGCCCCCCTATCCTCTGGGATAAAGGGTGGTCTGGCTGTCAGCCATTTGACAAGCTGATCTGAGGCCTTTGATCCTCGACCAGGAGAGTCATGACAATGTCCACAACTTTTTGGTACCCAAACCTAGTCGTAACAAGGTGAGGTTAACCATATAGCACAGAGCACAGTTAGGTTCACTTCCCAAAACAAAGAGCAAATAATTGAAGGAGAAAGATTTGAGAGCCTTTCTTACGTACTATAAATACTCCACCCGAGACAGGAGACAATTGATTATTAAAATCAGCAAATACCAGACTTATTCTGGTTTATGAGCCATTTAACAACATGGATATTTCAGGAATCCATGCAGCTTTAATTTAAAGCAGTACAATATCCACCAAGCCCTTGCATACCAGTGTTTTACATTAGACTGGAGGTATAAAAAGAGAACTTCAAAGTCAAATGTCTGCCTCAACTAACTCAACCTGGGCTAGGGCCAACACTAAATCAAAGGCTGCATGTCTGAATACCAACCAGGAAGTAGACAAGACCAGCTATTTCAGTCTAGTAGAAAGTCTCATGAACAAAATTTATTTTTTTGCCATGGTCTGAGACACCCGACTCCAAAATAGTAAAAAATATAAAATATCGATATGTTTAGATTAAGGAGACACTATTACACACCATTTGCATAGTGTATACTGTAACATTATGCCCTGATGCCTCCAATTAAAGTGATATGGTTGTGTCATTTGTGGAGCAGCCTTGCTGTCAATTAGGATCTGGGCATGATGGGGGGTTAACTCTCTGTTGCTGCAGCAGCCAGGACACGAGAGTGAACCCTACCAGCCAACCAACATCCTGCTAAGACAAATCACCAGGAATTCTGGGGTTGCTGAAGTTGGATGCTTTTATTTCCTCTGGAAATTCAACCCTTAGGTTTGGCTGCACATGAGATGGAAGAAGAATTTAACCAATCTCAAGTCCCAGATTTAAGCAATGATCCCCTGTGACTGATCAGCTTTCATTGGGAAGGAAATTAAAAAGTTACCTCTTCCATGTCAAATGTAACAGGTTATCGATCTGAAATGAGATTGTTCCAACAATTATTTGAAGGTTAACATGTGTTATTCAAAGACACATTATGCTTTATGCTCAAGACATGCAGTACCAGTCAAAAGTTTGGACACACCTACTCATTCAAGAGTTTCTTTATTTTTACTATTTTCTAAACTGTAGAATAATAGTGAAGACATCAAAACTATGAAATAACACATATGGAATCATGTATTAACCAAAACAGTGTTAAACAAATCAAAATATATTTTATATTTTATATTATTCAAAGTAGCCACCCTTTGCCTTGATGACAGCTTTGCACACTCTTGGCATGTAACTTTCCAAAATAATAACTTTTTCCAGTAACTTGGCGGTATGTATACAGCAGGAGAGCAGTGCATCCAAACTGTTTCAATTAGGAGTCAGACTGGTGCAAGCTACTGCCGAGACGAAAGGCAACCACAAAACAAAATAATATTTATTTTACGACCACCCTTGGATTTACCGCCACTGAGGCAGAATGAAAAATTGGTGTAGATAGTGATGTATTGACACTGTAGTCCTGCTTTAATATCTATGCCATAACTGTGAAACAAGATTAAAAGGTGCAATGCAGCCGTTTTAATCTCAATATCAAATAATTTCCGGGTAACAATTAGGAAATGTATTTAGATTGTTTTCAATTAAAATGGTCAAAAATAAACAAAAATATATTCTTAGCAAAGAGCAATTTCTCAAGCTAGAATTTTGCCATGACTGTCTGGGAGTGGAAAAATGAAAAATAGTTGTTATTGGCAGAGAGGTTTGGAACTCTAACTAACTGCCTGGTGATATCAACAGGCAGGCCAAAACTCCATCCCACCAAAACAGGCTGACACATCAGGCGGCCTTTTAAAAACAGCTCTTAAACTAAAAGGGCATTATCATCATTTTCACAGTATTATTCCAGCTTCAGTGTGGAAATATATATAAAACACAGGGAAATTATGTTTTTAACTGCACTGGGCCTTTATTTAAGCAAGGGAAAGAAAAAATACATTTCTTTCTGACAGAAGTGCATGTAGCACGAGACATATTGTTGACCTTTTTGACAATACCTTCAATCCCTGCCCCTAAGACATGGCAATCAAACTACTAAACTACTCAATTATGGGCACACACACTTGCAACATAGCACCGCATATAAACTCAGCAAAAAAAGAAGCGTCCTCTCACTGTCAACTGAGTTTATTTTCAGCAAACTTAACGTGTAAATATTTGTATAAACATAACAAGACTCAACAACTGAGACATAAACTGAACAAGTTCCACAGACGTGACTAACAGAAATTGAATAAGGTGTCCCTGAACAAAGCGGGGTCAAAATCAAAAGAAACAGTCTGGTGTGGCCACCAGCTGCATTAAGTACTGCAGTGCATCTTCTCCTCATGGACTGCAGCAGATTTGCCAGTTCTTGCTATGAGATGTTACCCCACTCTTCCACCAAGGCACCTGCAAGTCCCCGGACATTTCTGGGGGGAATGACCCTAGCTCTCACCCTCCGATCCAACAGGTCCCAGACGTGCTCAATGGGATTGAGATCCGGGCTCTTCACTGGCCATGGCAGTACACTAACATTCCTGTCTTGCTGGAAAGCAGCCATACTGCTCATTCTGTGCATGGTGGCATTGTCATGCTGGAGGGTCATGTCAGGATGAGCCTGCAGGAAGGGTACCACATGAGGGAGGAGAATGTCTTCCCTGTAACGCACAGCGTTGCGATTGCCTGCAATAACAACAAGCTCAGACTGATGATGCTGTGACACACCGCCCCAGACCATGACGGACCCTCCACCTCCAAATCTATCCCGCTCCAGAGTACAGGCCTCGGTGTAACGCTAATACCTTCGACGATTAACGCGAACCCGCCATCACCCCTGGTGAGACAAAACCGTGACTTGTCAATAAAGAGCACTTTTTGCCAGTCCTGTCTGGTCCAGCGATGGTGGGTTTGTGCCCATAGGCAACGTTGTTGCCGGGGATGTCTGGTGAGGACCTGACTTAAAACAGGCCTACAAGCTCTCAGTCCAGCCTCTCTCAGCCTATTGCGGACAGTCTAGCACTGATGGAGGGAATGTGCGTTCCTGGTGTAACTCGGGCAGTTGTTGTTGCCATGTTGTACCGGTCCCGCAGGTGTGATGTTCAGATGTACCGATCCTGTGCAGGTGTTGTTACACATGGTCTGCCACTGCGAGGACGATCAGCTGTCCGTCCTGTCTTGCCCTGGCCACATCGGCAGTCCTCATGCCTCCTTGCAGCATGCCTAAGGCACATTCACGCAGATGAGCAGGGACCCTGGGCATCTTTCTGTTGGTGTTTTTCAGAGTCAGTAGAAAGGCCTCTTTAGTGTCCTAAGTTTTCATAACTGTGACCTTAATTGCCTACCGTCTGTAAGCTGTTAGTGTCATAACGACCGTTCCACAGGTGCATGTTCATTAATTGTTTATGGTTCATTCAACAAGCATGGGAAACAGTGTTTAAACCCTTTACAATGAAGATCTGTGAAGTTATTTCAATTTTTACGAATTATCTTTGAAAGACAGGGTCCTGAAAAACGAACGTTTCTTTTTTTGCTGTGTTTACTATTTTTACCTCTCAACACCAAACTTTGAATGTTCTCCAGTGTCACATTCTGTGACTAATATTCTTTGAATAGTTGAGAAAATATAGGCCTTTGGTGGGAGCATGGAAGGGAGAAAAAAGGCCAAATCGAACAGGCAAAGATTCTACTCCACACAATAAATACTCAGGATGTAATGAAACATGAACTTGCCACTGGGATTCCATGGCCATTCATTTTTCAAGCTGTGATGAGGGACATAATTAAATTATACCCTAAATGCTCGAAATTCATCCCAAAACGTTTTATGATTTCAGAAACAAGCAGGACAGGAAAATGGTCAAATTCACGCACTTATCAACCGAATATCTCTGGTCATCCCTACTGCCTCTGATCTGGTGGACTCACTAAAACACACATGCTTCATATGTAAATGATGTCTGAGTGTTGGAGGTGCCCCTAGCTTTCCATAAATACATTTTAAAAGAGTAAGGAATTAGAAATTATTTAAGTACATTTCAAGCCAAATACTTTTAGACTCTTACTCAAGTATAATTTTACTGGGTGACTTTTACCTTTGTAATTTTCTATTAAGGCATCTTTACTTTTACTCAAGCATGACAGTTAGGTACTTTTTCCACCACTGGCTACATGGCCTCTACAGATGACACAACTGATGAGCATGCCATCTGTCCTGGTGAATTTAGCGATAAGGTTCTGAGGTAATTCTGAGTGATCTCATGTCTCAGAGCAGTCACTAAAGTGAGGACAAAAGTTCATCTGGTTCCAATTCAATGGACTTAAAAATGGTATTTACCGAAGGGGTATCAATACTGATTTTGACCATTACTGTCTTGTGGTCTTGATTTCTCTTCTGTAAAAATCCAGTAAATGAGCAGAGCCACAGGAGTCAGATATGCCTTGCTAAGTCTTAGCTAGGCTCCTCAACAAGCTCTCAGTCTAATCTACCTTAGATGGAGTATGTAACCTGAAGAAAAGTGGTAGCGGGTTAACATCCAGAAAGAAACCGTAAAGAACAGGGAATGAAGACTTGCAACATCAGTTTTCCTAGTGTAGAAGCTGAATAAATTAGCCTTATTCTCTCTTTGAAATTCAAATCTAAGATAAATGAGACAGTCAATGTTGAAATGGTGAACAAACAGTTGGGAGTTGACTTCCAAGAATCACATATGGTTTTAATGAGCAGAAAAGTGATCATGCAACCCCAGAACATTAAGTTCAAACAACACACAAGGAGATACTGGAATCCTCATGTGAAACAACGGACACAATGTTCCTGTTTCATTGTGGTAGTTTTATGACGTGAAATCGTTGCCATTGTCCTTTGCCTCAAACACAGATTTAAAATATTAAAACAATATACTTTGTTGTACTGCATTAGCGATGGTTAAGAGTCAGTCGGATTTGTGCATGCAACATCTGAAAAGTGAAAAAATATTTATTGGGCAATTCTCAAGCTCAGTCGAGCAGCAACTTAAACTAGCCCACAAATTGCTGATGTTCAGACAAATATGTTTATTTTTAGGACAATTTAAATGCAATTATGTTGCATTTAAATTGGTGGGTGTTGTGTAAAATGACTCAATTTAAGAACTCTAAAGTTAGGGTGCAAACTACCAACATAAATCCAAATCTTCCACAATAAGGAAAGTGGGTCTCCCTGGGGCTCAACAAACAGAGCTTTTATAAAAGTCTGTAGTTGATGCCCCACTGTGTTAACCTTGTTATAAAAGTCTGTAGTTGATGCCCCACTGTGTTAACCTTGTTATACAAGTCTGTAGTTGATGCCCCACTGTGTTAACCTTGTTATAAAAGTATGTAGTTGATGCCCCACTGTGTTAACCTTGTTATAAAAGTCTGTAGTTGATGCCCCACTGTGTTAACCTTGTTATAAAAGTCTGTAGTTGATGCCCCACTGTGTTAACCTTGTTATAAAAGTCTGTAGTTGATGCCCCACTGTGTTAACCTTGTTATAAAAGTATGTAGTTGATGCCCCACTGTGTTAACCTTGTTATACAAGTCTGTAGTTGATGCCCCACTGTGTTAACCTTGTTATAAAAGTATGTAGTTGATGCCCCACTGTGTTAACCTTGTTATAAAAGTCTGTAGTTGATGCCCCACTGTGTTAACCTTGTTATACAAGTCTGTAGTTGATGCCCCACTGTGTTAACCTTGTTATAAAAGTCTGTAGTTGATGCCCCACTGTGTTAACCTTGTTATAAAAGTCTGTAGTTGATGCCCCACTGTGTTAACCTTGTTATACAAGTCTGTAGTTGATGCCCCACTGTGTTAACCTTGTTATAAAAGTCTGTAGTTGATGCCCCACTGTGTTAACCTTGTTATAAAAGTCTGTAGTTGATGCCCCACTGTGTTAACCTTGTTATAAAAGTCTGTAGTTGATGCCCCACTGTGTTAACCTTGTTATAAAAGTATGTAGTTGATGCCCCACTGTGTTAACCTTGTTATAAAAGTCTGTAGTTGATGCCCCACTGTGTTAACCTTGTTATACAAGTCTGTAGTTGATGCCCCACTGTGTTAACCTTGTTATAAAAGTCTGTAGTTGATGCCCCACTGTGTTAACCTTGTTATAAAAGTCTGTAGTTGATGCCCCACTGTGTTAACCTTGTTATAAAAGTCTGTAGTTGATGCCCCACTGTGTTAACCTTGTTATAAAAGTATGTAGTTGATGCCCCACTGTGTTAACCTTGTTATAAAAGTCTGTAGTTGATGCCCCACTGTGTTAACCTTGTTATAAAAGTCTGTAGTTGATGCCCCACTGTGTTAACCTTGTTATAAAAGTCTGTAGTTGATGCCCCACTGTGTTAACCTTGTTATAAAAGTATGTAGTTGATGCCCCACTGTGTTAACCTTGTTATAAAAGTCTGTAGTTGATGCCCCACTGTGTTAACCTTGTTATAAAAGTCTGTAGTTGATGCCCCACTGTGTTAACCTTGTTATAAAAGTCTGTAGTTGATGCCCCACTGTGTTAACCTTGTTATAAAAGTCTGTAGTTGATGCCCCACTGTGTTAACCTTGTTATAAAAGTCTGTAGTTGATGCCCCACTGTGTTAACCTTGTTATAAAAGTCTGTAGTTGATGCCCCACTGTGTTAACCTTGTTATAAAAGTCTGTAGTTGATGCCCCACTGTGTTAACCTTGTTATACAAGTCTGTAGTTGATGCCCCACTGTGTTAACCTTGTTATAAAAGTCTGTAGTTGATGCCCCACTGTGTTAACCTTGTTATAAAAGTATGTAGTTGATGCCCCACTGTGTTAACCTTGTTATAAAAGTCTGTAGTTGATGCCCCACTGTGTTAACCTTGTTATACAAGTCTGTAGTTGATGCCCCACTGTGTTAACCTTGTTATAAAAGTCTGTAGTTGATGCCCCACTGTGTTAACCTTGTTATAAAAGTATGTAGTTGATGCCCCACTGTGTTAACCTTGTTATAAAAGTCTGTAGTTGATGCCCCACTGTGTTAACCTTGTTATAAAAGTCTGTAGTTGATGCCCCACTGTGTTAACCTTGTTATAAAAGTATGTAGTTGATGCCCCACTGTGTTAACCTTGTTATAAAAGTATGTAGTTGATGCCCCACTGTGTTAACCTTGTTATAAAAGTATGTAGTTGATGCCCCACTGTGTTAACCTTGTTATAAAAGTCTGTAGTTGATGCCCCACTGTGTTAACCTTGTTATAAAAGTCTGTAGTTGATGCCCCACTGTGTTAACCTTGTTATAAAAGTCTGTAGTTGATGCCCCACTGTGTTAACCTTGTTATAAAAGTATGTAGTTGATGCCCCACTGTGTTAACCTTGTTATAAAAGTCTTACAACCTCATAAGGATCGGCCCTTTAAAAAAACATTTGTTGCCTAAAATGACATACTCAAATCTAACTGCCTGTAGCTCAGGCCCTGAAGCAAATATATGCATATTATTGGTACCATTGGAAAGGAAACACTTTTAAGTTTGTGGAAATGTGAAAGGAATGTATGAGAATATAACACATTAGATCTGGTGAAAGATAATACAAAGAAAAAAACTTTTTTTGTACCATCGTCTTTAAAATGCAAGAGAAAGGCCATAATGTATTATTCCAGCCCTGTTGCAATTTAGATTTTGGACACTAGATGGCAGCAGTGTATGGGCTAAGTTTTAGGCTGATCCAATTAACGATTGCATTTTTGTTCAAAATTTGGTATCAAGACTGCCAAAATGTGCCTAATTTGTTTATTAATGACTTTTCATGTTCAAAACTGTGCACATTCCTAAAACAATAGCATAGTATTCTTTCACTGTCATAGCTACTGTAAATAAGACATTGGAGTTGGATTAACAAGAATTTAAGCTTTATGACAACTTGTTTTTTTATTTCCCCTTTATTTAACCAGGCAGGCCAGTTGATAACAAGTTCATTTACAACTGCGACCTGGCCAAGATAAAGCAAAGCAGTGCGATACAAACAACACAGAGTTACACATGGGATAAACAAACGTACAGTCAATGACAAAATATAAAAATCTATATACAGTTAGTGCAAATGTAGTAGGATTAGGGAGGTAAGGCAATAAATAGGCCATAGTTGCAAAATAATTAACATTTTGCAAATAAACACTGGAGTGATAGATGTGCAGAAGATGATGTGCAAGTAGAGATACTGGGGTACAAAGGACCAAAATAAACAAAGCAATATGGGGATGATGTAGTTGGGTAGGCAATATCAGATACATTTGAAGTCGGAAGTTTACATACACTTAGTTTGGAGTCATTAAAACTCATTTTTCAACCACTCCACAAATGTCTTGTTAACAACTATAGTTTTGGCAAGTCGGTTAGGACATCTACTTTGTGCATGACACAAGTAATTTTTACAAACAATGTATCACAATTCCAGTGGGTCAGAAGTTTACATACACTAAGTTGACTGTGCCTTTAAACAGCTTGGAAAATTCAAGAAAATTATGTCATAGCTTTAGAAGCTTCTGATAGGCTAATTGACATCATTTGAGTCAATTGGAGGTGTACCTGTGGATGTATTTCAAGGCCTACCTTCAAACTCAGTGCCTCTTTGCTTGACATCATGGGAGATTCAAAAGAAATCAGCCAAGACTTCAGAAAAAAAGTAGACCTCCACAAGTCTGGTTCATCCTTGGAAGCAATTTCCAAACGCCTGAAGGTACCATGTTCATCTGTACAAACAATAGTACGCAATTATAAACACCATGGACCACGCAGCCGTCATACCGCTCAGGAAGGAGGCACGTTCTGTCTCCCAAAGATGACCGTACTTCGGTGCGAAATGTGCAAATCAATACCAGAACAGCAGCAAAGGACCTTGTGAAGATGCTGGAAGAAACAGGTACAAAATGATCTATAGCCACATTAAAACGCGTCCTATATCGACACAACCTGAAAGGCCACTCAGAAAGGAAGAAGCCACTGCTCCAAAACCTACATAAAAAGCCAGACTATGGTTTGCAACTGAAAATGGGGACAAAGATCTTGCTTTTAGGAGAAATGTTCTCTGGTCTGATGAAACAAAAATAGAACTGTTTGGTCATGATGACCATCTTTGTGTTTGGAGGAAAAAGGGGGCTTGCAAGCCAAAGAACACCATCCCAACAGTGAAGCACGGGGGGGAGCAGCATCATGTTGTGGGGGTGCTTTCCTGTAGGAGGGACTGGTGCACTTCATAAAATAGATGGCGTCATGAGAAAGGAAAATTAAGTTGCTATATTGAAGCAATGTCTCAAGACATCAGTCAGGAAGTTAAAGCTTGGTCGCAAAAGGTTCTTCCAAATGGACAATTACCCCAAGCATACAAAGGTATTGGAGTGGCCATCACAAAGCCCTGATCTCAATCCGATAGAACAATTGTGGGCAGAACTTAAAAAGCGTGTGTCGAGCAAAGAGGCCTACTAATTGAGTGTATGTAAACTTCTGACCCACTGGGAATGTGATGAAAGAAATAAAAGCTGAAATAAATCATTCTCTCTGCTATTATTCTGACATTTCACATACTTAAAATAAAGTGGTGATCCTAAATGACCTAAGACGGGGAATTTGTGCTAGGATTAGATGTCAGGAATTGTGGAAAAACTGAGTTTAAATGTATTTGGCTAAGGTGTATGTCAACTTCCGACTTCAGCTGTATGTCTATGTTCTGGGAAATGTTATTGTTCCTTACACCCACATGCTAATCGCATTAGCCTACGTTAGCTCAACAGTCCCGCAGGGGACCCACCGATCCTGAAGAAGTTTTTAATGACCGTGACTCTCTGCAGGCATAGATGGTGTTTTGACTTGTTAAATGAGCGTCTGCTAAATGACTTAAATGTAAATGTAAATGTTAAATGGCACCCAGACCTATTAGACAGTAGACAGTTGGGCTGTACAGTACCTAGGTCTGGGGAAGGCTGTGGTCAGGGTCGGGGCTTTGGACACACAGACAGGAAATCTTCAACAGGAAGGAGCAGTTGCAGGGTTGAGCCCCAAAAAAAGTCAACTGAGATTTCTGTCAGAAATACTTCACAGAAAAATGGTAGACCCCATATCTTCAAAACGTGACTTAAGAATCTACCCTCAGGTTATAATTTAAAAATAAAATTTGACTAGTTGACCTCCCATCCAAACTACTGTCACAAATTACAAGCTATTTACGAAAGGTACTCTAAATCCAACTCTTTCTTGCAACCGGAATCTGCTCCATGAGTCTTGCCAAGCAATCTCCAAAATGCCAAATATTTAGCAATTGCCTCTGCCTCACAATGCGTGACTGTCCTGTAAACTTATAGATCTCAGTAGTGCCTCCACAGAGGGAGCCAAATCCTTTTACACTATGATCTCTGTGCATGAACATGAGTGAGCAGGAGAAAATTTAAATCAGCAAACAGTTGAGCCATAAAGCTTCGACTACCAACTACAGCACAAACCAAGAACTTGAAAATGACCCATCTGAATAATATTATAGCGTATTAGTTATATGCCCAGGTACCATTTTTTGGTGTGTGATTATTTAGTGATAAATGTATTCAGTAGACTGATCTAATATGAATGCAGTAGAATGATAGAATGTGAATGTAAAAAGAGGACAGTCTAATTTATAGAAGCACAAACAGACAAATCAGTCAGGTACTGGATGTACAGGAGCACAACAGAATTGATTTAGAATTTATCTAGGATGAGACACGACGAAACAGAGCTACCCAGTGTCCTGAAGTGCACACACACACAACAAAAATATAAAACACAACATATAGTGTTGGTTCCATGTTTCATGAGCTGGAAAAAAATCCCATAAATGTTCCATACGCACAAGAAGCATATTTCTCTCAAATTTCGTCCACAAACTTCTTTACATCCCTGTTAGTGAGCATTTCTCCTTTGCCAAGATAATCCATCCACCTGACGGGTGTGGCATATTAAGAAGCTGATTAAACAGCATGATCATTACACACAACATAATGCCACAGATGTCTGTGGAGCTTGCAATTGGCATGCGGACTGCTGGAATGTCCACAAGAGCTGTTGCCAGAGAACTGATTGTTCATTTCTCTACCATACGTTGCCTCCAACGTTTTAGGGAATTTGGCAGTACGTCCAACCGGCCTCACAACCGTAGACCACATATATGGTGTTATGTGGGGAAGTAGTTTGCCGATGTCAACATTGCGAATAAAATGTCACATGGTGATTGTGGGGTTATGGTATGGGCAGGTATAAGTTACGAAGCGTGAACACAATTGCATTTTATGGAAGGGAATTTGAATGCTGAGAATGCATACCGTGACGAGATCCAAGGCCCATTGTCGTGCCATTCATCTGCCGCCCTCACCTCATGTTTTAGCATGATAATGAACGGCCCCATGTCGCAAGGATCTGTACACAATTCCTGGAAGCTGAAAATGTCCCAGTTCGTCCATGGCCTGCATACTCACCAAACATGTCATCCATTGAGCATGTTTGGGATGCTCTGGATCGTTGTGTATGAAAGTGTGTTACAGTTCCCGCCAATATCCAGCAACTTCGCACAACCATTGAACATTGGGACAATATTCCACAGGCCACAATAAACCGCCTGATCAACTCTATGTGAAAGAGATGTGCCACGCTGAGAGACAAAAGTTGGTCACACCTAGAATTGCACATTTTGGGGAATATTCAGGAGATGGAAACTTTCCGTGGGAATTAACGGAAATATATGAAAAATAATATTAATACCATTTAAATGTAGATACTTTTTGCATTGGATAGATTTACCATATCATATGGAGACAGAAACATAAACCCTTTACCTTCTCATAAGTAGATATAATTGCAAACGATTAAATCCTTCCAATATAATTTTTTTTAAACAATTTAGTTACGAATTGAAATGTAATTAAATGAGTTGACTCTTTACATGGGATGACTTCACTGAACAAAAGGTAATATTGAATGATCCCCAATGATCCATCGCATCTCCCAAAAACATTGAACATACATCTGTAAAATTATAGTCTAGAAACTAAAGATTTGGTTGTCTTCCTCTCAGGCTTCCATGTCTTCTCCCTGGACCTCCTCAATGTCCACCTTTTCAACATCAGACTCTGAGACCTCATCTTCACTGTCACTTTCCAACCTTGTTGAGGATGGCTCGTTGTCAGGCTCAAAGAGCCTCAAATTTGCCCAGATGGCCACCAATTTTTTAACCCTTGTATTGGTCAGCCTGTTTGCGTGTGTTCAGCCTGTTGTGTGTTCCCAAACAAGGATCAGTTGTGCTCTGAGGCAGCTGATGTTGGTGGGATTTGGAGGATGATGGAGGCAACAGGGGAAAGAGCCTCAGATCCGCAAAGTCCCTTCCACCAGGTGGCTGATGAGATATGTTGGCACGACTGCCATATTCCATCTCCATCCCAAAGCCCTTGCTTGGAAGTGTACTTCGCCAGACTACCAAGAACCTTGCCCTCATCCAGGCCAAGGTGGCGAGACACGGTAGTGATGACACCATAGGCCTTGTTGATCTCTGCATCAGACAGGATGCTCTTGCTAGCATGCTTGGGGTCCAACATGTACGCTGCAGTGTTTATGGGCTTCAGGCAGAAGTATTCACGCTTTTTGATGTATTTCAGAACGGCAGTTTCCTCTGCTTGGAGCAACAGTGGGCAGGGCAGTACGGATTTCTTCTCTTACATCTGCAAGCAGTCTGAACATCAGACAGGATGGTATTGTCTCCCTCAATCCGTGCAATGGCTACTGCTATAGGTTTCAAGAGTTTCAGGCTGCTTACCACTCTCTCCCAAAATACATCATCCAGGATGATCCTCTTGATGGGGCTGTCCATATCGGCAGACTGTGATATGGTCATTTCTTGAAGAGACTCCTTCCCCTCCAGGAGACTGTCAAACATGTTGACAACAACGTGTTGCTGGGCAGCTTCAATGTGGTGCTCTTATTCTTCTCACTTTACTTGGTGAGGTAGATTGCTTCTATAACTTGATGACCATTCACATAATTAACCATTTCATTGGCATTTTCTTGTAGAGTGTATCCATTGTTTTCAGTGCCATGATGTTCTTGAGGAGCAGATTCAATTCATGAGCAGCACAGTCAATGGGTGTGATGTGTCGCTAGGATTCCTCCACTTTAGACCAAGCAGCCTTCTTGTTCGCAGCATTGTCTGTCACCAGTGCAAATACCTTTTGTGGTCCAAGGTTATTGAAGCCTGCCTTCAGCTCATCTGCAATGTAGAGACCGGTGTGTCTGTTGTCCCTTGTATCTGTGCCCTTGTAGAATACTGGTTGAGGGGTGGAGTTGATATAGTTCGTTATTCTTTGCCCACGATCATTCGACCACCCATCAAAGATGATTGCAAAACAGTCTGCTTTCTCTATGATTTGCTTGACCTTCACTTGAACTCTGTTGAACTTTGCATCCAGCAAATGAGTACATAAAGCATGTCTGGTTGGAGGGGTGTATGCTGGGTGAAGAACATTCAGAAATCTCTTCCAATACACATTGCCTGTGAGCATCAGAGGTGAGCCAGTTGCATACACAGCTCGAGCAAGACATTCATCAGCAAATAGAAAGGAGTTCTATTTTAGCACTTGGCATCGCAGATGCTCGTTGGCGAGCGCGAGCAATGTGGGTGCAATGATTGGTTAACGTGAATTTCTACATTTATTTTGTGGCGCTTGCGCACGCGACGTGTCCGGTCTGGTCAGCATGTAACTCAGTAAAATCGGCCTTCGGCAAATCTGACCATGAATCCATTTTGTTGCTCCCAGCATTTAGACAGAAACTAAAACAGGAAACGCCCGTGCTCATGGTCAATACAACGCTGGTCTGACCAATCAGATTCCACGCTTCAAGATTGCTTCGATCACGTGGACTGGGATATGTTCTGGATAGCCTCAGACAACAACATTGATATATACGCTGACTCCGTGACCGAGTTTATTAGCAAGTGCATCAGAGATGCCATATGACTATTACAACTTTCCCTAACCAGAAACCGTGGATTAATGGCAGCATTCGGGCAAAACTGAAAGCGCGAACAACCACTTTTAATCATGGCAAGGCGACTGGAAACATGACCGAATACAAACAGTGCAGCTATTCCCTCCGCAAGGCATTCAAACAAGCACAGCATCAGTATAGAGACAAAGTAGTTGCAATTCAACGGCTCAAACACGAGACGTATGTGACAGGGTCTACAGTCAATCACGGATTACAAAAAGAAAACCATCCCCGTTGCGGACATCGACGTCTTGCTCCCAGACAAATTAAATAACTTTGCTTGCTTTGAGAATAATACAGTGCCACTGACACGGCTCGCTACCAAAGCCTGTGGGCTCTCCTTCTCCGTGGCCAACGTGAGTAAAACATTTAAACGTGTTAACCCTCGCAGGGCTGCCGGCCCAGACGCCATCCCTATCCGCGTCCTCGGAGCATGCGCAGACCAGCTGGCTGGTGTGTTTACGGACATATTCAACCAATCCCTATCACAGTCTGTTGTCCCCACATGCTTCAAGATGGCCACCATTGTCCCTGTTCCCAAGAAAGCTACGGTATCTGAACTAAATGACTATCGCCCCATTGCACTCACTTCTGTCATCATGAAGTGCTTTGAGAGACTAGTCAAGGATCATATCACCTCCACCCTACCCGATACCCAAGACCCACTCCAATTTGCTTACCGCCCCAATAGGTCCACTGACGATGCAATCACCATCACACTGCCCTATCCCATCTGGACAGGAGGAATACCTATGTAATACCTATGTATAGTTCATTGACTACAGCTCAGCATTTAACACAATAGTACCCTCCAAACTTGTCATTAAGCTCGAGACCCTGGGACTCGATCCGCCCTGTGCAACTATGTCCTGGACTTTGATGGGCCGCCCCCAGGTGGTGAAGGTAGGAAACAACTTCTCCACCCTGCTGAGCCTCAACACAAGAGTGCGTTCTCAGCCCTCTCCTGTTCTCCCTGTTCACCCATGACTGCGTGGCCATGCGCGCTTCCAACTCAATCATCAATTCTGCAGACAACACTACAGTGGTAGGCCTGATTACCAAAAACGACGAGACGGCCTACAGGGAGGAGGTGAGGGCCCTCGGAGTGTGGTGTCAGGAAAATAACCTCTCACTCAACATCAACAAAACAAAGAAGATGATCGTGGACGACAGGAAACAGCAGCGGGATCACACTGTATTCTATACCATCTACTGCATCTTGCCTATGACACACGCCATCGCTCATCCATATATTTATATTTCTATGCATCCCATTACATTTGTGTGTATAAGGTAGTTGTTGTGAATTTGTCAAGATTACTTGTTAGATATTACTGCATAGTTGGAACTAGAAGCACAAGCATTTCGCTACACTCGCATTAACATCTGCTAACCATGTGTATGTGACCAATAAAATTGTATTTGATTTGAGGAGGTCATCCAGGCGATCCTGCTCCTCCTGCACCCCTCACCAATTGTCATGTATCACATAGTAGTGAAAACAATCCATCATCAGATCGTAGTTATTTTCAATCAGGCCCCTATGTCTGAGTCAAAGAAATATTTATTTTTCCCAGTGGGGTAAAAAAAACACACGTAACATGGGACTTGTCCAAATCTATGTGACAGTCTGACACTGCACTTGGACCAACATGAACATTGACATATCTCAATGTTTTTCTTCACAAAGTCTTGTTTCTTTTTGTCCCTGGGAATTGGACTGGCTGCCTTGTGACTCATCTGCCCTCTCTTCGTGACCCACTTCAGCCAAGTCTGCTGCTGTGTGGGAGTTGAGTTCATGCATTGTTTGGATTCCAGCAGGTAAACATGGCATACAGAAGCCTAAACTCAGAGTTTAAGAACCATTCGCGAGCTCTGTCTAGTATCATCCCGAGATGTTTAGGAGAGACATTGTCAACAATCTAAGCAATAATTCAGAATTTGCATATATCAATTAAACCTGATGCATGTTTTTTTCTAGACCACTGAAATACATGCAATTTGAAAAAGAGCCCACTGGACAATGTTCATGACTCTCTAACTATGACTTTAAGTGACATGTCATCCACCAAACAGCAAATTCAAAAGAATATGGGAAAGTTGTTCATGGACAGTTTAATGGGAAACCGGTTGCCTATGTGGTGTTTTCAGAAATCAAAGAACCAAGAAAAAACAGAATACAGTGAAAGTACAAAGCAGTTACATTGTTTCGTAGGGTTATATTGCCATCTAGTGTAGAATAATACAACTGCATTGTACGACTAACATTGTTACAGGAGTAGTTAGTATAAATTGGCCTACATAGGACAACTAGTCAGTTGTACAACTGAATGCCTTCAACTGAAATGTGTCTTCCGCATTTAACCCTCTGAATCAGAGAGGTGCGGGGGGCTGCCTTAATCGACATCCACGTCTTTGGGTTATGAGCAAATTAATTATGCAAATTGTTACCATCTATAATTGTGTTCCAGCATATTTAAACAAATTCACTTTCCTCCACTTGTGTTGTGTCTCATACTTTTTGTCAGGCACTTGAGTCACAAACACAGGAACAAAGTCCACTTCTTCACTGGATCCATGAACTAGGGTGAATGAAAATGTATTATTAAAACATAGCCTGCATATGAATAACAAATTACCATATTCAAATTCTGAGTCTGAATCTACGTAAGGTTATCAATTTGCTGTGCCATATCCCATGCAAAAGAAAGCTGATGATTTATAACACCATTTTCCAAGTTCTTTAGTTTATCATGGAATCGTAATTTGGCATGTGAGTACTATGACTCACATTGTCCTCAAAGCTCCAGTCAATGTGCATTGTAGACAGTATCCACACTGATCAGCATTCTGAAATGATACTATTTGACTTACTACTGGAAGGAGCCAGGACCAAAAATATCCTTGTATTTTCTGCTTCATCTGCACATTCTGAATATATGTTGGGTTTTAGCTGCTGCACAAAAATTGGTAGAAAATATCCTTCAGCATATACACATTCTCACATCAGAATCGCCTTCATTTGTCAAGTACATTTACACACTTTGAATTTTACTTGGTGATATGGTGCTGCATTAACTTCTGTGTACTCTCCGTATCCTTGTGCTTACCAATAGTTCCTTCCATAGTTGATAGAACTCCTTGAAGATCCTTGAAGCCAGGATTTTGTCAAGTACTTAAAATGTCTTAATGTCCTTCTGGACTTCTGGATCTTCGTTCTCCTCATCAGATACATCTCCAATCAAGTGAACTGGAAATTCATACTGTCACAGGCCGGCTCATAGCCTGTGGCAAAAATGAGGGGACACGAACAACAGGTATAGGCCAATCAAAAAGGTTCTTTATTATAAACCAAAAACTATTAAGTTTAAACAAAGAAAAGGGAATGAGGTGTGAAAGTATCATAATGTAGGATGTATGTAAAGTGCAGGGATGCGTGCATCTGTGTGTGTGAATATGACTGAGTGAAAACTACGTAAAACTACAAAGGAACAAACAAAACAGGATCATACCTGGAGGAGCAGAGAGAGAGACAAGAGTGGTTTAGTGAAGCAGTTTAAATACCCTGAGCCCATGTGGCTCCAATCACTAACGACCCTCTGCCTGCAGGAGGAACCGCCCCTGCAATGCAGAGGGGCCGTGACACCCCCTTCATTAAAATGAGGGTCCCACCCTCAACCCAAATTTCGGCCCAACATATTCAAAACAATCCAAAGTTCCCCCAAATGAAAAAAAAGGATACCAGTCCCGGCACCTAGAAGTAGCCCCGTGTCCCCCAGCTGACTGTCCGCCCCTCAAACTCGGCAGCCCTGGTACCTGGGGAGCAATTTAAGAGGAAAGAGGCGCAGACAGCCCATAGGGGTCAGCAGAGAGAAGATACAAACTAGGTTAAAGGAGCACAGGACAGAGCATCAGCAATGATATTATCCTTACCACTAATGTGTCTAATATCAAGGTTGAATGGTTGCAAGAACAAAGTCCAACGCATCAGGCGCTGGTTGGGATCTTTAAAGATGAACAAACACAATTCGTTTTTTCACTATTCTTTACCACTTATTCCAATTTCAAAGTGATATAGAGTGCATTCGGAAAGTATTCAGACCCCTTAACTTTTTCCACATTGTTACGTTACAGCCATATTCTAAAATTGATTAAATTGTTTTTTCCCCTCATCAATCTACACAAAATACCACATATACAATTTAAAATTACAACTGAAATATCACATTTACATAGATATTAAGACCCTTTACTCAGTACTTTGTTGAAGCACCTTTGGCAGCGATTACAGCCTTGAGTCTTATTGGGTATGACACTACAAGCTTGGCACACATGTATTTGGGGAGTTTCTCCCCTTCTCTGCAGATCTTATCAAGATTTGTCAGGTTGGATGGGGAGCGTCACTGCACCATGCTGCCACCACCAAGCTTCACCGTAGGGATGGTGCCAGGTTTCCTCCAGACGTGATGCTTGGAATTCAGGTCAAAGAGTTCAATCTTGGTTTCTCATGGTCTGAGAGTCCTTTAGGTGCCTTTTGGCAAACTCCAGACGGACTGTCATGTGTATTTTATTGAGTAGTGGCTTCTGTCTGGCCACCCTATCATAAAGGCCTGATTGGTAGAGTACTGCAGAGATGGTGGTCGAATCTCCACAAAGGAACTCTGGAGCTCTGTCAGAGTGACCGTCTGGTTCTTGGTCACCTCCCTGACCAAGACTCTTCTCCCCAAATTGCTCAGTTTGGCTGGGCGGCCATTTCTAGGAAAAGCCTCGGTAGTTCCAAACTTTTTCCATTTAAGAATGAGGTAGGCCACTTTGTTCTCAGGGACCTTCAATGCGGTAGAAGTTTTTTGGTACACTTCCCCAGATCTGTGCCTCGACACAATCCTGTCTCAGAGGTCTACGGACAGTTCCTTCCACCTCATGGCTTGGTTTTTGCTCTGACATGCACTGTCAACTGTGGGACCTTATATAGACAGATATAGACAGGTGTGTGCCTTTCCAAATCATGTTCAATCAATTGAATTTACCACAAGTTGTAGAAACATCTCAAGGATGATCAATAGAAACAGGATGCACCTGAGCTCAAGCTTGATAAGTTTTTTTTTCGCCAGGGTCACATACAGCTGACATGTTGGTCATTGAAGTCCACAACCGAAGGGAAAAGGTGATAGAAAGAGAGCGCGAGAAGGAATACAACGTTACTGCAATGAAAGTGAACTTTGTTTACAAGTGATCAGGGGTGTATTCATTCTGATGATTCTGTTGAAACATGTTTCTTAAAAACGGAAGCAAACGGAACAAAACATACCTGAATTTGTCCAATAGAAACTCTTGTTTGCAACTGTTGGACTAATAATTACACCCTATATTAGCTAGATGCAGGTAAGTGTGCAAGGCGGTATTCAATGTGTCACTGTCTGTCAGCTCATATTTTTCTCTCGACCTGTGTGCACCTATGTTGTAAATGTTCATTCATAGGCTAGGTTGTAGCAACCTCATGATGTAGGGAATGTATCATGTAATAGCCTAAACCTGTAGTCCATGTTACATTGACCTGGGTGAATGGAATACTAATGGCAGTCATCCAATATGCTGTAATAGAAATAAGGCCATACTCATTAAAAATCATCCTCTCTCATCTTAAACGGCACTGACCGCCACTGGTAGATAGAGGCTATCTAGAGTTTAACTGGCCGTGGTAGCTACTACAGTAGCCGCTAGTAGTTCATTCATCAGTCGAGAAGAGATGAGACATTGACGAACGTAACATGTCAGTTACACTACTAACTCAACACTGAAAAAAAAAATATGTCAAGCAGCACTTAACTTGCCATCTAGCCCAGTCAACTAAAGAGTAGTCAGTTTCTGCTCTGCTTGTTTTTCCAACTCGAAGAAAAAGCGCAACACAGACAGCAGCCTCTGTTCATCTCTCCCGTGCTGGTACTACACGCCAGACTTTCAGAAGCTTTGCCTTCACAAAGCCTGTCCGCGCCGTCCGCGCCCTCTGTGGTGTCAGTGCGGTCCTAAATCCAGCTGGCTGAAATGGAAAACAGCCTACCCGCTCTGAGGCATCCGCATGGTCCTAAAGCATACAGTTGCCGCGTTTCGTATCACAATGCAATTATTCAACTGGGGGGAATAAACATGCAATATTCTCCACCATGCAACTTGTGCATGTAGATACGATAGCTACCTGCTTATTGTTGGGGACATCATCGCTCAGGACCACCAGGGACGTTGGGCTGGGGTGACAAACTCCTCCGAGATTTAATCTAAACTCCCTCTCATAATATCCATCGATGCCTTGCCCTTGACGCTCAGGTAACGTAACCCAAGATTAGAATACCGTCAGACAATTTTGCAAGACATTTGAGGTAATTAAACAACATGTCCTATTGTATTGTAACGACCCTGGGTTTATAACCGCGGAAATCGATTATGCCGCACGAGCATGCTTTTGCGGCACAGTCGATAGCGCGCCGGACCTCGGGCTCGAAGGTTCGAGACCTGCTCCCTGCTGTTTCATTACATTGGTGTCAGAAGTGATCGGACCTCGCATCCATGACAGTACGTGTGCTTGGCCGGTGAGCGCGTTCCTGTAAAACGTAGTCGCAAGCTAGCGCGAGGACGCGCTCTTTGAAAGGAGGGAGTAGTGTAACGACCCTTTGTTTATAAGCGCGGAAATCGACCCTCACGCACGAGCAAGCTTTTGCGGCACAGTCGATAGCGCGCCGGACCTCGGGCTAGAAGGTCGAGGGTTCGAGACCTGCTCCCTGCCTGTTTCATTACAGTATTGTACATGAAATTATACATATTAAGTCTACCTTATTGCAGCGATGAGGTAGCCGTGATAATGCTTTTTATTTTGGACTGGTATCTAAGGACGCACAAGACCCGGATGTGGTAACTATACAAAAGTTGTATCTTTATTGGTTAATTTTCTTTTCACAATAACATACTTCGATGGAAGAGACCAAATCGAGGCAGCTCAGCAGGTACAATTAATTCATTATTTATATGGCTCAGCCTAGCAGCAAAGCCGTTGCGAAGCTAGTCTAGCGGGGAGGCGATTAGCAGTCTCCCCTGACCGCGCATAGTTGATGCTTTTAGTGAGGGACAATTGCCGTTTTACAGAAACTGATTAGGCACACAGTGAGCGTGTACAGTAGAACAGGGTGGAGGAGGACCTGACTGTCCGTGTTGTTGTGTGGGTAAACGAAGAGATTAGCTGGCTAGGTATAGCTGACGTTGCTAACTACAAGCAAAGGTAACGATAATGGTTTATTGTTGTTAACATAGCTACTGTAGTTAGCGTTACGTGATTCACAGTTAGCTAGCGTTGTTATGCTGACGAGGTCTAGTGTGAGAAAGAACGTTATCGACAGTAGCAATCTAATGTTAACCAGCTGGTGTTCTCTACGTAACATTAATCAGCCGCTGCTAGCCAGGTATTGTGGTGTGTAGGTAGTAGGTAACGTCTATGTACTATATATATATATATATATATATATATACACACACAAAAGTATGTGGCCACCCCAACAAATTAGTGGATTCAGTTATTTCATTTTATACACCCGTTGCTGACAGGTGTATAAAATCGAGCACACAGCAATGCAATTTCCACAGACTAATATTGGCAGTAGAAGGGCCTTACTGAAGAACTGTGACTTTCAACGTGGCACCGTCATAGTATGCTACTTTTCCAACAAGTCAGTTCATAAAATTTCTGCCCTGCCCGTTCAACTGTAAGTGCCGTTATTGTGAAGTGGAAACGTATAGGAGTAACAACGCCCCAGTCGTGAAGTGGTAGGCCACACAAGCTCGCAGAACGGGACCAACGATTGCTGAAGAGCATAGCGCGTAAAACTCATATGTCCTTGGTTGCAACACTTCTACCGAGTTACTTCCAGAGGCTGTTTGGAACATCAGTCAGCACAAGAACTGTCTTCTGGAGCTTCATGAAATGGATTTCCATTGCCAAGCAACCACACAATAGCCTAAAATCACAATGCCAAGCGTCGGCTGGAGTGGTGTAAAGCTCGCCGCCATTGGACTCTGTGGAAACGTGTTCTCTGGCGTGATGAATCACGCTTCACCATCTGGCAGTCCGATGGAGGAATCTGGGTTTGGCTGATGCCAAAAGAATGCTACCTGCCCGACTTCATAGTGCCAACTGTGAAGTTTGGTGGAGGAGGAATGGTCTGGGGCTGTTTTTCATGGTTCGGGCTAGGCCCCTTAGTTCCAGTGACAGGACATCTCTTATACAATGACATTCTAGACAATGCTGTGCTTCCAACTTTGTGGCAACAGTTTGAGGATGGCCCTTTCCTGTTTCAGCATGACAATGCCCAGTGCACTAAGCGAGTTCCATACAGAAATTGTTGTCAAGATTGTGTGGAAGAACTGAACTGACCTGCACAGAGCCCTGAACTCAACCCCACCTAACGCCTTTGGGATTAATTGGAACGCCAACTGCGAGCCAGGCCTAATCGCCCGACATCAATAATGCTCTGGTGGCTGAATGGAAGGAAGTCCCCGCAGTAATTTTACAACATCTAGTGGAAAGCCTTTCCAGAAGAGTGGAGGCTGTTATAGCAGCAAAGGGGGGACCAACTCCACATACTTGTGGCCACATACTTTTGGTAATGTAGCTAATAGATTTCCTCTCTGCTATCTGGTTAGTATAAAGGTGCTATAAGCAGAAATTGCATGAATTCTAATAGTTCTCCTAAATGTGACAAAACAAACCACTGAGTGTAGAGAATTATTGTACCGTATTTTCAATAACCAAAAATATTTTATTTTCAGCTGTTTGAAGTTGATGTAAGTTGATGTAAGTAAAATATGCAAATATTAAACATAAGAAAGTGGAAGCACAGAAATGTTTTCCCGAGTAGCGCAGTGATCTAAGGCACTGCATTTCAGTGCTTGAGGCGTCACTATAGACACCCTGGTTTGATTCCAGGCTGTAGCACAACCGGCTGTGATTGGGAGTCCCATAGGGCGAGGCACAACTGCCGTCGTCCGGGTTTGGCCGGTGTAGGCCGTCATTGTAAATAAGAATTTGTTCTTAACTGACTTACCTAGTTAAATAAAGATTTTTTTTAAGTACTTTTATTTGGCCACAGAGCAGGTCTACTGCTTCTTAAACTTGTTTCAATGAGTATGACAGATCTATAACTCAGCTTTCTTTGAATTTGGTTGGTTTGCCCAAAAAGTTACTTGACTTTTGTTTTTAACTTGGTTTGGGAGGACATACCAAGACCGTAGTTACATTACCTAGTTAATTAGCTAGCTAGGTAGTTATCAAATAGGATGCTAGTATGAGTGTCTTTGGCCGTAACTTAACTACAGTCAGATCTTTTTTTGTTTAGCCTTTATTTAACTAGGTAAGTCAGTTAAGAACAAATGATTATTTGGCCTACCCCGTCCAAACCCTCCCCTAACCTGAACGATGCTGAGCCAATTGTGCGCCGCCCAATGGGACTCCTGATCACAGCCCGTTGTGATACAGCCAAGGATCGAACCAGGGTCTATTGTGCGCCACTTAGTTCTCATTGGACCCAAATAAAGGGTCAGTGCTATTCGGGATACTTGGAAAATCCCTTCCCTAAACTACAACCGTAACCATTTAAATGTCAACTTCAATGGGGATAGGGACGTCCCAAGGGTCCGTGATTGCATGGTCCCCAAACAAAGCATCTGCTCTTTCTTGATCTTGGGATATATGCATTAGACTCAGTAAAATGTGACTTTGCAGTTGCTAGTAAATAATAATTAGAACTTGGACAGGGTTGATTATTTGGGGGGTGGGCGACAACTCCGTTCAGTTGTCACTCATTAATTAATTCTGGTCTTCTATCCCTAGGTTGAGCTAAATCCCTCTGCAGTGGAAGTAAAATATGTGCAATGGAATGGTAGAGTCAATGTCAAAAGCCCTTGAGCTGCTCACCTCAGCTGACAAGCGGGCACTTTCACTGTTGCTCTTTCTGACTGTGCTATCCACGGGACAAGGGTCAGGTAAGAGATCTCTCGTCAGCAAAATCCCCCCCACACATCTCTGTTCCATACATTACTGTTATGCTGCTACAATTCCGCTTCTCTCTTTCAGTCTAATAATGCAGGATGTACATTAACCTACTGTATGTGGTAAATTATAACATCGGAATTGGGTTTATTTGAACAAACAACTGGCCAACACATGAGCTACACTCAATATTAAGGTGTCAAGTCCCCACATCCTCTCCCTCTCATAGCTGATGAGTAAAAGATGCTGGATGGAGTGAGTGAAGCTGTTGCTAGAAGTCCCACTCACCTCCCACTGCCTTTGTGACTCATTGATATTATATAAACCTCATAAAAACCACTTATAGCGAGGCCCTTAACAACAGTGTTTTAAACCCAAAATATAGCAGGGGGAAAAAACAACAGTATGCGCTAGCATCAATCATGACCTTTTGTCCCTCGTCAGGATGTGTGAGGCCATTCATGGTGCAGAACAGCTGGGTCAACCTGACAGAGACCAACAGGGGTTCCTTCCCTGTGGGCACGGTGCTCCAGTACAGCTGTGACCCAGGCTATCTGGCTGATGGGCCCAGCATCATCACATGCAACCCCCTGGGCCTCTGGACCTCAGACCCACCCCACTGCAAACGGAGTGACGGTGAGTGGCTCTCTACAATGTGGCCACCAGTATGACTCATTGTGAACAGGATTATGTATTTCCATTTGAACAACAAAGTTGATACCAAAATGTGGATAATGTAGGATTATAACTTTACAACATGATTGTGTTGTTTCTGACCAGCAGTGTGCCGGCCTCTGTTTGAGCCTGAGAATGGAGGGTACACCTGCCACCCGTCTCCCTGCCATCGGCTAGGCCAGGGCACTGTGATCGAGTACTTCTGTGATGAAGGCTTCATCCTGAAGGGAGACTACAAGTACAAATATCTTACCTGTCAGGATGGGGAGTGGGACGGCCCCATGCAAATGAGCTGTGTCAACCAAGGATGTGCGAGGCCGTTTATGGTCCAACATGGGTCAGTCAACCTGACAGAGACCAACGGGGCTTCCTTTCCTGTCGGCACGGTGCTCCAGTACAGCTGTGACCCAGGCTTCCTGGAGGATGGGCCCAACATCCTGACCTGCACCCTCCTGGGCCACTGGTCCTCAGACCCACCCCGCTGCATACACAGTGATAGTACTAATAGCTTTACTAAATACTCTGAATTCATTCCACACACACTAACATATTTGGAAGTCTAGAATATGTTTTGTGAACTCACGGATGATGGTTCTCTTGTTTCTTGTCAACAGTGTGTCTGCCTCCATTTGAGCCAGAGAATGGGGGTTACACCTGCCACCCGTCCCCCTGCCATAGACTGAACCATCGCACTGTGATCGAGTACTTCTGTGATGAAGGCTACATCCTGAAGGGAGACTACAAATACCTGACCTGTCAGGACGGGGAGTGGGACGGTCCCATGCAGATTAGCTGTCTCCTGGACCAAGGTTGGTCTTACTCTTCAGAGTTCAGTGTTAGGTAGCTTGAACTATTTGCTTTTTGTTGTATCAATCTGCAAGATGAAATTTACTAATATTATTGCTTTTTTCAAGCCTCAAGAGCGACTGCAAACCTGCACACATTTTGCGTACCATGCACGCAATTTGAGGTCAAAGTATGCTGGTACAATAAACTATTATAAAATGGGCACGTTGCGGTAGTAGGCATTGACGAGCAAGGAAACCTATGTTGCGGTAGTTCAGTGAGTGTCGCTGCTTGGATGGAAACAGACATGGCAGAGAGCTGTTCCGCTAATATGTCCTTCACAAAAGGTTATGTTAGACTGTTAAACATTAGTAGGCCTATGTTAATTAATCACTTCTTGATCTGTCCTCTTGATACAGTTGTATGTCGACAGTGGACTGCAAATGATGTGATAATAGTCTGTTCACCAATGACAAGGCATGTTGAATGAATGGTAGCCTAGTAGTCAAACTTGATGGATTAGGTCAGGGATGGAAATATGATGGGGGGGAGAACATTGAAACAAGTCTAAGAAGCGGTAGATCTGCTCTGTGGGCAATTCTTTATTTATTGTATACCTTTATTTAACTAGGCATGTCAGTTAACAACAAATGATTTACAATGACAACCTACACCGGCCAAACGCCGACGCCGCTGGGCCAATTGTGTGCCGTCCCATGGGACTCCCAATCGCGGCCGGTTGTGATACAGCCTGGATTTGAACCAGGGTGCCTGTAGTGACGCCTCTAGAACTGCGATGCAGTGCCTTGGACTGCTTTGCTGCTCAGGAGGCCTAGTTCAGTTGTGTCATATTCCAAATAACCTACAGTAAACTAGACTACTACATTGCATCCAGTAGTTGGAATTGTTCAGATTTTTCTCCCCTCCAAAAATTAAGTCAGTTAAATTTTCACTCAAATGTAACCTAGAAACATTTCATTGAGATGAAATTTCATCAATTTAATTTAGGATCAAACACAAGACTTCTGTGTTGGCTATGTTGTTTGATATAAAATCCTAGGGAGAGCCCTGTATGCATTTAAGCATATCTCTTCTAGTTAGCTATCGAGGAGCAGCCAATTACCAAGTACCATACCAGTCTAAAGCCTCACATTCCTACTTAGGCAGTCTTCTGTCAACATCATTAGGCAAAAAAAAGTTAATTGCTTATGATGTGAGCAGTGTGGGTGTCACACGTGCGCTGTCGTGGGGGCCGGCGGTGGCACCACCGTGCTGAATTGGTACTCCTAAATATTCTTCAAGTTTGGCAGGTCTGTGACACTGTTTGCACTTGGGCTGATTGCCTGATTCCCCTCTTCCAGACAGAGACCCTGCCCTGCCGTTGGGCATACCCACCCTGTCCATCGTGGCCTCCACTGCCAGCTCTGTAGCCCTCATCCTGCTGCTGGTGGTCCTGTTTGTCCTGCTGCAGCCAAAACTCAAGTCCTTCAACCACAGCCGGTGGGTGGCCTGAAACTACAGACATGCTTATTCAGCATCAGCTATGGTAGACTTATCCTAGCTATTTGTGTACTCCAGGGGTGTGCATGTCTCATAAAACTAGCTCATAAGTCTCTAACGTAATGAGTAATTAACAGTTTCACTCCTCTCTGGTCCCCCTCACAGCCGTGAGCAGGGGGTGTCAGGCCAGCCCGTGTCCATCATGGTGGAGGGGGTGCAGGTGGCCCTGCCCTCCTATGAGGAGGCGGTGTGTGGCGGAGGGGGTCTGAGTCTCAGCTCTGAGTCCCGGGTCCAAATAGTGCTGTCAGAGGGCCAGCAGGCTGCAGGGACGACCGAGCCGCTCATTGCACAGGCCAGGCCCTCCACCCTCTCCCAGCTCTCAGAGATGGCATTGGTTCACCCAGTACCACCATCCTTCACTTCTTCCCCTTCATACTCCTCCTGCTGGGGCCCGGAGCAGGCTGCTGCTGCAGCGCCTTCACCTTCACAGCGGAGGGACTCCACTGGCAGTGAGCAGCACAGTCTGCCCCTCCTCAACTCTGAGATGGACTACACTGACGGTAGGCCCCCTATCAACATGTCTCTCCAAACAGGCCTCTTCACACATGTATTGGTTGATAATGCCCATATATGCATACGGCGTATTGATGATGTCTCTTTGTTCCTGCAGATATGCCTTTGTTAAAGGAGGCCTGAATCATGCTGCAGCCACTTGGGCGTACATTAGAGACATCCAGGGTTGCTGTTGTGCGGCTGTGTTGAGTCAGAGGCATGTATGAAGCTCCCCACTGCAGCAGCTGCCAACACAAGACTACCCACCAGCCTCCTCCAGGGGCACTAAGTGAGGCCGTGTCATGCTCAGCAGAATGTTGCTTCTCCCCCATCCAGAGGAGGGCTCAGAGGGGTTTAACATGTACATAATGCTTAGCCATTTTCTAAGTGTCTGACACTTGTTCTTTTAACCATTGGCTTAGCACAGGGACGTAACTGTAAAAGAATGACCACCCTGTATGTTGGATGGTCTTCTGGAAAGCTCGATATGACATTTGAAAATTCTCTTTACAGCATTACATGTATTTTTTTTCAGTGGTTAAACACATTTTATGAGCTAATCATTGCACCCATCACCTATTTGTACCATGTCGACCTGTTTTTACATGATCACTGCAGAACATGCACAGCAGCATGTTAGGAATGATGCATGAAGACCACTGCAACTTAGATTGAACTGGTCATTCACACATACACAGATTTGACCATTTATGCTCGATAAGGTAAGTAAGAGTAACTTGTGATAATATTCTGAATGGGGTTCTTAATGGCACAACTAATTGATGTCACGTATCCATTCTGATCATAGTTTTGAGCGCAGTGTTTTTTTTTTTCATGCACTTATTAGATGATTTTGCTGAAGGCCAGTGTTCCCTAGGTTGAGGCACACCTCTCAGCTTATTGACATTGGGCTTAGTGTTTATATCCTCTTATTCATGTCAGTACACCTTTTCCCAGGTGGCCTTAGAGCTCCACTTCTATGCACAAAAAGCATTTGTATTGAGGTTCCTTCCTAAAAAAAAGGATTTTAAAATTGTCCATTTTCGCTCTTCACAGCTCCGTGATGTAACAAATTGGAGCATAGTTGGTGGTTCTTGGAGACCTGACAATGTTACACTTTATATTTATTTGTGGGTTTAAAATGATGCATTAAGTTAAGATGGGTAAACTAAATTGAGGATTTAGTATATTCATGTCCAGAATGCTGTTGATCAGCCATGGTTGCTTGGATGCTTCCACAATTCTTGAGAAAGCATATTAAGACGTGTCTTTTAACATTGCCACCTTGGTGGACTCATAAGGACATAATATAAGGAAGACTAAAGTTAATTGGGTTAACCATAGTTCAAAACAGATCATTATTGTTATGTACAGAAGCTTAGTGTCATGTCTTTTCAAATGGTTTCAGTTGCTTTGAGACTACACAATGCAATTGGTGTAAAGATAGTATTTTAATATTTGAAAAAAGGTTTGTTAATTTTACTCTGTAAATACCCTGTTTATAATTTTGAATAAATATAATTTGAGCTGTGCAAGGTTTTGTCCTTGTCAACTAATTCCATTCTTCAACAGTTCAACCTCTTTTTGTGGACATTCTGACAGCACTAGGTGGCATTGTAATGCACTTTATTTATAAAGAACCCACTTCTTGAAAATACATTTTGACATAGAGGCTTTTTTGTAATTAAACATCACAATTTTTGTTTTCATAAAACTGCAACAAAGATGGAGACCCTGTACAACTTTATGCTGCTTTTATGTCCTCTACAGAAATTACCCCATTGTCATTGTGTATTTGGTTAAAACCTTAATCTACATTATACATTTTTTTATATTTACTCTAAGTATAAAATACCTGGGCATAATTTATTGTCAAAATGCTAAATATTGGCAGTAGATAAAGTGTTTAAATTCATTATCTTCTCTAGAAATAAAAGCTTGTCAATATAAATACAGTTACTCCTTCTTTTCTCCAGTTAGTATCTAGTGGCTTAGACACTGCATTCCAACTACAGTATACAGTTGCATTGGTAAAATTGTGCTGCACATCGCCAGCTAGTTATGTTGCCCTAAAAACCCATACATTTGATGTCATTGAAGTGACTAAGCGATGACCATATTAGACTACCATCTTCTGTTCTCAACACATCCTGATTGTCTGAGGTGTCCCCCTCCATTCCAATGCTGTGGTCTTGGTTCCTGTCCTGGGCCTGTTCAGTTTGGTCCGCTGTCCTCCTGTGGCCGCTCCATCTCTATGGGCCTCTCCCATATGGGACCTATAGAACCTTCACTTCCTCTATTTTACCGGCCACTGTCATGTATACAGGCTTTGCTATGGGAGAGAAAAATAGATTTCTTTAGAAAGATTGCCTATATTTTCTCAAACAGTCTGGCGCACTGTAACAACAGCAGGGGTAAGGGGACAGTACATTCTCTGAGCCACGCTACCCTAGTGTTACCCAGGCAGCTGTGACACTTACCCTCAGCTGGTGGCTCGAAGCTTTGGTAACATCTGAAGAGGATGATGAAAAGCAGCGCCTCGCCTCCCTGGAATAGGATGTAGATTAGCGGGAACAGATACAGGGGGCCAATAACCTCCGGGGGAAATGCCACTTTCAAGATGGTGGAACACAGCTGGATGTTTTGACAGCCTGTCTCCATAGAAATAGTCCTTCTGCATCTGAGAAAATATTTGTTACATGGTTTGCTCAACTGTATATTATTATTGATAGCTGTGAATGGATGCATACCCCTTGGCCCAGTCTATCCTTGAACCGATGAATACAGCAGTGCACTTACTGATGATTGACTTTGAAGATGGTGGACATGAGGTATCCCAGCAGGTAGCCTGTCAGGGGCATCAGTGCAGCCACGGCCATGAGTTGGGGTGAGAGAAGCACCCGCACTGTTCCCCCAATGGAGATGCCTGACATGACACCAATGGCCACAGTGGCAATTAGTAAGATGCTTAGACCAACCTGTGGAGTAAAAGCTCTGTCAAATCAAACATGCTTTTACAGAGGATGTTAATTCATGTCCTTTCGTAAATAGAAAATGCTATATGAATGAACTTGGATTAGAAACACTATTTTATATACCTTAAGATGTGTCACTTTGTTGACCAAAAATACAGGATCTGGAGTCAAGCTCACCTTGATGATGATCTGAGAGTACTGTGGTACCCGGTGGTTGATGGCTATGCCAATGGCACAGGGCACTAGGGTCATGATGAGAGTTATGGTGATGCCAGTGTAAGGCACAGCGTTTTCCAAATTATTGAAGCCATGGCAATATAGGAAGAGCAGCAGAGGCATCATACCCAGGGCCAAAACAGTAGAACATGTGGTCATTACAATGCTGTAGGATATAAAGAGAAGGGGAGGTTGAAACTTTTGTAATTTCCATTCAATTTTCAATTTTAACTGAGTTTTGGTGATATCCTTGCCAAATCTTAACAATAGAACATGTGTTAACTTTAGTTTAGCATTCAATTGTGAAACAATTGTATAAATGTTTTTGTCCAACATTTTTGTCCAACATGTCCTGCCTAATAATTTTTCTAAATAAAAAAAACCTTCAGATCAAAATGTCAACGAGTTCACCTTAGGTTCATGTCACCCTTCAGGGCCAGGGCGAAGATGTTGGAGAGGTTTCCCCCCGGACAGCAGCCACAGATTAGCACGGTCACAGCCTCGATGGCGCCCAGCTGGAAGATTTTGGCCAGGCTGAAGGCAGTGAGAGGCATGATACCAAACTGGGCCACCACTGCGATGGCCACCCCTTTGGGCTTCAGGATATGGGCCTTGATCTTGGAGATCTCCATGGTGCAGCCCAGGGACACCATGGTGATGAAGAGGCTGATGATGGTGATGCCACTGATGGCCATGCTCATAACCGGGGAGAAGGGGGACTGGAAGCCAGTGGTGACATTATGAGGCGTGATGTTGTAGGTGTTGCTGCCATTCCAAGCTGTCTCATAGCCATCTCGGTACTGTCCCTTTGTCTGGTTCATGGTACCATTCATCCCAAAGCTGTTTGTTTACTTTATATTTAATGAGACACCGAACATGAAAAAAAATGAAGAAACATATCTATGTCAAATGGAGAGCAAATGGTTCAGTGTTGTCTCTTGGACTTGACCAACTGGAGAGTCACAACTCCTCCTATCCACTCTATTACACTTCAGTCTTGTGATCTAAATTTTGAATGGTGTCTACTCTCGACTTCCATCATGAGTATTACTATTTTTACAATGAGACAGTTTGGTACTAGCTACGTTACTCAATGACACCACACAATTCATATATTTGATGAGACTTGAACAATGCAATCTATAAATGTATTTTGCTACCAGGCAACATTTCACCTCAGAAGATGAATCAAATCTATCTATCCTGCAGTGTTGAATGACTCCGTAGCTATGCTGATGATGACACACCAGTCTAGAGAGTTAATACACTACTCTATAAATGTATACCATCATCACTCAGTTCTGACAGCGGTTAGTAAATACTTTCTTAATGCTATTTTTCTTAAAATTGCATTGTTGGCTAAGGGCTTGTAAGTAAGCATTTCACTGTAAGGTCTACTACACCTGTTGTATTCGGTGCATGTGACAAGTAAAATGTGATTTTATTTGAGTATTAGCCTTTGATGTTGCTCAGAGAGATATTCTCCTTGTGACTTTCAGCTGCTACAGAAGCTGAATCGATAAGGGACAAATGATTGTTCAAAGAATATCTCCCTTTCCTATATGTGACTAAAGAGCAAACATACATTTTAGCACAATTAATTGGATAAGTGCGATTTGTTTGTCTACATGGTTTGCTATCCTAATGCGGTTCCCTAGGCACCCACTGAAAGGCTATTCATCAACCCATGCTATTCAGACAGCAACAAACAGGCACAGTGCCCCAAAGAATAGAGTGCAGTGGGGTGCCCAATCATACACGGTTTCCAAGAGGCCTCAAGTAGGGCGAATTTAGTAATTTCTTACAAGTGTCTCAGAACACGTCTTTAATGAAAATATCAGGACCCGAAAGGATATTTTTTACAAAACAGAGTGTAGAAATACACTAAGCATACCAAACATTAGAACCCCCCCCCCCCTTTTTGCACTCAGAACAGCCTCAATTCGTCGGGGCATGGACTGTACAAGGTTCAAAATTGTTCCACAGGGATACTAGGCCATGTTGTCTACAATGCTTCCCACAGTTGTGTCAAGTTGGCTGGATATCCTTTGGGTGGTGGACCGTTCTTGATACTCATGGGAAACTGTTGAGCGTGAAAAACCCAGCAGTGTTGCAGTTCTTGACATAAACCGGCACTTAAATCTGTTGTTTTATTAACCCTCTGAATGGCACACATGCATAATCCATGTCTCAATTGTCTCAAGGCTTAATTAGGTTTTATTATTGGTATTTTTTTCTTGCCCTTACTCATTAGTATTTATTTGCATGTAATGAGATAAACTAAATCTAGATCTGCTTTATGTGTAAATTAGATTACTTTCATGCAGGTCGTGTCTGTGTTTTAAACGTATGAGTCCTGAAGTTTCACTGTAGTTTAACTAGTTATTACATTGTTATTAAAGTCCAATTGATAAAAAATATAAATAAAGTAGATAACAATCCCAGATTATAATGCAAGTAGTAAAGAATTTTCATGACACCTCAAGGCACTGTGATTATTTTTAAAGTATTTTCTTACCTTCATTGTGTGCAGTTTTGTGATGTTCAAGTCTCTGGTCCGCTGAGTGCTTTCTCTCTCTTCTCTCTCTCTCTCTTACTCCCGTCTCTAGCACACACACTTTACCCATCCGTCCTCACATTCTTCTATCTAACCCCATAGCTCTCTATCTAGAACCCCCTGTCACATGGCATTATGGTCACATGTTAGGGGGGCTAACTCCTGCGCAACAGGCTACATCTTCAAATTCATAACAATCATCACATTTCTGTACTCTTTGCCCTCTTACATCCTGGACATATCCAACTGAATATGTTTGTATATGACAGGGGGGTGTTCATGAGACAAAGGAATGCATGTATTTCTTCCCAATTCAACTTTCTTAGCAGAATTGACACAATTGTCACCTAAAAACAGCTTGTTAGATATCCATTGTTAATGATGATGTCAACACTCTTATAAAATGTTTCAGGGCTCTAGAGCTAACATTCAGTACAGCTGAAGATAAGCTGATCACAATACTGTACTAATAAGTTCCAGTAAATGCTCATCCACACCTGCTAATATGAGATGCCAGCTCTGTCCCTTATTTGGCTGTATTTCTATTAGACTTGAGTACCGTGGGAAAGCCCTGTTTAGCATCAATGGGTCAGATTGTGTGGACAAAGTGTAATTGTTGCCAGAGCACTTCAGGAGGATTTTTTCTACTTGGCATTCATGCACATGGAACAAGTATCAATTAATATTACACAACCAGGCTGAAAGTTCAATGCCTTCGCCTGGCAAAGTTGCCAGTCCTTTCAGTGGAGCCCCTCCTCACTTTATGCCATCCTTGGCAACTTGGGACCTTCCAGTCACTACTCACACAACTGGGCCAGAGATGTCAAATAAGGCTGAGTTGTTGATTTTGTAAACAGTGTTTTACGGATTAGTTCAAATAAATGTACTTAGAGCATGTACTGACCAGCTTGCAAGTGTCTTCACTGACATTGTCAACCTCTCCCAGGGGCTATGGTGGTCTGCTTAGTTCCCTCCTGTACTCCCTGTTCACACACGACTGCATGGCCACCACGACTCCAACGCCATCATTCATTTGCAGAAGATACAACGGTGGTAGGCCTGATCACAGACGACAAGGAGACAGCCTATAGGGGGGAGGTCAGAGACCTGGCAGTCTGGTGCCAGGACAACAAACTCTCCCTCAACATCAACAAGACAAAAGAGCTGATCGAGGACTACAGGAAACAGAGGGCCGAGCACGCCCCCATTCACATCGACGCCTATAGTGGAGCGGCTCGAGAGCTTCAAGTTCCTCTGTTTCCACATCACTAAGGGTCTATCATTGTTCAAACACACTAACACAATAGTGAAGAGGGCACAACAATGCCTCTTTCCTCTCAGGTGGCTGAAAAGATTTGGCATGGCATGATCCTCAAAAAGTTCTACAGTTGCAGCATTGAACGCATCTTGACTGGCTGCATCACTGCTTGGTATGGCAGCTGCTTAGCATCCGACCGCAAGGCGCTACAGAGGGTAGAGCGAATGGCCCAATACATCACTGGGGCCGAGCTCCCTGCCATCCAGGACCTCTATACCAGGCGGTGTCAGAGGAAGGCCCTAAAAATGCTCAAAGACTCAAGCCACCAAAGTCATAGACTGTTTTCTCTGCTACCGCACAGCAAGCAGTACCGATGCACCAAGTCTGGAACCAACAGGACCCTGAACAGCTTCTACCCCCAAGCCATAAGACTGCTAAATAGTTAGTTATCCAAAGGGCTACCCGAACTATCTGCATTGACCATTTTCGCACTTACATTTTTGACTCATCACATAGGGTGCAGCTATGGGAAATGATGTAAATATATCACTAGCCACTTTAAACAATGCTACCTTATATAATGTTACTTACCCTACAATATTCATCTCATATGCATACGTATATACTGTACTCTATATCATCGACTGCATCCTTATGTAATACATGTATCACTAGCCACTTTAACTATGCCACTTTGTTTACTTTGTCTACATACTCATCTCATATGTATATACTGTACTCGATACCATCTACTGTATGCTGCCCTGTACCATCACTCATTCATATATCCTTATGTACATATTCTTTATCCCCTTATACTGTGTATAAGACAGTAGTTTTGGAATTGTTAGTTAGATTACTTGTTGGTTATCACTGCATTGTCGGAACTAGAAGCACAAGCATTTCGCTACACTCGCATTAACATCTGCTAACCATGTGTATGTGACAAATAAAATTGGATTTGATTTGATTTATTTACCATCTGTCACTTTATTCCTAGTTATATGTATATATCTACCTTAATTACCTTGTACCCCTGCACAACGACTCAGTATTGGAACCTCTTGTATATAACCAAGTTATCGTTCCTCATTGTGTATCTATTATTATGTGTTTTACTTTTCTATTATTTCCCTATTTGCTTTCTCTCTGCATTGTTGGGAAGTAAGCATTTCACTGTTAGTCCACACCTGTTGTGTGTTACAAATACCAGATATGCATTCTGATTAAACATTTCACTGGAAAAAATGTATGTATGTGATACTATGCTTTGCACGCCATGACAGAGCTTGAAGAAGAAAAAAAAATCTATTTTCAAACCGAACCTGTGCTTTTCTTACTTGCTCACATTCCAGTGTTACAAAAATGTCCTGTGATCCCTTTCGCTGTAGTGGTTGTGGAGCTTAGGCTCACTGGGTGCACACAGCACCTCAGGAAACCAGCATTTACTGAAGTAGGCAGGCAGTTCATGAGACCTGTGTCCACAGGCAGTCCCCAAATATGTGCACTGTTGGATAGTGTTTTACCACATCAAGTGAGCTATGTGTGGGTAAACTTATGCTTTGTAGTTCTTTGGGAAGTTGTAGCTATTTGAGAAATACATTACTTTGACATTTACTCTTTATATATGTAGTGGGTAATATTTAACATATTTATTATATATGCTGTATTATATATACTTCACATGTGACTCGTAATAAGACTAAGCAATTAGCCTATTCAAATGTTTATCTTTATTTGACTCCGTTTAACATTATACAAGGCATAAGCTTAAGTTGCAAAGCATTAACAAGCATTACAAGGCATTATTCAAAGCATGGTCAGAGAGAAAAAGAGAGACAAAGAAACCATGGTTGTGCCATGGCCCATAGCTCATGGGCGAGGGAGAGAGAAAGAAAGAGTGTAGGTAATGTATTTCACCAGTGCAACATATGAGAAAGAGACAATGAATCTAAGACAATTTATAACATCTGAGTTGTTTGGAATCAAAATCTGAGTTGTTGACCAATATTTTTACTGTATAGTTAACCTCTAATCAGATATCAGACCGACAGACCTGTAAAGACAACAGAACCTTTGCTTCGCAGATCTGTGAAAATGGGGGTTGGAGATCAAGACAGAGAATGCTGAATTCCTAAGACAACACAGAGGAAATAGTTGCATATAGTTGATAAGAAAAGTCACATCGGGGCTGCCCTACATATATACAGTATATTGATCAAGAAATATCTGAGGATTCTTTGGAGGAGAGGGGGAAATACGCCAATGGTTGTATGTTGGCCATTGTGTCATGGAAACGGCTGTGAGGGTTGAGGGTAGCATATGGTGTGGCTGGTGATGAATATGACATTAGAAAGAGCTACAGAAGTACAGAAAGTGAAAGTGCTGGTTGTTTTATGGACACTAATTAAGTAAACAGGATGCAAGTTGCCTAGTTGGATTTAGTCTGGCCCTCGGTCTCTGGTAGTGCCTCCTTTGGATATTTATCATTTGACAGTGTCATTATCTTTACTGCTAAAGAATTGGTGTCTAACATAACTTGTACAATAAGCACCGTCGAGTGTTTGTATCATCGACTGTAAGATCATCCATCAACCATCAGAGGATCACATAATTGCAGAATGTCAGATGGTTGGTAAAATGTATGTTTACTTATCTGATTGATTAGGTGAACACCAAACATAATCCCTTTTATGAATTATAGCCTGTTTTCTGTGTGTTTTTGTTTTACAGTACATATACAAAAGCCAATTGTGCAGTTATTTCCTTGATTATCACATATTATCCCGATCTGTGATATGATTTTTTTGTTATTACATGTGAACTCTGCATACCCTCAGATTGTAGCAATGGGAATATTCAGGTGCGTGTAGGGAAACAGCAGGTTTATACAGGTCCTATGGAGAGAAGTGTATGATCAGGGTGAGGAGTGGGGGAGGGATGCTGAAACTGGGCTGCCATCTGGCCTCATAATCACAGGCTACAGAGGGAGAGGCCTGGTTATGATCGCCGCATGCCTATTAGTCTTGTGATCAACGGCCTCTGCAAACAAGAATGATAACCCTGAATGCTTAAGCAGTTAACATGTATAGATTGTACATACATAGGCCTAATTCTGAATAACAATAAACAAGTGAGCAATGATGATATTACTGTGAGTTCTCATCTGTGTGTAGTTTGTTATTATATATAATTTGAAAAAGTAGTTATTGGTCAAAGAGTCTGCCTGTCTCTGTACGTCTGTCTGGATCTCTTTCTATACATATGTATAAATCGCTGAATTAGGATCAGCTATTTCAATGTGTAAGGCAAAATGATCAAAACAGATCCTTGAACAGTTGTAAGGGTATTTTGAGACTTTTCCGTAGCACGGGCGCGTCCAAATAGAGAAGCTTTGTGGGGAATATAGTCCGATTACAGACGGTCACATAATGGTAGGAACCAAACGAGTCACACCAAGGACATCAATACCCATAAAACCTTTCGTCTTCGCACATGCGCTTTACAGACTGTTGTGTCCATGTGTAGGCGAATCACGTGTAGAGAATCCGTTGGTCGTCATGTCCCTGCTGTAGGATTCGTTTCGTTCTTCGTTTCATTTTGGTTGCTAGCTATCTCTTGTGTTCATTTTAAACTATTTAAATTTTCTCATACATTTCACAGAAGAATGAGCGACAACGAAGATATCGATGTCGACAGTGACGTAAGTTAATGTGATTGCGTTTGTATTTTTGATTAGGGAAACGCGTGCTTTTCGTTGTTCCCCGGGGTATGTTAGCTGGCTCGATGAACTAGCTGGCAGATCAGAAATATTTTTCGACACAGTAGCCTGCAAACCCAATCAGCTGAGTAGCTTGCCAATGAAACATAACACATGCATACATGATTACTCAACACATGATCATTTCAATATATGCATCTATCATAATGTCATCCTTAAAACTTTGTTGACTTGTTAGCGAATTTTACCAGTTTTAGCAATGTAGCTACCTAGCTAGCTAACACGGAGCTTGATTGTTATATTTGAAGCGGTGAACTGAACATCGCTTGCTAGCTGGCGCTAACTTGTCTAGAACAACAAACAGCGAGCGATGCATGCGACGGCAAAAGCAGCAAGCTATGTAGTTAAATATTACCTACAACTCGCTTGCAAGGTCAGCTAGCTAATGTAGCTAGTTAGTTAAGTCGGTGTCGAACAGTGGTTCCCAAACTGGGGTACTTGGCCTATCTACAGGGGGTACTTGAGAAGACTCATGAGACCATAGGCTTAATGGTCAAATGCACATGAGGTACTCCAGGCAGAGTAACATTAAGTTGGTGGTAAGCGAAAAACGTTGAGAACCACTGGTGTAGAGAAGTGTAACGTTACATGGGCAGTGTAATGTTTCTTAAGTTAGTTAGCTAGTTATAATTTGCGATTGTACGTTATGTAAAATGACAGTTATCTACAAGACTCGTGCAATTTTTCAGGTTTGATGGGGAGTTATCAACCCTGAAAATATTAACGCATGAAAGGGTAGTCTCATCCCATAAACCAAGGGGAATTGTCCTTTGAAGCAAACCAAATGGTAATGAGCTAGTATTATGTTATGCAGAGGATAAGCCATTCATAAGTCATGTCATTTTGTGTTTGTACTGCCACGAGAGGAAATAATGTACATTGTGCCCTTACCATAGTTCATTTGTTTAGTCTTTTTGACAGGTTGTTCATACTTTATCAACAGGTGATAAGATCGTGCATTGCATTTGGTGCTGTTAAAAGCAACATAAACAAATATTTTCATAGAGAACTAATGGAGAGTTGCCCTCACACATTTCGATGAAGCTGGATGATGGATATCAGCTCAGGATAAGAACAGTGCTATTACACTGACTCATGCCATAATGTCTTCTATGCATTAATTCAATGCTGCTTGCTGAACCCCTTATAATGCTTGGTGATAAACATGGAGTCATGATACGTTTTTTTTTGGGCTGTTTAGAGAGCAGAGGTAACTGCCAAGCAACCAACAGGCGGTACCGTTCTGTCCTCCTTAGAACATGGGACATTAGTGATTTCTAAAATACTATAACGAATAAATATAGACTAGAGGTCGGTGGTGATAAGGATCTGGGTGCATGGGAGGTAGTTTGGTATGAGACAGACATTGTCCATAGCAACCAGTATTGTAGACTTCATACCAACAGTCAGTATTGATTCAACACTTATGTCATAAAAATCACGCATCAGTCTATTTTTTTCTAACTATTACTGCGATTAACTCATTAGCAATCACAATATGAAATGTGTTAAATAATTGTGTTTTTGATTTGGATGGGGATTGAAATGGTCAACTGAACATTGCTTGCTAGTTGGCACACAAAAAAAATAAAACAAATACACGTTTGAACATTGCAGGAAGAAACCCTTTTTTTAACACTTATTACTTGGCCTCTAATTATTGCTATTTTGGTTGATGCTGTTTTGTCTGTGGATCTCTCGTTGCAGGCAGACAAACGAGCACATCACAATGCGCTGGAGCGCAAGCGTAGGGACCACATTAAAGACAGCTTCAGCAGTTTACGGGACTCTGTGCCTGCGTTACAAGGGGAGAAGGTTAGTAAAGTTAGTAATCGATATTTTCTACTTTCCAGCTCTGACTGACTGTAGAATGAATGCTATATGAAGTTAATTTGTATGAAATGTATGAATGTCCAAATGTATTAATGCTAAATGTACTGCTTGTATCAATGATGATCAAATAAGCCTCAACCATTATTTTGAATTGTTTAGTTTTCATTTTCATTAATGATTAGCTCAGTTATGAATCAGTTTGGATTTCTACTTGGTTCCAATAAGTGAATGGTATTTAGCCCGTCTTGAATAACTGGGCCAGCAATGCATGTTTTACCTGTAATACTGTTGATAAGTGACACATGCAACATTGCCTCATGGCTGAGTTTGTCATTTGTTGCTGACAGCAATCTGTCAAACAGGCCTCCCGAGCTCAGATCCTAGACAAAGCCACAGACTATATCCAGTACATGAGACGGAAAAACCACACACACCAGCAGGACATTGACGACCTGAAGAAGCAGAATGCACTGCTGGAGCAGCAGGGTGAGTGTGGGCTCAAGGCCCAGGGACAACTGCAGTAGCAGGAGGGTGAGTGGTTGGGTCATGGGATCAGAACCATACTTATGCTGCTTTTCAGCTGTAACACCAGGGTTACACTAGTCTATTCATCCTTATCTTATACTAGGAAAATTGTGTTTCCATAGCTAGGGCTTGCAGTGAAGACTTGAGAAGAGCAGAATCAAGAACTTCTGTATAATCAAAACAGTTGCTTTGTGGGAACAGTTAGCCATTATTTAATGACAGCTGAAAGTAACAGTGGCCTGGCTTTGGCCCCAAGTGAGAGCAGGTACGCCAGAGCCGTGGCCAGTGAGACGCAGGTGCCGGCCCACGTATATAGAAACAGAAAGGTCTGAACCTTTTGAGTAAAACACTGGTAAATCCTGAATGGAAATGTGCCATTATGGATATGCTACTGATGGCTTTTTGCATTATCCCAATGAACAATGTTTCATGGTGAAGGGAGAGACCGATACTTCTCCTGTTGTTTTCTGACTTGTGTTTCTCTGGGTGATTGCAGTCCGTGCACTGGAGAAAGCCAAGGGGAACACTACGCTCCAGGCCAACTACACATCCTCTGACAGCAGCTTGTACACCAACCCCAAGGGGAGCACAGTGTCCGCCTTTGATGGTGGCTCCGACTCCAGCTCTGAATCAGAGCCAGAGGAGCCGCCCAACAGAAAGAAGCTGCGTGTGGAGCCCAGCTAGACCCCCATCCACAGTGCTATCACTAGAGACTCTCTTATCTACCAGCCCACTCCTCCTGTTCAGTCTCTTTCCAGCCTTCTCATGCCAGTCCAGGAGACAGAGGGAAGACTGTGATAGAGCTGCTAACATATATACAATGCTTCAACCTTTCTCTTCCCTCGCCAGCATTTTGTCACACTTTCATGGCACAGCAACAACTCTCAACACCCTCAAAGTGAGCCAGCTCTGCAGTTTGAAGGAGTTAATGCGTTTAAAACCTAATTCTATTGATTCCGAATTGGATATGGAGGTGACCAGGTGTACAGCTTTAGTCTAGTTTACAACAAATAGCCCAATTTCTCTTTTTATGTCACCTCAATGAGTTTTGAGACTTAGGCAGAGTTTTGAGAAATTGTCCTAAGGAATAGCTTACCTTGTTAATAGTTGTACTTTTTCACTAAAGAATTTGAAGTTGCTTTGGAAAAATATATGTAATGCAACCCTCCTGAATCAGTGTAGATGGCTGATGTTTTCCGTCTTTGAAATATTTGTGTAATCAAATCCCTAAATTTAGAGTGATCGTTATATTGAAATGAATTTCGTATCCCATATTGTACATTTTTGTCATTTAGCTTGACCACTTGTCAATGGAGATAGATAGATGAACAATGTTGGCCTCATTTAATATATTCTCATCTCACAGGTTCAACATTTTGTTTTTATTTTTTGTTATTCTCAAGGAAATTGAGATTTGAAGAAAAAAAGTTTCTTAAAATCCATACTGAATGTTACACAATGCAGTTAAAGGTAGTAAGTAACCTTTTATTTTTATGAAAGGAAAATAAATCCATATCAGTGTAGTGCATAACACTATACTCTTAAATGTCAATTCTACAAAGAAAAACTTATTTGGAAATATTTGCCTGTACTGGGAATATTTCTTTTCTTTTTTAAAGAGATAATTAGTGTGTACAAAATAGATATTTGATTGATTCCATTCCATGGAAATTACAGATATGTTGTACATACTGCCAACAATTGTCTTGCAAGTTGAGGCATACCTTTGCTATGAGACTATTATAAATAAAACTATTTTATCCTTTGGTGCTGTGTGTAGAAGGGAGACCTGGTGAAGAGGGCAGCTTAAAGTGTATGCCCAAGCATACCTGACTTGAGTTTTCTTCGTTTTTTGTGGTGGCTGTTTGGTGAGTTTTCTTGGTATTTTGTGCCAGACAGTGCTGGGCAAGGTACATGTACACCTCTGCACTGTCCTATGTGTCAATGTTTTTTGTACCACATTTTAAACCATACCTGCTCTACGCACTGAGTGGCATGGTGTTGGCTGGCCAATTGACACTGATGCTTTGCAGTGCGCACTGAGCACTTATCCGCACACCTGACACCCACTTTTCATGCAGGTACATGCATCTCAAAGGAGCCATCTTGATATCTGGTGGAGTAAATGAACGAGTTTCAGTTTAGGAGAGTAAAGGAATGACGGGTGAAGCGTCCATATCAACACTAGGATCTCAAAGACTGGTGTTTGTCTAAGGTTGAGGATGAAAAAATGTTAGAAATTCAAAGAAGTTCAAAATGGTTGAGATAGCGTGTCTTTTGTTCAGGACACTAATGGCTTTCAGTTTTTGGAAAATATTGTTATGAGAGGATAGATGGTAGCAGTGGTGATTTTAGCATGTAAATCTTGGTGGGGCAAAACAAAAATGTTTTAACTTGCATGCCAGCAAAGCGCTACACAACACTAAACAATACATGAATTGCACTAGAATGTTGACAAACTGTTAGGGCCAACATAATGCTGTTCCAACAGCAGAGCTCTCTTTTCAGCACCATGGAGTGAATCCTTACCACTGCTACACCTATCAGTAGATCGTTAACTGCCACTGAAACAGTTAATTCAGCCTCATTTCTCATTTAATGCCTTTAAAAAAACATGGCTGACTTGCTTAAACAAATGTGATTTCTGACAATTGAGAAGTACAAACTATGGCATGTAAGGGGACGGCGAGCAGAAAATCTGTAATTTCAATTAAGACAATGAGTGAGCTAGGACTGACGTCGATATAACTATTTGTACTGCAACAGAATTCAGAACTTGACCTATTCTCACAGTATTCTCCCTGTACACAAAGTCAGAACCGTAGGATAAATAAAGGGGCATATAAGCAGACAATGAAAGCTCTTACAAAATGTATTAATTACATTTTTCTAAAACAGGCTATGGGCTACATGTGCTCCACAAAGTCAGAACAGTAGACAAAGCTATGAGGGGGAAAGGCACCAAATTATTAGGGTGAGACACATGGGCTACTAACAGCTTACTACACAACATAATTAGTATTACTTTCTTAGCTACAGGAATCATATCTCCCTAGCATATTACATGCTGCATACAATACATTTTGGGACTCCTTGTGCGGAAGGTGGCCTGGCGGTTCTTCGTGGGCAAATTTTGCCATCAAAGTCGGGTATTCTCTCAATGAACTTCAGGTCGGAGCGCTGGAAAAGGCCTGAGTTCCCGAGTTGGATGACCAAACTTATTTTCCCAGTCTGAGCTCTTTTTTTCTCAAGAGTTCCCAGTTGTATTGAGCGTGGCAGATGTCATGCTTGATTGACAGAATTTTAAACTCAGACTTGGGCCACACACCCACCCCACTGAATAGCAGGCTATTGATTGCTTGGCAACGCTTGCAGTTAGCCACTGATTCCTTCCAAAACACTAATTGTTGAATTCATGATTTCCAACTTGTAATGGTCGATGAGCACCGGTACATTTTATCTATAATTTCTCTTCGTATGACAATACTTGAAAAGGATTTGCCAGTAGATTGTCAACGTGATTCATGATAATGACTGCTTGTCTAGCTTTCTAGCTAAGATTTTGAGAATATGATGTTGACATGATCAGTCCGATCAAATCTACCGTAGATATGTTATTTTATGTAATTGTATCTGTGGCCAATGACCTTGAGCCTTCATTGATGGGCACTTCTAATGTAACTATGGCAGCACACAAGGGGCTTCAATTTTTGACCTCCCCCTGTAGATTTATGTGGTGTCCCCATGAGTGACAGAACACTGAGCCAATCACGGCGCAACTAAAGAACATTACCAACCCCGCCACCCCGTATTTTCCGCTGGCTTCCCCACCACCTCAGAAAGCACTGAGCTAGGCTGGAACATCCACATTTTGGAGCTGCCTTACTCAAGAAAGCAAAAAAAAGTGACCATGTTTGTATGTGGCTTTATTAACTCAATGATTATTTTAACATTGTTTGTAAACTGATATGTGACACGCAATGGCAAAATAACATGCAAAACAAACAGGTGGAGCACAAAACAGGTTTTTTTGGGCTCCGCCCCACCTACCCTGAATGGCGAGTCGCCACTGGATGGTAGACTGGTATGTCCATATACAACACTATCTGCTGCACTAGTCTATCAACACCATGGTAAGCCTATTGCGGGGTATGCATACATCAAAGCCCTTGATCATGACACTGTTTCAGTACATTACACATAAGTCATTGGACGAAGGAGTCTTTTGGGCGGGGGAGTTTTGTTAAGAGCCATGGCGCTCGGTTTTAACACGCATCGCCTGCGGTCCGGTTTCGGAAGCACAATCACGCTATGTTTCATATCAGCGAGAAATCATTGAACGTTTAAATTGAAACAAAGTTATAGGGTTAGTGTTCCCACACGGCCATATCACAGCGCTTGTTTATGGAAAACAAGACTGAAACATACACCTGTGCTATCTAACGTGCTCTGAACACCTGTGTGGAAGTGTAACTCGGGAAGTGTAGTTTCGGCAGATTGTGGCACACAGCTGTATTGAGGCTTTTTGAAGGATTCTTTCACGCTGTTGAAAGATAAGGGCCATATCGCAAATTATGATTATTGACGTTAAAACAAAGTTCACGTGAGCCAACAGCTGAAAACTAGGGAAATAGCAGTTAGACCTAGTTTTCAAGAACTACAACAAAACAGCAACAAAAAACAGGAGGAAAGAGCCCCAGTATTTGTTACGAGAAACACTGACATCTCCTGGTAGATAATGGCAACGTATCAATATTAATGAAATCAGTCTGCGCGGTTTAACATGAATTGAAGATGAATTACCAAATGCTAACGTTACCATTTTGACACTACATTTAAGATACCGCTTACATTATTATTATTATTTGTTTTTTACTTTACAGAGATGAAACGTATATAGGCAATTTTTCATTTGAGTGAGGCACATGGGGAGATAGGCAAAGGCAATCTTTTACAAAGGCTAATTTGTAACCACTATTTTTGTGGTGCTGTTGTCGCTTCTCCAAGCCTTTTGATCTAACCGCCGTACTAAAAGCATGTTCGATCCTCCCATCCGTCAGATTTCTGGCAAATCATAGAGCAGCCCCCATGCAAGTGAGTTTTCGCTGAACAAGAAACTAGTTTTTTTTTGTCCACCATGGCAAAGCAGTATGACGTTTTGCTCAGGTTGCTACTTTTAGGAGATTCCGGGGTTGGAAAGACCTGTTTGTTGTGCAGGTTCACGGATAATGAATTCCATTCGTCGCATATCTCTACACTTGGTAAGCTGCTGTTGATTGCAATTGGTTAGTTTGACTGTTGACTGATTCAGGCTAGTTTGCCGCGAATATGCAACTCCCACAATAAGTGATTGACAGCAATTCTATACGAAACGCTTGACGGGACTTTTCCTAATAGATTTAAAATGCTGTCACCTAAGACTTGATTGAAGGACATATTTCTGAAACTCTACTATGCCGTCGTCCAAACTGTATCAAATAGGAATTTGTTCTTAACTGACTTGCCTAGTTAAATAAATAAAATGTTGTTTTTGTTAGGTCTGCAAACCTAAAATAGACTTTTCACAAACACCAGTTTTCTAAAGAACATGTCTCTACTAGAACCAGTTGATTGTTTCCTCAGTTTCCATCATTCCGTGTTCAACATAATTTCCCCCTGGACCCAGTCTATGGACACATTTGTTTAGAAACTCCAGTGTGAGCTCACTGGACAGTGCTCAAGACAGGCCTGTCACATTACATTACCAATTATTCCTCTAAATAGGGTTAGATTCCCATCTATCATCATGATAAAAATGTTGTCCATTGAGAAACACATGGTTTACAGGAATATCTAGTTTTCAGCCAACAGGTGTAGGCATATATTTAGTCGCCTAAGCATTCAGAATGGACTAAGGATCTAAAACTGGACAAAACTTTCATGGTACAGTGTTTTCTGCAATAATGATCACATACAGGGCCTTTTAGCCTATTATGGATGGGGGAAGCTTTAAGGAAATACGCACAATGGAACTGCAGGATCTGTAATTGCTTAGAAAGCCTCTCCAAGCCTGATGATGGTATTTACTCGGAAGGGAGGTCTTTCTTGAACAGGAAGTGGCAGGGTTGGGGGAAATGAATCTTCTGCGTTCCCTCTGATTGTTTAACTCCATTACTCCACCACTTCATATTTGTTTTCATACAAAGTACAGGTATAGACAGACAAAGTAACTCACATTAAAATGGTGCTCTCAATACTGAAGCCTTGCTTCCCCTATTTATGTGGCCAATGTCTAATGATAATGACAAATGTGATATGCAGCAGAAAATGGACTGATTGGCCAGAATGACTTCTGTTTTGTTTAGGGCTACTCAACCTACTGTCTGATTTATTTCACATGGGTCATCGACAGTCATTGCACCCTCTTATTTATGAAAATAGTGGTGATCCAGCAGTATGACTGACTGGGTAACAGAGCAGGGGTTCTGTTAGAAAAGCAGCCGATTACAGGAAAGTCTACATATTATATATATATATATATACACACACTAAGGCACATGTCTTCAGGTTGTTTATCTAACCCTGTAACTTTCTTCCTCCTGTTTGTTCAACTTAAACAAAACAATATGTGATTAGAAGAAATTGGGAAGGTTGTGACTTACATTGCAGCTCTACTGGTGTGTTTAATATCTGTGAAGCAATCTTAGCTGCTGCTGATCTACTAAAAAATTGTATTTGGTTGGTGTTAGTGAGGGGGATGGGTCCGTTAGAGTAGCATACAGAACAGAATCAGACAAAGGCACCTGATGTCTCCCCTCCTAGATTCTACTTCTGCTTCATTCCTTATTATTGTTCAGTCTTGAACCCCCAACCCCAGTTCCTGAAATACAGTGTTACCCACTAAATTAGCTCAATTAAGATTTGGCTGGCCTCACTGGCAGTGAATGTAATGTCAGACGTGTTGAACACATGATTAGCCTGGTGATAACACTGGCACAGAGAGATATACACGCATGCAAAGGTAGTGAAGCATGTACAGCATGTCATATGTGAATGTGCTCTCTCTCCCATATGTCAGTGTTGGGGTGCTAATTGGGAAGGCTGCCTCCATCGCTATTGAAGATGATGACATGGCATTTTTTAGTCTTGTCCAACACAGTCAGAATGGTTTCTAACATGACTAGAAGCACAGTTTGGATTTACCAAGAACATATAATGGCCAGTCTGTTGCCTGAAGCATATCCTTGTGTGACGTGTTTGTGTCAGCTCTGTGTTTACTCTGTTTGTGGCAGGTATGATGGTTATGACAATGTTGCAAGCAACTGACATTTTACGTCTGACTATTTGATGGGTTTTTATGCTTTTTCAAGCTATCTCACACCACTGACATTTAAATGTTGTGAGTGAAATATATAATAATATATTTCATGCAGAAGTCTATACACTCAAGTCACATCTTCCCTGTCCATTGGCCCTGCTGAAATACACTGTAGTAAATTACAAAAATGGAATTTCCGTGAGCAAGATGACAACTGTGATAAATGGGTATCTAAAAAATAAAAAAGTCCCCATCAGTGTCTACTTCCAAACTGGCCAATATACATTTTTGTTAGCCAAGTGGAAGAATGTTACGTTACCAGCGATACTTATTGACTAGTACAGGCTGATTTGGTAAGTCATGAGAAGGAAAATGTGCCAATACGATGTCATTTCTTTTGATAATTTATTTATTCAGGAAAAACTTGTTTTAACCACCAGTAGGATAGGCTACAATATTTGAGCCTTCAGTAAAACTACAGTCCTGCAATGGGGAAAGAATAAACAGGATAGCACGAGTGAAATTAAATAAAACCAATTGAGACAAAAGATAGAGAAGATGAATTAACAAGCCACGAGTAACATGTTTGCCATGCATAACAATATATTTTTGTGTTCTGTAGGAGTGGATTTCAAAATGAAAACATTAAAAATAGATGGCATTAAAGTGCGCGTACAGATCTGGTGAGTGAACAGATCTTTGCGAGAACAACTGACACATCCATCACAAATGTCATGTTTTCATTATGTAAGTGTAAGATATGCTTTACCTCTTTGATTGAGACATATTCTGATATGTGGTCACATCACCATGTAAAACTGGGGATTGCCTCTATGCCTTTCTGTCTACACTAGGGATACTGCTGGCCAGGAACGGTACCAGACCATCACCAAGCAGTACTACAGACGGGCACAGGTGGGTTCTCTACACTGTCCAGAAATGAAGTACATTACCAGAGTTAAAACCATTTTACAACATCAAGTGCTTGGTCCCGTGCTTACCGTTAGTTATGTGCTCACAATCGGTCATGACGGTCCCTCCCTCCTCTCTTCATCATTCACCAGGGTTTTATCCTGGTGTATGACATCACTAGTTCCCGTTCCTTTCAGCACATTGTGAAGTGGGCTAGCGATGTGGATGAGGTAAGGCTAACACCTACTGATCAAACTTCCCTCCTTCATTCACTTGGTTAGTCTGTTTGTCTCTGTTTCTCCCATTCTCTGTTTCTGTTTATCTTTGTTTGTTACCCAGTTTTTACATCTTTTTATTGAACTGTAGGTGCCCAGTCGTCTTTTTCACAACCCTGTCTCAATATGTTTCAGTTTGCACTTGACAAGGTGCAGAGGATCCTGGTGGGGAACAAGGCTGATGAGGAGCAGAAGAGGAAAGTGCCTAAAGAACAAGGGAACAAGGTTGACCTTTATCTTGCTGTTTTCCTCAGTCATAATAGTTTTCTTTCATACACAGTTTGACATTTTCCATCCTTAATGAACTCTTGTGTTACAGCTAGCAAAAACCTATGGAATGGAGTTCTTTGAGACAAGTGCCTGCACCAACTGCAACATAAATGAGGTGAGTCATAGGCCTTATTGAGTCAATACCTTGTATGTACTCTGTTGGGTGATTATGTGAGGCAATTGTGATAAAATATTTTCTTTACGTCTTCCAGTCGTTCACCCGGTTGACAGAGCTGGTCCTGCATGCTCACAAGAAAGACATGGATGCCTTCCAGGGTTCAATTAATAAATACCTAGACATGACTTATTTGGAGGGAGAGCAGGACAAAGAGGACAACTCCCAGAAGGCCTGCGCATGTTAGCATGAGGCAAAACTCTCAACCTGGGAGTGTTTGGATAAAATATTTAGTTGTTTTTGCAATACCTCTGGCCCTGTGACATAATGGCAATGAAATGATGATTAACTTATTAAATCTGTGAGGACAGTTGAGTCGGAAGTTTACATACACCTTAGCCAAATACATTTAAATTCAGTTTTTCACAATTCCTGACATTTAATCGCAAGAAAAAAATCCCTGTTTTAGGTCAGTTAGGACCACCACTTTATTTTAAGAATGATTTATTTAAGCTTTTATTCCTTTCATCACATTCCCCGTGGGTCAGAAGTTTACATACACTCAATTAGTATTTGGTAGCATTGCCTTCCACAAGCTTCCCGCAATAAGTTGGGTGAATTTTGGCCCATTCCTCCTGAGTCAGGTTTGTAGACCTTCTTGCTTGCACACGCTTTTTCAGTTCTGCCCACAAATTTTCTATAGGATTGAGGTCAGGGCTTTGTGATGGCCACTCCAATACCTTGACTTTGTTGTCCTTAAGCCATTTTGCCACAACTTTGGAAATATGCTTGGAGTCATTGTCCATTTGGAAGACCCATTTGCGATCAAGCTTTAACTTCCTGACTGATGTCTTGAGATGTTTCTTCAATATATCCACATAATGGGGCCCTCCCGGGTGGCGCAGTGGTCTAAGGCACTGCAGTGATAGCTGTCCCACCAGAGACTCTGGGTTCGAGCCCAGGCTCTGTCGCAGCCAGCCGCGACCGGGAGGACCATGGGGCGGCGCACAATTGGCCCAGCGTCGTCCAGGTTAGGGAGGGTTTGGCCGTTAGGGATATTCTTGTCTCATCGCGGACTAGCGACTCCTGTGGCGGGCCGGGCACAGTGCACGCTGACCAGGTCGCTAGGTGTACGGTGTTTCCTCCGACACATTGGTGCGGCTGGCTTCCGGGAGGATGCATGGCTCTCGACCTTTGCCTCCCCCGAGTCCGTACGGGAGTTGCAGTGATGAGACAAGACTGTAAATACTAACAATTGGATACCACAAAATTGGGGAGAAAAAGTGGGTAAAAAAATATATATATAATTTCCCTATAAAATCATGCCATCTATTTTGTGAGGTGCACCAGTCCCTCCTGCAGCAAAGCACCCCCACAACATGATGCTGCCACCCCCGTGCTTCACTGTGTTCTTCGGCTTGCAAGCCCCTTTTTCCTCCAAACATAACGATGGTCATTATGTCCAAACAGTTCTATTTTTGTTTCATCAGACCAGAGGACATTTCTCCAAAAAGTATGATCTTCGTCCCCATGTGCAGTTGCAAACCGTATTCTGGCTTTTTATGGCGGTTTGGAGCAGTACCTTTTTCCTTGCTGAGCGGCCTTTCAGGTTACATCGATATAGGACTCGTTTTACTGTGGATATAGATACTTTTGTACCTGTTTCCTCCAGCATCTTCCAAGGTCCTTTGCTTTTGTTCTGGGATTAATTTGCACTTTTCGTACCAAGTACGTTAATCTCTAGGAGACAGACCGTGTCTCCTTCCTGAGCGGTATGACGGCTGTGTGGTCCCATGGTGTTTATACTTGCGTACTGTTGTTTGTACAGATGAACGTGGTAGGCAATTGGAAATTGCTCCCAAGGATGAACCGGACTTGTGGAGGTCTACAATTTTTCTTCTGAGGTCTTGGCTGATTTATTTTGATTTTCCAATTATGTCAAGCAAAGAGGCACTGAGTTTGAAGGTAGGCCTTGAAATACATCCACGGGTACACCTCCAATTGACTCAAATGATGTCAATTAGCCTATCAGAAGCCTTTAAAGCCATGACATAATTTTCTGCTGTTTAAAGGCACAGTCAATTTAGTGTATGTAAACTTCTGATTCACTGGAATTGTGATACGGTGAAATAATCTGCCTGTAAACAATTGTTGGAAGAATTATGTGTCATGCGCAAAGTAGATGTCCTAACTGACTTGCCAAAACTATAGTTTGTTAACAAGAAATTTGTGGAGTGGTTGAAAAACAAGTTTTAATGACTCCAACATAAGTGTATGTACACTTCCGACTTCAACTGTATGTTCGGTTTTTACTGACTGTTGCTCAGATTCATGCATTTTATACTTTTACTCACTGTTAAATTTTCATCTTCATGTGTTGTTTTATAGTTACTTGACCTTTTCATGTTCATTACCCGGCTTTGCAACACCCAAACTGATGGCACCCTGAGTTAAGTAGTCAACATGTAATAAGAAGATTTGCCTGCAGATGGGCTGCTGTCTGCAATGCTACACTGAAAGTTGCAGCTCCACTCATTTGGATCGACAAGGTATACATACTTAAGCCTACCCCTGTATAATTTGTGTTGCCACCAGGGGCGTCATGCACCCCAAAAATCTGAGGTGCACAAAGTACATGAGGATGATTGGCAGGTGGATCGGAAGAGGGCTCAATTGAGCTTTTTCCTGCATCTAGAGCCATCAAAATGCATAATGTTATATCCATTTTTTCCCTGCTTATCTAAGCATACCTTTTGAGCTGTCTATTGGTGGATATTTTTTTTAAGAGACTAAAATCTCGGGTAAAATATTGAAAGGAATGTGAGTCTTCAATACATTTAGTTATTGCTTGCTTTTCTAAAATCTACTCACCTTGCTGGCAGGCATGCCAGCTAAGATTGTTAGACAAGCTGTACTGTAACTTGATAGCCTGAAATGCCTTCTTGGTAGCTAGTTATGAGGTTAGGAGATTGGGAACCTATATGGGCTAGTTAAAGCCAACGTCATAAAATTGTTTGGTGGCTCGTAGCGTTAGTATTTTTATTTTTAAACGAGACCTGAGGGTGCGCGTGCCCCTGTGTCCCCATGGGCATGATGCCTCTTATTAAAGTTTTGCCACAATTTTAACCTTCATATCACAAACGTTGCTGTCTACTTGAAAAAGCTAATTATGCTTACAAATTAATTTGCTAAATAGATTAATAGTGGGACGGATCAAAGAGAATCTGAAGCTCTTGATTGGTGCTTTAGGAGATGAGACAAGGAAATGGGAGATGGGGTGGGCAGAGGGCATGGTTAAATTATTCACAAGCAGAAATACAATCCAGGCTAGCAAAAAGGGCTCATTTACCAGTGGAAGACTAACCCATACTCAAGCATGCATGAAGCCAAAAACTCAAATCTAAAACAGACATAATGTTCAATACTATTGTTAGTAGCTTGAATGTTTTGTGAATTTACAAGTTGTCATGACAAATTCTAGGTATTTTTACAGGCTGAAAAGCTGTAGCAAATGCCACTATGGTGCATGCACATACACTATTATAAAGGGCTGTGTACATGGTTCCCTTCTCAATATTCTCACAGGAAATAAGTCATTTGTAATGACAATTGTACTTTTATTTATTTTTCTTTCTTTATATATATATATATATAAGTTACCTTTTATTTAACAAGGTAAGTCAGTTAAGAACAAATTCTTATTTACAATGACGGCCAAAGCATGACGATGCTGGGCCAATTGTGTGCCGCACTATGGACTATGGGACTTCCAATCACAGCCTGGTGTGATACAACCTGGATTCAAACCAGGGACTGTAGTGATGCCTCTTGCACTGAGATGCAGTGCCTTAGACTGCTGCGCCACTCAGGAGTCAAATACTAGCATAGTGTATTTTACTGTACATTACATCTCTGGTAAATGTTTCGATACTGTGGAATACATTTGTTACTAGATCAGATTCACAGACAAGAGTCTGGCTGTAAAACCGCTAGGTGTATTTGGCCAACATGAAGAACATGTCATTTGTATAAAAAAACATTACGTATTTAGTATGCAACTAATCTTGTTTTTTAAATTTGGCCATTTTAACAAACCATGCAACGAATAACCATAGATTTAATTTAACATGACCCCGTTCATACCGTTCTGTGCAAGTTTACAAGCTGAGATATGAGCCTATCTACCTTTGTGTGTGACAGTATTGTATGTCAGGTGGGTATCATTTTACTGCAGAGATATTTGACACCCAGGTAAGGCAGGCACATATCTGAAGTCCGGTGACCTGAGGTAGTAATACACACAGACACACTGGTCCTCACTACTGCCAGTAACTACAGAACAGGACCATGGCGTTCATCGCGAAGACCTTCTATGATCTGAAGGCCACGACCCTGGAGGGGAATTCAGTAGATTTCAATGTGTTTCGAGGGCGGGTGGTCCTCATTGAGAATGTGGCATCGCTCTGAGGGACAACCACCCGGGACTACAGCCAGCTCAATTTGCTCCAGAGCAAGTACCCTCACCGGCTAGTGGTCCTGGGCTTCCCCTGCAATCAGTTTGGCTACCAGGTCAGTATGCGACATTGTGGCCTTTGGTTATGTGGTTCTGTAAAATCAATGAAAACAAGCTAATCTAGTAAAAGATTCTGTTAATTTACAGGTATCGGGTAATTTGTTTAATGATTAATGTCAGATGAGAATGTTGCATGTTTTACAGGAGAACTGTTCAAATGGGGAGATCCTGAACTCATTAAAGTATGTGCGTCCAGGAGATGGCTACCAGCCTGGCTTCACTGTCTTTGAAAAGTGTGATGTGAATGGAACCAACACCCACCCTGTCTTTGCCTATTTGAAAGACAAACTTCCCTATCCTGATGATGATCCACACACCCTCATCCAGGATCCTAAATTCCTCATCTGGAGTCCCATCAGCAGGACAGACATCTCTTGGAATTTTGAGAAATTCCTGGTTGGGCCAGAGGGAGAGCCCTTTAAACGTTACAGCAAAAAATTTGAGACTATCAACATTGAGCCTGACATTCAAAGACTGTTGAGACTAACCAAGACCTGAAAATAGCATGGGAATGTTCTCCTTGTGTACTACTCATTCTGCTACACAAATGACTTCACATGTATGATAGACAGGGACTATTATGGCGTCGTCCATCCTTTTGAGTTTTACTAAATGAGGTTAATATTCTAAAAACTTGGGAGTATTATCTGAGGCCATGTAAATGCTCAAGAGTTATGGGTTATGCTTTGATAAGTCTTCTTGCTCATGTAATAAAAATATGGAAAGCATCAGCTATATTTTTGTATGCCCTCCAGCAGTGATCCTGACCTATAGTAAACCCTCTCCTCTGTCTTTTTCTATGCTGGCCAGCAGGTGGTGCCACTAACTTGAGTTTGGATTAGATTTTTGCCACCAACTCGTTGAGTTGTTAGTGAAGTTTGTCAGACGAAAGGCAATATATACACAAGGTTACTGTAGTTGGAATAAAATTATTAGATTCTACTTGTAAAAAAAAAACTGTTCTTATCGTTCCACCATATCCCATGTGTATTAATCATGTTATAATTTGACATTTTCTAGTTTCACATTACACTTTTATTTTAGTGACTGTCCAATGTTTCCAGATTTCTATGAAATATGACATATAATTAATAACAACATGAGTGACGAAGTTTTCGTTCCAAAAAATGGTAATTAAGTATGTTAAAAAACACATTTCGTTTTGGAATAGTGGGTGTGTAAATGGGTTAGCTGACAACATCACGAAAATGATGTGCACAATTCAATGGGGCTGTAGTCTGTGTGTTGTGATTCTGAATGACCAGGGTCTGGATTCCCCATAGCGATGGAATTTAGGCATACGTCACACCTTTTTCCCAAAACACCATCCAGTTAACTCGTTCCAAAGTGAAATTTAACTGTGTTGTTACAGGAGCTGCTGTCCCCCGTGCTGAAAATTATTCCAGAAAAAAGTCTTAAGGATCCGCCCCTTTTTAAAAATATCAGCCTAAAATGACATACTTAAATATAACTGCCTGTAGTCCTTGAAGGAAGGATATGCATATTCTTGGTACCATTTGAAAGGAAATACTTTGAAGTTTGTGGAAATGTGAAAGGAATGTAGGAGAATATAACACAATAGATCTGGTAAAATATAATACAAAGGAAAAAACAACTATTTTGTTTGTACCATCATCTTTGAAATGCAAGAGAAATTACATAATTATTAATCCAGGCCAGGTGCAATTTAGATTTGCGTGTGTGTGCAAAGTTTTAGACTGATCCAATGAACCATTGCATTTCTGTTCAAACTTTTTGTATCAAGACTGCTCAAATGTATTATTAACTTTTTATGTTCAAAATGGTTTACTCTCCTCAAACAATAGCATGGTATTCTTTCACTGTAATAGCTACTGCAAATTGGACAGTGCAGTTAGCTTAAATTCTTGTTAATCTTTCTGCCAATATCAGATATGTCTATGTCTTGGGAAATTGTCTTGTTACTTACAACCTCATGCTAATTGCATTAGCCTACGTTAGCTCAACAATCCCGTGGACGGGACATCGATCCCGAAGTTGCAAAGAGCTCGCCTTAAATGATTTATGGCTATTCAGTCTATTTTACAGAATGCAATTTTCCCAACAAGAGAAATACAAATCTGTAGCCTATTATGTATATTTGTATTATACACTGAACAAAAATATAAATGAAACATGCAACAATTTCAAAGATTTAACTGAGGTACAGTTCATATAAGGAAATCAGTCAATTGAAATAAATTCAGTAGGCCCTAATCTATAGAGTTCACATGACTGGGAATACAGAAATGCATCTGTTGGTCACAGATAAAAAATGTAAAAGTAGGGGAATGGATCAGAAAAACAGTCCGTGTCTGGTGTGACCACAATTTGCCTCATGCAGCACGACACATCTCCTCCACATAGAGTTGATCAGGCTGTTGATTGCCGCCTGTGGAATGTCCCACTTGTCTTCAATGGCTGTGCGAAGTTTCTGGATATTGGCGAGAACTGGAACACGCTGTAGTACATGTCAATCCACAGCATTCCAAACAGGCTCAATGGGTGACAGATCTGGTGAGTTTGCAGGCCATGGATTAACTGGGACATTTTCCGCTTCCAGGAATTGTGTACAGATCCTTGCGACATTGGGGACTTGCATTATCATACTGAAACATGAGGTGATGGCAGCGGATGAATGGCGTGACAATGGACTTCAGGATCTCATCACGGGATCTCTGTGTATTAAAATTACAATCAATAACATGCAATTGTGTTTGTTGTCCGTAGCTTATGCCTGCCCATACTATAACCCCTCCACCATGGGGCACACTGTTCACAATGTTGAGATCAGCAAGCCGTTCGCCCACACAAAACCATACATGCTGTCTGCCATCTGCCCGGTACAGTTAAAACCGGGATTCATCCAGGAAGAGCAGACTTCTCCAGCTTGCCAGTGGCCATCAAAAGTGAGCATTCTTCCACTGAAGTGGGTTACAATGCCGAACTGCATTCAGGTCAAGACCCTGGTGAGGAGCACAAGCATGCAGATGAGCTTCCCCGAGACGGTTTCTGACAGTTTGTGAAAATTCTTCCGTTGTGCAAACCAACAGTTTCATCAGCTGGTCTCAGGTGAAGAAGGTGAAGAAGCCGGATGTGGGGCATTGTGTTCACAACGTTGACATCAGCCAACTGCTCACTCACATGACGCCATACACATGATCTGCGGTTGTGAGGCCGGTTGGACAGACTGCCAAATTCCTTAAAATGATGTTGGTAGAGAAATGAACATTACATTTTATGGCTACAGCTCTGGTGTACATTCATACAGTCAGCATGCCAATTGCTTGCTCCTTCAAAACTGTTGTGTGACAAAACTACACGTTTTAAAGTGGCCTTTTTATTGTCCCCAGCACAATCAACTTCTTGATTTCCACACCTGTCTGGTGGATGTATTGTCTTGGCAAAGGAGAGATGCTCACTAATTCACAACATTTTAGAGAAATAAGCTTTTTGTGGTTATGGAAAATGTCTGGGATATTTTATTTCAGCTCATGAACCATGGGACCAACATGTTTTCGGGTTGATATTTTTGTTTGCCATGTGTTATGTATTCTAAGTGTTTTCTTGTGCTATTTTTATGCAATGTTTGATTATGTAATTTCAGCATTTCTTCAGTTTGTCTAAACTGGGAGCAAATATGAATAAAGTCAAAGTTGCTTTTTCAACATTACCTAAAAATAGGATGACAATGGTTTCCATAATTGCTCAACAAATCAGTGAGCTTCAAGTAGGCCTACAGGTATTATACAATTAAATAATTAAACAATAAAAATAGTAGCAAGCTAATTGTTGCCATATACCTAATAAGTTGACATTTAGGTCATTGGTTAGGTTATAGTAAAATGTGTCAGCTTTTCGATAATACTAGCCTACAGGCCTAATAGATACAAATATTTAAGTGGCCTAATGTGTTAATACTAGGTAGGTCTATCGATTGCACATACATGAAAGTGATGTCGATATTTAGCCTAATAAACAAGCTATTATATAATTTGTTTATCTCGGTTTTCTTTTTAAAATTATTATCCTTGCTTCGCTTGTTTATAACATTGTCACGTTCAGAAAGCCTTATTCTAAAATGGATTAAATTCACTTTTCCCTCATCAATCTACACACAATACAACATAACGACAAAGTGAAAACAAGTTTTTAGAAATGTTTGCAAATGTATTAAAAATTAAAAATAGAATTTTAGAACCTTATTTACATAAGTATTCAGAACCTTTTCTACGAGACTCGAAATTGAGCTCAGGTGCATCCTGTTTCCATTGACCATCTTTGAGATGTTTCTACAACTTGTTTGGGGTCCACCTGTGGTAAATTCAATTGATTGGACATGATTTGGAACGGCACACACCTGTCAATATAAGGTTCCACAGTTGACACTGCATGTCAAAGCAGAAACCAAGCCTTGAGGTTGAAGGAATTGTAAAGGGTACCAAAACATGTCTTCAGCATTGAAGATTCCCAAAAACACAGTGGCCTCCATTATTCTTAAATGAAAGAAGTTTGGAACCACCAAGACTCTTCCTAGAGTTGGCCACCCTGCCAAATTGAGCAATCGGGGGAGAAGGGCCTTGATCATGGAGGTGACCAAGAACGTGATTGTCACTCTGACAGCGTTCCAGAGTACCTCTGTGGAGATGGGAGAACTTTCAAATAGGGCAACCATCTTTGAAGCACTCCACCAGTCAGGATTTTATGGTAGAGTGGCCGGACGGAAGCCACTCCTCAGTAAAAGGAGTTTGCCAAAAGGCATATAAAGGACTCTCAGACCATGAGAAACAAGATTATTTCCACATTTCCAGAAACATGACTCTCACTGTTGCCGCTTGTTATAAACCACCCTCAACCTCTAGCTGTGCCCTGGACACCATATGTTAATTGATTGCCCCCCATCTATCTTCAGAGTTCGTACTGTTAGGTGACCTAAACTGGGATATGCTTAACACCCCGGCCGTACTACAATCTAAGCTAGATGTTCTCAATCTCACACAAATAATCAAGGAACCTACCAGATACAACTCTAAATCCGTAACCATGGGAACCCTCTTAGATATCATCCTGACCAACTTGCCCTCTAAATACACTTCTGCTATCTTCAACCAGGATCTCAGTGATCACTGCCTCATTGCCTGCGTCCGTAATGGGTCCGCGGTCAAACGACAACCCCTCAAACGCTCCATAAAACACTTCAGCGAGCAGGCCTCATCCCGTCAGTAGAGGATGGCTGGTTGCTCTTTAAAAGTGCTTTCCTCACCATCTTAAATAAGAACATTTCAGATCGAGTTCAGTGTGTCAAATTGGAGGGCCTGTTGTCCGGACCTCTGGCTGTCTCTTTGGGGGTGCCACAGGGTTCAATTCTCGGGTCAACTCTTTTCTCTCTATATATCAATGATGTGGCTCTTGCTGCTGGTGATTCTCTGATCCATCTCTACATAGACAACACCATTCTGTATACATCTGGCCCTTTTTTGGACACTGTGTTAACAAACCTCCAAACGAGCTTCAATACCATACAACACTCCTTCTGTGGCCTCCAATTGCTTTTAAATCCTAGTAAAACTAAATGTGTGCTCTTCAACCAATTGCTGCTGCCGGCACCCTTCCGCCCGACTAGCATCACTACTCTGGACAGTTCTGACTTAGAATATGTGGAAACTACAAATACCTAGGTGTCTGGTTAGACTGTAAACTCTCCTTCCAGACTCACATTAAGCATCTCCAATCCATAATTAAATCTAGAATCAGCTTCTTATTTCGCAACAAAGCCTCCTTCACTCAAACATACCCTTGTTAAACTGACTATCCTACCGATCCTTGACTTCGGCGATGTCATTCACAAAATAGCCACCAACACTCTACTTAGCAAACTGGATGTAGTTTATCACAGTGCCATCCGTTTTATCACCAAAGCCCCATATAATACCCACCACAGCGACCTGTATGCTCTCGTTGGCTGGCTCCAGGTCATCTATAAAACTTTGCTAGGTAAAGCCCCGCCTTATCTCAGCTCACTGGAGCCAGCGGGTCACCATAGCAACACCCACCCATAGCAAATCACTGAAGCTGGAGACTATATCTCCCTCTCTGATTTTAAGCATCAGCTGTCAGAGCAGCTTATCGATCACTGTACCTGTACACAGCCAATCTGTAAATAGCACACCCAACTATCTCATCCCCATATTGTTATTTATATTCTTGCTCTTTTGCACCCCAGTATCTCTACTTAAACATCATCATCTTGTCACGAATACCACCGAAGTCGGCTCCTCTCCTTGTTCTGGCGGCGTTCGGTGGTCGAAGTCACCGGTCTTCTAGCCATCTCCACTCTATTTTTCATTGTTCCATTTGTTTTGTCTTGTTCCCCACACACCTGGGTTACATTCCCTAATCACATTGTATATATATATATTCCTCTGTTCCCCCCCCCATGTCCTTGTGTGGAATTGTTTTGTTTCATGTTCAGTGTGACGCGCCAGGCTGGTTATTTCCCCCCTGGGTATTCTTGTTTAACCCATATGAGGTTTGATTATTACGTTAGTTTTGTGACTGTAGTTTGCGCTTTCCTCTTTTTGCATTTCGGCTGGAGGTTTGACACAGTTGTGTCCGTTTGTTGTACTTCTGCCCTAATAAAGAGTGCGCCTGATCACAACGGTCGGCTCTCCTGAACCTGACTTCAACACCAGTAGAGCATCAACTGACACATCTGCACATATATCACTCCAGTGTTAATGCTAAATTGTTATTATCTCAACTCTATGGCCTATTTATTGCCTTACCTCCCTACTCTTGCACACACTGTACATATGTTTTTCTATTGTGTTATTGACTGTATGTTTCTTTATGTGTAACTTTATGTGTTGTTGTTTTTGTCGCACTGCTTTGTTTTATCTTGGCCAGGTCGCAGTTGTAAATGAGAACTTGTTCTCAACTGGCTTACCTGGTTAAATAAAGGTGAAATCAGAAAATAGAAAATAAAATGTAAAATGTAACTATTTCGCCTGATTGCCAAGTGTCACATCTGGGGGAAACCTAGAACCATCCCTACGGTGAAGCATGGTGGTGGCAGCATCATACTGTGGGGATGTTCTTCAGCGACAGGGACAGGGATATTAGTCAGGATCGAGGGAAAGAAGAATGGAGCAAAATACAGAGCGATCCTTGATGAAAACATGCCCCAGAGTGCTCAGGATCTCAGACTGGGGCGACGGTAATCCTTCCAACAGGGCAACAACCTTAAGCACACAGCCAAGGCAATGCAGAAGTGACTTCGGGACAAGTCTCTGAATGTCCTTGAGTGGCCCAGCCAGAGCCCGGACGTGAACCCAATCAAGCATCTCTGGAGAGACAATTGCTGTGCAGCGACGCTCCCCAACCAACCTGACAGAGCATGAGAGGATCTGCAGAGAAAAATGGGAGAAACTCCCCAAACACAGGTGTGCCAAGCTTGTAGCGTCATCCCCAAGAAGACTCGGGGCTGTAATTGCTGCCAAAGGTGCTTCAACAAAGTACTGAGTAAAGGGTCTGAATATGTAAATGTTTTTTGTTTTTAATAAATTAGCAAAAGTTTTTGCTTAGTCATTATGGGGTATTGTGTGTAGATTGGAGTATTGTGTGTAGATACTAGTTACATTTAGAATGCTCAAGCAGGACAGAATTATGGCACCTATCAATATAACACTTTGTCATCTCTACTGCCTCTGATCTGGTGGACTCACAAAACACAACCACTGTGTTTTAAATTGAAGTGTGCCCCTTTCTGTCCGTAATTTAAAATAATACCAAAATAGTGCCGTCTAGTTTGCTTAATATAAGGAATTTGATGTATAGCATTTACATTAACTTTAGTAAATTTAGTAATTTTTCTACCACTGTACTTAAGTACATTTAAAACCAGATACTTTTAGACTTTTACTCAATTATGTCATGCCCTGACCTTAGAGAGCCATTTTATTTCTCTATTTGGTTAGGTCAGGGTGTGATTTGGGGTGGGCATTCTATGTTGTCTATTTCTTTGTTTTTGACCGAGTATGGTTCCCAATCAGAGGCAGCTAGCTGTCTATTGTTGTCTCTGATTGGGAATAATACTTAGGCAGCCCTTTTTCCCACTTTCTGTTGTGGGATCTTGTTTTTGTTAGTTGCTGGTTTAGCGCTACATTACTTTACGTGTTGTTTATCTTGTTTTTTTGGGTTGTTAATTTAATAAATTCAAAATGTACGCCTACCACGCTGCACCTTGGTCTCATTCCGACGACAGCCGTAACAGAAGATCCCACTACCAAAGGACCAAGCAGCGTGGTCAGGAAGAATGGACCTGGGAGGAGATCTTAGACGGGAAAGGACCCTGGGGGCAGGCTGGAGAGTATCGCCTTCCGAAGGAGGAGATGGAGGCAGCTAAAGCGGAACAGCGACGTTGCGAGGAGTTGGCTCAACGAAGCAAACACGAGAGGCAGCCCCAAAACATTTATTTTGGGGGGATGCACACGGGGAGATTGGCGGAGTCAGGGTTCAGACCTGAGCCAACTCTCCGTGTTTACCGTGGGGAGCGAGTGACTGGTCAAGCACTGTGTTATCCGGTTCTACACACCATGCCTTCGGTGCGCAGCCACAGCCCAGTGCGCTCTCTGCAAGCTCCCCGCAGTTGCCGTGCTAGAGTGGGCATTCAGCCAGGAGTGATTGTGCCAGCTCAGCGTTCCTGGCCTCCGGTGTGTCTCTTCGGCCCAGGTTATCCTGTGCCAGCTCTACGCACGGTATCCCCAGTTCGCCAGCACAACCCAGTGCGGCCTGTTCCAGCTCCCCGCACTTGCCGGGCTACTGGGGTATCCAGCCAGGACGAGTTGTGCCGGCTCTGCGCTCCAGACCTCCGGTGCGTCTCCACTGTCCAGTGTGTCCTGCACTGGCTCTACGCACTATGCCTCCAGTGCGCCATCATAGCCCAGTGCGTCCGGTGCCAACTCTCTACACTCACTGAGCTAGAGTGGGTATCCAGCCAGGACGTGTTGTGGCAGCTCCACTCACTAGGCTGCCAGTACATCTCCTCAGTCCGGTGAGACCTGTTCCGGCTCAACGTACGAAGCCTCCAGTGATAATCAATGGAACGAAGCCTCCAGTAAGGATCCATGGCACGAAGCTTCCAGTGATAATCCATGTCCTGGAGCCTCTAGTGATAATCCATGGCCCGGAGCCTCCAGTGATGATCTGGCAGACATATCAGTGTGGATGACGGATCACCACCTCAAGCTGAACCTCGGCAAGACGGAGCTGCTCTTCCTCCCGGGAAGGATTGCCCGTTCCATGATCTCGCCATCACGGTTGACAACTCCATTGTGTCCTCCTCCCAGAGCGCTAAGAACCTTGGCGTGATCCTGGACAACACCCTGTCGTTCTCAACTAACATCAAGGCGGTGGCCCGTTCCTGTAGGTTCATGCTCTACAACATCCGCAGAGTACGACCCTGCCTCACACAGGAAGCGGCGCAGGTCCTAATCCAGGCATTTGTCATCTCCCGTCTGGATTACTGCAACTCGCTGTTGGCTGGGCTCCCTGCCTGTGCCATTAAACCCCTACAACTCATCCAGAACGCCGCAGCCCGTCTGGTGTTCAACCTTCCCAAGTTCTCTCACGTCACCCCGCTTCTCCGCTCTCTCCACTGGCTTCCAGTTGAAGCTCGCATCCGCTACAAGACCATGGTGCTTGCCTACGGAGCTGTGAGGGGAACGGCACCTCAGTACCTCCAGGCTCTGATCAGGCCCTACACCCAAACAAGGGCGCTGCGTTCATCCACCTCTGGCTTGCTCGCCTCCCTACCACTGAGGAAGTACAGTTCCCGCTCAGCCCAGTCAAAACTGTTCGCTGCTCTGGCTCCCCAATGGTGGAACACACTCCCTCACGACGCCAGGACAGCGGAGTCAATCACCACCTTCCGGAGACACCTGAAACCCCACCTCTTTAAGGAATACCTAGGATAGGATAAAGTAATCCTTCTCACCCCCCTTAAAAGATTTAGATGCACTATTGTAAAGTGGCTGTTCCACTGGATGTCATAAGGTGAATGCACCAATTTGTAAGTCGCTCTGGATAAGAGCGTCTGCTAAATGACTTAAATGTAAATGTAAAATGATCCATGGCACGAAGCCTCCAGTGATGATCCATGGCCCGGAGCCTGTAGTGACGATCCATGGCAAGGAGCCTCCAGCGACGGTCCCCAGCCCGGAGCCTCCAGCGACGGTCCCCAGTGCGGAGCCTCCAGCGACGGTCCCCAGTCCGGAGCCTCCATCGGTGGTTCCCAGTTCAGAGCCTCCGGCGTTGATCCACGGTCCGGTTCCTCCGGCAACAATTCACGGTCCAGTTCCACAGAAGCGGAGGGATCAGCGTAGGGAGCGGGGGCTACATCCCAACCCGGAGCCGCCACCGAGGGTAGATGCCCACCCGGACCCTACCCTATAGGTTCAGGTTTGCGGCCGGGTTGTCCGCACCTTTGGGGGGGTGGTACTGTCACACCCCGACCTTAGAGAGCCATTTTATTTCTCTATTTGGTTAGGTCAGGATGTGACTTGGGGTGGGCATTCTATGTTGTCTATTTCTTTATTTTTGGCGAGTATGGTTCCCAATCAGAGGCAGCTAGCTATCTATTGTTGTCTCTGATTGGGAATCATACTTAGGCAGCCCTATTTCCCACTTTCCGTTGTGGGATCTTGTTTTTGTTAGTTGCTGGTTTAGCGATACATTACTTTATGTGTCGTTTATCTTGTTTTTTTGTGTTGTTCACTTAATAAATTCAAAATGTACGCATTCCACACTGCACCTTGGTCTCATTCCGATGACAGCCGTAACAAATTCGTATTTTACTGGGTAACTTTCACTTTAACTTCAGTCATTTTCTGTTAAGGTGTATTTACTTTAACTCAAGTATTACAATTGTGTACTTTTTACACCACTGAAAATTAGTATGATGTGCACTTGCGATCCAGTGTGCCACCTGTTAAGAACCCTACCTGTTTTTTGTTTGTTGCCTATTGTTAGTGGAATTCTAAATTCCTATATGTTTTGTAGCCAAAACCAAATTCGCACTCTATCTTTTTCATTAATGAGTTGTAAGTTCATTAATTATGCATGATTTAGATCGAGACCAGTCTTAAAAGCCAGGTAACAGCGTTTATTTCAAGAGAGTACTCCCACATACACATATTTCCACAGGTTATTGTAAGTCGCTCTGGATAAGAGCGTCTGCTAAATGACTTAAATGTAAATGTAAATGTTATAAACTGAAAATGACGTCAGCGTTTTCTAAACGTTCTATCTCTTTTCACCAGTAGAGAGGCCCTATAGCTCTCGAGCCTTCGCTCCACGCCTGAAGTCAAGGTCAGTCAGTATAAATCAGCATTCTAGACAGTCTGGAGATAGTCGGTTCCTGCCACCTGGAGATTGTACAAATGAATGAACTAAGGAACAGACCTTCATTGTTACTAAACTCCTGACTACATTATATACAATGGGGAATGGGAGCAAGAGAGAAAATTCATATGTACAGTACATTATAGCATTTGGACTAGTCAGTTCTGATTGGAATGTATACATAATTAGTCATTTCAACCATAATTTCCTCCAACACCTATCTTGCATGTTACTTTGGCATTAATATGTCACATACTAGTTTGCAAACAGTGTAAAAAAAATCACTAACTGAACAAAGCCGCATACAATCATGATCTCTTTTTCGCTTTCTTGAGTAAGGCAGCTCCAAAATGCAGGTGTTTCGGCCTAGCTCAGTACTTTCTGTGGTGCGGTGGCAGCCAGCGGAAAATACGGAACGTCGGGGTTGGTAATGTTCTCTAGTTACGTCGTGATTGACTCAGTGTTCTGTCACTCATGGAGACACTGCGTCACTGCAAAATCTACGGGTAGAGCTTGAAAATTCTAGCCCCTTGGGTGCTGACATAGAGTTACATTAGAAGTGCCCGCCCAAGAAGGCTCAAGGTCATTGGCTTCAGATAAAATGACGTCAAATCACGTTATATCTACCATAGCTTTGATTGGACTGATCATGTCAACATCATACCTTCAAAATCTTAGCTAGCAAGCTAGCAGTCATCATCATGAATACATTTGATAATCTACTGGCAAATCCTTTTCCATCCTGGTCATATGAAGAGAAATTATGAAGAGAAATTGCAGATAAAACATATCGGTGCTCATCAGCCGTTGGACAGAAACAGTACAGAAGAAATTGGAAAGCGCAAATTCAACAATGAGTGGTTTGGAAGGAATCAGTGGCTAACTGCAAGCATTGCAAAGCAATCCCTTGCCTGCTATTCAGTAGAGTGGGCGTGCGGCCCAAGTTTGGTTTTGAGGATCTCTTTTCCAAGCTTTAAAAGATAAACATTCAACAAGACCATGCTGTCAAATCCATGTCATAAGAAATCCAAAGGATGCCAGACTTTGATGACAAAGTTTTATGACACAATATGCCCACGAGGGACCGTTGCGCCACCTTCCTGTTGCAAGTGAGCAGAGCACAACAACGTGAGTCCAAAAATGTATTGTATGCTGCTGCATAAATTATATAATATGCCAGGGAGATATGTATACTGTAGCTAAGAAAGTAGTACAAAGTATATGCAGCCAGCTGTGCCACCAAAGACTCTGGGTTCGCGCCCAGGCTCTGTCGTAACCGGCCGCGACCGGGAGGTCCGTGGGGCGACACACAATTGGCCTAGCGTCGCCCGGGTTAGGGAGGGTTTGGCCGGTAGGGAAATCTTTGTCTCATCGCGCACCAGTGACTCCTGTGGCGGGCTGGGCGCAGTGCGCGCTAACCAAGGTTGCCAGGTGCATGGTGTTTCCTCCGACACATTGGTGCGGCTGGCTTCTGGGTTGGATGGCGCTGTGATAAGAAGCAGTGCGGCTTGGTTGGGTTGTGTATCGGAGGACGCATGACTTTCAACCTTCGTCTCTCCCGAGCCCGTACGGGAGTTGTAGCGATGAGACAAGATAGTAGCTACTAAACAATTGGATACCACGAAATTGGGGAGAAAAAGGGGTAAAAAAAAGAAAGAAAAAAAGGTATATGTTGTGTAGTAAGCTGTTCGTAGCCTATGTGCCTTACGCTACTAATTTGGTCCCTTTTCCCCGGATAATTTTGCCTACTGTTCTGACTTGGTGGTGCACATGTAGCCTATAGCCTGTTTAAGAGAAATGTCATAATTAAATATTGTAAGAGCTTTCAATGTCTGCTTATATGACCCTTTTAATTATCCTATGGTTCTATACAGGGAGAATACTGTAAGAACGGCCCATGTTCTGAGTTCTGTTGCTATACATTTAAAAAGGGCTGAACAAATAGTTATATTGACTATGTTCTTCCTAGCTTGCTCATTAATGTCTAAATCAAAATTACGGATTGCCTCCCATCAGCTCTAGTTGAATAGGGGGCAGGCAAAATGACAAGTCAAGGTCAGGCAGAGGTCGGTAATCCAGATCGGAGTCCAAAAACAGGAGACAAAGGGCTTAGACATATGGGTTTGATTCTAGACACATGAAAAGTGGGATATATACGGAGGGTACGGGGCAACAGAAGACAAACAGCAGAGGGGCTAATGACCTTAGAGATTGGGAGACCCGTGGCAGAGCAAGGGTGTTGCGGGCATATTCGACCCCCACTAGTTGCTGGCTCCAGGTGGTGGGGTTGGCGGAGACCAGGCAGTGAAGAGTCTTTTCCAGGTCTTGGTTAACTCGCTCCGACTGGCCGTTGGACTGGGTGTGGAACCCAGAGGACAAGATGGCCGACGACCCAATGAGTGTGCAGAATGCCGGAGCCTGGGTGTTAGGCAAGCATGGAGGAGTGGGCCCACCGAGGAGCGGACCGTGTCAGGAACAAACATCCGGTTATGTGCCCCCCTGGGTTCGGCTGGGAATGCTGTGCTTCACTGACCTGCTTCCCTATTCCCCAACTGAGTGCCTTCACCAGGGACAAGGTGAGAAGGATGGTCTCGGGTTCCGGCGCATCCGACTTGACATTCTTGGATCCTGGTCGGTATGAGAGGGAGAAGTTGAACCGGGGTGAAAAGCAGGACCCACCTAGCTTGCCTGGAATTGAGAAGCTTGGCTGTGCAGAGATATTCCAGGTTCTTGTGGTTGGTCCACACAATGAATGGATGTTCCACCCCCACCAGCCTGTGCATTCACTCCTCCAACGCCATCTTCACCGCGAGAGGCTCACGATTCCCCACATTGTAGTTCCTCTCCGTGGTTTTGAGAAAATGGAAGAAGAAGGGGCAGGGATGTAACTTGAGTACCAGGGTATAAAGCTAGGACAGGACAGCCCCCACTCCGACATCCGAAGCGTCGGCCTCCACCACGAACTGGCGGGACAGGTCAGGATGAACCAAGATGGGAGCTGTGGTGAAACGGTGTATGAGAACCCAGAATGCTGGGTCAGCAGCTGGAGACCACGTGAATGGAACCTTGGGAGAGGTTGAGTGCAGACAGAAGGGGGGAGCCAGGGTGCTATAACCCCGGATAAAGCGGCGATAAAAGTTTCAGAATCCCAGGAAACGTTGCAGCTGCACCTTGGATGTAGGCTGCGGCAAATCCACCACCGCTTTCACCTTCCCAGAATCCATCTGTACACTCCCTGCAGCGATGATGTAACCCAGGAAGAAGATGGTGGAGCAATGGAATTCACTTCTCTGCTTTCACAAAAAGCTGGTTCTCCAGGAGGCGTCGGAGAACCTGTTGGACGTGGGACACGTGGACCAAGCAGGAGACGACGAGGATGTCTTTGAGGTAGATGAAGACGAACCGGTTTAACATTTCGCAGAGAATATCATTAACCACAGCCTGGAACACAGCTGGGGTGTTTGTAAGGCAAAATGGCATGACCAGATACTCGTAGTGACAACTGGCCGTGTTGAAGGCAGTCTTCCACTTGTCCCCTTCCCGTATCCGCACCAGGTGGTAGGCGTTTCTTAGGTCCAGCTTGGAGAGAACGGTGGCCCCCTGGAGCGGCTCGAAGGAGATAAGTGGTTGCGGATAGTGGTTCTTCACCACGATTTTGTTAAGGCCCCAGTAGTTGATGCACGGGCACAGGGTTTTGTCCTCCGCCAGCAGGAGAGGCAGAAGGACGGGTGAGTCCTCAATGTAGGTTTCCAAACAGATCCATGAGAATGGAAAGGGGCTGAATGGGGATGCCCAGCTCGGATGCCAGGGTAGTGTCTATAAAGCTCTCATCGGCCCCAGAGTCGATGAGTACCCAGAATGATTCCAATTGGTTCCCTCACAGCAAAATGGCATGAAAAGAGGTGTGAATAAGTGGAGAGAAAAAGTTCTCCGGATGGCCCACCAGAGTACTCGCTCCTACCGGTGAGCCTGGTCCTTTAGTGGACAGGTGGAGACGAAATGACCAGTAGTCCCGCAATACAGGTAACGCTTAGAGTGAAGCCTGTATAGCCATTTGACTGGAGACAGCCTAGCTCTGCCTAGTTGCATTGGCTCAGATAGAGGTGAATCGGCAGACTTCGGAGACTCTCGGGGGAACTCGGGTAGCCTCGGGTTCTCTCAGCAACGGAGCCATCGGGATTCCTCGAAGGTGAGGTGGAATCCTTGGGTGGGCGAGTGAAATCGAATCTCCTCTCCTTCCTTCATTCCTGTTGTCGCCCATCAATCCGAATGGTCAAGGCGATGAGCTAGTCGAGATCTGTCAGCAGTTCCCGGGCTGCAAGCTCGTCCTTTACTTCCTCCAAAACTCTGTGTAGGAACATGTCGAACCACGCTTCCGGGTTCCAGGCACCCTCAACTGCCAACGTGCGGAAATCCAACGCATAGTCTGCCACACTGCTGGAGTCTTGCCGAAGCTGGAGTAACTTCCGGACAGCCTCTCTCCCAGACAATGGTGCATTGAAAATGTTTTTTTTTACCTCTGCCACAAACTCCTCCAGACTGAAGCATACTGTTGTTCCCATACTGCATTAGCCCAGGTGAGAGCCCTCCCGGACATTAGCGTGATGAGGTATGCTATCTTAGAGCAGTCCCAGGGGAAGGAGGAGGGCTGCAGCTCGATGATGAGGGAACACTGAGCGAGCAACGCCTGACAGGTGTCCGACTCTCCATCGAAGCATTCCGGGTGAGGTAAGCGGGGTTCCCGGGAAACGGGGTGGCCGGGGAGGCGGCGGTGCTAACAGCCGAGTTACTGAGGGGCTGGGATGTTACAGTCGTGGTAGGCTGCCTAACAGACAACATACGGAATACCTCCAGTAAAATGTGTTCAATGCTCGGTCATGGCGTTCGGCCAAGGTCTGGAACCCTTCCATCAGACAACGAAGCAAGTCCTCGTGCCTTCCAATGGTGGCTCCTTGGGAGGAGATGGCATTGCGGAGCCTGTCCGAGTCTGTTGGGTCAGTCAAGGCCAGTTCGTACTATCACTTTTTAGGGAAGACCCAGATGCAGACAGTGTCGAAGTAATAAAAGTTTATTACTAGAATAGGTGACATGCAAAATGACAGGTCAAGGGCAGGCAGAAGTCAGCAATCCAGATCAGAGTCCAAAAGGTACCGAACGGCAGGCAATCTCAGGGTCAGGGCAGAAAACTAGAAAACAGAAACTAGAAACAGACAGGAGCAAGGGCAAAAATTCTGCTAGGCTTGACAAACAAAACGAACTGGCAACAGAAACAGAGAACACAGGTATAAATACACTGGAGAAAATAAGGTGGAAGATGGGCAGAACCTGGAGGGGGTGGAGACAAGCACAAAGACAGGTGAAACATGTCAGGGTGTGACAGTAGTCGCTTTGCTGGCATGCATCAAATATTTTGGGAGGGGTTTACCCCACCAAGATTTACATGCTAAAATCGCCAATGATGATGTTACATTTGGTATGGTTTCATAAGACAGATGATTACTTAAGGCAATAGGGTGGTTGCTAAGTCAGTCGGTCAGGGGTGGGCATATAACGCAAAGTCGGGGTGTGAGGGCATATAACGCGAATTTCCAGCAACCCAAAGGTTGCGTGTTTGAATCTCATCACGGATAAGTTTTGTACATTTAGCTAATGATCAACTTTGCAACTACTAACTACTTTTTTAGCTACTTTGCAACTACATAGCATGTTAGCTAACCCTCCCCTTCCCCTAACCTTAACACTTTATCCTAACCTTAACCCTAACCCTAAGACCTAACCCCTAGCCTAGCTAATGTTAGCCACATAGCAAACATTAACATTAGACACCTAGCCACCTAGCTAACATTAGCCTCATCAAATTGGAATTGATAACATATCATACGAATTGGATAATGGACATCGACCATACGAAATGTAACACATCATACTAATTGTCGTGCCCCGGATTTACATTTACTCTATTACTTGAGTCAAGGTTGCAGCCACCCAATCCATCCTCTTGCACTGTGTCCTCTCTGAACACTAGAGTACCTGGAGTGATTCTTCCTATCCTCTTGGTTTTAGTTATATTTAAAAGGGAAGTTTTGGCAGAGCCACCCAGCAGTAGAGGAAGAGAGTGAGCATTGCATATTCTCTCAAACAGTCACATCTACTGCAGGCTGAGACAGAGAGACATTGCTGCTGAGTAATGCCTTAATGTCATTTATGCATTGTCAGCCCCTGGGGAGATCTGTGACAACAGTTAAGGATTCTCCGAGGTTTGTGTTTTTGCAAGTAGAATGAGTGCCTTGGCTAATGTAAGACTGTAGCTCAGTCCAGAAAAAATCCATAGTCCCTATAGGCAAAATGAACAAGGATAATAAACCTTTCACAACCCATTAGAGTAAAAGAAAGCTGATATGACATGGAAATGATTGATTGCATTCAGTCACAATGATTTGCAAAGTATTTCAGTTGCTTTCACATGTTCTATCCTAGATAGACCTTGTTATATTTTGGGCAATTTCAAAAAGAGCTTCAGCAGAAACACTACCAGGTGAGCAGAAATTGCTTTGTTACCACAGTAACGTTTGCTTTATTGTATGAAGCCCTCTCGCGAGATTCCAGTACAGTGACGGGAGGGTGGTTGGTAATATTGGTATGATCTCATCCCTACAGCAACTGCATAGCGCAGCGAGGCAAACCAGTAACTTTGTATCCAACTTCTAAGTTAGACTGCATCTCTGGGGAAGGCGCAAAGATAATTGTGATTTTAACTGGAACGGAAACATCTGCTTTAAATCCATATAGTTAACGTTGTTCCTGTATTTTTTATTTTATTTTTACATTAAAGGGTCTTCCACGAGAAGCAAAAGGGGGGGGAAACGCGTAGTATTGTGTTCATGCCATCCAACCGTTGAGGGAGAGACAAGAAAAGGTGAGTCGCAAACCTGCGTTATGTCGTTGGGGAACGATGCATGTCATGTGCATGGTGTTTTTGGGGTAAGCTACATGGGCGCAAGCAACATCTGGATTGTCTCCCCAAACAATTAGCATGTTAAACAGCAAAATATGACCGATTTATGTTCTCTACTAGTAAGTAATCTACATTTGAATACGCAATCAGGGTATTTTCTTTCCCCAAATTAGGAGGGATCCAGAAAGGTTGCTTTGTGGGTTTAGAACGCGCACGCTGCACGTGACTGGAGTGGAAAATGTCAATTTTGGTCTTGTCATGATCAATGCAATGCATCACTGTATCACGTTTTTCAAGGACAATGTGCATTGTTTCGAGTTCAGTTTGGGTTTGCTGACTTACAGGTGGTATCGAGGAAATTGACATGGTTTAATAGCGCTGTAATAGACCTGTTATGCTGCAGATTTTGTTGTAGTGCTCTCCTTTGGTATATATAAACCAGTGGTTCCCAACCAGAGTAGCCTACTAGGACCCCTGGGGGTACTTGGCCTATCCACAGGGGGTACTTGAGACGACTCATGAGACCATAGGCCTATGGTGAAATGCACATAAGGGGGTACTTCATGGGGTAGTACGGTTAAAGCAAAATTCAGTTGGTGGTACAATAACCAAACATTTGTGAAAAAGGTTGAGAACCACATAAATATTGTTAGGTCTGTTAACCCATGCCTCTACTAGTGGTGGGTTAATGTTTCTAACGGGTTAATGTTGATGGATCTTTCTATAAGCCAGGCAACACATATGCAGGTTCGACTGTCACAAGGCATAACACTATTGTCTACTCAACCACTATAGGTACAACGCTGAATTCATGTACAGTATTGCTCAACACTGCAGTTAGGACATACAGTCTGCTAACTTGGCCTTTACACTGCCTGTTTGGCTCTTTGTCAGTGAGATGCCTCCAAGCCTGAGGGTTCGTCTCAAACTCAAAGAAAGAACACCTACCTTGCATTCCCTGTTTTGGACAGAATGGCCAAATTAACAAAAGTTTGTTTGGAAAATTGATACTTTACATCAGCTAAATTAAGCTAACTGATGATCTGACACAGCTGACTAGACATTGCTGTTGTAATAAAGCAGGCAATGTATTAGTCAGAGTTCTGAGTAACATTTTACGTTGTTGCTCTCATGCTGTACACCTGTTTAGTAAGTAACACTAACTATTGAACTATTACTACGCCAACCCCCTCTACGCTACTGCTACTCTCTGTTTATCATCTATGCATAGTCACTTTAACTATACCTACATGTACATATTACCTCAATTAGCCCGACTAACCGGTGCCCCCCGGAACCACCTGTACATTGCTTCTCTTCTGTTATTTTTGCTGTTTTTTCTTTTCTTTACTTTTCTATTGTTTACCTAATACCTATTTTCTCCTTAACAATGTCACTGTTGGTTAGGGCTTGTAAGTACGCATTTCACTGTAAGGTCTACATCCGTTTGTATTCGGAGCACGTGACAAATACGCTTTGATTTGAATTCAAATATTAAAGTATTATTACAGAGTTACTACACAAGAATTAGAGCAGGTTAATGTAAAGTGTTATACATTTCTGGAAGATGAAGTATAGACCTTCAGACATGTGACTGGCAAAAACCTTCATTTTTGTATGCAACCTGTGAGACACGGTAGAAATGAGTTTTAGTTTCAGGGGGAAATCAAATGCCCCACTGACCAAGTAGTAGCCTATTGAGTTACATAAAGCTATTGGTTGACATTTTATGGGGCAGGCTATATTTTGCATTGAAGGGCCCCTACAGTGGCAAATCTGGATGCGCTTAGACATGAGATTTGAACTTGGCCTCTCTGGCCAGCTGTTTCTGACAGTTCCAGTAGCTGTCACAAGGAGTCCAAATACAGTCGATTTAGCACTCACTCACTGTTTGTACTTTCTGTCTTCTGCATATAAGAGCTTGAACATCACAGTGTTGAAATTGGAGTCCCCCTAGTACAGGGTTCCCCAACTGGCAGCCTGTGGTTTTCTGAGAAAATTTCATAACATGTTAATTGTTGGACATAAAAGACTGTAAAAACACCAGGAAATCATCTCCAAGTGATTTTAATTTTGGAAATCTGTTCCTAATTATTTACAGTCTACAAAGAAATTGTAATTATGTTCTGGCCCCCCGAGCATCTGTTGAAGAAAACATCAGCCCACAGCTGAATCTAGTTGATCATCCCTGCCCTAATGTTTCTTCTGTCTCTCTCTACCCATATTGGTGTATGCTGATCCGTGGCATTGTTCTGTAGGAAACGGGATTGGTTCCGGTTGGGATGAGTCATAAAGGGGAAGGAAAGAATATTGAGTTGCATAGTGGACAAAATATTAGCATTCTTTGTGAACATGGGAGATTGATGACTGGGATAACATCAGACAGGTCCATAGTCATAACAATTGAAGACCTCTGTTTTACTGTTGAATAAATATTTTCTTAACCTCATTACTCATTATATTTAGTCTGATATTGTTTTGCTGAAGCAAAATCATCATGCAAACTGGACCAGTGCCCCATTATGATGGAGTTTTCACTCTAAATCAATCTAGTGATTGTCTTTCTATTTTAATCTCCCATGATGGGTGAACCATTCTCTGCTATGTGCCATAGACCCCCCCCCTCCCCCATGGTTAACGTAGGACAATAGTATAGGGTAAATGCAGCTCGCATATCTTATCACAAGAGTATGACAGCAGAGACAGGGAGGTGGAGTCCAGGGCAGGCTCTTGACTCCTGGCTCTTAATGCCAGATAGGAGGAGCAACAATTGGAGCATAGTTCAGTTTTATAAAGTGCCTCTCTGGGATGTGTTTGAAGTGAAATACTAAAACTAAATGTTTGCTTTGTTCATGACAGGCCTACTCTTATATATAGGTATAACATGTCATGTTAATATAACAGGGTGGAATATGCTTCCAGGCCAATTAATTACCCTGGCCCACTGCCTGCCTATTCAAGGTGCTCAAATGTTTACATTCAACAATAATTTGAATAATCAGTAAGAATTCTAATTAGAAAGACAATGTCTAGTCCACCTTGATTTAAATCGTCTTTCTCCTCAAGTAATGTGTTGCTTGAATTTGCAATGTTGCCTGCCTTCCCTCCTGTTGTTAGTTGTTGAAGGCTGAGAACAGACATAACATGTCTGATGTCAAGTACAAGGCCATGTTATTTTCCTTTCTATTCTGACTAAGCTCTGTGAAATCAAAGAAGCGGATTGACCTTTTGGCAAACCGTCCGTAACCATAAAGGATAATGACTAGAAATATATTACGTTATGACAAAATGAGTAGGCTCCTGTTCGAATGATTAAGCAATGTTTGTCAGACCAAAGGCAGAAGAGTAAATGATTGTCTTGGCAATCTGTCCTCCGGTGCCCTACTATGTCACCATTGAGTTGAATGGGGGTGATAAAGCTGACTGGGATGAGGATGACTGTGGTACTGTCTCCTGTTAAACTGTTGGAATGCTCCGGCTTTGTCTGCTTGGGCCTGCCGGGTATATGTCAACCAATGGAAACAGCGAAAGAGCACGGAACTCACAATGGAGATGATGTCATCCCTTTTAACTCGCTGTCACAGAGTAAATGCAGACGAACAAAGAAACTGCCCCCTCCACCACATCACAAAAATGATATAGGCAACTCTTAACTTTTGCGGCTTTACAATTATTTATGTGGAGGTCACATTATTTTGCGTTGTGACCCCCCCCCTCCCCCTCCACACACACACACACACACACACACACACACACACACACACACACACACACACACACACACACACACACACACACACACACACACACACACACACACACACACACACACACACACACACACACACACACACACACACACACACACACACACACACACACACACACACACACACACACACACACACACACACACACACACACACACACTTATTCTCCTGATGAGGCAGAATGTAATGTAGTGGTGCAGTTGCAACATAGCTGATGTGCTGATTTGGGACAAGATGTCTATTCTAATCTAGCCCTGACAAATAGGCCTATTCCCCACAGTATCAATCCACTTCTTGTGCTGCCCTCATAGTCTCAGTCTGTTGCTGATGCTGATGATTTTAAGTAACCTCACACTAAGAGAAAGAGTGATACCCTGACTAATTTAATCTCACTCTCAACTCTAACCCAAAGCCACAGTCTCACCAGACCAGACAGGCTGTAATTCTCATCTTTCTCTGCCTCTCAGGCACAAGTGCTGGAAATAGTGTGTTCTGGGAAAGGATTGGGGAAAACACATCTCCAACAAACAACCACACACGGAAAGAAAGAAAACGCTTCCGTAATAAAATGTTGGTACCTGAGGATGTGTTGAGTTGCTTTAGGCTGTCTTGCCTTATAGTGATGATCTGCCTGGTTGTGTCTAAACATGTCAGTCACTGCCTACAGTATCACACTGTCAGATCTACTCCCCCCTGTATCTCCCTCACATACAAAATCTTTGCTACCATTCCTAGTCTATAAACAGAGAACAAGGCCCATGCCTCATGCTGTGTGTCTTCCATACAATAGTGACATATTATTTTCCCATACGGGGTCGAAACCACACAGCTATAGTGTTGTTCTGTGGGCAGAAATCTGAGAAGCAGATTGGAATATGCAGTGGGTTGAGCATGCCTGAATCAGGATATCAATGTGCAGACAGGTCTGTTCAGCTAGTCCTCATTCCTTCACTTTAACGGCTCAACTGTTTTTGTTACTTTCAGGTGCAGCGTCACGTACAGTGAAACTGAAATTCCATGCCACACAGCACCGCATGAGTTCTGCTCAGAACTTATTTCATTTGAAACCCCCAACACAAAATCTAAAGACGCTGATTGTTAACATTTCTGAAAGAGTTGCACTTTAGGCTCCCTCCTCTTGGTTTCCTGCATCCCAACTAGCAGAAATCCCTGTTCATATTGCTCCAAGATTCCACATCCTCTCTAGTCAAAACACGTAATACATTTCCATCCTGTGAGTTGAGTTCCTGCTCTACTCCAGGCATGGTTGGGGGTGAGGAATGAGACTGCTTGGCTCCAGTTCCTTCCTTGTCCTGTGTGAGAATTTCAGAGGCTCTCCTCTGAAACACATGCAGAGAGAGAGAGAGGGAACACAATGGAATAGTCAATTGACTGTGTTCTCACCTGATATTGCTAGGATTCACTGACAAGGGAGGACAATTCTGTGATATTCAGGACAACCCCTCTCCTTTCTTGCTGTTTCGTTTTCAGTTATTTAGCAGAATCTTTCATCCATAGCTACTTACAGAAGTGAGTACATACATTTTATATTTTATTAATACTGGTCCCCTGCGGTAATCAAACCCACATCCCTGGTGTTGCAAACACCATGCTCCACAATCTGAGCCACACGTGACTTTCACTTTGTTGTTGACAGTGCCACACCTCATAGATTAGGAGAATTAGAAATGGGTAACACATCAGCACCCTGCCTACTTTCTGACTTGATAAACTGTCCCACTCCCTATCAATTTGACTGCTGCAGAGAGACACTCTTTCCATCTGTTCCCAGGTGGAGAGAGCAGATGAGGCCGACCAATAACAAACATGGCTGCTGCTTTTCCGGGCTTTCCCCCCAGCCTGTTTCCTGTGTATTTAATTGATGTATTCCTGGATATCTTGGCTACAGCTTTTCTGCTGGTATGAGATACATACATACATCAACTCCATATTTGGGAGCTCATGCTCTCAGAAATAAATAACAATTCAGTTTTGACAGATTTAGTCTGTTTTCAGATGTTGTTCTTGAGGCCAAGGACGAAGAGCTAGACTACTAAACTGACTCTAGATCTGATCGTTTTAAAGTGTTGAGTTGAAGGCCGGTCTTCTGTTACAATACATTCATTTGTTGATGTGTTGGGAGGAGGGACTGCATGGGAAAGAGGTGCAAGAGGTCTGCTGTGCAAGGTATCACATAGAAGCCTGCCTGCCATTATTGCTCAAGGAGAAGCAGGGAGGATTCTTTGTGATGTGGGCCTTTTGCGGCAGGTGGGCAAGTGTTTACGTGGCGCGGCTCCCTGCTTTGAGTGCTAATTAGTCGCTAGGGATCATGTACTGTTGGATTCAAAACACCGGCACACCCTGGCCTCTCGCCCTTCTGCTCCACTTGGTAACCTTATTATCACACCGTTACGTTTAACTTGTATTTGTTGTTAGTTAACCTCTGCAGATGTCACTGTGTCTATAGTGATCCAGGTTGAAGCTCTCTCCACAGCTCTGATGCAAACATGAGTGTGTGTGCCTGCGTGTGCATTTTTGTATGTTCCTTGGGGAGAATATTAGTGTCTATGGTGTGTGTGTGCGTGAGATACTCTTATTGTAAAGATACAAATTAAGGATCACACAGAGCTCAAACCTAAACTCTGCATGTTTTTTCCTTCAAGACTTCTGGGGATTCTGAGCCTTGATTAGAGCGAAGTGGGGGTATGAGTGGGGCGTGGTAATTGCAATCCGCTTTTTCCTGAGTCCTGTGAACCAAGACTAAAATTGAAAAATTGGAACAACTGTCAGATGTTGTCAACCTAATACAGCATATGCTAATCTGTAGGCCTTGTGGGTTTTTTGACTGTGAATGAGGTCTCTGTATTTTTGCTTTTCTTTTTGATAAGAATAGGAAAGCGCTCCTCCCTAGGCCCTGTGTAGATTAGTTTTGGCTTTTGATCAGCACCGTTCCAGAGCTGTCTACACTGTGGGCTACAGTGTGGTGTGTTTGCAGTGCAGGTCAGCAGCAGTGCACTATGCAGGTTGGACATTGGTTTCCTGGCACGACCAGTGATTTATCATGGCTCCTGTTATGCAATGCTGCCTGAATTACTGCTGCACAAATGACTCTGTATGAATTGATTAACTCTGAGGCTTTACTGTACATAATAGGACTAGAAGTGCATCAAGCCATAAGTGGAGCCATGCCCTAATCAATGGCTGGAAGTAGTTAACGTGCAAAGGAAACATTGTGGAATTGATGTGCTAAATGGTATAGGCCCAATACAATATGATATGTTGATGTTACATATTTGACTTCACATTGCAACATCTTTCTGCTGGGAGAATATGCTAAGGGATGCCTACATTTGGCACATTCACTCCAACAGTTGGTTTCTGTTAGATTTAGCTCATTGAGCAGCAGTACCTGTGTATTTGACGCTGTCACTCTCTCTCTGACTGAGCCAGCTCTCTGTCAGATGGGCTCCTCAGTGGGGAGATCCAGTGTTTCTCCTCTTTAGTATTCTCCTTCAGCATAGCTTGTGACTCCTAACAGCCACAGCTTTCCCCTGTAGTCAGCACCTGCAGGCAGCTAGTACCGGATGTTCTTTAAACGCTTACATGGTCCTGCAGAACACGAGAGTTAAGGTAGCACTTCCTCTTCTATGAGATTTGAATGGATTAGAACCTCTCTTGTTAATCCACAGTTGGTCGAGGGGTTAATTAAAAGAGCTCTTCTTTTCCAGAGCACATCTTCTTGTGTGGTAGAGAAGCAATTAGTATGTGACAGCAGCAGGGCAGATTTTTGGCGGGTGTGAGGGGATATTAATGAGGCTTTCACCTTGAGATCTGTGTTAGTGGGGAAAGAAAAGGGTGTCTCACTGAGCTTCTGCTGCATCAGGCTTTCTAAATGACACTGATTGTCATACAAATGCTATTACTCTGTTATTATTCTAGAAAAACCACAGTGTTTGTTGTATTCCCTTCTATTTGTTGGCAATGAGGGATCATCATGTTTTGTACTGAATCACTTTATTATAATGTAGGTCATGGTTATTGAGTGTGCTCTCTCCTGCTCTCATGTTCCTGGTTACAGGCTTAGGCTACAAAATATGGCAATGTGAGACTAGGCTTACTGTAGCTGGTTTGACTGGGCTTACTCTAGTTCAGCCATTTGGTTTGGTGGTGTTTGGATAGTAGACGGGAGCTCATGGTAACTTATATATGTTCACTTAGTGAGTTCCTGACCTTTCCCATACTGAGGCTTCTTAACTGTCACTACAGCTCCTCTCCCATCAGATCAACCCAGCCAATCTTCTCTGACAGCCCTATGTCAAAAAGAGTCATAATAAGCTGACACATTACTGTCCTGTCCCGAGCAACAGATTCTTCTGTGAGGGAAAATGTAAAACCACAAGAATGTATTATATGCAGTTTATGATTAGGGCATGATGTCTACCTGTGTAATATTAATATGTATATCATAATCAGTAAGTAAAATGATTTAGAGGCCTGTTATTTTATGTCTGTGCTTTCTAATATGATTAATGCAGTTGTTTCATCATCAGTGTTTTGACAACAGAATCTTTATTTTTTAAATTATTATAATAATGTTTTTGTGAATTTTACCCCGTTTTCTCCCCAATTTCGCGGTATCCAATTGTTTTAGTAGCTACTATCTTGTCTCATCGCTACAACTCCCGTACGGGCTCGGGAGAGACGAAGGTTGAATGTCATTGAAAATAAGAATTTGTTCTTAACTGACTTGCTTAGTTAAACCTCTCTGGGATAGGCGGGTCGTAAATGTCCCACTTGGCCAATTGCCAGGGAAAATGCAGAGTGCCACATTCAAATAAAATACTATAAAATTTAAACTTTCATTACATCACACATGTAAGATACCAAATTAAAGCTACACTCGTTGTGAATCCAGCCAAAATGTCAGATTTCGAAAAGGCTTTTCGGTGAAAGCAAAAGAAGCTATTATCTGATGATAGCACAATAGTAAACAAAAAGAATAGCATATTTCAACCCTGCAGCCACCACACAAAATGCAGAAATAAAATATAAAACATGCCGTACCTTTGACGAGCTTCTTTTGTTGGCACTCCAATGTGTCCCATAAACATCACAAATGGTCCTTTTGTTCGATTAATTCCGTCGATATATATCCAAAATGTCTATTTATTTGGTGCGTTTGATCCAGAAAAAAAACAGCTTCCAATTTGCGCAACGTCACTACAAAATATCTCAAAAGTTGCCTGTAAACTTTGCCAAAACATTTCAAACTACTTTTGTAACACAACTTTAGGTATTTTTTAACGTTAATAAATCGATCAAATTGAAGACGGGTCTATCTGTTTTCAAAACAGGAGAATCACAAACTAACGCTACTTTTTTAGTCTTGCGCAACTCTCAAACAGTACACATAACATTATCCTGATCCAAGATGGCCTTACTTCTTCATTACACAAAGGAAGAACCTCATCCAATTTCCAAAGACTGGTGACATCCAGTGGAAGCGGTAGGAACTGCAAACAAGTGCCTTAGAAATCTTGTTTCCCAATGAAACCTCATTGAATAGACAGTGTCCTAAAAAAAAAACATCTGAATGGTTGGTCCTCTGGGTTTTGCCTGCTACATAATTTCTGTTATACTCACAGACATGATTCAAACAGTTTTAGAAACCTCCGAGTGTTTTCTATCTAAATCTAATAATAATAATATGCATATCTTATATTCTTGGCACGAGTAGCAGGAAGTTGAAATTGGGCACGCTATTTATCCAAAAGTGAAAATGCTTCCCCCTATAGATAAAGGTAAAATAAAAAAAATACAAGTTGTTATTAAGGAACATGAAAGTGTACATGTGCCAGAAGGCATTTCTACACCAAAAACCGCATTTTGATAACAAAACAAACACTTAAAATGGCTCTCCTGTGAAGTCGTGACTTGCGACATACGCCTAGTTTCCTGAAACCGTTCACATATTATGGCAAGAAAAGCTCAAATAGGCAAAGAGAAATGACAGTCCATGTTTACTTTAAAACATGAAGGTCAGTCAATCGGCAAATTTCAAGAACTTTGAAAGTTTCTTCAAGTGCAGTCTCAAAGACCATCAAGCGCTATGATGAAATTGGCTCTCATGAAGACCGCCACAGGAAAAGAAGACCCAGAGTTACCTCTGCTACAGAGGATAAGTTCATTAGAGTTAACTGCACTTTAGATTGCTGCTCAAATAAATGCTTCATAGAGTTCAAGTAACAGACACATCTCAACATCAACTGTTCAGGGGAGACTGCGTGAATCAGGCATTCATGGTTGAATTGCTGCAAAGAAACCACTGCCAAAGGACACCAATAAGAAGAAGAGACTTGCTTGGGCCAAGAAACACGAGCAATGGATATTCGAGCGGTGGAAATCTGTCCTTTGGTCTGATGAGTCCAAATGTGAGATTTGCAGAGTAGGTGAACGGATGATCTCCGCATGTGTGGTTCCCACCGTGAAGCATGGAGGAGGAGGTTTGATGGTGTGTTTTTTTGTTGTTGCTGGTGACACTGTCTGTGATTTGTTTAGAATTCAAGGCACACTTAACCAGCATGGCTACCTCACTGCATTCTGCAGTGCATTCTGCAGTGATACACATCCCATCTGGTTTGCGCTTAGTGGGACAATGACCCAAAACACACCTTCAGGTGGTGTAAGGGCTATTTGACCAAGAAGGAGAGTGATGGAGTGGTGCATCAGATGACCTGGCTTCCACAATCACCTGACCTCAACCCAATTGAGATGGTTTGGGATGAGTTGGACCGCAGAGTGAAGGCAAAGCAGCCAACAAGTGCTCAGCATATGTGGGAACTCCTTCAAGACTGTTGGAAAAGCACTCATGAAGCTGGTTGAGAGAATGCCAAGCGTGTGCAAAGCTGTCATCAAGGCAAAGGGTGGCTACTTTGAAGAATCTCAAATGTAAAATGATTTGTTCAAGGCACACTTTGATTTGTTTTAACACTTTTTTGTTATTACATCATAGTTTTGATGTCTTCACTATTATTCTACAATGTAGAAAATAGTAAGTGTGTCCAAACGTTTGACTGGAGTACCAGTCAAAAATTGACACACTTACTATTTTCTACATTGTGGTTTGTTCTAAGATAACTTTAATACGCTAGTGTACGCTTAAGATCACCTATCTAGCTATGGTTCAGCTAAACGTCAGCAGAAATGATTTTGTTTAGCGAGATAGATTGCTCACTAATGTTACCTAGCTGTGTAAATTATGTTATAATATGACTGTACTTTCATATTTGTATGGTCGCTCTGGATAAGAGCGTCTGCTAAATGACTTAAATGTAAATGTAAATGTGAGTGGTAAACGTGCATTATTAATATGCTAACGTTACTTGATCATGAAGCATGTTGTTAGTTAGCTAGCTAGCAGGAGTTGGATGTGTATTGTAAGCTCATTTAATGTGTACAGACGAGAAAGTAAACCCTTTAACTGTCTGCTCATGCTTGTGAATTGTTGCATTATTCAAGAGTAGTATGGCTTGGTTGCATTATCCGTAGAAAAGTTGCTTGGATTCTTAATAATTTGTGCTTACTGGATACTTTGATATTTATGGTTAATTTGAGCTGGGGACCAAGAATGTTGCATAGCCAGCAACAATGAAAAGTAAGGCAAGGATGTAATGAAGAAATCCCTTTCACCACTCAGCTTCTCAGTCTCTCAATCTCTCGTAGTGGGAATAGGGCCTTAGCCCCAAGTATCTCTGTGTCCTGGCCCACAGTGTGAGAGGATTCTGGATGGCTTCAGACATCACAGGTCTGTGCCATATTGACACCTCTGGAGAGGGAATCTGGCAGGTCACTGTCAACTGACCTTGCTGCTATACTGCAGTTTGTCACTAGAGCCACTCAGTCTCATTTATCTCTCTCTCCCTCTCCCTCCCTCCTTCTCTCACACACTCATGCACTTTGTGCAAGCACTCTCACACACAGGGACATAGGATAGATGTTGTTGCTTTGTGTACTTTGTTTGAAACAAATATGATATGTACATGGCTTACGCGTTGTCTAGGGCAGTTGTTAAGTCCCTGTTGTACTGAGACCTACAGTGTCCAGTGTGGGAGAAGTAAATGGTTATTTTGGCTGTGTTCCAGAATGGACTGGTACTGGCACACACAGCACAAATCTACCCCCATACAGCACCAGCACAGAGCCTGGACATGCACCGTCACTGGCTACCCTTACTGACCCAGGCATGTGTGAATGCACTGCTGCTGTATAGAACACTCACCCAATCATCTCTTGCACTACCTAACGAAAGGGCAAAATGGAAATAATAGCCAATCATTGAGCTGTTATTTTGTTTAACTGCTTGCATTTTCACCAGATTCTCCCAGACACTACATTTCCCAGACATACATTCTCTCATAGTGAGCATTCTCTGCTCCTAATTGGCTCTGACATTGATTAGTGTAGCATTCAAACTATGCTAGGCTACCCGCTACTGTAGATTTAGCCTGAGAGCGAGCTCCCCATTGTTTTTGATGCTGAATCACTGTCATCTTAGCTGATTTTATTTTATTTTATTTTATTAGGATCTCTTTTAGTCCTAATTTGGACTAATCTTCCAAGAGTCCTTAAACATTAAAATACCATTTATAATACAATTTATAATACAATCACATTTTGACATATAACACACTGTTACACACATCAGACATAATACACTGAAATATTGACCAGATAAATACTTGAACAGTCTGAGAAGATAGATTGATTCCATCATCTACCAAAGTCCTGCACAACCTTTCAATGTATTATATTAAATGGTTTGAAAGTATTGTTTGAATTAATATATTGAAAGGTTTCTGGTTTGCTCAGATAAATTATTACATTTCTTTATTGCTCTGACTCGAAACGTTCTTTAGCCTATTTCTCTTTTCTGTCTGGATAACACATAGATGGTGGACAATCTATTCCTAGTATTTACTGAGTGTCTGTCTCTTACCAACTGAATACTGTCGTGAATGGGGTTTGGCCATTTTAAATGGTGTACATTGTGAAATAAAATAAGCATGTTTTATTCAATTATCTTATTGATTTATGACCATCCTAGAGCATTGTGCATGACTACAACAGAATAGTCATATCTCCACCTTAAAACAGTCCTTGCTGCTTTGTTCTGTGCAATCTGCATCCTCCTAATTTCCAGCCTTATTCTAAAATGTATTAAAAAAATGTTTTCCCTTCATCAATCTACACACAATACCCCATAATGAGAAAGTTAAAAAAGGTTTTTATACATTTTTGCAAATGTATAAAACACCCCACTCCTAAAACAAAGTTTTAAACTAGGCGTGTGTCGCATGACACTACTTCACAGGATAGCCATTTGAACGCAAACTTTAAAAAAAAATCTAAATGTGTTTTTTTGGGCAGAAATGTTTTCTGCAACATGTGAACTTTCATGTGCCTCAATAACAAACTTGTATACCGTCTGTAAAAAAACAAATAAAATTGTTAAATTACAAGCCTAGTTGGTTTAGCCACAGAAAAAGACATCAACATTGGCTGAGATAATGAGTGGGCTGGGCATGCCGAGAGATGAGTTTTGATTGGTCTGCCATGTAGCACGCTTCTCCCTATAACATGAGCTGGTCAGTATGTGTAGGTAATCCTTTATAACGTGGCTTTTTTAAAAAGATATCGTGTAGTAGAACTGCATAAGTGTTGCTCTCCACTTTCTGGAGGACCGAGTTTTGAAATCAGTGGAATTAGAGTATGATAGCTAAGGAGATGGAGAAAATTCTGCCTTTAGATTGCAAATACGCAGATGAAGTCGAAAGAAATCACACAGAAGTTTGTTGTATAAAACACCTGTCTCCGGATTACATCTTCAAACTAAGGGCAACCATAGTATCCACGGTGACAGAGGGAGAAGTGTCCATCCATGTATACGAGTAAGATAGTCTTGCTAGCTACATTTTCAGATATTACATGTTTCAAATTTTGTCTGAAAGTAATTTTCCTTTCAATTTAAATTATATTGTTAGCTAACTAGCTAACATTAGCTGGCTGGCTTGCTAGCTGACGTTACTTGTGTGATCTGTGTAGTAACATTATTTGTATCTCAGAGCCATTTGCATTGCTAGTTATAGCCTAATGTTAGCTAGCTAGCGATCATTGAACCTGGCTGGTGAGCTATCTGCAGATTCATGAAGGGTAGTAACGTTATGAGTTGGGATTATGTTTCATTGTTTAGCTAGCTAGCTACATGTCTAAACAAAAGGCTCCACTATGCAAGTAACCATTTCAATATAATTTTTATGATGTCACTACGCCAAATGTCGATATACGTAGCTGGTAAATTCGCTCTGGCTATCTACTCCGATGTCAGAGCACTCGCGTCTGAGTGTGCCTGAGCGCAGAATAACTGACGAATTTATGAATGCTCACAAGTGGTTGAATATGGCCGGTGTCAGTAAATGTTAGCCAAAAGGTGTCAGCAGCACAGTTGCAGTCACCAACGCTCTGGATAACATTTAAAAAACCTTACCAGCTCTGCTAGGGTGAGTAAAATGGTCAGAGTGAGCTGTTCTCTCATTTGTGTCTGGAAGTATCTAGCCAATGTTAGCCAGTTATCTTGGGTGCTTTACTGCTGTTGTTAGGTCAGAAAGCTCTGATCAACCCTACTCCTCGGCCAGAGCGTCCAGTGTGTGCTCTGAGAGCGAAACGCTCTGAATTTATGAACTGACAATCTAACAACGCTCTGAGTTTACGAACACCCAGAGCACAGTCTCACACTCTGGCACTCCAGATTAAATTTACGAACACACCTGTGTAGTATAAACCAACCTTTAGTCTTGAAATCTTTGGTTGTTTAGTACATGGCCTCACATGTGAATCCTTACAGAGATGGGTGGGGCTAAGGCTTTAGAGGGTGTGAACAAAGCTGCATGTAGTGTAGACAAAGAAAAGCTCTCCAGTAGGTGTATCAAAACATTCAAGGGACATTTTCTCAAAGAGGGGTTACAAGTTTATCAACTTTCAAAGCATAATTACTTTCTTGTTGTTAGTCAACTGTAGTGTATGATATACCGTATTCTAGCTCTGAGTCTCTACTTTTATCCAATGTAAAAAACACAATTTCAAATGTTGCTTCAAAAGACAGAATCGAGCCAGTCGGTCACATTTACATAAGTATTCAGACCCTTTACTCAGTACTTTGTTGAAACACCTTTGGCAGCTACCCCGATTGCTCAATTTGGCCGGGCTTTGGCCGGGCGGCCAGCTCTAGGAAGAGTCTTGGTGGTTCCAAACTTCTTCCATTTAAGAATGATGGAGGCCACTGTGTTCTTGGGGACCTTCAAAACTGCAGCCATTTTTTGGTACCCTTCCCCAAATCTGTGCCTCAACACAATCCTGTCTCGGAGCTCTAAGGACAATTCGATCTCAAGGCTTGGTTTTTGCTCTGACATGCACTGTCAACTGTGGGACCTTATATAGTCAGGTGTGTACCTTTCTAAATCATGCTAAATTTTGAGTCACATCATAGTAAAGGGTCTGAATACTTATGTAAATAAGGTTTTTATGTTTAATACGTATGCAAAAATGTCTAAAAAAATGTTTTTGCTTTTTGCTTTGTCATTATGCTGTATGTTTGTAGATTGATGAGGAAAAACAATGATTTAATACATTTTAGAAAAAGGCTGTAACGTAACAAAATGTGGAAAAAGTCAAGATGTCTGAATACTTTCTGAATGCAGTGTTGATTAGTTATTTGAGACGGCCATGATACGCAGGAGTCTAGCTGCACCCCTAGCAGTTTGATTTCTGCCACTTCCTCAATTTGTATTTCCCCCATACTTAATTGTTGTGTTGTGTTGACCTTTTCCTGGTGGAACAGACCAACATAACCTTTGTTTTCTTGGCGTTCAAAACAAGTTCGTTCTGGAAAACCCACTCCCTGATATTTCCCAGATCTACTTGTAGAGCTTGCTGTACCTGTTGAACCGATTGTCTTGCTTTATAAATTGTTGTATCATCTGCAAGTATAGTAGCTTGAGTTTCAGATAAGGTATAAGAAATGTTGTTAGTAAAGATGGGGCCCAAGGCAGCTGCCCTTCCACAGTTTAGAGCAGGAGGGGAAGAAAACGACCTATTTATATAGGTGGACTATTTCCTGTCAGTTAGATATGACTGTACCCAATTCAATGCTGCCTTCTTAAACCCATAATGCAGTAACTTTGTCAAAATTATTTCATGATACACTAAATCAAATGCTGCAATGAAATCTAAAAATAGTAACCCACAAACCTGCCATTATCCAAAGCATTGAGTCACTGGTCAATCATATCAACCAATGCAGTGGTAGTGGAATGGTTTTTGCTATAAGCATGCTGATTGGCTGTGATCAGATAATTTTTTTCCATATATTCCCATATTTTTCTGCACACAATACCCTCTAATATGGTGCTGAGTGAACCGAGTAGACCAATTGGTCGACTATTGGCAGGAGTAATGGGTTCTTTGCTGTCTTTCAGAATTGGACACAGGTTAGCATGCTTCCATACATTTGGAAATGTTCCCTTTTCCAGTGACCAAATAAATATGTATTTCAGTGGAGCTGCAATCTGAGTAGCATAATAAAGTAAAAAATTGTCCATAAGATTTAGCATTGGGTGATGACTTCAATAGGTTTAACTTCTTATGGCTGCAGGGCCAGTATTGAGTAGCTTGGATGAAAGGTGCCCAGAGTAAATGGCCTGCTCCTCAGTCTCGGTTGCTAATATATGCATATAATTATTAGTATTGGATAGAACACACTCTGAAGTGTCTAAAACGGTTCGAATGATGTCTGTGAGTATAACAGAACTCATATGGCAGGCAAAAACCTGAGAAGAAATCCAAACAGGAAGTGAGAAATCTGAGGTTGGTCGATTTTCAACCCAGGCCCTATTGAATTCACAGTGGGGTATGGATGAAGTTGCACTTCCTAGGGCTTCCACTAGATGTCAACCGTCTTTAGAAACTTGAATGAAGCTTCTACTGTGTTATGGGCCTGAATAAGAGCTGAATGAGTCAGGTTACTGGCAGAGAGCCATTTCCTGGTCACGCGCATTCCACATGATATCGAACTGCGTTCCATTGCTTCTCTAGACACAAAGGAATTCTTTGTGGTATGGTAACAACACCATAAAGATTGTTTCTAGATTCTAGATGTTTCTAGATTGTTTCTATACTTAGATTGAAATGTTTATTCAACCTGTAATATAACTTTTTGAAGTTTTTGTCTGAAGTTATGCGGGACCTGCACGAGCGTTAGGATATGTGTACCTACAAAAGTAGCTACTTGGACATAAATAATGAACATTATCGAACAAATCAAGCATTTATTGTGGAAATAGGTTTCCTGGGAGTGCATTCTGATGAAGATCATCAAAGGTAAGGGAATATTTACAATGTTATTTCTGGTTTCTGTTGACTCCAACATGGCGGAAAATATTTTTTTTCTGAGCGCCGTCTCAGATTATTGCATGGTTTGCTTTTCCGTTAAGTTTAAAAAAAATCTGACACAGCGGTAGCATTAACTTCTTAAGGTATAGGGGGCAGCATTTTCACTTTTGGATAAATAGCGTGCCCAATTTCAACTTCCCGCTACTCATGTCAAGAATATAAGGTATGCATATTATTCGTAAATTCGGATAGAAAACACTCTGAAGTTTCTAAAACTGTTTGAATCATGTCTGTGAGTATAACAGAACTTATGTAGCAGGCAAAACCCCGAGGACTAACCGTTCAGATTTTCTTTTGAGGTCTCTGTCTGTTCAGTGAGTTCTCATTGGGAAACGATATTTCTTAGGCACTTGTTTTCAGTTTCTACCTTCTTCCACTGGATGTCACCAGTCTTTGGAATTTGGTTGAGGTTATTCCTTTGTGCAATGAAGAAGTACGGACATCTAGGAACTGGGTAAAACTGTTGAGAGTTGCGCAAGACTTGAAGTCGCGTTGGTTTGTTGTCTTCCTGTATTGAACACAGATAAGACTCGTCTTCAATTTGATCGATTATTAACGTTTAAAAATCCCTAAAGTAGTATTACAAAGTAGTTTGAAATGTTTTGGCAAAGTTTACAGGCAACTTTTGAGATATTTTGTAGTGACGTTGCGCAAATTGGAAGCTGTTTTTTTCTGGATCAAATGCGCCAAATAAATTGACATTTTGGATATATATGGACGGAATTAATCGAACAAAAGGAACAATTGTGATGTTTATGGGACATATTGGAGTGCCAACAAAAGAAGCTCGTCAAAGGTAAGGCATGATTTATATTTTATTTCTGTGTTTTGTGTAGCGCCTGCAGGGTTGAAATATGCTATTCTCTTTGTTTACTGTTGTGCTATCATCAGATAATAGCTTCTTATGCTTTCGCCGAAAAGCCTTTTAAAAATCTGACAGGTTGGCTGGATTCACAACGAGTGTAGCTTTAATTTAAGTATCTTACATGTGTGAATTAATGAAAGTTAGATTTTTATATCATTTTATTTGAATTTGTCACGCTGCATTTTTCCTGGCTTTTGGCCAAGTGGGACGCAAGCCTCCCCTATCCTAGAGAGATTAAGGAGAGGTATATCTATAATTCCATGTGTATAACTTGTATTTTCATCTACATTTATGATGAGTATTTCTGTTGAATCGATGTGGCTATGCAAAATCACTGGATGTTTTTGGAACTAGTGAACGTAACACGCCAATGTAAACTCAGATTTGTTGATATAAATATGAACTTTGTCAAACAAAACATACATGTATTGTGTAAAATGAAGACCTATGAGTGTCATCTTATGAAGATCAAAGGTTAGTGATTAATTTTATCTCTATTTGTGCTTTTTGTGACTCCTCTCTTTGGCTGGAAAAATGGCTGTGTTTTTCTGTGGCTTGGTGGTGACCTAACAATCATTTGTGGTGCTTTCGCTGTAGCCTATTTGAAATCGGACACTGTGGTGGGATTAACAACAAGATTACCTTTAAAACGGTATAATTTTAATTATGAGATTTCCTTTGTTTTGAATTTGGTGCCCTGCACTGTCACTGGCTGTTGTCATATCATCCTGTTAACGGGATTGCAGCCCTAAGAAGTTATGTCCTCTACTGACACCATTGGCAGACTAAAATAGCTTTTTTTTGTGCTCATAATGTGATAATCAATCCATTGGTCAATATCTTGTTTGGAAGAATAAAATAAATAAATATATTTGTAAAAAAAAAAAATTGGCAATATCAGCTTTCAAATCAAATTTTGTTCACATACACATGGTTAGCAAAAATGTTATTGCGAGTGTAGCGAATTGCTTGTGCGACTAGTTCCGGCAGTACAACAATATGAACAAGTAATCTAACAATTCGACATCAACTACCAAATACACACAAATCGAAGTAAATGGATGGAATAAGAGTATATACATATAAATATATGGATGAGCAATGACCGAGCGGCATAGGCAAGATGCAATAGATGGTATAAAATACAGTATATACATATGGGATGAGTAATGCAAAATAGGTAAACATCATTATTAAAGTGGCATTAATAAAGTGAATAGTGATCCATTTGTTAAAGTGGCCAATGATTTCACTTCTGTATGTTGGCAGCAGCCTCTCTGTGTTCGTGATGGCTGTTTAACAGTCTGATGGCCTTGAGATAGAAGCTATTTTTCAGCCTCTCGTCCCAGCTTTGATGCACCTGTACTGACCTCGCCTTGTGGGTGGTAATGGGGTGAACAGGCAGTGGCTCAGGTGGTTGTTGTCCTTGATGATCCTTTTGGCTTTCCTATGACATCGGGTGCTGTAGGTGTCCTGGAGGGCAGGTAGTTTACCCCCGGTGATGCGTTGTGCAGAACGCAACACCCTCTGGAGAGCCCCTCGGCCGTCATTGAAAATAAGATTGAGTTCTTAACTGACTTACCCAGTTAAATAAAGATTCAATAAAGGTGTAAAAAAAAACAAATTATAATAATTTCAGGAAAATCAGTGTCCAAAAATACAGATTTCTGATTGTTTTAAGAAAACTTGAAATCGTCCCTAATTAATCGGCCATTCCGATTAATCGGTCGACCTCTTTAAATGATCTTTGTTATGACCATCTTAAAGCAATTCCATATGTTAGTTTAGAATCCCCTCCCCAACTTAGACATGGATTTGACAGTCCAGAGGGTTAAAGTGTGCTAGCTTTGTAGCAGCCATCAAGGTCACTGAAGTTAGGAAGTATCAGTCATACAGCTGACTGCTGAGCCCGCTCATCAATAAGACCCATTAACATTTTGTACTACTGTGGTGTGTGTACCAAGAAGTGACTCGCAGCATCTAGCCTCTGTCATCCTGTCTTGCCTTGCATCTCATCTTTCTCATGGAATGAAAGCCCTGCTGGTTGAGAAAGGTGGAGAGGAGAGTTGGGAGAGAGATGTAAGTGGTAGTTTAGAGACAGGCAGCAGTGAGGGCAAGGAGAGGGAAAGTGCAGCCTAGAGCAGGCTCAGACTGACTGACTGACTGCTGCAGCTCTATAGCAAGGAACAGAGGCATCCAGGCACCTCATTAGAATGTTTCACATTCCTTTTCAGGCACCAATGCTCTCTCTGCTTCCTCTTCACTGCTCTTGATACCACAGAGCTAGCTGGGGAAAGTTGACGACCTCAGAAGTCTGAGGCTCTCTGTAAAATGGGTCAAGCTGACACTTAAATATGACCAGTTTTACCACCTCGTCTCATCTGTACCCACTAAAACACAAATAGAACTTGTAAGTACAGTTGTAGTCAGAGGTTTACATACACCTTAGCCAAATACATTTAAACTCAGTGTTTCACAACTCCTGATATTTAATCCTAATAAAAATTCCCTGTCTTAGGTCAGTATTTTAAGAATGTGAAATGTCAGAATAATAGTAGAGAGAATGATTTATTTCAGCTTTTATTTCTTTCATCACATTCCCAGTGGGTCAGAAGTTGACATACACTCAATTAGTATTTGGTAGCATTGCCTTTAAATTGTTTAACTTGGGTGTAACGTTTTGGGTAGCCTTCCACAAGCTTCCTATAGTAAGTTGGGTGAATTATGGCCCATTCCTCCAGACAGAGCTGGTGTAACTGAGTCAGGTTTTGTAGGACTCTTTGCTCGCACACGCATTTTCAGTTCTGCTCACAAATTTTCGATAGGATTGAGGTCATGGCTTTGTGATGGCCACTCCAATAACTTGACTTTGTTGTCATTAAGCCATTTTGCCACAACTTTGGAAGTATGCTTGGGGTCATTGTCCATTTGGAAGACCCATTTGCGATCAAGCTTTAACTTCCTGACTGATGTCTTGAGATGTTGCTTCAATATATCCACATAATTTTCCAGCCTCATTAATGCCATCTATTTTGTGAAGTGCACCAGTCCCTCCTGCAGCAAAGCACCCCCACAACATGATGCTGCCACCCCCGTGCTTCACGGTTGGGATGGTGTTCTTCGGCTTGCAAGCATCCCCTTTTTTCCTCCAAACATAACGATGGTCATTATGGCCAAGCCGTTCTATTTTTGTTTCATCAGACCAGAGGACATTTCTCCAAAAAGTGCGATCTTTGTCCCCATGTGCAGTTGCAAACCATAGGCTGGCTTTTCTATGGCTGTTTTGGAGCTGTGGCTTCTTCCTTGCTGAGCGGCCATTCGGGTTATGTCGATATAGGACTCGTTTTACTGTGGATACAGATACTTTTGTACCTGTTTCCTCCAGCATCTTCAGAAGGTCCTTTACTGTTGTTCTGGGATTGATTTGCAATTTTCGCACTAAAGTACGTTCATCTCTAGTAGACAGAACGCGTCTCCTTCCTGAGCGGTATGACGGCTGCGTGGTCCGACGGCTGCGTGGTCCCATGGTGTTTATACTTGCAAACTATTGTTTGTACTAGAGGTCGACCGATTATGGTTTTTCAACGCCGATACCAATACCGATTATTGGCGGACCAAAAAGGCTGATACTGAATAATCGGCCGATTTAAAAAAAAAAAAATGTATTTGTAATAATGACAATTACAACAATACTGAATGAACACTTATTTTAAATTAATATAATACATCAATCAAAATCTATTTAGCGTAAAATAAATAATGAAACATGTTCAATTTGGTTTAAATAAATCAAAAACAAAGTGTTGGAGAAGTAAAAGTGCAATATGTGCCATGTAAAAAAGCTAAAGTTTGAGTTCCTTGCTCAGAACATGAGAACATATGAAAACTGGTGGTTCCTTTTAACACGAGACTTCAATATTCCAAGGTAAGAGGTTTTAGGTTGTAGTTAATATAGTATTTATTGGACTATTTCTCTCCATGCCATTAGTATTTCATATACCTTTGACTATTGGATGTTCTTATAGACACTATAGTATTGCCAGTCTAACAGTATAGCTTCCGTCCCTTTCCTCGCCCCTACCTGGGCTCGAACCAGGAACACATCGACAACAGCCACACTCGAAGCAGCGTTACCCATCGCTCCACAAAAGCCGCGGCCCTTGCAGAGCAAGGGGAATAACTACTCCAAGTCTCAGAGCGAGTGACGTTTGAAACGCTATTAGCGCACACCCAGATAACTAGCTAGCCATTTCACATCGGTTACACCAGCTATTAGGCTGATAGGATTGAAGTCATAAACAGCGCTGTGCTTGCGAAGAGCTGCTGGCAAAACGCACGAAAGTGCTGTTTGAATGAATGCTTATGAGCATGCTGGTGCCTCCCATCGCTCAGTCAGACTGCTCTATTAAATCATAGACTTAATTATAACATAATAACACACAGACATACAAGCCTTAGGTCATTAATATGGTAGAATCCGGAAACTATCATTTAGAAAACAAAGCAATTTATTATTTCAGTGAAATACGGAACCGTTCGGTATTTTATCTAACGGGTGGCATCCCTAAGTCTAAATATTCTTGTTACATTGCACAACCTTCAATGTTACGTCATAATTACAAACAATTCAGGCAAATTAGTTCGCAATGAGCCAGGCTGCACAAACTGTTTTATATACCCTGACTCTGCGTGCAATGAATGCAAGAGAAATGACAGAATTTCACCTGGTTAATATTAGAGGTTGACCGATTAATTGGAATGGCTGATTAATTAGGGCCGATTTCACGTTTTCATTACAATCGGAAACCGGTATTTTTGGACGCCGATTTTTTTAAAAGTATATATTTTTTACACCTTATATTTATTTTTTTATTTAACTAGGCAAGTCAGTTAAGAACAAATTCTCATTTTCAATGACGGCCGAGGGACGGTGGGTTAACTGCCTCGTTCAGGGGCAGAATGACAGATTTTTACCTTGTCAGCTCTGTTCAGGGGTCCAATCTTGCAACCTTACAGTTAACTAGTCCAACGCAATAAAGACCTGCCTCTCTCTCGTTGCACTCCACAAGGAGACTGCCTGTTACGCGAATGCAGGAAGCAAAGGCAAGTTGCTAGCTAGCATTAAACTTCTCTTATAAAAAACAATCAATCATAATCACTAGTTAACTACACATGGTTGATGATATTACTAGATATTATCTAGCGTGTTGCATATAATCGGACTGAGCATACAAGCATACAAGTATCTAAGAGCGGTGGTAGGCAGAAGCAGGCGCGTAAACATTCATTCAAACAGCACTTTCGTGCGTTTTGCCAGCAGCTCTTCGTTGTGCGTCAAGCATTGCGCTGTTTATGACTTCAAGCCTATCAACTCCCAAGATGAGGCTGGTGTAACCGGAGTGAAATGGCTAGCTAGTTAGCATGCGCTAATAGCATTTCAAACGTCACTCGCTCTGAGCCTTCTAGTAGTGTTCCCCTTGCTCTGAATGGGTAACGCTGCTTCGACGGTGGCTGAAAAACAAGTTTTAATGACTTTAATGACCAACCTAAGTGTATGTAAACTTCCGACTTCAACTGTAAATGCTATTAATCTCGAGAATTATTAAGCAGAACATGAATGATTTTTTATATACACACAATGCCACCATGAGAAGTAAATAATTGTATAAGCTTTGTCAGACAGTAGATCTCAGAAGTTACACAACTTCGTGCCAAACCTCCAGCCCACCTATATACTCACCACTTTGGTTTGAAACAGATACTACTCGATTAAATGGAATTTGGAAAGTGGTGCCACCCACCCTTTATCACTGCTTTCCCCAACACAAAACAATTGACTGTGGTTGAGTAAAATCCTAGGATAGGAGGAGGAGAGAGAGAGAGAGAAAGCCCCAGCAGAGATACTGTCAGTGTCTTCGTTTGGCGGGCCTCCAGATCTGTCTTCTTCTGTAGGGTTCAGTTAATCACACTTTGTCAGTGGTTAGCTATGCTCACTGAACTGTGGCTTGCATCCGCTGAAGGGCTGGACCAGGGCATGCAACACCGCGGTGGTGAGCTGTGTAGCAGCTAGTAGCCACAGCTCTGCTTTGAAGTGTTAACATGCCATGCATATTGTATGTCTGTGTGGTCAGTAGAGCATGTCATCACTCCAATTATTGTTTATTGTGGTGTGCTAAGTCATGTGAGAAAAGTATTCCCATGATCAAAGCTGATATAATTGGCGCTGATTGTGAAACCAAAGGGGATGATTATGACAGTTTCGGGGGAACTTTGGGTATGTGGCTGTTTTCTTTGTTAATTTGAACGTGTCGTCTGGATCGGACAGTCTCCACCTTTTACTTGTCTTTATCTCTCACACACGCATCACTTCCTACATTGATGAAATTTGTGAAATTCCAGCCCGCGCGCCTGCAGTTTTGTGCTGGTGTATCGTTATCATTTGTCTGCTTCCTCGAGGCATGTGTGTTTTTCTCAGGAGGTGTCAGATTCTCCGTTTGCTCCAACAGAAAGGTTGCTACTTGTTCTGCACCCGGCTGCACAGAGTGAGTGAGGAGGAGGGTTGTGTACAGTATATGTGCCTCTACTGCCTCGTCTCTTCCTGTGCCTCTGCTCTGTTTGTGGGCCTCACCTCTTGTTTTTCTACAGAACTCCTACCATTCTAGGAAGAGAAGTAAGCCTTGTGTGGGAGAGACTATACTCTGAGTGTACAAAACATTAGGAACACCTGAAAGCGATGATCCCTTATTGATGTCACTTCTTAAATCCACTTCAATCAGTGTAGATGAAGGGGAGGGGACAGGTTAAAGAAGGATGTTCAAGCCTTGAGACAATTGAGACATGGATTGTGTTTGTGCGCCGATTCAGAGAGTGAATGAGCAAGACAAAATATTTCAGTGCCTTTGAACGGGTATGGTAGTAGGTGCCAGGTGCACCGGTTTAGTGTGTCAAGAACTGCCGCTCTGCTGCGTTTTTAACGCTCAACAGTTTCCTGTGTGCATCGAGAATGGTCCACCATCCAAAGGACATCAAGCCAACTTGACACACCTGAGGGAAGCACTGTTAAAACAGGCCAGCATCCCTGTGAAATGCTTTAAACACCTTGTAGAGTCCATGCGGCTGTTCTGAGGGCAAAGGGGGTGTGTTCCTAATGTTTTGTACACTATCTATCTATCTATCTATCTATCTATCTATCTATCTATCTATCTATCTATCTATCCCCTCTCTATCTATCTATCCCCTCTCTATCTATCTATCCCCTCTCTATCTATCTATCTATCTATCTATCTATCTATCTATCTATCTATCTATCTATCTATCTATCCCCTCTCTATCTATCTATCCCCTCTCTATCTATCTATCCCCTCTCTATCTATCTATCCCCTCTCTATCTATCTATCCCCTCTCTATCTATCTATCCCCTCTCTATCTCTCCCCCTTTCTCCCTCTTTCTGTTCTCCCCTAACCCCTCCTCTCTCTCTGTCTCTCCCCTCTCTCTATCTCTCCCTCCCCAAACTCCCCGTTCTCTCTATCTCTCCCTCCCCAAACTCCCCCTTCTCTCTCTCTGTCTCCCCGCTCTCTATCTCTCTCTTTCTATCTCTCTATCTCTCTGTCTCTCAATTCAATTCAAGGGGCTTTATTGGCATGGGAAACATGTGTTAACATTGCCAAAGCAAGTGAGGTAGATAATATACAAAAGTGAAATAAACAATCAAAATTAACAGTAAACATTACACATACAGAAGTTTCAAAACAACAAAGACATTACACATGTCATATTATATGTATATATATATATATATATATATATATATATATATATATATATATATATACAGTGCTGTAACAATGTACAAATAGTTAAAGTACACAAGGAAAATTAAATAAGCATAAATATGGGTTGTATTTATTTATTTTTTATTTTTTAAATTTCACCTTTATTTAACCAGGTAGGCTAGTTGAGAACAAGTTCTAATTTGCAACTGCGACCTGGCCAAGATAAAGCATAGCAGTGTGAGCAGACAACACAGAGTTACACATGGAGTAAACAATTAACAAGTCAATAACACAATAGGAAGAAAAAAAAGTGGAGTCTATATACATTGTGTGCAAAATACATGAGGAGGTAGGCAAATAATTACATTTTTCAGATTAACACTGGAGGGATAAATGATCAGATGGTCATGTACAGGTAGAGATATAGGTGTGCAAAAGAGCAGAAAAGTAAATAAATAAAAACAGTATGGGGATGAGGTAGGTAAAAATGGGTGGGCTATTTGCCGATTTACAATGGTGTTTGTTCTTCACTGGTTGCCCTTTTCTTGTGGCAACAGGTCACAAATCTTGCTGCTGTGATGGAACACTGTGGAATTTCACCCAGTAGATATGGGAGTTTATCAAAATTGGATTTGTTTTCGAATTCTTTGTTGATCTGTGTAATCTGAGGGAAATATGTATCTCTAATATGGTCATATATTGTGCAGGAGGTTAGGAAGTGAAGCTCAGTTTCCACCTCCTTTTGTGGGCAGTGTATACATAGCCTGTCTTCTCTTGAGAGCCAGGTCTGTCTACGGCGGCCTTTCTCAATAGCAAGGCTATGCTCACTAAGTCTGTACATTGTCAAAGCTTTCCTTAAGTTTGGGTCAGTCACAGTGGACAGGTATTCTGCCACTGTGTACTCTCTGTTTAGGGCCAAATAGCATTCTAGTTTGCTCTTTTTTTTTGTTAATTCTTTCCAATGTGTCAAGTAATTATCTTTTTGTCTTCTCATGATTTGGTTGGGTCTAATTGTGCTGCTGTCCTGGGGCTCTGTGGGGTGTGTTTGTGTTTATGAACAGAGCCCCAGGACCAGCGTGCTTAGGGGACTCTTCTCCAGGTTCATCTCTCTGTAGGTGATGGCTTTGTTATGGAAGGTTTGGGAATTGCTTCCTTTTTTAGGTGGTTGTAGAATTTACCAGCTCTTTTCTGGATTTTGGTAATTAGTGGGTATCGGCCTAATTCTGCTCTGCATGCATTATTTGGTGTTCTACGTTGTACACGGAGGATATTTTTGCAGAATTCTGCATGCAGAGTCTCAATTTGGTGTTTGTTCCATTTTGTGAAGTCTTGGTTGGTGAGCGGACCCCAGACCTTACATCCATCCGTAAAGGACAATGGGCTCTATGACAGATTCAAGTATTTTTAGCCAGATCCTAATTAGCCAGATCCTAAATGTTGAAATCTCTCTCTCTGTCCCTCTGTCTCTCTCTCTCTCTCTCTCTCTCTCTCTCTCTCTCTCTCTCTCTCTCTCTCTCTCTCTCTCTCTCTCTCTCTCTCTCTCTCTGTCTCTCCCAGCTTTCTATCGCTCCCTCCCCTAACCCCTCCTTCTCTCTCTGTCTCTTCCCACTCTCTATCTCTCCCTCCCCTAACCCCTCTCTCTCCCCTAACCTCTCTCTCTCTCTCTCTCTCTCTCTCTCTCTCTCTCCCATAATCACTCGCCCTCTCTCCCCTAACCTCCCTCCCCTAACCCCTCTCTCTCTCCCCTAACATCTCTCTCTCTCTCCCCTAACCCCTCTCTCTCTCCCTCTCTCATAACCCTTCTTCCTCTCTCCCATAACCTCTCTCTCCCTCCCTCTCTCCCCTAATCACTCTCCCTCTCTCCCCTAACCTCTCTCCCCTAAACTCTCCCGCCTAACCCCTCTTCCTCTCTCTCTCCCTCTCTCCCCTAACCTCTCCACTACCCTCTCTCTCTCTCTCTCTCTCTCTCTCTCTCTCTCTCTCTCTCTCTCCTCCCTCCCTCCCTAATCACTCTCCCTCTCTCCCCTAACCTCTCTTCCCTAAACTCTCTCCCTCTCCCCTAACCTCTCTCTCTCTCTCTCTCTCTCTCTCTCTCTCTCTCTCTCTCTCTCTCTCTCTCTCTCTCTCTCTCTCTCTCTCTCTCTCTCTCTCTGACATTCATTCGGTCTTCTTAGTGGGCCCTACATAGTTAGGACCAGCCTCTTATCAAGGACTCCTCTGTGCTGGAGAGGAATCCCAGTCTTCCACAGGACAGAGGGAACTTTGTGCCAGCTGAGCAGGGCACTGGGAAACAGCTAGAGGTCTCCTGGACATTCCCAGACATGTTGTGGGTTCTCTCATAGGGCATAGCTTGGCCTCCATGGTGCTCAGGCCGACCAACAGGAGTGTGCCTCTCATCATTTTAAGCTGGCATCAGTGAGCCCTGGCTGTAAGTTGCCTTGGTAACTTCTACAGAATGTGCCCTCACAAGGAAATCACAAGGAAATTACCACATTTGTTTTACTTTCTACTGCAGTTTTTTCTCTGTGAGCTGTTACCAGAAGCTTTTAGAATATCTTTAAAAAGGGTGCTTTTTATATCCATTCCCCATCTCTGTGCTATGTGTCCTCGGCAGTGGTTTTGATGTTGTTAGGCAGTGGTTTTGATGTTGTTATTAGAGACCTCTCTAACGCCCAGAAAACTCTGAGTCAAACTCCCATTCACCAGCTTTGCAAGTGTTATTGTGTCATAACACAGTGGTGAGAAATAGCAGTCTTCAACGTCAACTTTTTGTACCACTGGGAAATGGATTCATGGCTTTCGCACCTGCATAAATACATGTAGCTCTTTCCTGCAGTCAATGACCAAAATTGGCCTCTTTGGCCTCATGGGTGGAATGTTATAAATATTTTTCAGAATTTAAATGATATATATATATTTTTACGACAAAGATGTGTCAATGGTTTTGTTATATTTCAGTTTTCTGTGATGTATATCAAGTGTAATATTGGGATGCAAACTCAAAATGGAATACAACTATTTTTTTAAATGCCATAACCATGTGTGTGAGATATATACAGTACCTTTGTTTCAAAGTAGATTTGTGTAAGTCTACCAAGAATCACTCTGTGTGGCCCTGATTTACAGAGACCCGTTCCGAATGGACCGGAGGACAGTCAGACTCGTTCCGTGGAAAAAAGACCCAAACAGACCCGTGCTGGTTCGGATCGGAGAGACCTGTTCGGATCCGAGAGACCTGTTTGGATCTGAGAGACCTGTTCGGATCCGAGGGACCTGTTCGGATCCGAGAGACCTGTTCGGATCCGAGAGACCTGTTCGGATCTGAGGGACCTGTTCGGATCCGAGACCTGTTCGGATCCGAGAGACCTGTTCGGATCTGAGGTACCTGTTCGGATCTGAGGGACCTGTTCGGATCCGAGAGACCTGTTCGGATCGAGGGACCTGTTCGGATCCGAGAGACCTGTTCGGATCTGAGGGACCTGTTCGGATCCGAGAGACCTGTTTGGATCCGAGGGACCTGTTCGGATCCGAGAGACCTGTTCGGATCCGAGGGACCTGTTCGGATCCAAGGGACCTGTTCGGAATCGAGGGACCTGTTAGGATCCGAGAGACCTGTTCGGATCCGAGGGACCTGTTCGGATCCGAGGGACCTGTTCGGATCCGAGAGACCTGTACGGATCCGAGGGACCTGTTCGGATCCGAGAGACCTGTTCGGATCCGAGGGACCTGTTCGGATCCGAGTGACCTGTTCGGATCCGAGAGTAGAAATATAGAGTGAAAGAAACCTCCGACTGGGTGCTGCCATCGCCATCAATAAACAAGCGATATTGGCCAAATATTGAGTTGCAAGTGTCTGACACAGATTACAAGCTTGAGCAGTTCTCATCACACAAACACTACATGAACAGAGGACAGGTCCAATCGGGTCCAGTCGGTAAATCAGTTTTTAATATCACATACCCAACACCCGTGGTAATTATATCAGACCCGACCAAGAGCCGAGACAAAAGTTTGGAAAAGTAAGGCTATATTACTCTAGCAGCACACAGGGCTTTGTGCCCTGGCTGGCCCCTCCAGCCTTAATCTCCCCAGAGGCAGCCATGATGACATCACCGCTGTCTCTCTGTCTGAGTGGTGCAGCATAATACTCATCTGTCCTCAGGCTCATTGGAGCAGCTGGGAAGTCAGAGCCCCAATTACAGGAAGCTAAAATAGACAACTGATAGGGAGAAGGGACCACTGTATGGGGTGGGGAGTGTCAGTCAGAAGCTTCATTCATCTCTCCCCTCCACCCCGCCCAGACTAATCTGACAGTCCCATGAATTCGGGCCCTCCAAATGTCTGTCAGCAGCCAGATTTAGGCCTGTGGCTGTGTTTCGGCTGCGGTGGTTGTGTGTGTTGTGGTTCTGTTAATATGTCCGTGTGGACACTGCTCTGTGCTGCAGCAGCCAACCAGGCAGGCAGCGGGCCCAAAGCTGCAGTGATTGAAATGCAGAGTGCAAACAGGACAAGGTTTCCCAGCGGAATACCATCCATTAGAGAAGAACACTATCCGCAGAGCCCGGCCAGGTGATGGAGGTCATGTACTGTGAGCACGACCAACCGCAGGCTCCATTACACTATTCATTTGGAGGTTGGATTTCATAATTCATAATGACTTCTAACAGTCAATTGTGACACTGATGTGGAATAATTAATTTATGCTATGATGGATTAAGGTGCTACTTTTGATATTTGTTTTGTTAACTGTCTGCTGCAGGAGCAAATTACAGTGTATTTTAAAATATAGACATAGAGCCTGAAATAGAGTGAGTCTGTATCTGTCTGAGCAGTATTCATGTGAGGGAATCCAGTTTGTTTGTTTAGAATGGGAATTATTTATCTTAATCTGTCTGCAAGCTTTATGCTACTTATACTACTAGATCCAATAAGATTTGGGGCACATCAGGAGGGTGTATAATATGCACAGATTTAGGAGTTTTTGTTGTTGTCAAAAACTCCCTCGTCAACTCAACGTGCATATCAGCTCAACGGGGAGGCTCAGCCTGGAGCGCTATGTACTCTCTAGAAACTGTAGTATGAGTATACGGTGCATTCTGAAAGTATTCAGACCCCTTGACTTTTTCCACATTTTGTTACATTACAACTTTATACTAAAATGGATTCAATAGTTCCCCCCTCCTCTCATCAATCTACACACAGTACCCCATGATGACAAAGCAAAAACAGGTTTTTAGACATTTTTGCAAATGTATAAACAAATTACAACTGAAATATCACAATTACATAAGTATTCAAACCCTTTCCACTTACTCAGTCATTTGTTGGAGAACCGTTGGAAGTGGTTACAGCCTTGAGTCTTCTTGGGTATGATGCTACACGCTTGTCACACCTGTGTTTAGGGAGTTTGTCTCATTATTCTCTGCAGATCCTCTCAAGCTCTGTCAGGTTGGATGGGGAGTGTCGCTGTACAGCTATTTTCAGGTCTCTCCAGAGATGTTCGATCGGATTCAAGTCCAGGCTCTGGCTGGGCCACTCAAGGACATTCAGAAACTTGTCCCGAAGCCACTCCTGTGTTGTCTTGGCTATGTGCTTAGGGTCATTGTCCTGTTGGAAGGTGTCTGAGGTCCTGAGTGCTCTGGAGCAGATTTTCATTAAGTATCTGTCTGTACTTTCCTCCGTTCATCTTTACCTTGATCCTGACTAGTCTCCCAGTCCCTGCCACTGAAAGACATTCTCATAGCATGATGCTGCCACCAAAATGCATCACTGTAGGGATGGTTCCAGGTTTCCTCCAGACATGATGCTTGGCATTCTAGCCAAAGAGTTCAATCTTGGTTTCATCAGACCAGAGAATCTGGTTTGTCATGGTCTGAGAGTCTTATGGTGCCTTAATTAATTCAAATTAATTACTTAAAAATCATACAATGTGATTTTCTGGATTTTTGTTTTAGATTCTGTCTCTCACAGTTGAAGTGTACCTATGATAAAAAATTACAGACCTCTACATGCTTTGTAAGTGGGAAAACCTGCAAAATCGGCAGTGTATCAAATACTTGTTCTCTCCACTGTACCTTTAACTATTGAATGAACTTATAGGCACTTTAGTATTACCAGTGTAATAGTATAGCTTCCATCCCTCTCCTAGCCCCTAACTGGGCTCGAACCAGGAACACATTGACAGCAGCCACCCTTGAAGCAGCGTTACCCATGCAGAGCAAGGGGAGCAACTACTCCAAGTCTCAGAGCGAGTGACGTTTGAAACGTTATGAGCGCGCACCCTGCTAACTAGCTAGCCATTTCACATCGGTTACACCAGCCTCATCTCGGGAGTTGATAGGCTTGAAGTCATAAACAGCGCAATGCTTGAAGCATTGCGAAGAGCTGCTGGCAAAACGCACAAAAGTGCTGTTTGAATGAATGCTTATGAGAATGCTGGTGCCTCCCATCGCTCAGTCAGACTGCTCTATCAAATCAGAAACTTAATTATAACATAATAACACACAGACATACAAGCCGTAGGTCGAATCCGGAAAATATAATTTAGAAAACAAAACATTTCAGTGAAATATGTAACCGTTCTGTATTTTATCTAACGGGTGGCATCCAAGTCTAAATATTCTTGTTACATTGCACAACCTTCAATGTTGTGTCATAATTATGTAAAATTCGGGCAAATTAGTTCGCAATGAGCCAGGCAGCCCAAACTGTTGCATATACCCTGACTCTGCGTGCAATGAACGCAAGAGAAGTGACACAATTTCACCTGGTTAATATTGCCTGCTAACCTGGATTTCTTTTAGCTAAATATGCAGGTTTAAAAATATATACAATTGACTTTAAGAAAGGCATTGATGTTTATGGTTAGGTACACGTTGGAGCAACGACAGTCCTTTTTCACGAATGCGCACTGCATCGATTATATGCAACGCAGGACACACTAGATAAACTAGTAATATCATCAACCATGTGTAGTTAGTTATAACTAGTGATTATGATTGATTGATTGTTTTTTATAAGATAAGTTTAATGCTAGCTAGCAACTTACCTTGGCTTCTTACTGCATTCACGTGAACAGGCAGGCTCCTCGTGAGGCAGGTGGTTAGAGCGTTGGACTAGTTAATCGTAAGGTTGCAAGATTGAATCCCTGAGCTGACAAGGTAAAAATCTGTCATTCTGCCCCTGAACAAGGCAGTTAACCCACCGTTCCTAGGCCGTCATTGAAAATATGAATGTGTTCTTAACTGACTTAACTCGTTAAATAAAGGTGTTAAAAATTTTAAAAATCGGCGTCCAAAAATACAGATTTACGATTGTTACGAAAACTTGAAATCGGCCCTAATTAATCGGCCATTCCGATTAATCGGGCGACCTCTGCAATGTAGTTTTGTTTTGTTTTGGTTCCTAATGTATTTTGTTCACAATATTATATTGGGTGCAGTGTGCAAATTGTGCTCTTTTCAGAGTGACCGTTTGACCCATCTCCCTGGGGTCACTGGCTTACAGTAGCAGCACTGATGGCTCCTGGGTAATATGAACTGGTTGTTTGGAAAATGTATACATTTTTTCGTGTTCAGAGGTTCTTGGTGGCAGAAGCATTTGTTTGTACTGCCTTTGATTTTCCATCAGCTTGTGATCATTTTCGACACACATTGAGGATATAACATGCTTAGAGAATGTGTTTATATTTTTGGTGTCTCATCAGGTAAATCAATTAACGTTCAGATCAATGTCCATTTTCCCCATAATTTTTGACTGTCTGTGTATGTGTAAAGTTGCCACAGATGTTTTCCTTGTATAAATGTGCCTGGCATGGATAAAGCCCATCACAGCATTGACATCCAGTGGCTAATGTAATCACAGCTTGCGTGCTGCAGGACTGACTGAGAGGAACCTTAATCTCTCCCAGTTTCTCACTGCCAAATTGGCTCAATCTGCCAGGGAGAAACATCACTGAGTTCTCTGCTGCCGTCCTTTCAAAGGGCCTTTTTTGACGTGGGCTCGAGGTGTTTGATCCAGTATACTGGATCTCAGCATTTTGATTTTGTGAGTCTGCTGTCCACAGCATGTGAAGGGACTTCATAGAGGTCAGTAGTCCAGCGTCAGTGACAGAGAGTGGGAATTGAGAGCCCTGCCTCCAGCTGAACAGACTGTACTCTGTACACATTGTTTTGATAGATCGAAACCTCATGATTTTTGTAACACCTTATAAGTAATTACATAAGTATGTTTCTATTGGTTTATTGAATGACCTAATAATCTACTTTGGGAATTCATTTGAGGAATTGAATGATGAGGTTTAAGGCATCATTTTGCTCAGTTTGGAGAAAATAATGACAACTTTTTGGATTTGGCTGAACTTTCATGTTCCACCCCAGATGTTTATGCTGAAATTGGTTTGAAAAGGTTAGAGCCGTTATCTGGAATTGAACATGTCAGCAACTTCTAACTGAGTCAGAAAGCCGTCAGGCAAAAATCACATCCAAATATGACTCTGCAGGCAGGTTTGTGAAATCCAGATATCCTTTTCAATCCTGTAGAATAGAAATGTCGGCACATTTGTAATGCTGTCCTGGAGTTTCTAAAAGCAGCTAGCTGACTGACTATGTCCCCCCGGACATGTCATGAGAAAGCACATCTGGAAAACCCTGAAATGTAAAAAAATGTTTCTTTGCAAATGCTTCCAGATACATTTTTTGTTCTGCAGCCATTTTCATACTCCCACACAGTCAGATGATTAAACTTGGAGAACATTAGCTTGCTTGCCTCAAGGCCCAAAGAGAGAGTAGGTAGTAAGACTCAGTCCAGTACTTTCCACTGTGCTGCCTGCTAGCCTGCTATAAAACCTAGGAGGATGGCGGAGGCCACATCAGTAACAGAGTACCGTACACAGCAGGCAATTAGCAGGCAGGGATCCTGTGTCACTGTGTAATTGTTTACATATCCAGACCAGATCTATATGTTTGTATTATCCAACACCAGTCAGTCAGCTTACTGTACATTCCCCAACTGTTTCCTCTCTTCGCCTAGTTAGAGAAAGTTGGTGTCAATATGAAATGAGAGGCTGTGCAATTATTGTGTTTACAGTATGTTCTAATACAAAAACTCTGTTTATTTCACGGTTGTAGCCAGTTGGAGCAAGATGAGCACCCAGTGGATTGGCAGACAGACAGAGCTGTAGGGTCAGTATGGAAGCCTGAACATTGAGCAACCAGCTCCACAGTCAGCCTAGCTATGCCCTGCTGCTGAGTGCCCTGGTGACCAGCCCTGGCCTTGGCACCATGACCAGTCTGAAGCGCCCACCCATGGAGCGCATCGTCGGGGGTTCTATCCCTGCCTCTGACGAGTTCTACACCCGCCACCTTCGCCTGGCCAACGGAGGGGCACGTACAGACAGCACCCACCTTCAAGTGGGCCTGGGGGTGCCCAAAATGGGGGTGCGGGCACGGGTTGCCGAATGGCCCCCGAGGAAGGACTTGGGAGCTCTGTGGCAAGTTACCATGGAGCCAGACTCCCCAGCCCTGGCCGGAGGGGGGCAGAGCCACCTGAAACTCGGTCACCTGATGAGCCCCCAGGACTCCTCCATGCTCCGCAACATCCAGAACACACTGAAGAGTAAAACCCAGGGGGCCAGCTACAGCCCAGACAGCCACTACCTGTCCCCGGGAGACTACAGAGTCCCATCCCACAGGAACACCGGCCGCATCCGCCAGCGCAGCAACAGTGACATCACCATCAGTGAGCTGGACGGTGGGTGGGACAGTGGGGAGGACTTGGGCTCCTCAGGGGCCAAGTGGTCCCCTCTACACAGAGAGTATGGCAGTACCTCCTCTATAGACCAGCATGGGGCGTCAGGGGAGAGTTTCTTTGAGATGCTGAAGGGCTACCAGGGAGTGAAGCCTGACCAGCGCAGCCCTGCCCCAGACAGACTAGAGGATCTGCTGACTGCTGGACTCAAGCAGGCCTCAATAGAACTACATGAGGAGACTAGTGAGAACCAGGCATCCAGCAGAGTCAAGGAGAGAGAGAAGCCCCCAAAGAGACGCTCCAAGTCTGAGACAGGGGGCGAGTCTATATTCAGGAAGCTACGCAGCGTGCGGGGGGAATCTGACTCGCCCCGAGCAGGGTCTGATGCTGAGGACGGCCGTTCAGACGATGGGGTCACCCCCCTCAAGCCCTGGGTCTGCCAGAGGGGCTTCTCCCACTACGACGTGCAGAGCATGATGTTTGACCTGAAAAAGGTCATCCAGAGCAGGCAGACGGCAGCAGTGAAGAGGAAGAACACCACCACGGGGGCCTCTGCTGCAGCTGCAGCCTCCACCACCTCCACCGTGTCCTCCACCCAGAGCCTGGCCTATTGCTCCCCCACTGGCAGTCAGGAGGAGCTCAGCACCGGGGCCAGGGACAGCCCCAGCATGGACTGCGGGGATGAGCAGAGCAATGAACTGCTCCTCAACTGCCCCTGTTTCTGCAACGAGATTGGGGCCACCTGCAGGCGCAGGGCAGGGGGCGGTCCCCCCAGACAGGGAAGTGGGGGCTCAGGGTCCCTGGGAGGCGAGAACAGACTGTTTGAGTTGTCCCTCAGCTCCCACTGCACTAACGCTGGGGTGGCAGTGCTGGAGGGGCCCAAGGACAACCCCAGTGCCCTCGGTGATCGGGGAAAACACTACATCATAGAACACGTGGACCTGGGAGCCTACTACTACAGGAAGTTCTTCTACCTTAGAGGTGAGAACATACACGATGCAGAACATACATGATGAAACTTATTCTGTTCAAACATTATACAGTACATGAAGAACTATAACACTAGAATGTAAAACATAAACAAACAGTCTTACACAGCCCATCGTTTAATACAGTTACCAAATTCAAGCGTATGTTTATACATAGTTGGAAAGGTTATTTTATTTCACTTTACCTTCCTTTCACCCTATCCTCCCTCTCTCTCTCTCCCCCAGAACACTGGAACTACTTTGGGATGGACGAGGCTCTGGGTCCGGTGGCTGTGAGTCTGCGCAGGGAGAAACAGGAGGAGCACAAAGAGCACGGCCAGCAGTACAACTACCGGGTCATCTTCAGAACCTCAGAGGTCAGACAGCTAGCCTTCTGACATTACAACCACTCTCCCTAGATCATGTCACTTATTACATGATCAAAGATTCCCTTAGTATAGGGGTGTCAAACTCATGTTCATGACTCTTGCTAGATAGATAGAGATTTATGTTGTTTTAAAATCATGTCACATTGATTGTCTGTAGATTTTGTTTTTCTGTAGATCAGTCCCTCTCCCCTATCTCTGTCTGCCTGGTAGGTTGACATTATGTAAGAAGCCCAGAGAGCCATCAGCTGTCCTCTCGGGTCAAACTATAGGAAATGCTCTCATCCTCCACACATCTCAATGCTACACAACCTCAAACCACTATAGAGAACCCTTCTTTTACATTTCACTGGAAAATCATGGCCACTTTTAGTTGGAAGGTCATGCTTTTTGTTATGGAGTGACTGTGAAACTGCACCATTTCCTTCCCAGCTATAGATTTCAGACACCTGCCTTGGAGTGTTCAGAGAGGGTTGTCTTGGGGGTTTTCCCCCGGTTGGATGGTGGACAGGTGTGTGTGATTAGACCCTCCAGCTCTGTGAGAGGCATCCCGGGACCCCAGGGCCCCAAACCTGGGGAACACTGGACGTTTGTTAGGGTCCTCTCCGAGGGGTGTGGGAGAGAAAGTTTCCCTCCGTTCCAGCTGCATATTAGCAAAGTGATTGAGTTCACTGCCACTGCTGAACACAATGCACACTCTGTGTAAACATTATGCTTCGCTGAACAACCCCCACTCCACCCTCCTCTTCCTACTTCCCTCAGGCCAAAAGTTTGATTCATAACTGAGCTTTGTTCTTTTCGGTTGCTTTATGTCCGATTCTTTTAGCTAAATAGTTATAAACTTAACAGTAAGTTATAAACTTACTCAGGAGATGTTATGGTGTTTGGGAAGCAGAACTGACATGTTCATTTTGTTCCATCTTAAACAGTTTGTTCCATCTTGAAAATAAAATTCCATGAACTGGTGATTCCTGAGGCACATTCCTCCACTTCCACTTCTCTCTCTTCCTCTCCTCCTTTTATCCCTCCATCTAGTTGACCACACTCCGGGGGTCTATTCTGGAGGACGTTGTCCCCTCGTCCTCTAAGCATGGCACTACCCGCGGGCTGCCCCTGAAGGAGGTGTTGGAGCACCTGCTACCAGAGCTGGACGTGCCCTGCCTCCGCCTGGCCCTCAACACGCCCAAGGTCACAGAACAGCTGATGAAACTGGACGAACAGGGGGTAGGAGGATACACACTCACATGACATAAAAAGACTTGCTGAATAGCCCTGAGTCATGCCACAGCTGTATGTTGTTAATGGGGCAGTTGTCATTTTTCATAGATGGCAGACCTTTAGTTGTCTCTACTATTGGCACTATAACATATTTTCTGTACTTTTGCACTGCAAAAATGGCTTAACATTATAACTCCCCCCCCATCCTCCTCTCTAGTTGAGTTTCCAGGTGAAGGTGGGGGTGATGTACTGCAGGGCGGGGCAGAGCAGTGAGGAGGAGATGTACAACAATGAAATGGCGGGCCCTGCCCTGGAAGAGTTCCTACAGCTGCTAGGGGAGAGAGTCCGCCTCAAAGGCTTTACCAAGTACCGCGCCCAGCTTGACATCAAGAGTACGCTCTCACACACACACACACACACACACACACACGCACACACACACACGCACACACACACGCACGCACGCAGCGTGTGTCTAAAAGAGTCATTGGTATTTTTTATTTGACCAAGGATGCAACGTGACAGGCTCCTGTGTGGGAACCTCTCTGACCCTCTCTCTGACCCTCTCTCTGACCCTCTCTCTGACCCTCTCTCTGACCTCCACCCCAGGTCTCACAGCATGAATTATGAGTCCTTCTGTAGGATCTGCTGACTATCTGCTGTAGGTAGTGCTCTGCTCTGCCTTGCATGTTAGCAGCTACAGGTTTGGGGGTAATCTCTGTCATCTAGAGAGCCTTTCATCTCCTGTCTCTCACATGTTTTATGTGCAATCCCGTTTACTTCATGTAGCCTGTCTTGTAAACCCCTCATTTCCCCTTGCTTGTCTTATCACTCCACTATACCTGTTCCTCTGACCAACCCTTCCTCATACCCCTAGCTCTCTCTCCAACCCTTCCTGATACCCCTAGCTCTCTCTCCAACCCTTCCTCACACCCCTAGCTCTCTCTCCAACCCTTCCTCATACCCCTAGCTCTCTCTCCAACCCTTCCTCATACCCCTAGCTCTCTCTCCAACCCTTCCTCATACCCTTAGCTCTCTCTCCAACCCTTCCTGATACCCCTAGCTCTCTCTCCAACCCTTCCTCACACCCCTAGCTCTCTCTCCAACCCTTCCTCATACCCCTAGCTCTCTCTCCAACCCTTCCTCATACCCCTAGCTCTCTCTCCAACCCTTCCTCATACCCTTAGCTCTCTCTCCAACCCTTCCTCATACCCCTAGCTCTCTCTCCAACCCTTCCTCCATACCCCTAGCTCTCTCTCCAACCCTTCCTCATACCCCTAGCTCTCTCTCCAACCCTTCCTCATACCCCTAGCTCTCTCTCTTTTCTCCCTCCCTCCCTCCTTTTGTGTCTGGTCTATTGAGGACTAAATCAGGTCCGCTATGGCTGGCCCACAGACTACACTACATCTTTTATATTCCTAATGAGAGCAGAGCAGGAAATGGCAGCTCGTCCCAATCATGTACTTAATTACATATGGCTATTTTTGTCACTTCCTCTATCCATAAACTCAATGAATATGAACATTCCTATTTTGTCCATACATTTTGATTGTGGTGGCTGCCTGGGTAATCTGGGTAACCAGAAACTTTTCTCCTAGGGTTATGGTAGACTGATAGGGTTATGGTAGACTGATAGGGTTATGGTAGACTGATAGGGTTATGGTATAATTGTCCACTCCAATGCCTGCAGTAATGCACAAGAGGCTGTGCTATATATTTAATATAGTTACATGTGAAAGGCGTTTTGTTTAACCAACAATAGTATTGAGAGGGCTCAATCTGTATGACTACGATTATTTGTTTTTGTTTTCCTGTCACACTACCCGGGCAGACATGGATCAGTCTACACTATCATGGCTTGTTGTTTGTGCTATGTAACAGGAGACAGTCTAGTACCAGGATCATCAACTCATCTCAGCCGCGGGCCAATTTGTTCTCGAGCGGATGGTCAGGGGGCCGGAACATAATTACAAATCATTTGTAGACTGCAAATTGACCACAAGAAGCCCAAACAGATACAATATTTCACAAAAACATAATCATTTCAAACCTTGCTTACATTTGTATATGATCACATATATCTCTCTATTATGTGTGGGAATACATTGGAACAGATTTCCACATTTCAAATAACTTGGAGCTGATTTGCTGGTGTTTTTAGTCTTTTATCTCCCAATAAAATAAAATAAATTATCTTTTTTTTTCTTGGAAAAGTTTGGAGGCCAAATATTATCACCCGTGGGCCAAATTCGGCACGCAGGCCTAAAGCACTGAGCAGATAGGTTGCTGCTGGAGGACAGAGTTGGGTTGCAGTAGCAGTACAATGGGACCTTACATTGTGGTGATCCTATCTCTTCCTCCAGCTGATTCTACTGGAACCCACTCCCTTTACACGGCCTACAGGGACTATGAGATCATGTTCCATGTGTCTACAATGCTGCCCTACACAACCAACAACAAACAACAGGTACAGAAGGGCTCTATGATATCACATAAGGAAATGACAATCAAATGACATGCATTTGGATAACATGTTATGTCATAGATGGATTAAATTATTAATCAAGTTTAATTCAAGAAGAATAGGATATTCATTGAGATTTTGTCATTGAGATTCCTTCATTCTGTGTTGTAGTTGCTGAGGAAGAGACACATTGGGAACGACATCGTCACCATCGTGTTCCAGGAGCCGGGAGCCCTGCCCTTCACCCCCAAGACCATCTTCTCCCACTTCCAACACGTGTTCATCATCGTCCGCGTACACAGCCCCTGCTCCGACAACACCTGCTACAGGTGAGCGTAGACCGCGGTGAAAGCGTGGTCAGACCACTAGCGACCACTGGAGGACCTGGCAGTCACAAACAACCTGGAAAGCCCCTGGTGCTACAACAGTGGTTGTTCTGAACAACTCATGCAGGTAGATAACATAAAGAGGAAGAGAACCACTGGGAGGCATGCTCAAAAACCCAGATCAAATGTATTGTGTAACCATTAGCCCTACTCTCCTCTCCGCTCTCTCTCTGTAGCCAGGGTACTGTAGGCAGTGCATACATTTGTTTGATTATGGTTGACTAGGAGAGATCACCCCTGCAGCTGACTAGCTGATAGGATGGGCCCCTACTCTACTGTTCTCCTTACCCCCTGTGATCACAGAGCTCTGTGGCATTCTCACTCAAGCACCCACCCCCCCTACCACACACACGCACACACACTCACTCACTCACGCACTCACTCAACCCTCCTGCCTGCCACACTGCCTTGGAGCACTGGAGTCGGAGCGATCTGAAGGAGTTATCGGCATGCACATCAAGGTTTCCCTTGCTGGACGAGCGAATCAGAGGATTCTTGAGCAGCCGAGCAGTGCTCTGTCCCTCAGTGCTCACAGACCCTCCACGGGAACACTTGTACTGGCTCTGGGTCTGAGTTTAAATCTCATCAAAGTTGGGCTAATTTATTCTGAACTCTCCCCTCTCCACCCCCCCAGCGCTGCCTGCTAAAGATTGGATACCCTCCTCAGCTGAAGTTATTCTTTTTTAAAGGGAAGCCAACAAGTGTCGTCGAAGAGAAGAGGCTGATTGGGAGAAATGCTGGTTTTCCTGGTTTTCCTCTTGGATGAAATGGAGAGCAGGACCCTGAAGCAGTGGAGACTCCACTCCACCCAGAGCAGCTCTCAGCTTCCAGCCTCTGGCTCAATCCCAGGAATCTAATGAACATACTACAAGTTCCAAACCCTCTCTGTTCTGTTCTGCCTCCTCCAGAGAGCTGATTCGCTAGGAGCCTGATTGGTTTGAAGCCTGAGATGCCATTTCAAAGAGGAGTAAGAAACGCACAAGATCTAGCAACGGAACAACGGTTGGACGGCAGCATGAGCAGCTATAATTAGTTGGAGAAATATGTGTGTACCTGCAGTATTGTGATCAGACCAAACAGACAGGAGAGGATTCACTTCATGGATACTTCTTATTGTAATGCCTAGCCAAGTCAGGAGGCACTACGGAAGACAAAGGTGGGTCTGGTGTGTGTGTGTGTGTGGGGGGATCTGAGGTGTGATGTCGATGACCTGTGTGAAAAAGAGGCGTCAGTGGACAGAGGTTTTAGCATGTTCACAAACGCATACACACACACACACCTGCCCTACTGTAATTTATCTCATAGTTCAATATACATCTACTTTTTTTATTGGATCATCTATTTTGTCTTAAGTTACCGTTGCATTTTGATTGATCAGACTATATAGTAGCTTTAAATATTGATAGTGGTACAGCCTAGCGATACAGCCTAGTGATAATCTTGTGCTATCAACTGCTGTCCAAACACAGATAGATTAACTCAGCCGTATTGCATAATGATCAGAGATCTCCACTCCTCTTCCCTGTAATCTGGGGCTGGCTGAGAGTGGCCGTCTCAGTGGTAGCTGGCTTGTCAGATGTGCTGAATCTATATTTATATACGCCGGCCTGGTTTAGCGAGGCTTGGGCTGTAATGTCACATGCGATCGTTATGTTGTCTGTTTAATGGACTGAGGCTTGTCATGACTCTGACATCAGCCTACCCGAGCCTGGCCTGCAGTGGGTTTCTATAGTGCTGCTGTTCAGCCTTACCTCACCATTGTTGGGTTGTATATTGATTTGGAAGCCAATCATTGTCAATAATCTGAATCAGAACTAGGTTAGCTAGTAGAAAAGAAACCTGCCATGTAGCCTGCCAGACGGATGTATTGTCAGTGTGTGTATGGGAAATCAGGTGGTTACCAATGGATATGAGACAATGTTTCATTTCCAGGTCTACTTCATGAATAGTAATTCAACTCTAGGAGGCCTATTGTGGAGCAACAATGGTAGTTGACTGGGAAGAATAGTAGGTGATCTAAGGAGAGCCTTGCCTATAGGAAGAATCACACCCTCCTTTATGAAGACTCACACCCTCCTTTAGGAAGACTCACACCTTCCTTTAGGAAGACTCACACCCTCCTGTATGAAGACTCACTCCCTCCTTTAGGAATACTCACACCCTCCTTTATGAAGACTCACTCCCTCCTTTAGGAATACTCACACCCTCCTTTAGGAAGACTCACGCCCTCCTTTAGGAAGACTCACACCCTCCTTTAGGAGGACTCACACCCTCCTTTAGGAAGACTCACACCCTCCTTTAGGAAGACTCACGCCCTCCTTTAGGAAGACTCACACCCTCCTTTAGGAGGACTGACACCCTCCTTTAGGAAGACTCACACCGTCCTTTAGGAAGACTCACGCCCTCCTTTAGGAAGACTCACGCCCTCCTTTAGGAAGACTCACACCCTCCTTTAGGAAGACTCACGCCCTCCTTTAGGAAGACTCACACCCTCCTTTAGGAGGACTCACACCCTCCTTTAGGAAGACTCACACCCTCCTTTAGGAGGACTGACACCCTCCTTTAGGAAGACTCACACCGTCCTTTAGGAAGACTCACGCCCTCCTTTAGGAAGACTCACGCCCTCCTTTAGGAAGACTCACACCCTCCTTTAGGAAGACTCACGCCCTCCTTTAGGAAGACTCACGCCCTCCTTTAGGAAGACTCACATCCTCCTTTAGGAAGACTCACGCCCTCCTTTAGGAAGACTCACGCCCTCCTTTAGGAAGACTCACACCCTCCTTTAGGAAGACTCACGCCCTCCTTTAGGAAGACTCACGCCCTCCTTTAGGAAGACTCACGCCCTCCTTTAGGAAGACTCACACCCTCCTTTAGGAAGACTCACGCCCTCCTTTAGGAAGACTCACACCCTCCTTTAGGATGACTCACACCCTCCTTTAGGAAGACTCACTCCCTCCTTTAGGAAGACTCACGCCCTCCTTTAGGAAGACTCACACCCTCCTTTAGGAAGACTCACGTGAAATTGAACAATAGCCAAGGGAAAACTCTATAAGGATGTTACTCCTCTTATTTCATTTACATATTTACATTTAAGTCATTTAGCAGACGCTCTTATCCAGAGCGACTTACAAATTGGTGCATTCACCTTATGACATCCAGTGGAACAGCCACTTTACAATAGTGCATCTAAATCTTTTAAGGGGGGTGAGAAGGATTACTTTATCCTATCCTAGGTATTCCTTAAAGAGGTGGGGTTTCAGGTGTCTCCGGAAGATGGTGATTGACTCCGCTGTCCTGGCGTCGTGAGGGAGTGTGTTCCACCATTGGGGAGCCAGAGCAGCGAACAGTTTTGACTGGGCTGAGCGGGAACTGTACTTCCTCAGTGGTAGGGAGGCGAGCAGGCCAGAGGTGGATGAACGCAGTGCCATTGTTTGGGTGTAGGGCCTGATCAGAGCCTGGAGGTACTGAGGTGCCGTTCCCCTCACAGCTCCGTAGGCAAGCACCATGGTCTTGTAGCGGATGCGAGCTTCAACTGGAAGCCAGTGGAGAGAGCGGAGGAGCGGGGTGACGTGAGAGAACTTGGGAAGGTTGAACACCAGACGGGCTGCGGCGTTCTGGATGAGTTGTAGGGGTTTAATGGCACAGGCAGGGAGCCCAGCCAACAGCGAGTTGCAGTAATCCAGACGGGAGATGACAAGTGCCTGGATTAGGACCTGCGCCGCTTCCTGTGTGAGGCAGGGTCGTACTCTGCGGATGTTGTAGAGCATGAACCTACAGGAACGGGCCACCGCCTTGATGTTAGTTGAGAACGACAGGGTGTTGTCCAGGATCACGCCAAGGTTCTTAGCGCTCTGGGAGGAGGACACAATGGAGTTGTCAACCGTGATGGCGAGATCATGGAACGGGCAGTCCTTCCCCGGGAGGAAGAGCAGCTCCGTCTTGCCGAGGTTCAGCTTGAGGTGGTGATCCGTCATCCACACTGATATGTCTGCCAGACATGCAGAGATGCGATTCGCCACCTGGTCATCAGAAGGGGGAAAGGAGAAGATTAATTGTGTGTCGTCTGCATAGCAATGATAGGAGAGACCATGTGAGGTTATGACAGAGCCAAGTGACTTGGTGTATAGCGAGAATAGGAGAGGGCCTAGAACAGAGCCCTGGGGGACACCAGTGGTGAGAGCGCGTGGTGAGGAGACAGATTCTCGCCACGCCACCTGGTAGGAGCGACCTGTCAGATAGGACGCAATCCAAGCGTGGGCCGCGCCGGAGATGCCCAACTCGGAGAGGGTGGAGAGGAGGATCTGATGGTTCACAGTATCGAAGGCAGCCGATAGGTCTAGAAGGATGAGAGCAGAGGAGAGAGAGTTAGCTTTAGCAGTGCGGAGCGCCTCCGTGATACAGAGAAGAGCAGTCTCAGTTGAATGACTAGTCTTGAAACCTGACTGATTTGGATCAAGAAGGTCATTCTGAGAGAGATAGCGGGAGAGCTGGCCAAGGACGGCACGTTCAAGAGTTTTGGAGAGAAAAGAAAGAAGGGATACTGGTCTGTAGTTGTTGACATCGGAGGGATCGAGTGTAGGTTTTTTCAGAAGGGGTGCAACTCTCGCTCTCTTGAAGACGGAAGGGACGTAGCCAGCGGTCAGGGATGAGTTGATGAGCGAGGTGAGGTAAGGGAGAAGGTCTCCGGAAATGGTCTGGAGAAGAGAGGAGGGGATAGGGTCGAGCGGGCAGGTTGTTGGGCGGCCGGCCGTCACAAGACGCGAGATTTCATCTGGAGAGAGAGGGGAGAAAGAGGTCAGAGCACAGGGTAGGGCAGTGTGAGCAGAACCAGCGGTGTCGTTTGACTTAGCAAACGAGGATCGGATGTCGTCGACCTTCTTTTCAAAATGGTTGACGAAGTCATCTGCAGATTTCCCAGCCTATTCTACTGTTTTCTGCACTCTAGGCCCAGTGTCACCAAACCAAATTAATTTCTGTCATGTGCAAAGTGTGTAAGTTCTCCCTGAGAGGATAGGTATAAGAAATATAGTAAAAACTACATATTGCCATCTTGCTTCCTCCTATTCAATTCTCTCAGATCTAGTGCCCTGGGGATCCATTGAGATTGGGTGCAGGACTCCTTCTTTCAGTGTGCTTACTAATTATAGTGACCTCTCCCTCTCTCTCTCTCTCTCTCTCTCTCTCTCTCTCTCTCTCTCTCTCTCTCTCTCTCTCTCTCTCTCTCTCCCTCTCTCTCTCCCTCTCTCTCTCTCTCTCTCTCTCTCTCTCTCTCTCTCTCTCTCTCTCTCTCTCTCTCTCTCTCTCTCTCTCTCTCTCTCTCTCTCTCTCTCTCTCTCTCTCTCTCTCTCTCTCTCTCTTTCTCTCTCTCCTCTCCCCAGAGTGGCTGTGACTCGTTCCAGGGATGTGCCCTCCTTTGGCCCCCCTATCCCCAAGGGTGTGACCTTCCCCAAGTCCAGCGTCTTCAGGGACTTCCTGCTGGCCAAGGTCATCAACGCTGAGAACGCCGCCCACAAGTCTGAGAAGTTCGGAGCCATGGCGACACGCACGCGACAGGAGTACCTGCGGGACCTGGCAGAACGTCACGTGACCGGCACGCCGGTTGAGCCCACAGGGAAATTCCCTTTCATCTCATTGGCTCACAAGCGGAGAGAGAGGGTTCGGCCATACAGTGGGGCAGAGCTACGGAGCCTGGGGGCGGTGACATGGCCGGTGCATGTAGAGGACCAGGTAGCCGGGGCGGAGAGGGAGTGTCTACTGGCCATCTCCAACGACTTCCTCATCCTATTGGACCAGGAGGCCAAAGCCGTGGTCTTCAACTGCGCCACACGCGACGTCATTGGCTGGTCCTCGGGCAGCCCCGCCTCCATGAAGATCTACTATGAGCGTGGAGAGAGTGTGCCGCTGCGCTCCATCAACAACAACACGGAGGACTTTGGAGAGGTGGTCAAACGCCTGGAGGTCAGTAGCAGCACAGTTAGTCTGTGTATTATTACTGGCTGATGGCCTAAAATAATATTTCATACACCATCTGTTGTGACAATTACAGGTCTTCCAAGCTTCAAGCCATATAAGATATTTTCCTCACTAACAAATGTGTTATAATGAATACATCTCTAATCTCCACCTCTGACTATCCATTATGTTCAAAGGAGATACCGCATAGCTCTCAGCATTGTGGTGAAATAGCCAGTGTGACCTTATTTGGGGAGGTAGTTTAATCATTCACATGAGATTAGGCAAAGCCAGTTGTCTTCAATGAAAGATTAACGCTGTTTGCTAAGGCTTATTTAATGTTTGTGTTTAGTTAGTGTGTCAGTGTTGTAGCATAATATCCTGCTCTGGCTCTGTTGTGGTTGCCTGGAGCTCTACAGTACCAGTTAAAAGATTAGACACACCTACTCATTCCAGTTTTTCTTTATTTTTTAAACTATTTTACATTGTAGAATAAGAGTGAAGACATCAAAACTATTAAATAACACATATGGAATCATGTAGTAACCAAAAAAGTGTTAAACAAATCAAAATATATTTTAGATTTGAGATTCTTCAAAATAGCCACCCGTTGCCTTGATGACAGTTTTGCACACTCTTGGCATTCTCTCAACCAGCTTCATGAGGTAGTCACCTGGAATGCATTTCAATTAACAGGTGTGCCTTGTTAAAAGTGAATTTGTGGAATTTATTTCCTTCTTGCGTTTGAGCCAATCAGTTGTGTTGTGACAAGGTAGGGGTGGTATACAGAAGAGTCCTATTTGGTAAAAGACCAAGTCCATATTACGGCTATGAACAGCTCAAATAAGCAAAGACAAACGACAGTCCATCATTACTTTAAGACATGAATGTCAGTCAATACAGAAAATTTCAAGAACTTTCAAAGTGCAGTCGCAAAAACCATCAAGCGCTATGATGAAACTGACTCGCATGAGGACCGCCACCGGAAAGGAAGACCCATAGTTACCTCTGCTGCAGGGGATAAGTTTATTAGAGTTACCAGCCTCAGAAATTGCAGCCCAAATAAATGCTTCACAGAGTTCAAGACACATCTCAACAGCAACTGTTCAGAGACTGCGTGAATCATGCCTTCATGGCCGAATTGCTGCAAAGAAACCACTACAGAAGGACGCCAATAAGAAGAAGAGACTTGCTTGGGCCAAGAAACACGATCAATGGACATTAGACCGGTGGTAATAACGATCAATGGACATTAGACCGGTGGTAATATCGATCAATGGACATTAGACCGGTGGTAATAACGATCAATGGACATTAGACCGGTGGTAATAACGATCAATGGACATTAGACCGGTGGTAATCTGTCATTTGGTCTGATGAGTCCAAACTTGATATTTTTTATTCCAACCGACGTGTCTTTGTGAGACGTAGAGAAGGTGAACGGATGTGTGGTTTCCACCGTGATGCATGGAGGAGAAGGTGTGATGGTGTGGGGGTGCATTGCTGGTGACACCGTTGCTGATTTATTCCAACAAGATTCCATATGTGTTATTCCATAGTTTTGATGTCTTCATCTACAATGTAGAAAATAGTACAAATAAAGAAAAACCCTTGAATGAGTAGGTGTGTCCAAACTTTTGACTGGTACTGTATATTAAGTACTTTGTTACAACCTCTTTCCATCCTGACGCTGGTTCAGAAGGCCAGGCAGGGTTACTACCCGTGTCTCCTTCAACACTCGCCCCTCTACACAAACACTTTAATTGAAGGGTGCTGCATCCGCTGGTGATAGATTGAATCTGTGCTGGCGTGTGTCTGTGCTGGCATGTGTATCAGATCTTTGCCATGGGGCACATTTGGGATTTTATGGTGTGCTTTACAGTAGCAGCCAACAGAATAGTTAAGATTAAACGATTCAGACTTCAGCCAACGTTGTCTGTCTGTTGATTTCAAATAAAAGTGTGAGGTGTAGACCTGACAGTGAAATGCTTACTTACAAGCTCTTAACCAACAATGCAGTTTTAAGAAAATATCTAAACAAAGTAAGAGATAAAGATAACAAATAATTAAAGAGAAGCAGTAAAATAACAATAGTAGGGGGTGCAAATAGTCTGGGTAGCCATTTGATTAGATGTACAGGAGTCTTATGGCTGGGGGGTAGAAGCTGTTTAGAAGCCGCTCCGGTACCACTTGCCGTGCGTTATTAGACAGAACAGTCTATGACTAGGATGGCTGGAGTCTGACAATTTTTAGGGCCTTCCTCTGACACCGGCTGGTATAGAGGTGCTGGATGGCAGGAAGCTTGGCACCTGTGATGTACTGGGCCGTACGCACTACCCTCCTTAGTGCCTTGGGGTCGGAGCCCGAGCAATTGCCATACCAGGCAGTGATGCAACCCATCAGAATGGTCTCGATGGTGCAGCTGTAAAACCTTTTGAGGATCTGAGGACCCATGATAAATAAAGCCACATTTTCTCCACTACAGCCCCGTCGATGAGAATGGGGCGTGCTCAGTCCTCCTTTTCCTGTAGTCCACAATCATCTCCTTTGTCTTGATCACATTGAGGGAGAGGTTGTTGTCCTTGCACCAGATGGTCAGGTCTCTGACCTCCTCCCTATAGGCTGACTCATCGTTGTCGGTGATCAGGCCTACCACTGTTGTGTCATCGGCAAACTTAATGATGGTGTTGGAGTCGTGCCTGGCCGTGCAGTCATGAGTGAACAGGGAGTACAGGAGGGGACTGAGCACGCACCCCTGAGGGGCCCCTGTGTTGAGGATCAGCATGGCTGATGGGTTGTTACCTACCCTTACCACCTGGGGGCGGCCCGTCAGGAAGTCCAGGATCCAGTTGCAGAGGGAGCTGTTTAGTACCAGGGTCCTTAGCTTAGTGATGAGCTTTGACGGCAGTATGGTGTTGAACGCTGAGCTGTAGTCGATGAATAGCATTCTCACATAGGCATTTTGTCCAAGTGTGAAAGGGCAGTGTGGAGTGTGATAGAGGTTGCATCATCTGTGGATCTGTTGGGGTGGTATGCAAACTGGAGTGGGTCTAGGGTTTCTGAGATAATGGTGTTGATGTGGACTATGACCAGCCTTTCAAAGCATTTCATGGCTACAGACGTGAGTGCTACGGGTCGATAGTCATTTAGGCAGGTTACCTTAATGTTCTTGGGCACAGGGACTATGGTGGTCACCTTGAAACATGTTGGTATTACAGCCTCAGACAGAAATTGCCATTTCGTCTGCGCATACTCGGAGACCACGTCTAGGTAATCCGTCTGGCCTTGTGGCCTTGTGAATGTTGACCTGTTTAAAGGTCTTACTCACATTGGCTGCAGAGAGCGTGATCACACAGTCATCGGGAACAGCTGATGCTCTCATGCATGTTTCAGTGTTACTTGCCTCGAGGCGAGCATAGAGGTTATTTAGCTTGTCTGGTAGGCTCGTGTCACTGGGCAGCTCTCGGCTGTGCTTCCCTTTGTAGTATGTAATAGTTTCCAAGCCCTGCCACTTCCGACGAGCGTCAGAGACGGTGTAGTACGATTTGATCTTCGTCCTGTATTGACGCTTTACCTGTTTGATGGTTCGTCGGAGGGCATAGCGGGATTTCAAAGCTTCCGGGTTAGAGTCCCACACCTTGAATGTAGCCGCTCTACCCTTTAGCCCAGTGCGAATGTTGCCTGTAAATCCATGGCTTTCTGGTTGGGGTATGTACGTACAGTCACTGTGGGGACGACGTCATTGATACACTTATTGATGAAGCCAGTGACTGATGTGGTGTACTCCTCAATGCTATTGGAAGAATCCCAGAATATATTCCAGTCTCTGATAGCAAAACAGTCCTGTAGTTTAGAATTTGCTTCATCTGGCCACTTTTTTTATAGACCGAGTCACTTGTGCTTCCTGCTTTCATTTTTGATTGTAAGCAGGACTAAGGAGGATAGAATTATGGTCGGATTTGCCAAAAGGAGGGCGAGGGAGAGCTTTGAAAGCATCTCTGTCTGGAGTAAAGATGGTCTAGAGTTTTTTTCTCCTTTTGGTTGCACATCTAACATGCTGATAGAAATGAGGTAAAATGATTTAAGTTTCCCTGCAGGATTCTGATGTTTTGTAGTAAAAACTCTTTCCATCCACCTCTTCCTCCTACCCCTCCTTTTCTTCCTCCTCCTCCTCCTCCTCCTATTTCTTGTGCTTCTCCTCCTCTCCTGTCTGTCCATAGCTTCTGACGAAGGGCAGCCAGACCACAGAGATGATCCTGAGGAGGAACGGTCTGGGCCAGCTGGGCTTCCATGTGAACTTTGAGGGCATCGTAGCGGAGGTCGAATCCTACGGGTACGCCTGGCAGGCGGGGCTGCGCCAGGGCAGCAGGCTGGTAGAGATCTGTAAGGTGGCCGTGGCATCGCTGTCCCACGAGCAGATGATCGACCTGCTGAGGACCTCCGTCACTGTCAAGGTGGTCATCATCCCCCCGCACGAGGACTCCACCCCTCGCAGGTACAGCTTATAGACAGCCAATCATCTATCCATCAACAGATATACCCTCCATCAGTCATATCAGTAGCATGCATTTGGGTACTGGTGCAGCATTGCAGTGTTTTTAGTGTATATTTCTGTTTCCTCTCACAGAGGCTGTTCAGAGCTGTACCACATGCCCCTGGTGGACTATAAGAACCACAAGGAGGGGATGCCCTATGAGTTTAAATTCCCCTTCCGCAGCAACAACAACAACAAGTGGCCCCGCACCTCCTCCAGCCCCCAGAGCCACACCACAGCGGCGCTGGGGGGGACGCTCATCAAGGCCCCGGCTTCAGACTATCAGGACCGGGCCGGAGTCATCCCCCGCAGTGTGTCCAGCGATGGGCGCCCTCTCAACCCCAAAAGGCAAGATAGTCACCCCAGCTATTGATATGATATATAGGAGGGAAGGTGTTCAAGCCTAGTGGTGGATAGTGCTGAGCAATTTGTGATTTTTGAGGTTGGTTCGGTTTCAGTTTGGTTTTTTATAAATGCATTATGTGAGTTCAATACTGTAACAACACACAATAAAACAGTTGATAGCAGTGACTGCCCATTTCTATCACTTATTAGGCTCTAACCATCATTTATTCACATTACTTTACTTAAATAATATATTTTGGTTGTTTATACTACATATTTGTTTTAGTATAACATTATTATTAAATTAATAAAACCCCAATGAAGGTAGTGACTGCCCATTACTGCATATCACTTTTTAATAAACCATCCTTCATTCACATTACTTTAATAAAATATTTAAGTTGTGTATATTACCCTTATCTTATTTGATGACTTACTATTGAATTCCAAGTCATCTTCTTATCTCTGCTCAGACAGTAGCAGCCAGCCAGCCATCTATCTCTGTGCTCCCCAAAGAGTCATCCTTCAGGCTAGTAGGCTAGTCTAGCTGGCTAGCTGCCTGTTGTCTGACAACATCACTATTTCAGTAGTTCTTCAAACTAGACAAGGCATACTTTTAAGGCTGCTAAATAACAACTACACTACATTACCAAAAGTATGTGGACACCTGCTTGTCTAACATGTAATTCCAAAATCATGGTAATTAATATGGGGTTGGTCCCACCTTTGCTGCTATAACAGCCTCCACACTTCTGGGAAGGCTTTCCTCTAGATGTTGGAACATTGCTGCGGGGACTTGCTTCCATTCAGTTACAGGAGCATTAGTGAGGTCGGGCACTGATGTTGGGCGGTTAGGCCTGGCTCGCAGTTAGCGTTCCAATTCATCCCAATGGTGTTAGATGGGGTTGAGGTCAGGGCTCTGTGCAGGCCAGTCAAGTTCTTCCACCCCAATCTCGACAAAGCATTTCTGTATGGACCTCGCTTTGTGCATGGGGCATTGTCATGCTGAGACAGGATGCTGAGACTGTTGCCACAAAGTTGGAAGTACAGAATTGTCTAGAATGTCATTGTATGCTGTAGCGTTAAGTTTTCCCTTCACTAGAACTAAGGGGCCTAAACCGAACCATGAAAAACAGCCCCAGACCATTTTTCCTCCTCCACCAAAATTTACAGTTGGCACTATGCATTGGGGCAGGTAGCGTTCTGGCATCCGCCAAACCGAGTTTCATCCGTCAGACTGCCAGATGGTGATGCGTGATTCATAACTCCCATGTCCAATGGCGGCGAGCTTTACACTACTCCCGCTGACAGCATTTACAGTCGACCGGGGCATCTCTAGCAGGGCATACATTTGACTGACTTGTTTGAAAGGTGGCATTCTATGACGGTGCCACATTGAAAGTCACTGAGATTTTCAGTACGGGCCATTCTGCTGCCAATGTTTTTCTATGGAGATTGCATGGCTGTGTGCTCGATTTAATACACCTGTCAGCAATGGGTGTTGCTGAAATGGCCGAATTCACAAATTTGAAGGGGTGTCCATATACTTTTGTATATAGTGTAGCTAACAACCGCTCTCTATCCCGCTCCTGTCTCTATTGCTCTTCTTCTTAGTGCCTGTCTGTCTGTCTGTCTGTCTGTCTGTCTGTCTGTCTGTCTGTCTGTCTGTCTGTCTGTCTGTCTGTCTGTCTGTCCTGTCCGTCCGTCCGTCCGTCCGTCTGTCTGCCGGACCCACAGGCTTGCACGGCAAGAACCAATGAAAACAGGCAGCTGTAGATGGATGGATTCTAGTCATTGTAGTTCATTACCACGTTTTCTGAGCTTAAAAGAAAGTTCCATCCAAAAACTATCTTTTGGTATTTGTTTCATTCGTCCATTGTTGATATAGTCCCAAAATGTTGTGCATGTCAGCAATCATACCAGAAAATACAGAAATATATCCAGTATAATTGCTCACATGCAAAACATTTTGGGACTATATCAACAATGGACTAATGAAACAAATACCAAAACATTGTTTTCCTTTAACTATGATGAGTTGGACAACATGTCTTAGAGAGAAATCTCTCTAGAGAAATGGCACAAACAGCGCGTTGAGTGCACTAACAAACTACAAAAACAAAATGCAATTCAAATAATGGAACCGACTTCGGTCAATTAGTTATTTAAAAACAGAAAATAAACAGACATTTTGGTTAATCGCTCATCAGTAGTGGTGAAGCCTTTCTTTCTGTCATTAAACATATTGAAATAACCTAAATGATAACTCCCTATGTATGTCGGTATGTATCCCTCTCTCAGGTATTCCCCAGGGAATGATAACTATGCCCTGGCCTGTTCAATCGTAATGGGCCGCTCTCCACACACCCGCAACTCCCCCACCAGTCTCTCCTACACAGACACCGGGAGTGCAGGCTCCAACCACTGGAGACAGAAGTCCATGCCGGACGGGTGAGCGAACACTCAGGCCGCAACAAACCTGGGCCAAGCTACGGCCACATTCAGACCATACCCCGATCATACACAGACCCAAATTCGCTGCAGGGGTTTCGCTTTAATTGCTTTATTTCCAGATGTAGTCTATATTTACTTGAATTACTTCTTTGGGAGTTATCCAACAACAGAAAGGAAATGACTGAAATATAATAATATGTTGTACTAACTGATATGATAAACTACTCTTCTTCAGTAAATGATGCAGCTAGACATGATGCCCTCTTCTTCCATCTCTTTCCCAGGTTTAACAACAATAACCGCCACTCCCCTGTGTCTGCTGAGCGTCAAGGAGTTGGAGAAGGGTCTAACGGGGCTAAGCCTGCTCCCGGATGGCCCCGAGAGGGGGAGGGGGCCAACAGGGGAGCCGATAGAGCCACAACAGGTATGAGGACATGCTTTAGAAAATGCCCATGTCCTGTCTGGTGTTTTGGGTGATGCAGAGGGTGACAGTCAGAGATAGGACCACCTCTCTATGTTACTAATTTTGTTATCTGGTTGTCTCATTCCTCTGTTTGCTCCTGTCCCTCCCAGACCTAGCTGTCTCCAAGGCTGCAGTACCTCGTTTCCAGGAGCAGGGGGGGCACCTGTCCCCCAACATTAACATCAAGGTCAGGCAGCAGGCACAAATATGACCAAATATGTATTTTAAGGTTTAGTGAAGAGGCTGTAGTGGACTTACAGGACCTTGAGCTCTGGCAGATAGACATAGGAATATAGCTAGCTTGGCAATGTATTGTTGTCTATGCCAAAGTAGTCGTCTTTATTTACTGTGGTCAAACAACCAGGAAGTGACTTTATGGTCCCTATCTCTACAGGTGGAAACTTCCTATTCCTCCAGCCAATCAGGCAGTAACACACTGTCCAGTAACGCCTCCAGCTCCGCCCACAGTGATGAGAAGTGGTATGACATTGGCTCCAGCAGGACGGGGGTGCGGCCTGACTCAGAGCTCAACGGCTACCTGCAGCGGGAGTCCACAGACAGCGGCATCGACGCTACCTCTTACGGGGCCTCAGGGTCCGGGGGCTCCAGGGCCAAAGAGCGGCGGGCCCCAGAGACCTCTCCTTCAGCCCCAGACTCACCCGCCCCCCCAGGGAGCGGCGAGGACCCCGCCCAGAGCCCCCCTGTGTTCCCCTCAGCCCCAGACAGTGGCTCCTACACCCTCAGTGATGCTGCTTCCCATTCCAGGTGTGTGCCTCCCTGTGTTGTGCTACACTAGAGTTCTATTACAGTCAGCTCTTTATGCAGCCAATATTTCCTCTCACGTATCAATGTTTCATTAAGCAGACAGTGATGCATTGTAGTCCATATATATCCCCTATTGTCCCAGATGGAAAACTCCTAAGCCTTGCACTTTGCGGTGAGAGAGGTAGCAAGCTGCAATCTGCTGTGTGTGTGTGTGTGTGTGTGTGTGTGTGTGTGTGTGTGTGTGTGTGTGTGTGTGTGTGTGTGTGTGTGTGTGTGTGTGTGTGTGTGTGTGTGCGTGTGCGTGTGCGTGTGTGTGTGTGTGTGTGAGCTAGTTTCTCACAGAGAGAAAGAGAGCACTTGAAACACTGAGGAATGCTGAATGTGAGAGCTCAACACCGTTAACACTCCAAACCACTGTTCCTTTGAGCGAACAGAGACTTTCCTCCTCTCCTCAGCCTCTCCTCTGTGGCCCTGAAATAACTCCAGCACCACCAGACTAGTGACTTTGTTTTAATGTACACACAGGATGTCTGAGGTGGGAAACGCTCGCTTTCAAGAGAAACTGGGGAGAAATATTGTTTGAAATGTTAAAGTAGAAGAAGTCCAAGGACACTGTGACCTATTCATTTCTCTCATTTCAGATGTGGAGGTGTCAGAAATGTAGTGTGTGGGGAAAAGTAGTGAAAAGTACCAGGTGTTTTTGAAATAGTTTTGAAACTTTTACAGAAATGTATTCATAGATGAGTGCACATTATAGAAATGTGTTCATAGATGAGTGCACATTACAGAAATGTATATACACCACCGTTCAAAAGTTTGGGGTCACTTAGAAATTTGTCCGTTAAAATAACATCACATTGATCAGAAATACAGTGTAGGCATTGTTAATGTTGTAAATGACTATTGTAGCTGGAAACGGCAGATTTTTTAAATGGAATATCTACATAGGCGTACAGAGGCCCATTATCAGCAACCATCACTCCTGTGTTCCAATGGCACGTTGTGTTAGCTAATCCAAGTTTATAATTTTAAAAGGCAAATTGATCACTATAAAACCCTTTTGCAATTATGTTGCACAGCTGAAAGCTGTTGTGCTAATTAAATAAGCAATAAAACTGGCCTTCTTTAGACTAGTTGAGTATCTGGAGCATCAGCATTTGTGGGTTTGATTACATGCTCAAAATGGCCAGAAACAAAGCACTTTCTTCTGAAACTCGTCAGTCTATTCTTGTTCTGAGAAATGAAGGCTATTCCTTGTAAGAAATTGCCAAGAAACTGAAGATCTCATGCAATGCTGTGTACTACTCCCATCACAGAACAGCACAAACTGGCATTAACCAGAATAGAAGGAGGAGTGGGAGGCCCTGGTGCACAACTGAGCAAGAGGACAAGTACATTACGTTTGAGAAACAGACGCCTCACAAGTCCTCAACTGGCAGCTTCATTAAATAGTACCCACAAAACTCCAGTCTCAACGTCAATAGTGAAGAGGCTACTCCTGAATGCTGGCCTTCGAGGCAGAGTTACAAAGAAAAAGCCATATCAGACTGGCCAATAAAAATAAAGATTAAGATGGGCAAAAGAACACAGACACTGGACAGAGGAACTATGCCTAGAAGGCCAGCTACCGGAGTCGCCTCTTCACTGTTGACTTTGAGACTGGTGTTTTGCGGGTACTATTTAATGAAGCTGACAAAAAAATATTTTCTTTCAAAGTGACCCCAAACTTTTGAACGGTAGTGTTTAATCAAGCAATAAGGCAGAGGGTGAGAGTATAGCCAATATACCACGGCCAAGGACTGTTCTTATGCATGAGTGCCTGGATACAGCCCATAGCCATGGTGTATTGGCCATATACCACAAACCCCTGAGGTGCCTTATTGCTATTATAAACTGGTTACAAACATAATTAGAACAGTAGAAATACATGTTTTGTCATACCCGTGCTATATGGTCTCATATACCACGGCTTTCAGCCAATCAGCATTTAGGGCTCGAACCACCCAGTTTATAAATATACCAATACTAGTCGTTTGTTTTTCCTCCCAGTACTCTGAGTTCGGGCCACTCAGGCAGTCCCATGGGTCCAGGCTGCAGCCCCAGCTCCTCCCAGGAGGAGACAGCCCTGACCACCTCCCCTACCTCCCACACTTCCCTTTCCCCTGGAGGCCCCAAGAGCTTCTACCCCCGCCAGGGAGCCACCTCCAAGTTCCTTATCGGCTGGAGGAAGCCTGGAGGCACCATCAACTCTGTGGACTTTGGCAACATACGCAAGTAAGCATGGGGGGAAATAGAGAAGGAATGTTGAACATACGTGTCTTTATTGATAGGTCAATGAGACCATTACACTGTGAGTCTTGTTGTGAAAGAATGTTCTTTCCCCATACAAACAAATCCTACTGTCTTAGATTGTTTATGTTATGGAGGCTTAAGATCTGAGTCAACTGAGAGGAGATGCATTTCCCACCTCAGTCATGGCTCACGTTTGTTTATAAACAAGTGCAACACTCCCACCCTGTGGTTCAACTGAGAACTGCAACATAACACTGCTGGTCTTCACTCTCCGTCTTCCTCAGACGTCACCAGAGTGATGGGTTGCTGGGTGGCAACCCTCAGCTCCGGGCCCAACTCAGGGCCCAATCGCCCCAGCGGGTCAACAAGTCCAACCTGCAGGAAGAACTGAAGAAACTCATCACCCTGGACAGCCCCCCGCCCTCCTCCCACGATCAAAAGGTAGCTGGCAACGCTTTGTCACCATCATCCATTTTACTATGGACGTTATTGTTACATTGATGAGGAATCACATTTGAAATATACAGTACCAGTCAAAAGTTTGGACACACCTATTCATTCATGGGTTTTTCTTTATTTTTACTATTTTCTACAGTGTAGAATAATAGTGAAGACATCAAAACTATGAAAGAACACATATGGAATCATGTAGTAACCAAAAAAGTGTGAAAACAAATCAAAATATATTTCATATTTGAGATACTTCAAAGTAGCCACCCTTTCTCTCAACCAGCTTCAATAGGTAGTCACTTCAATTGCATTTCAATTAACAAGTATGCCTTGTTAAAAGTTCATTTGTGGATTTTCTTTCCTTCTTAATGGGGGGGTATACAGAAGAAAAAGACCAAGTCCATATTATGGCAAGAACAGCTCAAATAAGCAAAAAGAAACAAGAATCATTCATTACTTTAAGACATGAAGGTCAGTCAATTCGGAAAATGTCAAGAACTTTGAAATTGTCTTCAAGTGCAGTCTCAAAAACCATCAAGCGCTATGATGAAACTGGCTCTTACAAAAATATAAATATATTTTATATTTGAGATTCTTTAAAGTAGCCACCTTTTGCTTTGATGCTAACTTTCCACACTCTAGGCATTCTCTCAACCAGCTTCACCTGGAATGCTTTTCCAACAGTCTTGAAGGAGTTCCCGCATATGCTGAGCACTTGTTGGCTGCTTTTCCTTCACTCTGCAGTCCAACTCATCCCAAACCATCTCAATTGGGTTGAGGTTGGGTGATTGTGGAGGCTAGGTAATTTGATATAGCACTCCATCACTCTTCTTCTTGGTCAAATAGCCCTTTCACAGCCTGGAGGTGTGTTGGGTCATTGTCCTGTTGAAAAACAAATGATAGTCCTACTAAGTGCAAACCAGACGGGATGGCGTATCGCTGCAGAATGCTGTGTTAGCCATGCTGGTTAAGTTTGCCTTGAATTCTAAATAAATTACTGACAATATCACCAGCAAAGCACCCCGATACCATCACACCTCCTACATGCTTCACGTTGGGAACTACACATGTGGAGATCATTCGTTCACCTACTCTGCGTCTCACAAAGGCACGGCGGTTGGATCCCAAAATCTCAAATCATTTTCAGCAATTCGACCATGAAGGCTTGATTCACACAGTCTCCTCTGAACAGTTGATGTTGAGATGTGTCTGTTATTTGAACTCTGTGAAGCATTTATTTGGGCTGCAATTTCTGAGGCTGGTAACTCTAATGAACTTATGATGAACTGCAGCAGAGGTGACTCTGGATCTTCCTTTCCTGTGGCGGTCCTCATACAGTGAGGCAAAAAAGTATTTAGGCAGCCACCAATTGTGCAAGTTCTCCGACTTAAAAAGATGAGAGAGGCCTGTAATTTTCATCATAGGTACACTTCAACTATGACAGACAAAATGAGAAAAAAAATCCAGAAAATCACATTGTAGGATCTTTAATGAATTTATTTAGCAAATTATGGTGGAAAATAAGTATTTGGTCAATAACAAAAGTTTATCTCAAAACTTTGTTATATACCCTTTGTTGGCAATGACAGAGGTCAAACATTTTCTGTAAGTCTTCACAAGGTTTTCACACACTGTTGCTGGTATTTTGGCCCATTCCTCCATGCAGATATCCTCTAGAACAGTGATGATTTGGGGCTGTTGCTGGGCAACACGGACTTTCAACTCCCTCCAAAGATTTTCTATGGGGTTGAGGTCTGGAGACTGGCTAGGCCACTCCAGGACCTTTAAATGCTTCTCACGAAGCCACTCCTTCGTTGCCCGGGCGGTGTGTTTGGGATCATTGTAATGCTGAAAGACCCAGCCACGTTTCATCTTCAATGCCCTTGCTGATGGAAGGAGGTTTTCACTCAAAATCTCACGATACATGGCCCCATTCAATCTTTCCTTTACACGGATCAGTTGTCCTGGTCCCTTTGCAGAAAAACAGCCCCAAAGCATGATGTTTCCACCCCCATGCTTCACAGTAGGTATGGTGTTCTTTGGATGCAACTCAGCATTCTTTGTCCTCCAAACATGAGTTGAGTTTTTACCAAAAAGTTATATTTTGGTTTCATCTGACCATATGATATTCTCCCAATCTTCTTCTGGATCATCCAAATGCTCTCTAGCAAACTTCAGACGGGCCTGGACATGTACTGGCTTAGCAGGGGGACACGTCTGGCACTGCAGGATTTGAGTCCCTGGCGGCATTCACTAGGTCCCCCCGTGCGGTTCTGGGATTTTTGCTCACTGTTCTTGTGATCATTTTTACCCCACGGGGTGAGATCTTGAGTAGAGCCCCAGACCGAGGGAGATTATCAGTGGTCTTGTATGTCTTCCATTTCCTAATAATTGCTCCCACAGTTGATTTCTTCGAAACCAAGCTGCTTACCTATTGCAGATTCAGTCTTCCCAGCCTGGTGCAGGTCTACAATTTTGTTTCTGGTGTCCTTTGACAGCTCTTTGGTCTTGGCCATAGTGGAGTTTGGAGTGTGACTGTTTGAGGTTGTGGACAGGTGTCTTTTATACTGATAACAAGTTCAAACAGGTGCCATTAATACAGGTAACGAGTGTAGGACAGGTTGTTTGTAGGTGACCAAATACTTATTTTTCACCATAATTTGCAAATAAATTCATAAAAAATCCTATGTGATTTTCTGGATTTTTTTCCTTCTCATTTTGTCTGTCATAGTTGAAGTGTACCTATGATGAAAATTACAGGCCTCTCTCATCTTTTTAAGTGGGAGAACATGCACAATTGGTGGCTGACTAAATACTTTTTTGCCCCACTGTAAGAGCCAGTTTCATCATAGCGCTTGATGGTTTTTGAGACTGCACTTGAAGAAAATTTCGAAGTTCTTGACATTTTCCGAATTGACTGACCTTCATGAATGATTCTTGTTTATTTTTGCTTATTTGAGCTGTTCTTGCCATAATATGGACTTGGTCTTTTTCTTCTGTATACCCCCCCGCATTAAGAAGGAAAGAAAATCCACAAATTAACTTTTAACAAGGCATACTTGTTAATTGAAATGCAATTGAAGTTACTACCTATTGAAGCTGGTTGAGAGAATGTCAATAGTGAGCAAAGCTGTCATCAAGGCAAAGGGTGGCTACTTTCAACTATAAAATATATTTTGATTTGTTTTCACACTTTTTTGGTTACTACATGATTCCATATGTGTTGTTTCATAGTTTTGATGGCTTCACTAATATTCTACAACGTAGAAAATAATACAAATAAATAAAAACCCTTGAATGAGTAGGTGTGTCCAAACGTTTGACTGGTACTGTATATAAAAAATGTATTCCAGAGTAGTTGATGTGAGTATTTGCTTGATGAATCCAAACTCCCTCCCCTGCTTTGCCACGTAAACTGTGCAACATGCTAAAGTCTGAGTGTGTAGGTCAATCAGCAGCCTCACAGTGCTCCTCTCTCTCCCCCTCACTCTCTCCAGCCCTCATTCCCTGTCCCCCCACCCAGCCGGCGCTCCCTGCAGAGGACCCTGTCAGATGAGAGCATCTACAGTGGCCAGCGGGAGCCCTCGCACAGTGGGCACAGAGAGACGCCCAACGAGCTGCTCTTCAACTGCTCCACCGTGCCCCGCTCGCCCACCGCCCGCCACGCGCCACCCCGACAACCCTCACATAAGTCTCTGGGTGAGCCTCAGATTAACCTGCAAATTATCCTTGAGTAAAGGGAATGCCATTTCATTCCAATTGAGTTCTATCTCAAACCAGGGGAGCAGGGTTTATCTTAGAAGTGTATCAGATTAATGCCATAACTCCTCTTGATATTCCCAAACCCGCATGCGGGAGCGTAATCATCGCCTGACAATAATTAGCATAACGCAACAGACATAAATATCCCTAGAAAATATTCCTATTCATGAAAATCTCAAAATAAATATATTGAGACACAGCTTAGCCTTTTGTTAATCACCCTGTCATCTCAGATTTTCAAAAGATGCTTTACAGCCAACGCTAGACAAGCATTTGTGTAAGTTTATCGATAACCTAGCATAGCATTATGCCTTGCTAGCAGCAGGCAACCTTGTCACGGAAATCAGAAAAGCAATCAAATTAAATCGTTTAGCTTTGATGAACTTCGGATGTTTTCACTCACGAGACTCCCAGGTAGATAGCCAAAGTTAATTTTGTCCCAAAATATTATTTTTGTAGGCGAAATAGCTCCGTTTGTTCTTCACGTTTGGCTGAGAAATCGCCCGGAAATTGCGATCACCACAACGCTGAAAAATATTCCAAATTAGCTCCATAATATCGACAGAAACATGGCTTATTTATTTAACCAGGCAAGTCAGTTAAGAACACATTCTTATTTTCAATGACGGCCTGGAAACAGTGGGTTAACTGCCTGTTCGGGGGCAGAACGACAGATTTGTACCTTGTCAGCTCAGGGGTTTGAACTCACAACCTTCCAGTTACTAGTCCAACGCTCTAACCACTAGGCTACCCTGCCGCTCCATATAATCAATTCTCAAGGTGTTTTTCTAATATCTATTCGATAATATATCCGTGAGACAATTAGTTTTTCGGTAGGACCGATTGGAGTAATGGCTACCTCTGTATTTTACGCGAGAATCTCTCTCGGAGCCACCATGTGACCACTTACGCAATGTGGCCGCCTACGGCTATTCTTCAACAGAAATGCGTAACACTACGTCACAATGCTGTAGACACCATGGGGAATACGTAGAAAGTGTAAGCTCGTTGATGGTACATTCACAGCTGAATAGGGAGTCATTGGAACGCAGCGCTTTCAAAACCTGGGGCACTTCCGGATTGGATTTTTCTCAGGCTTTTGCCTGCAACATCAGTTCTGTTAAACTCACAGACAATATCTTTACAGTTTTGGAAACGTTACAATGTTTTCTATCCAAAGCTGTCAATTATATGCATATTCTAGCATCTTTTCCTGACAAAATATCCCGTTTAAAACGGGAACGTTTTTTTTCCAAAAATGAAAATGTGCCCCCTAGTACGTGTGTTTAAGTGTGTTTACCATTATGTGTATATGGAGTATAATTGGTATAATTGGTCATCTTTTTACTGCTTTATTTGATGGGAAAGGCTTCTGATATGTTGGGGCTTTGTTGTAATCCGCTGTCTCTCCTTCCTCTCTCCTCCCCCCTTTCAGGTGACCTGTGTGAGTTGTCCAGCCAGGACCAGGGGGGCATGAGGCAGCAGCTGGGGGACCCAGGCCTCATACCCCTACCTAACTCTGGAGCTGACCGCGCTCTGGACTGGTCCAACCTGGTAGATGCTGCCAAAGCCTTCGAGGGTAGGCAAAGTAAGCTGGAGATGTATTATCTTTACCAGCAGAGGGCAGTGACACTGTGTCTCATTGTTTTGTGTTGTCCATATGAGCTGTGACTGAAGCTGTAACTGTTCTGTTTTTCTCTGGCAGTTCAGAGACTGTTATCTGTAAATGATGAAAGCTCCAGGCCAGAGGTCACAGACACCAGCCCCCAGCAGGCAGAACCCCAGGCTGCCCCAGAGAGACTCCCCTCGCCTGGGTAAGACCCATTTACCATGCACGTCCAGATAATTCTGTAGACATAGGTAGGGCCAGGAGTTTATCCTACAACTTGGGCCCAGTTTTTCCCAGCTAGGTCACATGGCCAGGAATTATTCAACGCCTCTGCCTATTATTCAACTCCTCTGCCTAAGCCAATTTGGCCCAGGTCATGCTAGTCTTGTTTTAGTTTAGAATATGGTAGTGAACAGTGTGTCCCCTCCCACAGTGAGAGCCCAGCCTGTCTGATGGGGAAGGTCAGCCAGCTGGAGTCAATGGTGAAGCTGCTGCAGGATGACCTTATTAAGGTGAGACGAGACACAACCAGACCTCTAGCACCCGAGTCTTAGCCTAGCCATCTTGTACTCTCCTCTCTGTGTTATTGATGACTCCCCCTATGTGTGTGTCCAGGAGAAGGATACCAAGGTGTCCCTGCAGGCCCAGATACAGAGCCTGAGAGAGCACAACCAGCGGCTCCACGAGGAGTCCTACAGCGCCTCGGCCAAGCTCAAGAAGTTCACAGAGTGGGTCTTCAACACCATCGACATGAACTGACTCTGTCTATGTGCAGTAGACAGGAGGAACACCTGAACACACGTGACCACAACACACTCAAACTTCACACACGATGGGTGCTCAGACGATTCACACGATGGGTGCTCAGAACCACAGGAGTTGGTCTTTAATTCCTTCTACATTAACTGTGATTCTGCTATTGACATGGACCGATTCACAGTGGATCTAAATGCTATATGATCAACATGAACTGAATCACTTTGGTCTTCAACGGTCCCATCATTAACTGATCTGCCAAGCTTATTATTGTCATGATCATCATAGCCCAGGGAAGTTAATACATCTCTGTCAGACATGCAGGGACACTACAGTACAGTGCCAGCAAATCCTGAAGAAAAGATTGCATGCTGTTGATCTCTCAGTCTTTCTCCCTCTCCATCCTCTCTCTCCTCCTATAAAACCTCACTGAGCAGTAAGTGGTTGCGGTATTACACATCCACTGTGTTGAAGAATGGTGACAATTCATCATCAACTACAGCTGTTCAACAATTTATTGTTAAATATATATGAACAGAAATGTTACCACTGAAAAAAAAACGGATATCGTTTTGCCACTTCCCCATGTCTCTCTATGGAGTGACCTCATTTCAGGAGAGTAAAATGGGCTTACTGGATGCAGTAGTACCAGATTGTACTATTGGTTTCTGTGTGAAAACAACTGGGCTGTCTGGGTGGACGACTGGAAGGTGAAGGTTACTGTTCAATGAACTTCATAGTGACGATATGAATTCTTCTTGATCTATTTTGATATCCTACCAGAATATTGGTATGGTTCCTTCCTTGCCTGGCTGCGGTTTTGGATCCACAGGGCCACCTTGTGATTATAACATGTCAGATTACATGGCAATACGTACTATACTCGATCCTGGTCCGCTACTGTATGCCATGCCATATGAAGAAGTTATGTAAATCCTGAAATGCCAGTTACAGTCCTCTGTAAGTCTATTAGTGAGTCCAACCTGACCATTGGTCTGCTTAGAAGGGAGACCTGACACCTGTTAATGGTGCGACTTGGTAGACCCTCCATGTCTACAGTCAGGTGCACTATTAAACCTCCAAGCTTTCCCGTGTGTTCTTACACTGTACACCCTGTATATAACAAAGGATTCTGATGCTCATCATAATTTGCACCTTCATTCATGTTTTACAGCATGTGATGATCTTTCCTTTGAGCTGTGATGTATAAACATGTTTATATCTATTAAAGATATTTTGTGCAATTTTATCTTTGTTCAGGGGTCGTTGTAGTGATTGTGTCTTTGTACAGCAGTTATTATAGTGTGGGGCTGCACACCCAAATGCAGATATGGTATGTATGATGTAGCCACAGGACAGGGTTCCGCTTATTTTCCACTAATCCATGTAGATTATTTATAGATGTAGTAGATTATAATCATGGTTAACTTTTAGCGGCAGTAGTGCATTGATTTCATCCATTCCCCTCCGTATTTATTTGCATAATGAAGCAACTTTTAGCAACTTTTGGTTCTAGAATATGGATTTGAGATCTAATGTTTCATATGAGGTGACAGTACAGAATGTCACCTTTAATTTGAGGGTATTTTGAGGCGTATCTGTTCTACCGTTTAGAAATGAAAGCACTTTATGTATTTAGTCCCCCAGTTGAAGATGTCGTAAGTATTTGCACAAATTCACTTATAGTGTATTAAAGTAGTCAAAAGTAAAGTGTGTGCATTACATTTTGTTTTATGGGCCTAATAATAAAGACGGAATTTAACGTTAAAAATGAATTACCTTTTAATGTGGCATGAACACAACCGGTCATGATATTTTCATCTGGTTGTCAACTAAATCACTTCTAAAAGTAGGCTAACTGCATGGTCGTCCACCCAAATAATTCCAGCATCCAAACTGCATTTATTCTGGCGCCATTTGATAAATGGAAATACACATCTGTTACAAAACAGTGTGCCTAATGATATTTAGCTATGGTCATTGATTAGGTCTATATTAATTAGGTCTATATTAATTAGGTCTATATTGATTAGGTCTATATTAATTAGGTCTATATTGATTGGGTCTATATTAATTAGGTCTATATGAATGAGGTCTATATTGATTTGGTCTATATTAATGAGGTCTATATTGATTATGTCTATATTAATTAGGTCTATATTAATTAGATTTTAGGTTTATATTGATTAGGTCTCTATTGATTAGGTCTATATTAATGAGGTCTATATTGATTAGGTCTATATTAATGAGGTCTATATTGATTAGGTCTATATTAATGAGGTCTATATTAATGAGGTCTATATTGATTAGGTCTATATTAATGAGGTCTATATTAATGAGGTCTATATTGATTAGGTCGATATTAATGAGGTCTATATTAATTAGGTCTATATTGGTTAGGTCTATATTAATTAGGTCTATATTGATTAGGTCTATATTAATTAGACCTAATTAATTAGGTCTTAGGTCTATATTGATTAGGTCTATATTGATTGTGTCTATATTAATTAGGTCTATATTAATTAGGTATATAATGACTAGGTTTATAATGACTAGGTCTATATTAATTAGGTCTATATGAATTAGGTTTATATTAATTAGGTCTATATTGATTAGGTCTATATTGATTAGGTTTATATTGATTATGTCTATATTGATTATGTCTATTAATTAGGTCTATATTGATTCGGTCTATATTAATTAGGTCTATATTAATTTGGTCTTAGGTCTATTTGATTAGGTCTATATTGATTAGGTTTATATTGATTATGTCTATATTGATTATGTCTATTAATTAGGTCTATATTGATTAGGTCTATATTAATTAGGTATATAATGACTAGGTTTATAATGACTATGTCTATATTAATTAGGTCTATATGAATTAGGTTTATATTAATTAGGTCTATATTGATTAGGTCTATATTGATTAGGTTTATATTGATTATGTCTATATTGATTAGGTCTATATTAATTATGTCTATATTAATTTGGTCTTTGGTCTATTTGATTAGGTCTATATTGATTTGGTCTTAGGTCTATTTGATTAGGTCTATATTGATTAGGTTTATATTGATTATGTCTATATTGATTATGTCTATTAATTAGGTCTATATTGATTAGGTCTATATTAATTAGGTATATAATGACTAGGTTTATAATGACTATGTCTATATTAATTAGGTCTATATGAATTAGGTTTATATTAATTAGGTCTATATTGATTAGGTCTATATTGATTAGGTTTATATTGATTATGTCTATATTGATTAGGTCTATATTAATTATGTCTATATTAATTTGGTCTTTGGTCTATTTGATTAGGTCTATATTGATTTGGTCTTAGGTCTATTTGATTAGGTCTATATTGATTAGGTTTATATTGATTTGGTCTTAGGTCTATTTGATTAGGTCTATATTGATTAGGTCTATATTAATTATGTCTATATTAATTTGGTCTTTGGTCTATATTGATTAGGTCTATATTGATTTGGTCTTAGGTCTATTTGATTAGGTCTATATTGATTAGGTTTATATTAATTAGGTCTATATTAATTAGGCCTATATTGATTAGGTTTATATTGATTAGGTCTATATTGATTGGGTCTATTAATTGATACATCTTGCTGACAAATGTACATTTTTTGTAGCCTGAAAAGGTTGGACACCTGAAATTAGGCTGAACCTGTCCCGGGAAAAACGTGATGGCCACGCTAACACACACATACCAGACTAGGCTACAATGTGTATTACCATGAACTTCTAATAGGCCTACCGGTAGTGATGTAGTAGTAAAAACAATTGGTGGGTTATCTCTGATTGCCTAACGCTCCCTATACTTTCAATGCCTTTTTCTGAAAAAGGTGGGTAAATGGCGTTTACTTGCGTTTACCCTCCGCTAGGCCTACCCCACTGGCAGTAGCCTATCCTCTCAGCTGAGGCAATTCTACACACAGGAACATATGCAGAACAGGTAGCCTACATTCACTATAGACCTCATACTTAGTTGAATCAAAGCATGTTTGTTGTCCATAATTCATGAGTTAATGCTTGAAGTCTATACAGACCATGTGATATAAAACACTACTTTTCTTTCCTTACTTTAATAGCATTTATGACAGTGTTATTTGTCATTAGTCAACTATAGGCCTACTGTCATTAATGTACTTGTTGGATGGATTGGATGCACGTTGGTGTCTAGTGATATTGTTGACTTGTTGACCGTCATCAGCTGATCCAGGAAATAAAACAAATATTGATAGAAAATAATAAAGGTAAATAAATGGTCTAGTACTTCTGGCCACGGACGGCACGGAGAACAGCAGCACCCGTGTGCACCTGAAAAACAAAGCAATGATCGCTCTAAACAGCTGACCGACAAGAAGTAAACAATGGTAAATCAACGGATAAATCTAACGCTTTGGGATAAAGGCTATTTTAATCAAGGACGCATGGCAAACAAATGGAGGAAGTACAAGATGAAATGAGTTCTCAAATAAGCACAGCTGAGGCAGACATTCAGCCCTACTGAGTGGTGTAGTCTTAGATATGACCAAATAAATGGTGTAAACCATGACAGAGAGGTGGGGGTGTTCAATTTCATTTTGAAGCTTTTATTTTAATATTTACCACTGTAAAACAGCTACCACTGTATTTGAAACAAATAGAAGAATGGAAGAATAGATGAATTAGCATTATATATATTTTTTGGGGGGGGGGGTTAAAGTGAACCTTTATTTAACGAGGCAAGTCAGTTAAGAACAAATTGTTATTTACCATGACGGCTTACCCCGGCCAAACCCGCCGCTCTCTGGGACTCCCAATCACGGCCGGATGTGATGCAGCCTGGATTCAAACCAGGGACTGCAGAGACGCCTCTTGCACTGAAACGCAGTGCCTTAGACCGCTGTGCCACTCGGGACCCCCCAATATTGTACTTTTGTTGCATTAACGGGAGCTAACGACTCATTCAGGGGAGCTGAGCTCTCATTCCCCCGTAATTCGTACCCTGCTTGCCAGTCCAGTGGCAGCCTCAGAAGGTGGGCGGTAGCCTGTGTTATTTTGTGATTAATAGTGAGCTGCTGTTTTTCCACTGACAGACCATTACACAACAGCCTAACTGAGGCTACAGCATGTCGCACTCAGCCAGATCCACCAGAGAAAGGGAGAGAGAGGAGGGGGTTTTAGGTGATGCCTTCGCATTGAAGGAGTTTTATACTGGGAGGTTATTTGTTGATATAGATGTAATATTGCCGACCCTGCAGCTGTCTTGAACCAGGTCTATTTTGCAAAAAACTTGGATAAATGAAGATTAAATAGAAAAATCAAAAGCTTAAAGGACCATGTTTTCCCAAGTATGTTTTCCCTGCTGAGTTCAGAGTTGCTGACTTCTCCAGATGTTCTCTCTAGGTCCTAGGACATGATTTAGAACATATGCATGCTGTGGTGTACATAGATAAGAACCTGTCCCAGTTTACTGATCCAGTTGAATAATGCAGTGAGTCCAGAGAGGAGCAGAGGTGATGGGGGATGTCAGATGTGGTGATCTCGTGGTTAATATATCACCAGGGAAGAACTGTGGCGAATGTCTCCTCAATAATTCAGCATGAATGCAGATGAAGCCTGGCTCCTTTAAAGCTGATTAGAATGAGACCTCCTTCTCTGCTTGTTAATGATGCAGAGCCTAAATTGTCTTAATGATACATTTGGCTGATGTAAGTGGGAGATGTTACAGTAACAGCTTTGCAGGTCATGGACATAATGCAATACTGTACGCTGTGGGGCGTGGGGGATTATCATATCGCCATATTACTGTGGTTTATGTTTTACTGTAAGCACCAACAAAGGGTATTGTTAATACATCTCAGCCATAATGGGGGTGGGTAGTAATAGTATATGGTTAACAGTACTATATGAGAAGGTTCAATGGAAGCACTCTGGGGTTACTTTTCTTTGTACATTTAATAATAGACGTGATACACGTAGTCTGACGTCTGACTTTCCCATTCAGCTCTGACTGGTTTGCTTGTGCTTCTGTGAGCTTGTTTTTTACACAATTCGATGTTGAATGATGATTTGCATCCAGTAGAAATGCTCCCTTTGACGCAGTTCATCTGATAGAAGCAGAAGGTAAGCTGCATGTTTCTGAGGTGTCCTTGGTTTCAGTCGCAGCATGTGGGCTGCTCGGCTACAAGAGAAGGTGTTACAGAGGAATGACAGGGAAGGAATTAGAGTAGACTACAAGGATATATGCCGCAATACAGGCCCCTGTGCTCTGTTTGAGTTTATATATGTAGACGGTTAACTGGTTCTGTGAAAAGTCTTTGTGTGTATGTGTGCATGTGCACGTGTGTGTGTGTGTGTGTGTGTGTGTGTGTGTGTGTGTGTGTGTGTGTGTGTGTGCATGTGCACGTGTGTGTGTATGTGTGTGTGCATGTGCACGTGTGTGTGTGAGTGAGTGTGTTTGTATGTATTCATAAATTGGCCAGGCAAAGATTTTCTGGGAGAAAATTCATTGGGGGAATTTGGATCTCATTTATAAGAGAAAAAAAAGCTTCCGCCATTTTGGTTGGCCATTTAAGCTTGGATGTTCCTAGAGTGTTAAAGAGAGAGGAGAAGACAGTGAGAGAGAGAGAGAGAGAGAGAGAGAGAGAGAGAGAGAGAGAGAGAGAGAGAGCGGGAGGGCAAGGGAAAGAGATTATCGTCTCTTGCCATCCTGGAACAAGCACATTTGTAGTTGGAATATGTTTCTATAGCATGTTGATGAGAATTACAGAATAACTACAGTACCGTTTGTCAGTTCATTGAGTGGGTGCAGTCTTAGATGTCACAATTTAAAACCCAGTAGCCTTTGACTTGCACATTAATTTATTTATGTGCAGCCTGTAGAATATGGGCTTTCAATTAAATGTTAATGAAACCGTGGATTAACAAGCTACACATTTAATCATCTCTCCATTATTTCAGATTCATCCTGTACCATCAAAGTGTAACTTGGCCTTCATTATGATTTCATGGTCCTCTTAATGGAATGATTCTTATTTTCAGCATCAGTTGCCTCAAATACTAGATGTAATATAGTAAATGTAAATCTGTGACACTCAAATTAGTATGATATGGTATGGTTACGTAAGACAGAAGATTACTTTAAAAAAAATTAAAGGCGTGAGGTTGCTCAGGGTTGATGAGTAGGCGTTTAACCCGAACGTCTAGCAACCCAAACATTGCGTGTTTTAATCACATCACGGACAACTTTAGCATTTTAGCTAATTAGCAACTTTACAACTACTTTTGAGCTACTTTGCAACTACTTAGCATTTTAGCTAATCTTTCCCCTAACTCATAACCCTAACTTTAACCCTAACATAAACCCCTAACCCTAGCCTTAACCCGTAGCCCCAACCTTAACCCTAAACCCTGGCCTAGCTAACATAAGCCACCTATTATATAAATTGTAATTCGTAACATATCATACGAAATGGATGATGAACATCCACAAATGAATACATTCCATACAAAACGTAACATATTATAAAACAGATTTACATCACACCAATATCTCTCTACCTGTACATGATCATCTGATCATTTATCACTCCAGTGTTAATCTGCAATATTGTAATTATTCCCCTACCTCCTCATGCCTTTTGCACACATTGTATATAGACTCCCCTTTTTTTCTATTGTATTATTGACTTGTTAATTGTTTACTCCATGTGTAACTCTGTGTTGTTTGTTCACACTGCTATGCTTTATCTCGGCCAGGTCGCAGTTGCAAATGAGAACTTGTTCTCAACTAGCCTACCTGGTTAAATAAAGGTGAAATAAAAATAAAAATAAACTGTTACGTCTACCCCTGAGTCCAGGTTCTGTGTACAGCTCTCTCTGCCCTGCTTTCCTGCTCTGCTACCCAGCATCCAAATCTCATCTCCTCTCTTCCAAATCATCTCTCACTCACCCTTTCTCTGCGCTATCTGTCTTTCGCTCCTCCCTCTTTTTTTCTCTTTATCTTCTCTCTAATTCCCGTTTACCTCCCCCTTTCCCAACTCAATCTGCCTCTCGCTCGCTCTCTCTCCCTCACACAGACAGACAGAAACACACACAGACAGACAGACAGAGAGGAGCGGGGAGCGCACATGTGAGTCGAGGACCTCCCTAACCGCTCAGCGCCACTCCGTACTCCCTCCCATGGCAGACAGAAAACTGGAGAAGAGGAGGAATAGAGGAATACTGCAGTGACCAACCAGCTGCTCTCTCTCTCGCTACTCCACTGCTTTCATCCTTTCTTTTTAAAATTATTTCTCCCCCGTGCCAATTATACCATGAACCTGCCTGCTGCTTGTTCCTAAGGACAGCAAAACAGGGAGCAGTGGACAAGGTATTATTTTGTTGCTAAGGTAATGAATGCTTCATTAGTTGGGAGATATCAGGAGCATTTTATTGGCTGGCTGGTGTGAGTGAGGAGGATTGGCTGTGGATGATCAACTGCATGTCTGTTTTGTGCCTATTGTACATCAACTTTTCACAGCTCAGATGATCCTGTTGAGGCTATGGAATTAGATGGTGACAGTCAGTGCATGTATGTCAGTGCCTGTGTTCCATCCATGTTAACGCTAACACAGACATCTACAGGACTGATGTTCTGTGACGTTAGATTTGCGTGCTTTGGAAATGAAGTTGTTCCCATGAATAATAGGCTGCAGCAGTTCATAGCAAGGAGCCATTGCAGGTCTTCATCTATTCACATAGGAATATATTGTCTTGTAGGTGTCATATACTTCATACAGAATGTCTGAATGGTTGGAGAAATTGATAAAGGGAGAGGATGTTAACTTAGTTCAGGAACGCCTGGTTACTTAGACATTCTGCTAATCAATGCAGGCTGCAAACAGCTCCTCAATCCATCATCATGGTGGCAATAACAACATTGGATAAAAAGGGGATAATGTGCATGATTACTGCTTCCTGCTCTATAGGATAATGCTCTTCGTGTGTTCAACAGTTGAAATAAATCATGACTATGAAAGACTCAAAGCAACCTTGAATGTCTAGTGCTGAGCAGCTAGTGGCTTGTTGGATGTATTCAATCTCAATCCGATCCTCTAACCATTATAGTCTATGTTTGTTATGGATTACAATGCATCAGGTGGCCACACTTCAAGAAACAATAATTGTACTGACACTCACTTAGGCAAAATGTTGTTTTACTGATTTATACTACGTATGAAACTTTCATTTCATGCAATTTTGTACAGAATGTGCCATGATGCTCTCTCACTGCTGTTTCAGAATGCAGAGTTTCACAGCTCCTGCTTTCAGGACAACCATAATAACCTAGACAAACAGTTATTCAAATAAATAGGATAAGGCTTTTTTATAAAACTGTTCTTGGAAGCTTTTATCGTCCCTCTCTGTTCTACATACTCCAAAAATATGAATGTGTCAAATGATGTAATCCTCTCTCTTTCTCTGCCTGACACATGATTACAAATGCTTACTCCAATCTGATACACATTATTACTCAACTGGAGAGGAATATGATTGTAGCCTTGTGAACTTAGATTATGAAAATCCTTAGTTAAGCAGAATTAATGATCCTGTAAAGAGGGAGAGAGCGAGGGAGTGAGAGCGACAGAGAGAGAGAAACAGAGAGAGAGAAACAGAGAGAGAGAGAGAGAGATGTAGTGGGATGGATATTGAATGGAGGTCATGTATAATCCCTTACGGTATCTTTTTAAGCCGTACGTGAGTACACAGGACTGGCAAGTCTGACCAAAGCACACTATGTGGCTAATGTTGTCTTAGCTGTGCAAATGGTCAAGGTTTTAACCATAGTAGCCTAATGAATTCAATAACAGGCTTATTGCACATTACCTATGCGCAACACACTATGTACCTATTATAATTATTGTTTACAGTCTCTGACTCACCAATGTCCTGAACACCACTGAGTATCTATACCTTATCAGCAGAAGGCTGTACGATGCCTGATTATACATGACTGTCGTCAGGACATTTTGCCACTTTCACTCACAGGCCTGACATTTTTCTTGGCTTAGTCAGCTAGTTTATATTCACCTCACTGTGCTGCATTACTGCCAGGGCTTTGTTATCTGCCTGTATTGTGACAGGTGTTGTCACCTGAGAGAAGAGCAAACATTTTGGGGAATGTCATAATGGTAATAATAAACTGACCGTGTTTTTCACCCTGAACCAAGTGAATACATTGCTGTGGGGAACTGTTAATCAAATATGATGGGATATTTGGCCAACCTGGGTAAATGAGTGTATATTATGAATAGTCTATGACATTGATGATTGCCCTTTCATCTAACTCCCCTCTGCTCCCTGTGTCGGTGCAGCCTCCTGAGCCTAGGACACAGCAGTCATGGAGGAGGGATCCAGAGACCAGGGACAACAGTGTGTGGGGACAACAGATCCCGAGGAGGACTCTCCCAACACGATCATCTACAGAAAGGTATGTGTCTGTATGCTCTCTGACAGCCCATATAGCAAGATATAGGGCAATTTGATCATTTACAAGATGGTACAGTTTCTATAGGTAAGCACCCAATGTAGTTATCCATTGGAAGCGAATTCATTTGAGTGTTTCTGAAGCAGATTGGTACAGAATCTCACAGTGGTTTCTGACACCTCAGTGTTTTATCTCTCAATGTCTATAACACATTACATGTCAATGTCTGAGTATGACAGGGAGAGGCCTACGCACAGGCAGGTGATGAAACATGTTCTCAACCCTCTCTGTGTGTGTCTGTCAGAGACAGCCATTGATGTGACCCACACTGGCCACCACACACTTTCTCTGGCAGACTGTCTGTACTCTGCAACCTTCAAAAGTTTTAATAAGCTCCCCATCAGTGTGGGTTTGTGGAAGAAAAGGTCCTTTTCTGTGTCAGGGGTAATTATATAATCCCTATGGCACTTGAGTCTCAATGCCTGTGCTTCGATTGGAGAAGAGAGAGCAGAGGGTGAGTGGCATCTTTGGTAATAATGTAGTAGGACTCACAGGAGTGGCTGCTCCTCCAAGGGTGGGCTCGTCTGCTTTCTCTGGAGCCGCTCATAAAGAGGTTGTTATCTTCCCTCTCAGCTGTACAGCTTGCTCGGCACAGGCAGGCCCACTCAAAAACCTGCTTCTGATCATCTTAAACTAATCTCCAAACTAGTCCCTATGTGCTGATGATTGCAAAACTAAAGCAAAGAGTTGACAGATCCAGTCCCGATTCCATTCTGTTATTTTTGTCCTTTTTGCTAATGACTCTGCAATAGTGGGTAGAGAAAAACAAATGATTTGAGAAGAGAAATGGAGCCATTGGACGATTGATGATGATATTGTTCAGGGAAAAAAATGTCACTGATTGAACTTCTTTCTCTAATGTCTGTCTGAAAATGAGTATGATTATAGGAGGATAATGAGTATAATGAGCTTGTGCCATGTTCAGTGCTGAAATAAGGTTCCTAGAATGAGCTTCCACTTCCCCGGGCCACCTGGAAGAGCAGTTTGAACATAAGCAGGCTTAATGTAGTTGAATGTGGTCACACACCATGAAGATTGAAGCAAAAGTAGACAACGTTATCTCCTAGAGCAGTGGTTCCCAAATTGTGGGTTGGGACCAACTTGTGGGTTGAGACCAACTTGTGGGTTGAGGCAGGTGTCCAGAAGGCCTTCGGAATGTATTCAGACCCCTTGACTTTTTCCACATTTTGTTACGTTACAGCCTTATTCTAACATGGATTAAAACATAATAATTATCATCAATCTACACACAATACCCCATAATGACAAAGGTCTGAATACTTTCCGAAGGCACTGTATATTATTATTATATATATTTTTAAATAGCCTATAATCTTTGAGAATTTACAATCACCATAATAAATTCTAGACTAAGGGTGAAAGTAAGCCTGTACCGTCAGGGTAGGCATTCCGGAAAAATAAATAGTGGGGGTCAGCAGTGGACACATCAATTCAGGTGTAGGCCTAATTACAATCGTAAGGTGCTTGTACAGGTGTCTCTTTCCATTCATCAAATTGCGGGTGCACAGTGCACTGTTTGGTGGAGCGTGCGTGGGTAGCCTACAGGAGTGCCTCTCTGAAGTGATTGTTTGACAATCAGATGGAAACATCATGATTAGAGCTGTTGCGTGACCGCATATAACTGCATTAATGTTTCTGGACCCCAGGACGAGTAGCTGCTGCCTTAATGTTTCTGGACCGCAGGACGAGTAGCTGCTGCCTTAATGTTTCTGGACCGCAGGACGAGTAGCTGCTGCATTAATGTTTCTGGACCCCAGGACGAGTAGCTGCTGCCTTAATGTTTCTGGACCGCAGGACGAGTAGCTGCTGCCTTAATGTTTCTGGACCCCAGGACGAGTAGCTGCTGCCTTAATGTTTCTGGACCCCAGGACGAGTAGCTGCTGCATTAATGTTTCTGGTTTGCTGCCTTAATGTTTCTGGACCGCAGGACGAGTAGCTGCTGCATTAATGTTTCTGGACCCCAGGACGAGTAGCTGCTGCCTTAATGTTTCTGGACCCCAGGACGAGTAGCTGCTACCTTAATGTTTCTGGACCCCAGGACGAGTAGCTGCTGCCTTAATGTTTCTGGACCCCAGGACGAGTAGCTGCTGCCTTAATGTTTCTGGACCCCAGGACGAGTAGCTGCTGCCTTAATGTTTATGGACCCCAGGACAAGTAGCTGCTGCCTTAATGTTTCTGGACCCCAGGATGAGTAGCTGCTGCATTAATGTTTCTGGACCCCAGGACGAGTAGCTGCTGCCTTAATGTTTCTGGACCCCAGGACGAGTAGCTGCTCCCTTAATGTTTCTGGACCCCAGGACGAGTAGCTGCTCCCTTAATGTTTCTGGACCCCAGGACGAGTAGCTGCTGCCTTAATGTTTCTGGACCCCAGGACGAGTAGCTGCTACATTAATGTTTCTGGACCCCAGGACGAGTAGCTGCCCCCTTAATGTTTCTGGACCCCAGGACGAGTAGCTGCTACCTGAATGTTTCTGGACCCCAGGACGAGTAGCTGCTGCCTTAATGTTTCTGGACCCCAGGACGAGTAGCTGCTGCCTTAATGTTTCTGGACCCCAGGACGAGTAGCTGCTGCCTTAATGTTTCTGGACCCCAGGACGAGTAGCTGCTGCCTTAATGTTTCTGGACCCCAGGACGAGTAGCTGCTGCCTTAATGTTTCTGGACCCCAGGACGAGTAGCTGCTGCCTTAATGTTTCTGGACCCCAGGACGTGTAGCTGCTGTCTTAATGTTTCTGGACCCCAGGACGAGTAGCTGCTCCCTTAATGTTTCTGGACCCCAGGATGAGTAGCTGCTGCCTTAATGTTTCTGGACCCCAGGACGAATAGCTGCTACCTTAATGTTTCTGGACCCCAGGACGAGTAGCTGCCCCCTTAATGTTTCTGGACCCCAGGACGAGTAGCTGCTGCCTTAATGTTTCTGGACCCCAGGACGAGTAGCTGCTGCCTTAATGTTTCTGGACCCCAGGACGAGTAGCTGTTGCCTTAATGTTTCTGGACCCCAGGACGAGTAGCTGCTACCTTAATGTTTCTGGACCCCAGGACGAGTAGCTGCTCCCTTAATGTTTCTGGACCCCAGGACGAGTAGCTGCTGCCTTAATGTTTCTGGACCCCAGGACGAATAGCTGCTACCTTTATGTTTCTGGACCCCAGGACGAGTAGCTGCCCCTTAATGTTTCTGGACCCCAGGACGAGTAGCTGCTGTCTTAATGTTTCTGGACCCCAGGACGAGTAGCTGCTGCCTTAATGTTTCTGGACCCCAGGACGAGTAGCTGCTACCTTAATGTTTCTGGACCCCAGGACGAGTAGCTGCTCCCTTAATGTTTCTGGACCCCAGGACGAGTAGCTGCTGCCTTAATGTTTCTGGACCCCAGGACGAATAGCTGCTACCTTAATGTTTCTGGACCCCAGGACGAGTAGCTGCCCCCTTAATGTTTCTGGACCCCAGGACGAGTAGCTGCTACCTTAATGTTTCTGGACCCCAGGACGAGTAGCTGCTGTCTTAATGTTTCTGGACCCCAGGACGAGTAGCTGCTACCTTAATGTTTCTGGACCCCAGGACGAGTAGCTGCTGCCTTAATGTTTCTGGACCCCAGGACGAGTAGCACAATGTCAGTAAACTCCTCTTATGCACTCTGGACATGCGTTGGTAGTACCCAACTCGGTAATGACCTTCAGGTTGCTAATGGCCTGGTACTCAGGGCTCTACTGTCCCTCTAACCACTCTGACATCAATGCAAATTCAATTGAAAATCACATCAAACACTTATTAAAACAGTAGGCCTATAGTACTTTTTAAATTCACCTCCCTGTGATAATCAAGTTGAAGAAAGAAGTTCAACAACAGGTTGAAACTGAGTGGAAAACATGGTCATTGTGGATGTTGTTTCAAAGCCAATCACAAGGAAATGGATGTTAGGGTTTATGTATACACATAGTCCGTAAAAAAATGAATTAAAATAATAATTGTCCCCTTATACAATACATAGCCTACTGCATATTATGCACAGCAGTAAAAAATAATAAAAATAAACTGATTTCAGATGTCTATGTTACATAATTGGTCTAGCCTATTCTCCAAAATTAAACAAATTATAGTAATCGCCTTTGAGTGTGGACTGTATTATTATTATGGATGGACTGGTTATCTTGTGCTATACTTCAAACTTTATATTCATGATACTGGGAGAGAACGTATAGGCCTAAACAATGATGTAGGTTCATTGATTTTGCAAGCCTACAATTTTATTGAATTTGTATTTGATTTTGAATAGCCTAGTAATAGGGCATTTTTTATATATTCATAATTAATAGGCTGACACATTACCTTTAGCTACTTAATAATATCTCACCCCATGTGTTTCCATCTCTTCCTCTCTCCTTCATTCCTTTCTCCAACGTACAGAGAGAGGGGCTGTCAACAGTTTAATTAAATATGTTTTGTTGTGAAAATATGTTACTATCGATGTTCCCGAACCGATTTCACAAGGTTTCCCAAATAAATCACTGGGTAGCTGTCACCTTCTGACCTTAGTTCCTTTATTTTGTCTTTGTGTTAGTATGGTCAGGGCGTGATTTGGGGTGGGCAGTCTGTTTGTTTTCTAGGTTGTGTTTATGTGTTTGGCCTGGTATGGTTCTCAATCAGAGGCAGGTGTCGTTCGTTGTCTCTGATTGAGAATCATACTTAGGTAGCCTTTTCCCACCTGTGTTTTGTGGGTGAATGTTTTCTGTTTAGTGTATGTCACCTTTCAGAACGGTTTTGTTTCATTCTCCGTTGTTATTTTGTTTAGTGTTCTGAAGAAATAAATGAACATGGACGCGTACCACGCTGCATGTTGGTCCGATCCCTCCTACTCCTCCCCAGACGAGGACGATGAACGTTACAGTAGCTGCAGGAACGGGGTTGGAGAGCCCATGGCATACAACATTTTGGCGAAAAATCACCTGTCGAGCAGCGAGAGGCTGCATGCTCCTCAAGCAGTGGTGGATGCATGGAGTGATAGAAACTGAGTAGCATAAAACAGGAACCAGCCGGCAGAGCGGCCTCCATTCACTATTGGAGTGCATATGGATGACATGTCTTTTTTCCCCTGCCCCTGTTCTTGCCCATTTGATAATGGGTCATTCTATATCGAAACTAATTTTACATGTTAGTAAAGACAAGATTACACTTAGAATATTGAAAATATGATCACTTGATGAGAGAACAGCTTTGCAGCCTGAGGCAAGCAACAGAGCGCAAGCTTTTTTTAATACTTTCTCAAATCATCAACAGCCTATAGTCACATCATGCAGCCCATATATGTTTTGATTTCTAAGCCCTTCTATGGTTTGTATCATTCAAGTTGCAAAATAACTCTAAATATAGTGTATAAGACCTGTTTCAAATGGTCACTTTTACGCTTAACATACAGTTGAAGTCGGAAGTTAACGTACACCTTAGCCAAATACATTTAAACTCAGTTTTTCACAATTCCTGACATTAAATCCTAGTAAAAATGCCCTGTCTTAGGTCAGTTAGAATCACCACTTTATTTTAAGAATGTGAAATGTCAGAATAACAGTAGAGAGAATTATTATTTCAGCTTTTATTTATTTCATCACATTCCCAGTGGGTCAGAAGTTTACATACACTCAATTAGTGTTTGGCAGCATTGCCTTTAAATTGTTTAACTTGGGTCAAACGTTTCAGGTAGCCTTCCAAAAGCTTCCCACAATAAGTTGGGTGAATTTTGGCCCATTCATCCTGACAGAGCTGGTAAAACTGAGTTAGGTTTGTAGGCCTCCTTGCTCACACACGCTTTTTCAGTTCTGCCCACAAATTCTCTCTATGATTGTGTTCAGGGCTTTGTGATGGCCACTTCAATACCTTGACTTTGTTGTCCTTAAGACACTTTTCTATAACTTTGTAAGTACGCTTGGGGTCATTTGCGACCAAGCTTTAACTCCCTGAGTGATGTCTTGAGATGTTGCCTCAATATATCCACATCATTTCCCTGCCTTATGATGCCATCTATTCTGTGAAGTGCACCAGTCCCTCTCTTTTTCCTCCAAACATAACGATGGTCATTATGGCCAAACAGTTCTATTTTTGTTTCATCAGACCAGAGGACATTTCTCAAAAAAGTACGGTCTTTGTCCCCATGTGCTCTTTTATGGCTGTTTTGGAGCAGTGGCTTCTTCCTTGCTGAGTGGTCTTTCAGGTTATGTCGATATAGGACTCGTTTTACTGTGGATACAGATACTTTTGTACCTGTTTCCTCCAGCATCTCCAGCTGTTGTTTTGGGATTGATTTGCACTTTTCGCACAAAAGTACTTTCATCTCTAGGAGACAGAACGCGTCTCCTTCCTGAGCGGTATGACGGCTGCGTGGTCCCATGGTATTTATACTTGTGTACTATTGTTTGTACAGATGAACGTGGTACCTTCAGGCATATGGAAATTACTCCCAAGGATGAACCAGACTTGTGGAGGTCTACAATCTTTTTTTCTTCCCATGATGTCAAGCAAAGAGGCACTGAGTTTGTAGGTAGGCCTTGAAATAGATTCACAGGTACACCTCTAATGACTCAAATTATGTCAATTAGCATATCAGAAGCTTCTAAAGCCATGACATAATTCTCTGGAATTTTCCAAGCTGTTTAAAGGCACAGTCACCTTAGTCTATGTTAACTTCTGACCCACTGGAATTGTGATACAGTGAATTATAAGTGAAATAATCTGCCTGTAAACAATTGTTGGAAAAATTACTTGTGTCATGCACAAAGTAGATGTCCTAACCGACTTGCCAAAACTATAGTTTGTTAACAAGAAATTTGGGGTGGTTGAAAAACGAGTTTTAATGACTCCATCCTAAGTGTATGTACACTTCCAACTTCAACTGTAGCCACTCCGAAATGGGAAAAATATCCATTATTTTTTATTCAGTTAAGTTCAATTATATATATTTTTACCATAAAATAATTTAATATAAAATAATGTTGTGGGATTTCTAAGCAGATCTTTGCTAAATGAACAAGCCTACAGCCTATGGCATGGCACATAGCCAGATAACATACTGTACTCCAACTCATATTCTGTTCTTCTGAAATACATGTTCTTCATATCATAATATTTTTTTTAGACCTGACTAAAATAAACAATGTATTTATTATTGTGATGGTGTATATTGAATAGATTTTTGACTTGTATAAATGCAGATGTTGCAAAGGTGCACATCAGAGGCTTGTATGCATGGAGGCTTGTAGATGTTAAATGTGTTTATGTTAATTAACCATCAATTACTGTGATACCGGCAGTCTTTTGCATGACAATAATTGGCTGACAAAACTTCATGACTACCACAGACCTAATAATTGATTTAGTGTTTGTTTTTATGCCACAGTACACGGTAAAACGTGTTAACAGTTATAAGACAAATCTTTACTAGGCCTTCTAGACCCACAGAGATCATATTCAATTAATAGGGATTTTACATGTAATTCTATGATTACACCTGTAAAAAAAGAGAGTCCTCTATCGGTATGAAATGTAATCGACTTTCACTCCTGAGCTTGACAACTAGGCCCCGATTGATTTTGTTATAATGTTTGAGCATTAGAACATAGCATTCACCATCTCAAAGTGTGTAGAATTGCAGGAAATTGGATTTAAAACTACATTAAATTGAGGGCTTCAAAAGGTCTTGCCCAGGGCCCAGACACAATTCAGCTCCCTGTCATGCCCACCACGTAAGACCCTTTTTGATACAGAAAAAACCCTGCATTGTTACAAATAATATCATTATTATATAGTAAATGTCTTAAAATTGGTCACAAGAGCCCATACTCAAATCTACATTCAGTTAAATGTTTTTAACAAGAGGGTATTGTTAATATATTGTTTACTTTTCTTTGGTCTGGGTTTGTTTTTTCACCACTCAACCCTCATGGTGGGTTGCGACTCAGAAGACATCTCAATTGGTGGGTCACAAAGTCAAATAGTTTAGGAACCCCTGTCCTACATTACGACATCTACACACTTCAATGTCATAAATATTCACCCTCCGTAGATTGCAGACAGCTTTTTCAGCCTCTGATTGTTCCTGGCAGATGTACTCTGACAGTAAATCGTTGCCTGGCCTGAAGGCTGCCAATGCTTCCCGATGATGGCCTCAGTAATCACATTAGAAATGTATTTTTCATGCTCCTTATTCGGCTTCCTTTTGAGCTGCAGGCATTCAAATCAAATCAGTCAATCAAATCAAATTGTATTTGTCACATGCTTTGTGAACAGCAGGTGTAGACTAACAGTGACATGCTTACGGGTCCTTTTCCAACAATGCAGAATTAAAGACAAAAAAGTAGAGGGTGCTCGGCTCCAGTGATGTACTGGGCCATACTCACTACCCTCTAAAGCGCCTTGCAGTTGCCGTACCACGCATTGATACAGCCGGTCGAGATGCTCTCAGTGGTGCAACTGTATAACTTTTTGAGGATCTGGGGGCCTATAACAAATCTTTTCAGCCTCCTAAGGGTGAAGACGCACTTCTTCACAACTGTGTGTGTATGTGTGTATCAGCCATGTTCATTTCTTGTGATGTGGACATTGAGGAACTTGAAGTTTTCGACCCGCTCCACTACAGCCTCAACGATGTGCTCGCCCCTCTGTTTCCTGTAATCCAAGATCAGCTCCTTTGTCTTGCTGACGTTGAGGGAGAGGTTGTTGTCCTGGCACCACACTGCCAGGTCTCTGACCTCTTCCCTATAGGCTGCCTCATCGTCGTCTGTGATCAGTCCTACCATCGTCGTGTTGTCAGCAAACTTGATGATGGTGTTGGAGTCTTGCGCTGCCACGCAGTCGTAGGTGAACAGGGAGATTAAGCAAACACCCCTGAGGGGCCCCCGTGTTGTTGGTCAGTGTGACGGATGTGTTGTTGTCTACCCTTACCACCTGGGGGTGGCCCGTCCAGAATCCAGTTGCGGAGGGAGGTGTTCAGTCTCAAGGTCCCAAGTTTGGTGATGAGCTTGGAGGGGACTATAGTGTTGAATGCTGAGCTGTAGTCAATGAACAGCATTCTTGCATAGGTATTCCTTTTGTCCAGGTGGGAAAGGGCAGTGTGGAGTGCAATAGAGATTGCATCATCTGTGGGGCTGTTGGAGCGGTATGCTTATTGGAGTGGGTCCAGTGTGTCTGGGATGATGGGGTTGATGTGAGCCATGACCAGCCTTCAAAGCATTTCATGGCTATAGATGTGAGGGCTATGGGGTGATAGTCATTTAGGCAGGTTAACTTGGCGTTCTTGGGCACAAGGACTATAGTGGTCTGCTTGAAACAAGTTGGTATTACAGACCGGGTCAGGGAGAAGATGTCACTGAAGACACTTGCCAGCTAGTCAGCACATGCTTTGAGTTGTTCTCTGATGACAACCGTGGTGCAGCGGTCTACCACACTGCATCTCAGTGCTAGAGGTGTCACTACAAACCCTGGTTCGATTCCAGCCTGTATCACAACCGGCCGTGATTGGGAGTCCCATAGTGCGGCGCACAATTGGTCCAGCATCGTCTGGGTTAGGCCGGGGTAGGCCATCATTGTAAATAAACATTTGTTCTTAACTGACTTGCCTAGTTATATAAAAATGTTTAAACATACTGCCTTCTGGTGCTATAGAAATGGACTGTGTGTGTGTTTCCATGGAAATGCTTATTCAATGTTGTTTTTCTAGGACCTTACATGTTCTAAAGGAGCTGTCATGTTGCAGAAAAGCGCCCGGGGCTGTGCCATTGATTATATTTTAAAGTGGACATTGTAAGCGTTTTAAATAATACTCCTCTATCACTTTGAAGTACTATGTTTTGACAGGTAGCTTGTGCTAAAACAGAGATGCAGTGTTGCAGTTGAGGTGGTGAAGGACTCTATCCCAGCCCCCCGGCATGCTAATGGTCCTCTGGGCAGGCAGCCTGGCATAGTCAGTGTGAGATGATGCTGGAGCTGCTGAGGTAAGACCAGATGGTCATCAATACGCTCTGCCACCTGGGAATAGGCAAGGACCATCGTCCCCTAATCCTGGTCGCACATCAGCCTGGAAAAAATGTATTATCCTAACGCAAAGAGCAACAGACAGTTACAGTACAGCCCACTAGGTATGAAATCATCATGAGGGGTTTTCACCCCAGTCTCTGTAGCTGGGAAGATGAAGCTGTAGTACATGGGGCCGTTCACTGCATGGACATTAGTGTCATGTCTAAGCCTGTCTTTTGTTGAGAGTGAGTTGTAATAATATTAACCTGGATGTGCAGTTAGACGAAACTGACTGTGATGACTACACAGAAAGTGGAGAATGCCTGTCCCGGTCTGGTCTTAACAGCGTTGTATTGAATCTCAGAGAGGAATTGTTGAAGCAAAACAAGGCAATAACTGTGGCACACTTTAGAGAGAGCTCGATATGTAGTGGATGCACACACACACACACACACACATACTATTTTGCTATCCTTGTGGGGACCAAACAATTGATTCCCATTCAAAATCCCATTTCCTAACCCCAAACTTAATCCGTAACCCTAACTCTAACCCTAAACCTAACCCTAATTGTAACCCCCAACCCTAAACCTAACCCCTAAGCTTAAAATAGCCGTTTTCCTTGTGGAGACTGGCAAAGGAGTCGGGCCACAGCTCAGCTCCAACGGGGTAAAGCTCATTAACTATTAATAGACAAGTCAGATATCCAGTCCCCAGGACAAATTGTTCCTTGTTCTTCTGTGACACTGCCCCAGGTCTGGGTTCTTCTCTGTGGTGGTGGCTTGCTGTATAAACCGCAAATTGTTACTCAGGGACTCATGGGACTTATGGCATGCTTTCTCTCTCTGCCTAGGAGAATCATGTGTTGGTCCTGTATTTCATCTGTTTCTAATCAAGTGTGGGATATGAATGTTGTTATGTATCCTAATTGTACCTGAATTGTGAGTGTATAGATGTGCTTTGCATGGTGGTATCAACCTCCAGCCCAGATGCTTTTTGAACAGTGTGTTGATTGTGAGTGACTAACACAGAAAATGAGTCCTGCTGAGCCCGAGTTGATGAGGCAATTTGTTGTGCCAACGCCTGTTGGGCATTCTGAGAGTAATGTTTCATTACAGCTCCATTCTCTGTGGCTCCACTGTGCAGAAAGCACACCCTGCCTAAAGTTAGTGTTCCAACACAACACATACAGTAGCCTACTCTATGTACTTTCTAAAATACAGCTATTTTCAATGGGAATGTTCTTTTGCTTGATGGATGTACTCTTCAGGCTGATTTAAAGAAGTACTCCAGACATTAAAAAAAAAAAAAGTTTACTGTTGAAAAGCAATATCCCAAGTAGAAATACAGTAAAGTACACATGCTAAAGGGTACAACAATATGTTTTCATCAAAATAGTGTTTTTTTTAGATATAACTGCAAACTTCAAGGAGCAGGGAGGACATTGGTGGGAAGTCATGCGATGTCATGATTTACCTAGACCATCTTTTGAGATGTGCCTTTTGTTAAGTAAATTCGGTGTTAAATTAGGTGAAAAGGAGACTGGAGTGACACTTTTAGCCTGTGTCCTTAGAGTGAGAAGATATAAACATAATGTGTACTTCAACTGATATATTAGTCTCAGTCAAGTAATGCTGCTGATATGTTAGCCATCTGTTATGTTTTACCAGCCCTCTGAGACGTAAAACTCATTACTGTTCAGTACACATGATGAAACATGTTTACAACATATTACACAGCAGATTCAATTTGGACTATATAGCTGTAATCATACTGTCTATTGTCTCTTCGGTGCAACAAAAGTCGCACAGTACATGTCAGATATATACTGGTTCTCTCTCTCTCTCTCTCTCTCTCTCTCTCTCTCTCTCTCTCTCTCTCTCTCTCTCTCTCTCTCTCTCTCTCTCTCTCTCTCTCTCTCTCTCACCCCCCTCTCTCTCTCTCTCTCTCTCTCTCTCTCTCTCTCTCTCTCTCTCTCACACCCCTCTCTCTCTCTCTCTGCCTTCCCTCATCTCTACCCCTCTGTCCAACTCTCTCTCTCTCATTGTCTATTCCTTCACTCTCATTCTCTTACACTCTATTCCTCTGCTTATTGCACATGAATAATTGAAGCTCATTTCAAGCGTTCCATTTTTAGAGAAATATCGTGTCGATTGGGACGTCATTCCTCTCCTTTCTTTTATTCATGTGCACCACATTTATTCTCATCAGTTGGTATTTTTATCCCTTGATGTGACACATAAATGTGGAGAGTTTGGGAGGAAAATAATGACTGGATATATTTACATTTTTGGAATATATTTTAGTTTGTTGTGTCCTCAAAAGTAGAATTGTTAATTAAATTGAACTGAGCTATGCAATCAATCAGGGAATGACAGACCGGAAAGTATACATCTCTCATACAGCAGCTAGTGCCAAACATACTGTATTACTCCTCACTCAGCAACAGCTCCTACCCACTGATGAACAGGAGACTGTATAGAGAGCGGCCCTCACCTCACCTTACCTTACCCCTCATCACATGTCCATTATCTCACCACAGGAAGGACTTGGCACAGTTTGGGATTGTTGATTTTGTACCTTTAGCTGTGAGAGACACAGGCAGGCATGCTCTCCACTGGAGCAGGTCTGAGGATAGAAGTGTGCCTGCCTGTCTGCCTGCCTGCCACCGACCATGACTCATTCGCCAATCACCGTCAAGTGCCTCTGGGAGACTGGAGGATAGTGGAGGATATCTGAATACTCCAAAAGACTCTCCCCATCATAGGTGTCCACTGGCTCCTCTTCACGGTTCCTGTATGCAGTTTAGATAACACGGTCCAAATGGACACATTGGTTATCAACTCTACTGCTGGGTATGAGGCCTCCTGCTACTTTATCAAGCATGAATGGTTTTACAAGCGTGTCCACTGGTGCCAAGGCAGGCCTATCAGAAGTGCTGGTATGGTGTCACTCATACGGTTGTACTAAAGCTTGTGTATCGAGGCCAGGCTGGGTCTCTAAACTCTCTGCATATTTCACTTTTGATACTGTTAAACTATAAAGGCCAAACTACACAAACTGTAGTTAACTCAAACTGTTACATAACAGTAACGCTCCCTTTCTTTAGTAAGTAATGGACTTTCTGAAAGTTATTTTACCCATCCAAATGATAATAATGCAGATAGCCAAAAACGAATCCTGGAGGTCTTGTATTTGATCAGCCACAGTATGTGGGTATACTGTGTGAAAATGATTATTCACCACTCAATAGTGAAAACGCTGTGATGGAAATGAAGGGCTTTGCTCCAGCTAGCTAGGGGAAATCCTCTCAGTGTGGATTCTGTCTCTCCTCTCGCTGTCTGTACTGGTACTCCCACTCAACTGCAGTCAAAAGGAGCACATTAAATAGAGACACAGGCACACGAGATGTTTATCGTGCTCATTAGGGCAGATTCATGGGGTTCCATATGTGGACATACGGTGATGCAGGGCTCCCCGCAGGCAGGGCACCGCTGTGAGCTTGGCAGGGGGAAGGTTGGCAGGAGGGTGTAGGGAGGGATCAGGCGCCACGCTGCCCCACTTCTGCATGCTCCACAACCCCCCTGCGTCGCACCTCACCCATTGCAGGCGGAAAATACAGCTTAGAACTCCATAGTAGCGTAAACAGAACATGTCTTACACATCATCACACAGTAGATTACTCCAGAAACTGGGTGTGCAGATCACTGATGACAACCCACCTCATAGGGTTAGAGTTGAAGATGATTTTTAGCCATATATCAATCAGTTGAAATGCAATCAGGTGGGCTTTGAAATCTTTTATGACGCTGATCGACAATGATTCCCCTGTCCTTTTGTGTGTGTGACGTGTAAACAGAATAGCTGCTCTCGACATCTCTCTGCCTGCCTAGAGGTGAAAGGACCGAATCCTCCCTGGTCTGACATTGTGACATGTCTGACAGGCAGGCGTGTGACTGGCAGGCCTCTCACTGTGGCGCTGCGGTGCTGCTGACACAGTGAATTAAGAGCTGGACTACAGAGTTGGACCATCCATTAGATCATCAGTCTGTGGCCATTTATTCGTTCTATCAGAGAAGTAGAGCAACGTGAGGCTCAATGGACCTGCCACAGTCAAACTAAACACTTATTCTATTGTATTCTACCAGTCAGTGTTTGGTTCTTCTAGCAATCTCTCGGCATTCGGTTCCAGCTTCAAATGAAGCACTGGCTTCGATAGATACACATTCAAACCTCTGGAGGTGTTTCTAAAGAAATGCTCCTCTTCTTCCACCGTCCCACATTTTGCTCTCACTCGTCTGCTTTGTGAGGGGAGTGTTTTTGTTAAATGCTCCAGTAGATTTTCACACTGTATACTGTTTCTGTGTTGGGCTCGCAGCCACTGATGCGTGGTTCTGTGGACTACACATTCTGTCTCCTCAGAGAAAAGCCACAGGGAAGAGGGGCTTGAGGAGGAATATGAGTTCACAGATAAACAACACAGGAGAATATAGTGACACATTCAATGTTGGGGTCAATCATGACAGTGGATGGCTGCTTTTTACAGCTGACAGATAGACAGTGTAGTGTTAGCCTGAAATAAATAAAAATAATATTGATGTGTTTCACTATTGTCACCAAATAAAGTCGGGGAGAGACAGTGTTGCTCATGTAAAACTCTTTCAGCAGTTAAACGTATCACCATCTGCTCTCCTTTTCTGTCTGTTTTGATGACAATCTGAGGCATACAGATGAGTTTTCCTCAAAATAGCATTTGAATCATCTCCATTTAGCACAAGTCATCAGGTCTGTAAGGTAATGATGGACTGTGGTGTTCCTGGACTGTTGGAGGGGCTTGTTAATTGCCTGTCTGATGAGGGTGAAGCAGGGATGAGTCACCCGCCCTTAATGTTAATCATCACAGCCAACTGATCTTCCTGGAGAGCCCTCAGAGGGCCAGACTATTGGCCTGGATTCAGAACATGGACCTGCATCAAAATAGCTTTTCAGGATTCACTGACAGCTCACCCAATTGGAACCATTCTGGTTTTTCTTCTTGTGTTTCTTGTTGTCAGAAAGCCACAGCTCAATGGCGGAATAGGCAATAAACTAAAGAAACAGGAACAAATACAACCTGGCTTGAATGTTCTCAATCATGTATCATTTTTAAGCTATTGTCCCAAAAACACAATATCACCATACCTAATCCAAATGGCTAAGCCAAGTTATAAGTTCAGAGAGGATTGACTACAGTTTTGTAACAACCAGTAGAAGTGGAGATTAGTCTTCATAAGGGCAGAGGGAAGACGGAAAGAGAGCCCTGAAGCTTTTAAGCTCACAATAATCATGGTAATCGATACGGCCCAGAGAAGAGTTAAGGCTATGCTGCAGTCAGATTGAAACATGAGAATAAGCAAATATGGTTATTCCCACGGTCTTATGCGGTACCAGAAATTGAGTTACCGACAAATGCGCATTTGTAAATATATGTGCATTTTTCATTGAGCAACGTTTTGGATTTTAACCTTTTTTTGTATGCTACTAATCCCCTGAGGGACTAATTGTCTCTGCGATGCTGTCACATACAGTGCATATTCACTGGGAAAATGGAGGAGAGAGCCTCTCCAGAACAGAGCAGCGCTGTAGGCTTTACTTTAAAGCCTGATAGATGTTGACTTCACAGCCCAAGCAGAGTAGCACTGTGTTAGAAGAACTGTGGAAACTAGGCCATGGAATCCCATTACAGACACACTGACCATTCTCTGACTGCCTGGGACTATGGTTACAGATGGTGGTTAGAGAATAATATGATTTAGCCAAGGTACTATGGTGCAAAATCTTATCTGGGACACATCAGAATCAGATTTAGAATCAGAATCACCTTTATTCGCCAAGTACATTTACACATACTCAGAATTGTAATATGGTGCTGCTAGTGATAGAAAAGATTTAATGTTAGAGACAGAATACAGACAACAGAGTTTCAATACATTATATTCAATTAGATAGAGTGAGCATAGAGCTATAAGCGAATGTGCAGATATACAAATGTACAGTGGGTATACGGTTGATATACAGTGGATGTACAAATGTACAGTATCAGTATGAATATACTGTACATTTTGTGATAAGCCCAATGTGTTCTGTTTGCTGAATACCACTGGCCAGACTACAGTTTGATCTGAAGCTACTGCAACTTAACATGCAGCTTCTACAAAAGGCACTGTATTCTGTGCCAAGACGACAGTACAACTGTTTTTCCAATTAAATGTCTGCAACACTCATGAACTTGTGCACAGCAGGATCCATCTAAACGTGCTTTGCATAACATTAGGTGATCTACATTTCAGCTCACTCTGGTTTAGGTAAATACTGGCCAACATTACTCAATATCACATTTAAGGGATGGGTTATCTCTACTATGAAACTTGACCCCCAGAAATGACAGGCCTCATTTCCACGGTCTGACAGGAGCATCAGCAAACACTACTGCTCTGGGGAGACTTTGACATTTCACATTTCCGAGGCACATATTTGCCTTTTTCTCTCTTTCATGTCCTTAATTCCTGGTGCATTAACAGCTTACCCGTGTTTTGGAGAGAAATATTCCAATTCCTTTCCTGAAATATGTCCTTCAGCAGGGGCCTTTGTAGAGGGAAATTACAAGATAATTGGGATGTTCAAAGTCCCGAGGCAGGTATTGCCAAGCAGTTCGCCTGCAAACTAACTCACTGAATTACAAGCAGCTGTCACGCTCAGATAGGACCAGCAGAGAGAGAAACACAGAAATGACATTTCACATCATTTTGAAATATAGTGGCAGGATATTAGATTACAAAGCATGGCTCATGTCTCAGTGAGTAGAGTCTTCAATAATGTAGGGGGTGTACTGGTCCAGTAGCAAATTCCACCTCCACTGACATTATAGTTTGTTATTTTTGTTCTCCACTGAAGTAAAATAATAAAAGATGAATAAGCAACTATACATTTGAGCATTTGGTTACTGCTGTGCTGCAGTCAACCACTCCACAAAAGTCTTGTTAACAAACTATAGTTTTTGCAAGTCGGTTAGGACATCTACTTTGTGCATGACACAAGTCATTTTTCCAACAATTGTTTACAGACAAATGATTTAACTTATAATTCACTGTATCACAATTCCAGTGGGTCAGAAGTTTACATTCACTAAGTTGACTGTGCCGTTAAACAGCTTGGAAAATGCCAGAAAATGGTGTCATGGCTTTAGAAGCTTCTGATAGGCTAATTGACATCATTCGAGTCAATTGGAGGTGTACCTGTGGATGTATTTCAAGGCCTACCTTCAAACTCAGTGCCTCTTTGCTTGACATCATGGGAAAATCAAAAGAAATCAGCGAAGACCTCAAAAAAAAATTGTAGACCTCCACAAGTCTGGTTCATCCTTGGGAGCAATTTTCAAATGCCTGAAGGTGCAACGTTCATCTGTACAAACAATAGTACGCAAGTATAAACACCTTGGGACCAGGCAGCTGTCATACCGCTCAGGAAGGAGACGCATTCTGTCTCCTAGAGCTGAACGTACTTTGGTGCGAAAAGTGCAAATCAATCCCAGAACAACAGCAAAGGACCTTGTGAAGATGCTGGAGGAAACATATACAAAAGTATCTATATCCACAGTAAAACGAGTCCTATATCGACATAACCTGAAAGGCCGCTCAACAAGGAAGAAGCCACTGCTCAAAAACCTCCATAAAAAAGCCAGACTATGGTTTGCAACTGCACATGGGGACAAACATCGTACTTTTTGGAGAAATATCCTCTCGTCTGATGAAACAAAAATAGAAGTTTGGCCATATTAAACCATCGTTATGTTTGGAGGAAAAAGGGGGAGGCTTGCAAGCCGAAGAACACCATCCCAACCCCCCCACGGGGGTGGCAGAATCATGTTGTGGGGGTGCTTTGCTGCAGGAGGGACTGGTGCACTTCGCAAAATAGATGGCATCATGAGGAAGAAAAATTATGTGGATATATTGAACCAACATCTCAAGACATCAGTCAGGAAGTTAAAGCTTGGTTGCAAATGGGTCTTCCAAATGGACAATAACCCCAAGCATATTTCCAAAGTTGTGGCAAAATGGCTTAAGGACAACAAAGTCAAGGTATTGGAGTGGCCATCACAAAGCCCTGACCTCAATCTCATAGAACATTTGTGGGCAGAACTGAAAAAGCGTGTGTGAGCAAGGAGGACTACAAAACTGACTCAGTTACACCAGCTCTGTCAGGAGGAATGGGCCAAAATTCATCCAACTTATTGTGGGAAGCTTGCAGAAGGCTACCCGAACGTTTTACCCAAGTTAAACATTTTAAAAGACACTGCATCGAAATAGTAATTGAGTGTATGTAAACTTCTGACCCACTGGGAAAGTGATGAAAGAAATATAAGCTGAGATACATCATTCTCTATACTGTTATTCTGACATTTCACATTCTTAAAATAAAGTGGTGATCCTAACTGACCTAAACAGGGAATTTTACGAGGATTAAATGTCAGGAATTGTAAAAAAAAAAAAAATTAAGTTTAAATGTATTTGGCTAAGCTGTATGTAAACTTCTGACTTCAACTGTATTATAACTATAATAAATCTTCCAAACAACATTGCTGATTTATTCCATCATTAGACCATCCCCCGATCACATAGACAGGCTACAGGGCTGTGTTACATGCTGCATGTAACGGATCCTATTATAAAACACTTGTTTTCACTCTCTGATTCAATCAAAGAGCCTCCCTGGCATCAAATACCTCCAGGCTTATTTGTGGTTATTAAAAGGCCATTAGAGAATAATAATGGGGACAGGTGGCCCTGCAGGGAGATGAGGACACGGTGACAAAGGCCAGTGGCACTGACACCTTCCCCTCTGTCTGTCAGGAGAACGAGGAGCCAGCCATGCCCTAGGCCCCGGGGAGGGGACAGACACAACCTCATCTGAGGTGAGCAATGCTAGTGACTCTAGTGCCCTGTGGCTCTACATGATGAGGCTCCCCTTTCCTTGTCACATGTGTTGCTGCCTAGCCTGTTCATATGGTTATCAACCATACAAGTGTGCAGGAACAGGAACACGTTTATCAAAGTGGGTAGAATGTCACCTCGCAAGGAAATATGAGGTTGTAAAACATTGTTCTGACCTCATTGTTGAATCCAGTGTTAGTGGGTTTTCTGAAAATAGTAGGTTGCTCCTTTCTCTCCCATATACTGTAAAGCACATTCTGCACATTGGTACATTGGTCCTGATGTTCTCATGTTGCTCTCAGACAACAGAGTGGGTTAGTAATAGTATCTATATGTCACTGAGGAAGCCAGTGGAAGCTTCCCCAAGTGATGCACTGGTACGTCTCTTTGGCTCTCACAGAACAGGCATTTTCAATTTGTTTCCCTGTTGTCAACGCAGCATCCTCTCCTCTTAAGAGCTTGTGAATGTTCGAGCAACACTCTGGAGGGCCAAACATAGGATTCAGGTAACAGGCACAGTGCTGCATAGAGGAGGACTGTCACACTCTGGGGGAAGGGAACGAGACCCCATAAAATCTAACAAGGCAGCAGCCACGACAGATAATGCATGTGTGTTTGAAAGGTCAAGGCCCTTACCTCACTGATTGCCTGTTCCTGAAGATGGAAGATGGCATCATTTTGGGATGTGGCAAGTGTGTATTTTTCTATGACAGGGACTGCAATTATGCAGTGTTGTCAGATTGTGCATGGTTCTTTCTCATGAGAGTTGTTTTAGTATGAAATAAGAACAGATGCCTTCATTGGTGACACAAGGAGAAAAAAAGAGAAAACCCTTTTAAATCAAGACGTTGGGAAAATGATTAGGATTCTATGGAGCATTTGGCAAACACACACACACACACGTGCGTGTGCATGTGCGTGTGTGTGCGTGTGTGTGATCTAACTTTCCTGTCTTTTTGGGTTCCAAAAACATCACTTGGATAGTAAAACAAGGGGGGAGTGGGGACATTTCGGCAGTCCCCAAAAGGAAAAAGGCTATTTTAGGCTTAGCAACAATGTGGTCCCCACTTGAATAGTAAAACAAGGGGGGAGTGGGGACATTTCGCCGGTCCCCAAAAGAAAAAGACTATTTTAGGCTTAGGGGTTAGGTTTAGGGCTAGGGTTACAATTAGGGTTCATTTAGAATTAGGGTTAGGGGTTAGGTTTAGGGCTAGGGTTAGGGTTAGGTTAAGGGTTAGGGTTAGGCTTAGAGTTAGAGTTAGGAAAAATAGGAATTTGAATGTGAATAACACAATGTGGTCCTCACTTGGATAGTAAAACCAACTCGTGTGTGTGTGTTTTTATGGATTTTTATGGATCAGATGTCCAGAGAAGTAATCTCATTGTCCCTGAGCAGGAAACAAACTTAGTTCCATTGAAATACCCGTTGCTGTCATTTTAACCCTTTTGATACCAATCACCTGTTAGCATCCAATGAGCGTCAGGAATACATTGACAATACATCTTGATGCAAAATGATCATTGTAACACTGATTACAACAAACATAAGAAAGGATTGTTAGGAGGAAATCAGGCTGACCCTGTTTTGTGTGTTAGTAGTAATGACATGCTAGCTAGAGGAAAGGTTTGTCTCTGCTGTGAAGATATCTTCTGTACAGATGTAACTGATCAGTAGTCGTTTCAGTAATAAGGAGAGCGAGATCAAATTTGTGGAGTTCCATCGGTTCCAGCAAACCAAATCCTTCAAGGAGTCTGTCTAATAACTCTAAAAATATTATTCTCTGCCCTTTGTTTGGCATGGCACCCTGCCTGTCCTCCCTGTCAAGACTGCGTCACCACTGTAGCCCACGGGACTCGCTTGTCCTGTCCTGTCCTCCCTCCTGCACATAAGGTGGAGTGGATTCTGTAATGAAGGAACAGAATTCCTCCTTCTCTCACATACGGAACAAACAAGCCTTTGGGCTCATGTAGATGTGGAGGTGAGTCAGATCAAGGCCTAAACAAACATCCCACTAACCTACCAAGTTTTTATGTCACCATAACAAGACAAATGCAGATTGTAGGAGACCCTGATGCACTTTCATGTCAGCGTTGCAAAGTCAAGAATGACTTGAACATCCTGTTTTTTTTTGCTTTATAAAAATAAAAACGTACATGCATGTTGTATTTTTTATTTTATTTCTGCTAGAAATGATAAATCAGACTTGGATTGGATATAAAGATGTTGAGCTACCACACAATGAAAATAACAACGGCCTATAACCAATAACCAAATCTGACTCAGCTGCTGTGAGTACTTTGTCTAGTAGCAGCATTCATCTTTAACCTCTCCGCCACCCCAGATGGTTGTTGCTATTTATGTTGAACACATCACGTCAATGCGTACTCATCCGAACAACCACGGCCTTCCATCACCCCTCCTCTCCCAGACAGTGCTAATGATGACAGAGAGTGGGCTTCATCGACCGCAGCAGCTAAATGGTTATCAGTACAGAGGGGCTGTGATCATCTGATGCCCACACAGAGAATCTATCTGTGTGCATCTTCCCTTTCCTTCTCAAAATAGAACAGTTCTATCCGGGGTTCTCACTCAAGACAGCCACCCTGTTGTCAAACACTTTGTTGTCTTATAGCACTTTCACACATTTCAGTAGCTTGGCTTTACCTAACTAACTCTGTGTTGTTGTTTTTGTCACACTGCTTTGCTTCATCTTGGCCAGGTCGCTGTTGTAAATGAGAATTTGTTCTCAACTGGCCCACCTGGTTAAATAAAGGTGAAATAAAAAATGAATACCTCAGAAACAGAGGGAAAGAGTGCAGATGGATGCAACTTACAAGTGAGACTGACTGTGATTTTAGCTCAGATGAAGGACACATGGGGCCGCAGGGTAGCCTAGTGGTTAGAGCGTTGGACTAGTAACCAGAAGGATGCAAGTTCAAACCCCCGAGTTGACAAGATACAAATCTGTCGTTCTGCCCCTGAACAGGCAGTTAACTCACTGTTCCTAGGCCGTCATTGAAAATAAGAATTTGTTCTTAACTGACTTGCCTAGTTAAATAAAGGTAAAACATCCACATGTTGAAATGTGAATAAACAATGACTTCCTTGCAGTCATTTACAAATCTCTCTGACTGTCACCATGTTGCAAGTGGAATAACTTTTCAAAGTGCCGACCAGGCAAATCTGACACACCCAGCAGGGCAACTCTTCCTCCTAGTGCAATATATTGCTGTTGATCTTTCAGACAGTTGTAGGGCTGCCACCAATCTCACTTCTAACTCATCTTTTGTATTTTATTGCGCAACATGCAAAAAGGGTACACTATAGCGTTTCTTACCCAATTACCAAGCAGGGCTAAAGTCAGGGGGCCTTATTAGACCACAGACCCTCTGGAGTCCTACTGGTGCTCAGGATGTAGATGGTGTGAGATTTGTTTGTTTGACCTAAGTGCCTCGAAGACTAGCTGTTGTTTTCAATAGATGTTGGACCCCAGTTTTGGTGAATGAGATCCAAAGAAATGGCTGTGTTGGTCTTGATATAGGGTGTTATGGGCTACTTGTTTCTATCCTGAAATTGCTAATGCTTTTCAAGGACATTCGTCATTGCAGATAATTGAAATTAGTCACTATCTATGGGCCACTTAGATTTAAAAGTGCACCATTCATTCTGACTGAGGGATTCAAATGTGTTTCTGTGTTGTCTGCACTCATGTCCTTAGCAACCTGTTGAGTCTGTAACAACAGATAATTGCATGGGAGGATCTTTTTCTGTCCCCCTTGTCTCACATTGAGAGAGGAATAACCTGGCGAGTCACTCAGGGAAGAGGACGGTCAAGGGCTTCTCTATATCTGGTCCATATGTTGTTGACAGAGTACATTCAGGCTCCAATATTTCCTATTTCCTGCTTCATCCTCTGCTTTCTACTGGCATTTATATTGTTTCTCTGTTTTTCAAAGGGACTACTGACTAGATTATCCCTCTCTACAGGCCTGATGGGAATTTGTAAACTGTGTATATCTGACTCTCTTCCCATTATTTTTTAACTCTGCATTATTGGGAAACAGCTCATAATTAAGCATTTCACACTTGTTGTATTCGGCGCATGTGACAAATAACATTTTATTTTATTTGAGTTCATCAAACTCGTAATTGTTCTGTTCCCCTTCTCTCTATGTATGTTGCCATGGAAACTAGAGCCCATGTAGACCCTCCCCTTATTTCCCATTCTTCCACTACACTCCTATATTAGTCTCTTTAACAAGAGAGCTCCAATTGTCCCAAGCAAGGAGCCCCATCTTTCCCAAACAGGGAGCTCTAACTGGCCCAAGCAGGGAGCTCCAACTCACTCATGCAGGGAGCTCTAACTGTCCCATGCAGGGAGCTCTAACTGGCCCATGCAGGGAGTTCTAACTGGCCCAAGCAGGTAGCTCCAACTGGCCCATGCAGGGAGCTCTAACTGGCCCATACAGGGAACTCCAACTGGACAATCAATGAGCTCCAACTGGCCCATGCAGGGAGCTCTAACTGGCCCATGCAGGGAGCTCTAACTGGCCCAAGCAGGGAGCTCCAACTGGCCCATGCAGGGAGCTCTAACTGTCCCAAGGAGGGAGATCCAACTGGCCCATGCAGGGAGCTCTAAGTGGCCCGTACAGGGAGCTCCAACTGGCCCATGCAGGGAGCTCCAACTGGCCTAAGCAGGGAGTTCCAACTGGCCTAAGCAGGGAGCTCCAACTGGCCCAAGCAGGGAGCTCCAACTGGACAAGCAGGGAGCTCCAACTGACCCAAGCAGGGAGCTCCAACTGACCTAAGCAGGGAGTTCCAACTGGACAAGCAGGGAGCTCCAACTTGACAAGCAGGGAGTTCCAACTGGACAAGCAGGGAGCTCCAACTGACCCAAGCAGGGAGTTCCAACTGGACAAGCAGGGAGCTCCAACTGACCTAAGCAGGGAGTTCCAACTGGACAAGCAGGGAGCTCCAACTTGACAAGCAGGGAGTTCCAACTGGACAAGCAGGGAGCTCCAACTGACCTAAGCAGGGAGTTCCAACTGGA